>NC_087369.1:11996531-12660426 GCF_030014295.1 Loxodonta africana | reverse complement strand
CTGGGGGGCGACTTTGCTGTGCAGGGGACATCGAGATATATATGAAGGCATTTTTTGTTGTCACACCTGGGGGAAGTGTATTAGTTTCATTTTGCTGCTGTAGTGACCAATTACCACAAACTCGGTGGCTTAAAACAACACAAACTTAATTGTCTTACAGTTCTGGAGGCTAGAATTCCCAATGGGTCTCACTGGGCTAACACCAAGGTATCGGCAGGGCTGCATTCCTTCTGGAGGCTCCAGGGGAGAATCTGTTTCCTTGCTGTTTCCAGTGGCCTCTTTTCTCCATCTTCAAAACCAGCAATGTTGCGTCTCTGACCGTCTTCCCTCTGGCTCTCTTACTGACCCTTGTGATGACATTGGGCTCACCTGGGTAACCAGGAAATCTCCCAGTCTCAAAGTCAACTGATTAGCAACCTTATTCCATCTGTAACCTGAATTCCCTTTTGCCATGTAACCTAGCATATTCACAGGTTATGGGGATTAGGACATGGGCCTCTTTAGGGGGGCATTAATATGCCTATTACGGGGGGTACTATTGACATCTAGTGGGTAGAGGCCAGGGATGCTGCTAAACAACTTATAATGCATAGGACGGCCCCCACCACAAAGAATGATCTGGCCCCAAATGTCAAAAGTCTCCAGGTGGAGAAACACTGCTGTAGAGAACGGGGAGACTGGGTGTAACATGATCAGATCAGTGCTTTAGAGACATCACTCTGGCATCTGGGGGAGCAGGGGTTGGAAGAGGGAATGACGGGGACTACAGATACTCAGAGGAGGTGAGTGTGGGCAAACTGTGTAAAGCGGCCTGTGAACAAATGGGAATTGGCATGTGTTATGGATTGAATTATGTCCCCCCCAAAATATGTGCTGTAAATCCTGACCCTTATACCTGAATGGATTTCCCTTGTGATATTAATGAGGCAGTATTAGTGTAGGGCATGTTTTAAGCCAATGTCTTTTGAGATGTAGAAGAGCAGATTGAGCAAGCAAGCAGAGATGGGGGAAGAGAGATTCCATGCCACATGTGATCTCCACGGAACTAAGAAGCAGAAGCTGAAGAGACAAGGACCTTCCCCTAGAGCCAACAGAGAGACTTCCTCTAGAGCCGGCACTCTGATTCTGACTTCTAGCCACCTAATCTGTGAGAAAGTAAATTTCTATTTGTTGAAGCCATTCATTTGTGGCATTTCTGTTATATCAGCACTAGAGAACTAAGAAAGCATGTCAACATCAGCCTTCTGTATTTCCCACTTCTCCATTTTAGCAAATCCTTTTCTTGCACTGTTGAACTGCCTGAAAACTGAACTCTTACTCATCCTGGTGTCCTCAAAATCTAGCCCCATGTTCAACCCCTCATGCCAGGATTTTAGTGTGATCACCCTACAGAGCAGTGGTTTTCAACTGGGAGTGATTTTGTACCCCACGGGGCATGGGGCAATGTCTGGAAGCATTTTCAGTTGTCGCAACTGGGCAGGAGGTTGCTACTGGCATCTTGTGGGTAGAGGCCAGGGGTGCTGCTGTATATCCCGCAATGCACAGGGCAGCCCCCACAACAAATAATTATCCTGTCTAAAATGTAAACAGTGCCAAGGTTGAGAAACTCTGTTGTCAGCTAATAATGTGCTGCTTTACATAAGAAACTGAATTCTAGGTTGTACTTTCCAGCCCCGTTTCCTCTCAGGCTTGTGGCTTCACTCTTCATCGTTTTCTTCTTCTTTCTTGGTATATGAAGAATGGAAATTCTGGTGGCGTAGTGGTTAAGTGCTATGGCTGCTAACCAAAGGGTCAGCAGTTGGAATCCGCCAGGCGCTCCTTGGAAACTCTATGGGGCAGTTCTACTCTGTCCTATAGGGTCGCTATGAGTCAGAATTGACTCTATGGCACTGGGTTGGTTTTTTGGTTTTCTTGATATATGTTAAGCAAGGCTTTGAATTGGAAGAAAATGCCTTTTCAAAAGGTAGTGAGGATAGGAAAAAAATACGAGGTGTCTAAATATATCTGTAGGGAAGAATTGAATGGTAAATATGTAATGATGGAAACCAATTACAATTTAAAATGTGAGCAGAGGGGAATATCATGGTTAACGTAGAGGCTTACCCATGTCACCAAAGAGGAAGTAGATTAGAGTGGGAACACTTCAAACAGGAAACTGACAAAGGGCCTTTATAGGGAATTATGCCTAAAATCAAAACAGTGCCATAGGAATTTATAAATTTGGAGAATACTTATGCAGTTTTCATATTCTTTGCTAGAATTCCTTTCTAAGGTAATTTTTAACTTAGACAATAATGTGAATGCAACTTACTCTTAGATGCCTTGGAATTGCGGTTTCACTAGCATTTTGAGATTGGAGGATTGGAAAGGGCAATTTTTAGACCCAGAAGGGACCTGGGTAGCATCTAGCTCCAACCTCCTTATTTTATGATTAAAAGGAGGGACCAGAAAGTTTAAGCACCTGACTCTGCTTTTCATCACCTGGTCCCAGATCTACATGTAAAAGCTTGATGTGTACTGTCATGGACTGAACTGTGTTCTCCCAAAATATCTGTCAACTTGGCTAGGCCATGATTCCCAGTATTGTATGACTGTCTACTGTTTTGTTGTTTGATGTGATTTCCCTATATGTTGTAAATCCTGTCGGTATGATGTAATGAGATGGATTAGTGGCAGTTATATTGATGAGATCTGCAAGATTAGATAGTGTCTTAAGCGTCTCTTTTGAGATATAAAAGAGAGAAGCTAGCAGAGAGGAGAGGGACCTCATACCACCAAGAAAGAAGTACCAGGAGTGGAGCATGTCCTTTGGACCCAGGGTCCCTGCACTGAGAAGCTCCTAGACCAGGGGAAGATTGATGACAAGGACCTTTCCCCAGAATCGACAGAGAGAGAAAGCCTTCCCCTGGAGCTGGCGCCCTGAATTTGGACTTCTAGCCTACTGGATTGTGAGAGAATAAACTTCTCTTTGTTAAAGCCATCCACTTGTGGTATTTCTGTTATAGCAGCACTAGATGACTAATACATATACCTTAGGCTCACCCAGATGCTACCCCCAAATAAATAAGCTTTGACTATGGTACCTGGAGCCCTGGTGGTATAGTGGTTAAGAGCTCGGCTGCTAACCAAAAGGTTGGCAATTCAAATCCACCAGCCACTCCTTGGAAACGCTATGAGATGGAACTGATCCTACGGCACCCAACAACCACAACAACGTGGTACCTAGATGGTATGACCTATTCAGAATTTGTAGAAATGGAAACTCATTTTTCCTTAGTGGGATTCCAATTCTTTTAATCTCATACCAGTCTAAGGGAAAGTGTGTTTCCTGTCAGAATCTTGTCAGTGACTCAGGGAATTTGCATGTGGTAGCAGTTCTCCAAGATCCCAGAGACAGGCCTTTTAGGCCATGACATCTTGTTCTAAAGTGTTCTGAGGCTTCCCTGAGCCATTGGGTTATCATAAATAAAAACAAAAACCAAATCCTTTGCTATCCAGTCAGTTCTGATTCACAGCAACTATGTGTGTTTCAGAGTTGAGCTGTGCTCCATAGTTTTTAATGGCTGATTTTTCAGAAGTAGATTGCCAGGCCTTTCTTCCTAGGCACCTCTGAGTGGACTGAAACCTCCAGCCTTTCAGTTAGCAGCTAGGTATGTTAACCATTTGCATCATCCAGGAACTCCTCACTAGCTGCCGTCAAGTCAGTTCCAACTCATGGTGACCCCATGCGTTTCAGAGTAGAATTGCACTTCATAGGGTTTTCAATGGCTGTCATCTTATGGAAGTAGATCACAAGACCTTTCTTCCGCGGAACCACCAGGTGGATATGAGCCTCCAACCTTTTAGTTAGTAGTCATGCGCACAACGTTTGTACCACCAGGAATCTTGTTAGTCATTAGGGAAACGCAAATCCAAGCCACAAGCAGATGACCCTTCATACCAACTACAAAAAAAAAAAAACCTTCGTACCAACTAGGATGGCTAAAATGAAAAAGACAGCAAATAACAAGTGTTGGTGAGGATGTAGAGAGACCAGAACCCTCATCCATTGCAGGTGGAACTGTAAAATGGAGCAGCAGCTTTTGGAAAACAGTTTGGTGGTTCTTAAGAGATTCAACATAAAGTTACCATGTTGTTGTGTGCCATCAAGTTGATTCTAACTCATAGCGACCCTATGGGACAGAGTAGAACTGCCCCATAGGGTTTCCTAGGCTGAATCTTTATGGGAGTAGCTCTCTAGGTCTTTCCTCCTGCAGAGCTACTGGGGGGGTTCAAACCGCCAACCTTTTGGTTAGCAGTTGAACACCTAACCATCGTGCCACCAGGGCTCCATATATGATCCAGCAATTCCACTCATAGGTGTATACCTAAAAGAAATGGAACATGTCCACACAAAAGCTATCATCGTGCTTTGGAAGCAAGCTCAGAGAAGCTATTAAAAAGGATATTTTCAGAGTATGCAGAGATTTTAAAAGCTACTTACAAACCTGAAAAATTGCTTAGACATAAAATACCAGAGCTATTGAGTAGTGACATATTTTTCAGGAGCCATTAGAACTAAAAGCAAATTGAGAAACTGCCCATCAAGTGAGGTGCTGATGGACCGGAGAGGAGAATGCTGAACCTGAAAGTTATCTATGTCTTTGGAGAAATTACTAAACATTTGTGTGCCTTGTGCCTCAGTTTCCTCATCTGTCAAATGGGGATAATTAGAGTGCCTACCCAAAAGTTTTTGTGAAAGAGACAGAAAGAGCCACATGAACCAGAGACTACATCATCCTGAGACCAGAAGAACTAGATGGTGCCTGTCTACAACCGATGACTGCCCTGACAGGGAACAAAACAGAGAACCCCTAAGGGAGCAGGAGAGCAGTGGGATGCAGACCCCAAATTCTCGTAAGATTAGACTTAATGGTCTGACTGAGGCTAGAAGGACCCGAGTGGTCATGGCCCCCAGACCTTCTGTTGGCCCAGGACAGGAACCATTCCCGAAGCCAACTCTTCAGACATGAATTGGACTGGACAATGGGTTGGAGAGGGATGCTGGTGAGGAGTGAGCTTCTTGGATCAGGTGGACACTTGAGACTATGTTGGCATCTCCTGCCTGGAGGGGAGATGGGAGGGTGAAGGGGGTTAGAAGCTGGAGAAATGGACATGAAAAGAGTGGAGGGAGAGAGCGGGCTGTCTCATTAGGGGGAGAGTAATTGGGACTGTGTAGCAAGGTGTATATGGGTTTTTGTGTGAGAGACTGACTTGATTTGTAAACTTTCACTTAAAGCACAATAAAAATTATATAAAAAAAGTTTTTGTGACAATTTCATGACTTAATATGTATAAATTACTTGGAAAGTGCCCAGCATAAAGGAAGTACTGAAAGATGCTAAGTAGGACAAGGTTAAATAAAATTGAAGATGTGCCCAGGTTACATGGCTAGGAGGCAACAGGTAGGACTTGAACTAAATATTAGGTTTGTTATTGTTGTTACGTGCCATTGAGTCAGCTACAACTCACAGCAACCCTGTGTACGACAGAGTGAAATGCTGCCTGGTCCTGCACCATTTTCGCAACCGTTGCTGTGTCTGAGCCCGTTGTTGCAGACACTGTGTCAATCCATCTTGTTGAGGGTCTTCCTCTTTTTTGCTGACCCTCTACTTTATCAAGCATGATGTCCTTCTCCAGGGTCTGGCCCCTCCTGATGACATGTCCAAAGGACATGAGACAAAGTCTCTCCATCCTTGCTTCTAAGGAGCACTCTGGCTGTACTTCTGCCAAGACAGATTTGTTCGTTCTTCTGGTAGTCCGTGGTATAGTCAATATGCTTTGCCAACACTGTAATTCAAAGGCATCAATTCTTCTTTGGACTTCTGATTCATTGTCCAGCTTTCACATGCATATGAAGCGATTGAAAATACCATGGCTTGGGTCAGGTATACTTTAGTCCTCAAAGTGACATCTTTGCTTTTTAACATTTTAAAGAGGTCTTATGCAGCACATTTACTTAAATTAATAAATATCAGTTTAGTGGAAAAATCTTTATTGTGCACCTACCGTGTGTGCCAGGAACTTTGATCTTTCCACCACGGCAGTCGGAGGACTTAGATGATCAACAAGTGAAGGCATAGGCCCAGCTGACTTGGACAACAGCAGAAGACAATTAGAAATTTATTTTGCAAGCTCATAAGTAAAACATATTTTGCATGATAGGCATTGGAGCAACAGCAGCCTGCCACCCAGGCGTTTTGGCCTAGTGACTTGGAACACAGGAATTTGCCAGGCTTGCATTGTGGATTTGGTGTAACCCAAGACATGCCGATAGGCCAAGGAGCAGCCTTCATTCCAGCACACTTGTCACAGTAACTTCATTACATTACACACTTTTTTTGTTTGCAGAATGCTTAGAATGTTGGAAACTGGACCACTCCCAATCCAGCCCTGGTTCTTTAGCTGGAAAATAGCAGTGTACTTTTTCACTTCCAGTCTGGTCTTCTCAGTTTCCTCATTCTACTACTATCATGTGAAACCAAATTGACTTCTAGACCTGGCTTATCTCACCAACATCTTTCCAGAGTAATGAGGCAGCGTTACTGAACTGAGACAATACCGTCTGTTATGGATTGAATTGTATCCCCCCAAAATGATATGTTGAAATCCTAACCCCTGTATCTGTCAATGTGACTTTGTTTGGAAATTTCTTATGTTAATGAGTTCATACTGGAGTAGGGTGGGTCCTAAACCTAGTCTCTTCTGAGTGGTGTCTTATAAAAAGGGAACAGGGATGTGGAGAGAGACACACAGATGAAGAAGCCATGTGAGGATCTTTCTACATGCCAAGGAACACTTGGGGCAACCATCAGCTGAAAGTAACAAGGATTGATCTTCTCCCAGAGCAGACAGAACATGGCCCTGCTGATGCCCTGAATTTAGACTTCTAGCCTCCAAAACTGTAAGACAATAAATTGCTGGTCTTCAAAAAGCCACCCATTTGTGGTATTATGGCAGTCCTAGGAAACACTGTCTATACTCAGTTGTTCTTTTTGCTCAAAATCTAACTGTAAGACACATTAGCCTTCCTAGACTGACTTCAGCATTCTGTGTACAAAATGGAATCTTAAGTGGGCAAAGGCCTTACAAGTCTTCTGTCAAGTCCAGATGTCCATGTGATACTTAAATTCCATTTATGACACCCCCAATCTATGCCCAGCCCCCTCCGCCCCGCCATGGAAACCTTCACAGTTCTGCCTTTGATTATAATGGACACGAGAATTTCTTCGTGGAATTGTGTTAAAAACCAGTCTCCCTGGGACTTTCATCAAGCTACAAACAAATTCTGTCACTCCCATTATACAGATAAACACCAATACTGCATCATCCTTGCCAGTAAGGAAGTACAGGATGTCTTAGGTTTCTTTCTGAAAGTTAATGCTAAAGTTTGGCCATGTTTTCTTTATGGCAGATAAGAATTGTGAAGAGATCAAATCAGAATTGAACACTAGTTTAAACTACAGTTAAACAATTGACTCAAAGGCATCTTGCAAACTACTTCTAGAACTCCAAGACTAGAACTCACTATCTCCAGGTCCTTGCTGCTGACCCCATGAGGCAGGTTTCTCCCCTTCATGTTTGATAAGAGAGCTCAGTGACAGGTGTGGATTTCATATTATATCAAAGAATTTTGCTCTGGGTCTTCCAGAAAGCCCCCAAAGAGACACATTGAATCTGGTTTCTAAAGTTAATAGAAGGTCAGTAAATAGGGTTGTCAGAAGGTGTTTGTCAGAATGCCAAGAGAATCAACGTGAAAGGCAATATGGGGATGATACACAGACTTGAAGGTCAAGAAGTATGATCTGAGCCCCAGACTAACTCCAGAAGCTCTGAGTCATGAGCTCAGCAAATATATTGCTGTTCTGCAGCAAAGGTGATATTTTAATCTTTCATTTTGTATTGTCCCTGTGATTAAATTGGAAAGATATTGCTTTTTCTCATATAGCTGAAAGTGCACTCTTAAAGGTGAGTAATATGGTGTGGAAATGATCAAATATTTAGGTTCTTGTTTAAGGTCCTTTTAGCTGAAATTGGTTATTCAGAGTTATAAGTAAAAAAGAAAAGTGAAATAGTTAAGTTCTCTTTGAAATATTATTCTGAGTTTTGGTTCTCCCTGGGGGGAGATAGATGCAGAAGATCCAGTGTGCCTTGATTGTTTTAATTTGTTTTTCCTTACCTAGAAATATCACTTTTATAGAAAATGTGTAAAATTCCGCTATGTGTTATACTTTTCTCAAAAGGTATCATTTCTAGTTTATATAAAGATTCAGAGTTATACTCTCCAAAGATAATAGAATTTCCACAGAACTGATGGCCTGCAAGAACTTCAGCCTCTTCTAGCCTGAGACCAGAAGAACTAGATGGTGCCCAGCTACCACTACCAACTGTTCTGACCAGGGACACAATAGAAGGTCCTGCTTAGAATGGGAGAAAATGTAGAACAAAACTCAAATTCTTATAAAAGGCCAGACTTACTGGACCAATAGAGATTAGAAGAACCCCCGAGACCTAAGATACCTTTTGAACTTGGAACTGAAGCTACTCCTGGTAGTCACTTTTCATCCAAATAAGAGATTGGCTTATAAAAATAAACAGTATCACCCGTGAATACTGCGATCACCTTAAACTAACCAACCATATGAGACAATGGTCAACATTTACCCTAAAACAAAGATGAGAAGCTAAGGAGGGGCAGGGAAGCAAGATTAATGGAAACAGAACAAGAAGAATGGAAATAATGAGATGTTGACACATTGTGAAAAATGTAACCAGTGTCATGGAACAAGTTGTATAAAAACTGTTAAATGGGAATCTAACTTGCTATGTAAACTTTCACTTAAAATACATTTAAAACATAGAATTTATTCCCATATTTTGCCTTTTTTTCTTCTAATTTTTAGAAGATCAATCACTGTAGAACTACTTCTGAGAAAGGTAGAGGTAGCTCATGTAAACATTCATTAGGTAGATTTAAAACCATTCTAAAAAAATAAAGTTTTTTTTTTTAAGTTCATTGAATAAGAGAGTTGAATGGTCAAGAGAAAAATGAACTTGGTATACCTACACAATTTCCCTCCAATTTGTTAATTGAATATTTCTATGCAATATTTTTACCATGCAGAAAGATTAATTTTTTCTTTTATTTGGAAAGACTCCTAGTGGAGTTTTAGACCATAATCTATTACTGAAAATTCTCCCTCTGTCCATGTGCACATTCGTACAGCTTTTAACCTCACTATAACATCTTGCTTTAGAAATAAAAAGTAAATGGCTGATTATTACTATATATAATTGGAGCAATGTGGGTAAATTATTTTTTTGAAAACACAAGTTTAAAAACTGTGAAAAAATACAGAAGGGCAAAAGCTCTGTATCATACTTTGAGGTCCCGCAAATGCAGAGCCTGGTGGTGTGCAATTTATTGGGGAAGTGATCCCATGAAGGAGGAATGAAGAAGAGGGAGAAATAAAGTATGGAAAGAGAAAACACAATTGTGAGGTTGTATCATGAAAGTCATGGCTGTGGACAACAGGGGCCGTTGAGGTTCCACCAGGACCGCTGGAAAGCATATAGAATGCCTTTCAGTATGATCTGCCTTTGTTTCAGCTATCTGTTGCTACTTCACAAACCTGTGTGTCAGGAATTAGGCCAGGGCTCAGCTGGGAAGTTCTTTTGCTCCAGGTGGCATCAGCTGGGCTCACCCACTTGGCTGCTTTCAGCTATTGCCTTGGATGACTAGAAGTTTCAAAATGTCTTCATTTACATGTCTGGTGCCTCCATGCTCCTCCATGTGGTCCTCCTCTCCCCAGGTGGCTAGCTTGGGCTTCCTCACTGTATGGTGGCCTCAAGGTATTTAGTTGAAGCAAGTCGCAGGGCCAGCCTAGATTCAATATTAAGTCACAGGGCCAGCCTAGATTCAATGGCAGGGAAAATAGATTTCACCTCTTGATGGAAGAAGTGACAATGGATTTTGTGGCCTTCTTTAATGTACCATGGAGCCCTGGTGGTACAGTGGTTGGGAGCTCAGCTGCCAACCAGAAGGTCGTCAGTTTGAATTCACCAGCTGCTGCTTGGAAACCCTATGGGGAGGTTTTACTCTGTCCTTTAGGGTCGCTATAAGTTGGAATTGACTCGATGACAACAAGTTTGGTTTTTTGGTTAATCTACCATAAGCTGAAGGATGGGAAGCTGGAGCATGTCTCCATTGGTTCTCATGCTCCATTGGTTGAGATTGCTTCTAGAGGTCTTAATTCTTCGTGCATCTTGTACATGACCAAGTATATACTAGAGGTGGATCACTGGCATCACAAGGTTAGTCTGAACTTGCACAGAACTTTCGAACACTGTAACTGCCATTTGCCCAAACAATGTATTGCATTGGGAAAATCAACAGAATGCTATGGTAAATGTAAATAACAATTGTAAGATGCAATTTTAGACTTTTTAAAATGTGGGAAAAATATGTAGTATTTGAGGAACGATGACAGTGTAGGTTTTCCTCTACATTTTAAGTTTCAAGATTGGTGCATTGTATTTTTAATTGTATCAAAAAGAATGCTATTTGGTTCCAGATAATTGTATATACCCTTCAATAAATGGCAAAATGAGCCCTTTTTATTATATACAGAGCGGGGGCAAGAAGTAATTAAGATTGTACAGCCTGGCCCCATAGTAGTTGCTCAGGTGTTGAGAGTTATTATATTGATCTACCTGCTGCCCCTAGGGAGTTTGCCACATGTTATTCCGTTGTCAGTAACTGTAGTTCAGATAGCCTCCATTGGCTATAATGGTATCATCGTGCAAAGCTACTTGTTCTTAGAACTTTTCAGTCTATAGCACCGAGATCCTTTCAAATGACTGGATGGTAACAAAGTTTCAAACAACACAAGCAGGCATCTTCAGTTAGAACTGGTTTTCTAAAACTTAGAGGCATGGAGTGGCATATAAACAATTTAATTTTTGCTACCATTAGTTGATAATCATAATCTATATCAGCTACTGAATTACAATCTATGATTCTGACTGATTAATTTACTCACTCATTCATCAAACAATTCAAGGTATCTAAGTGTCAAACTGGGTTTAACAAGATAATAATTATAATAACCAATATTTGTTGAATGCTTGCCTTGGAGCTAATTATCCTACTAGCTTTAAAAGGCATTAGCTCATTAAATCCTCACAATAATCCAAGGAAATCCAAAGCCAGTAAATGGCAAAAATGGGATTTGAGCCCAGCTCTGAGAATTCCTCTCAGAAAAGGCAATACATTATAGTGCTTTGCTTTGAAGGTCTTTAGAGTCTAGAGAGACATATAATAACCATAACAATGGCTAACAATTATCAAGCACCTACCTGAGCCAGATGCTCTTAGAATCATTTTATTTGCGTGAATTCATTTAGTCCTAGATCAACTCCATGGCTTGTTATTATTAGCCCCGTTTTATGGACGAGGAAACTTAGACACAGAGAACCAAGTAATTTGCATAAGGGTACACACCTGGTAAGGGTTGGGGCCAGAATTTGGATCCAGACAAGCTGGTTTTAGATTTCTCATTTGTAACCATCACCCTTTGGTTCGGTACCTGATCACATGGGCTATTATGGAGGTTTGTAGGCGGTGGCTCTAGGATGAGAGGGAATGTCTAACTCTGCCGGGGGAAGCCAGGGGAAGTGACTTTTGAGGTCAGTCTTAAAATGGAGTATGAGTTCATCAGGGGAACAAGAATGGGAAGGAAGGCAGGTAGAAGAAACAGAACTAGCAAAGGAATGTTAAGCATTGCAGGGGATTGTGCAGAAACCACAAGTTGTCTGGGATGACTGGAAGGGGGGACATGAATTCAGGAGTCATTTTGCATATGAGTTCATCTGGTACACCACCAACGATTAAGATCTAAAGAACAGGACAAACAGTAATTTCACAACACCTTTTTTTTTTAACTTCGTATTTTAAAATAAATTTAGATTTACAGAAGAGTTACAAAGATGGTACAGGGGTTCCCCGTATGCCCTTCACCCAGATTTTCCTAATGGTTACACCTTATATAATCATGGTACCTTTGTCAAAACTATGAAATAATCATTGATAACCATACTTGTAACTGAAATATAAAACTGACTCAGATTTTACCAGTTTTCCCATTAGTGCCCCTTTTCTGGAAATCCTGGTGGCTTAGTGGTTAAGTGCTACGGCTGCTAACCAAAGGGTCAGCAGTTCGAATCCACCAGGTGCTCTTTGGAAACTACTCTGTCCTATAGGGTTGCTACGAGTTGGAATAGACTCTACAGCACTGGGCTGGCTTGGGTTGTTGGGCCCCTTTTCTGTTCTAGGATGCCGCATTGCATTTAGTTGTCACATCTTCTTCGTCTCCTCCAATCAGTCTTTGTATCTCATAACTTTGCCACTCTTGAAAAGTGCCGGCCAGGTATTTTGTAGAATGTCATTCAGTTTGGGTTTGTGTGATGGTTTCTCATGATTAGAATCAATTGATGGATTTTTGGGAAGAATACACATGGGATCATCTGAACACAAAATTCCACTTTTGTCTATCTCCATTGCTGTTGTTAGGTCCTGTCAAGTCGATTTCACTTCATAGTGACCCCATGTGGCAGAGTAGAACTGGGGAAGGAGCCCTGGTGGTGCAGTGGTTAAGCATTCAACTGCTAACCGAAAGGTTGGTGGTTTGAAACCACTAGCTGCTCCGTGAGAGAAAAGATCTGGCAGTCTGCTTCTGTAAAGACTTACAGCCTAGGAAACCCTATGGGGCAGTTCTACTCTGTCCTATAGGGTTGCAATGAGTCAGAATTGACATAACAGCAATGGGTTTTAGTTTAATCTTTCAGGGAGCAGATCACCAGTTCTTTCTCCCACGCAGCTGCTGGGTAGGTTCAAACCATCAACCTTTTGGTTAGCAGCTGAGCTCTTAACTGTTGCGCCACCTATCTCCATTAGTAGAATAGAATGTGTCTACTCATGGTGATAGCTTTCACCAGTCAGCCACATCCTCCCGTCCTGTCTGTGGGGTAGCATGGTAATATGCTTGTTGGAGGTGTAGACTGTGTCTAAGGAACTGAAGAAAGCCACCTCATAACAGTGACCTCATTAACAGTCCACTGACTTGACTACCTCCAGCCATGTTTTCTCTCTTCTTCCTTACCACATGCAAAGCTCTCTCGGAGGCTACTATTTTGTCTGTTCTTGTTGCTACGCTGGGCCATCAACAAGAACTTCTTTGGGTGCTACATTTGTTGGTGGGTAAGCCTGGGAAAAATCCAACCTCAAAATGCCCTTGGGCCATTCCCCTATCAGAGGGGGAGGCAGAATTGGGCCTTGAGTAAATATCCGTCCATAGCAGCAGCATTCCTCTGCACTCGTTCTATGCTTACGTCTCTCTTGTTAACAGTGCTAGAATAAACATAAAATTCTAGCAAAATATTAGCAGTGTGTGCTGTTTTCTTTCACTTGCCGAGATTGTTTGATAATAAATACCATTGGAAAAAATACCTTTGGCCAGCATCCGCAGCAATTACGGTAATACCCCTTGAGCACAGAGAATGGGTTTGGGTGATGCTTTGCAGAGAGAAGCAAAGTATGTCTGCTTTCTAAGGCATTCCTTGAATATACTGGTGCTGTGCCCTTTGAGCTTGGGTTTAACTTCAGTATTTCTCTTGGTGGACCAAAGTCGATCTCATTATTTTGTACAATTATTTACTAATTAAATATCTTTTAGAAGGTAAATCTAACATAAGTTTCTTTTAAAACCTAGTGGTACTAAAAAAGATGTTGATAATGTGCCTTCATGCTAGAAATTTGTAGGTTAAATCAGATAATCAGGTTTGCCAAAAATAATTTTCGTCAAATGGCAGAGATGGGTCTTCTTCATAGTTTTGTTTGCTTGGCTAACACCTGTGTCTTTGTTTCAACTATCATTTCTATCCTCTAGAGGTGCAAATTTTTATTTTCCTTCCCAACTGAATCCTAGTCCTGATTTCCATTTGCCTACAGGATGTTTCTACTTGGAGTTTCCTCCATCACTTAGAGTTCTACATGTTCAAAATAAATAATGAATGATCCTTTCCCCCAACAAAGAAAAAGTAAACAAATGAATAACCAAAACACAACCAGCTCTTGCTCTAAACTTTCCCGTTTTCTTCTGTGATAACCATTTTCACAGACTTGGAACCTGGAAGCATTTTTTATTTTTTATATTCTGTATTCAAATGGCCACCAAGACCTGCTTCTCTTTCTCTGAAATGCTCATATTTATCCTTCCTCTCTGTTCATCCTGATACGGCCCTCATTTTTCACTCTGGGCCCTCTAACTAGTTTTCTGGGTGGTAGCTTCTCCTCGTTAACCTATGTTCTCTTCCTTAAGCTCTAATATCATAATGTGACTTCCTGTTATGAAGTCCCTCTTAACATCAAGACAAAAGTGTCAGCTTTCATACAAACATATATGACTATAACCCTATCATCCGTCATTCCCCAGTACATTTCCTTTGTCCCCACTCCTCTCCTTCTCCTCTCTCCTAACTCCAAGCTTCTTCTTTGCTCTTCCCCTCATTCAGAAAGCCTTCTTCTCTTTGCTTTATCTGCCTAAACCAAGAACTCTTCAAAGACTGAGTTCAAGTCCCAGTTGTCTTCCAAGCTCTAAAACCCAAACAAAACAAAGCACCCACGTAGCTTATTTGAAAAGAAGCTCACGGAAAAGTAAAAGAAATGTGGTTTACCCAATTCCTGGGAGAATGACTTAAAATAAGACTGTTTTCCAGCTAAGTCCTGACAGGATCTATGGAGTTGGGCTATTGGAATTACCGAGAATCTTGTTAGCCACTTAGTATGATCAAATTGATGTTTCTCTTCTTTGTTGTTATTAGTTGACATTGGGTTGCCCCAGTAGGCCTGTTTGGCAAATACGATAGTTGATTTTGTTGGGGAATAGAATTTTTTGGCCTAACTAAGGTGTGAATATGAGGCATATGAGGCATGTTGTGAGTAAACATCTTGTGAGGAGAGTTCCCAAAAAGCAGCTCTACAGATGCTTTTAAGTGACAGTATCCAAACCCAAAACCAAATCCATTGCCATAAAGTCGATTCTGACTCGTAGCGACCCTATAGGACAGAGTAGAACTGCCCCATAGAGTTTCCAAGGAGCGCCTGGCGGATTCGAACTGCTGACCTTTCGGTTAGCAGCCATAGTGCTTAACCACTACTGCTACCAGGGTTTCCTCAGTTAGTATAAGTGCCTAGAATCTTAAGTCGATCATTTTGAAGTGATTGTGTAAATTCCACTGCTCGTATCCACGATATACTACATAAGTAATAATTAAATATATTTAATATGAAATATATGGTATATTGCACGCATACACAGGTGAATTAGAACAGATGAAGTGAATCTTTGCCTGTGGCCTGAAAATAAGTAAAAGAAAAGGATAAGGTCAAAAAGTATCCACTGGTCTGTCAAGCAATGTAAAAAAAAGTTCTGGATGTTTGTTTCATATATTTTTTAAAAATGTTCTTTTTCCATAGGGAGAAAGAGCATGATGAGGAAAAAAAAAAAAAGAAAAAAGATGAGAAAGCAAGTGATGTTGTCAGCCTTTTGCCAGAATGATATGATCGATAATTGCATGCAGCTGAGCAGAAACAACGTGGGCATGCTTAGAATTTGCTAAAGTACTTTCTATGCTTTCCTCCCCGGGGGCCTGTTAAAATTCTTCAGCATAAGAGCATTTGAGCAAGGAGAATATTGCCTTTTTTTCCTACTGAGTGTATTCAAGCATGCAGAATGTATGCCTTGCTGAAATACTCCAAAGATGTTGGTTGCCATCGAGTCGGCAGAACAAACAGAACAAAATATTGCCTGGTCTTGCGTTATCCTCGTGATTATTGGGATGTTTGAGTCCATTGTTGCGGCTCTTATGTCAGTTCACCTTATTGAGGGTTTGCCTCATTTTTGTTGGCCAGTGAAAGTTTCCCACGTTCCAACGAACGTTTGCAACAAATGTATTTTTTCAAGGGCCAACGAAAACTCCAAAGACATGTCGTAGAAATATTTATAATGTGCGTATCAGTTTATTCACGAAATTTATATGAATGCTGGTTTTTATTTTTATTTTTCCCTGAAGCTTTTCCATATCTATGTAACCAAATGTATTGCACCATCTAGTAGTACAGTACCAAAATGTCATGTGTGGTGTGGCCTTCTTCAGACTGAAATTGGCAGTTCAGCATAACACAACCAAAAGGCTCTCCTTCTTAAATGTTGAGGCTTTGAGCTACTTGCTCAAAGACTGTAGGTGTTGCAGGTCTCAGGCTACTTGATATTGCTGAAGCAAAGGAGAAATGTTATTGGAATAAGTTTACTCCCTTCTGACAATCTTTTGGAAATCACAAATGTCCCCTTCTTAGACACGAGGCGATAGATTTTATTTTCCCCACTCCCTGTAAGTATAGTTTTGGCAAGTCCTTGTTGTCACTGTTAAGTCAATGGAGCAGATTTGAAAGATGTGATACGTGCCAAAGCAAGACGCCAAGTTTGGCTTAAGTTTCCCCGAAAGCAGAATATGTTTCTTATGCTCTGATCCTTTGTGAAATCAGATAATTAGGTCACCATTTGTCCCAAGGCATCTTTCTCTTCTCCTTATGCTTATACAAAAATTGATTAATCAGTCCGTCCAATCAGTCCATCAGTCCATGGGTATCGGTTAGACACCCATGACCCTGTCACTGTTCAAAGCCTTCCAATGCAAAACTACCTTCATACAGCTTACAATTGTAATTGGTAGTGCATGGGAAAAATGATAGAATAAACATCCCAGTATTAGTTGAGGTAAAGCTGTATGAGAATGCCTGACAATTCCATCTCAATTTAAGGAGGGTAGAATTTGGGATGGTTGAGAGTGGAGTGGGGTCACCATGAGTTGGAGTTGACTCCGTAGCAACGAGTTTGTTTTTTCTGTTTTGTTTTGTGAGTGGTCAAAGCAGAAGTCACAGAAGGGGGGCTTTGAACTGGCTCTGAAGTGGACAGAATTTCAATGTATGTAAGTAGAGACTTCCAAGTATTTGAGGTTGGAGAAACATGACTGATAGCTCAGACAGAGAAGCAGCTCCAAGGAAGAAGTAATCTCTGTGTGTGTGAGATTACAGTTGGAGTCCCAGTTATAGGCAAAAGCCACAAAACCAAAAAGTGAGTTTTTAAGCATCTGAGCAAATCTCTTATTTTCTTTATGTATCCCTGTTTGCCACACCACTTACTTTACAGTAGGAGGTCCTTTAAGGTGAGGAAAGCACTGTTCTTCACTAGGTTTGCATCATCTGTGTGTTCAATTTTAAAAACACCAAGACTTTGGGAAGAAAACAAGAGCAGAATTAGGATGAACAATCATTTTCCAAAGTAGGAGAATTTTTCCTCCTTTGATTAATTCAGTGAAAAAATTAGTATTGGGGGTTTTTTGTTAAGTTCAGATCGGAAGCCAAACCAAGACAGCCTCAAAAGTAACTGGGCTGAAGTTGTCGAGGGAGCAGTGAGGGTGAATTAAAACCCGTTGCTGGCGAGGTGATGCCGACTCACAGCAACCCTAGGACAGAGTAGAACTGCCCCATGGGGTTTCCAAGGCTTCTGTTTGTTTCCTGAGGATATCGTTCTTAGGCCTTTTTTTTACATTTCTTTGATTTTCAAACTAAGGACTCAGAAGCTTATAAAAAAAATATTACGCTAAGAGGACAATGTTGAATAAGATCGTAGAGAAAGGATTTCTGCCTTGGTTAATATTAGTGGCCATCCAAACATATACTTTTTTTTCTGGCACAAAATCGTAACTGTAGGATGACCTTTTTGCTTACTAAAAGTCACTTAAAATTTTAATAAAAATTGGCTTCAACTTAAAAGGAGGCTTTAAAAATGTTAAGTATGGTTTACCTCTACTTCTTAAAACTCAATGGTTAGGGCTGGTGCATGGGGGTTGGGCGTTGTGGGTGTGTTGAGGAGCACGTTGGTGATCTCTCCCCCCACCCCATCTATTATATAAGGATAAAAGCCTATGAAAATTTGCTACTTAGCCACAGTAAAGTTGTCTAATCCAGAAGGGGTATTTTAAAAATAATTTATGCTTTTTTTTTTAAATGATATGCCCCCAGTGTTCCTTTTATGTTTCAGGTCCCTTCCACTCCTGCTAAGGAGCCCTGGTGGCACAATGTTTAAGTGCTCTGGTGCTAACCGAAAGGTCTGTGGTTCAAACCTACCAGCCACTCTTCGGGAGAAGGATATGGCAATCTGCTTCCTTAAAGATTGCAGCCTTGGAAACCCTATGGGGCAGCTCTACTTTGTCCTGTAGGGTTGCTACGATTCGGAATCTACCCAACACACAACGGGTTTGGTTTTTTGGTTTTTTCATATTCCTTAGACTCTGAGTTTCCATTTCTGGTTTTTGGCAGTCAGAAATCCTTCCAGAGGAAACTGTCCATTCATGCTTCTTGAAACTTCTAATTTCCAGATAAGCTAAATTATAAACTTTCCCATTTACAAGTGCGGCATTTCTCTGCAGCCTAACATTTGTCTAAAAGTGGTGTTCATTATCCATTAGATCTTGTTCACTCCAGTATATAAAATTAGTACTTTTGATCTGCTTCCTTACTAGCTAATAAACTTTTAACTTTTAAAATTTAAGTCTTTGTAATAATAGTTAAACTGGGACTCCATGTGATTTCTCTTTTGTTTGATGGTAGTTAATATTTTCTCCTTTGGAGAGGGGGATGAAACTTGAGTTTTATACGGGAGTAGTCATTTGGCCCTGTTTTCTCTGTGGGCCAACAGACTCCTTGTTCTTAGGAAAGATACTAGGAAGAATTACAGTTACAACTGAACATAGTGGAGTTTTTAATGGAAGGTGTAGAAGGAATTTTAGATGACAACAGGCACTAAAATTGTCTAAACAGTTCAGTCACATAGGTTGTGTGTCATGTAGATAACTCAATTACATGCCTGAAGTTTGGTTATTTGCACAGAGAGCCTAAACATGATTTAAAGCTTAGTTTTTAATATGTGCCGACCTGCAAACAACTTACAAAGATTTAGGTCTGGCAGATTTACCCTGCCTGCTGAATTTGCATTGCCTCTGTCTACATTTTCTTGATTTTACCATTGCCCTTTCCTGATGTTACCATTTTCTTCAGCACAACTATAAAAGTTATTCAGAATTTATTTTACACTGAAGTAGGTATTCCTAGATGCCAAATCCCTAAGAACAGCCTCTTCTAACCACTTTTGTTTCTTCTGGAGATATTTGTTTGCATTTTGTTTTCACCAAAAGGCATCCCACCACTGTGTATCTTACTTGTTGTTACTAGGTGTCTCCATCTGCCGAATCCTTTGGTTTACTTCTTGTGGACAGAAAAACCAGAGTTTCTCTTGATTATATTGGAAAATTGTCATTCTTTTCGTTCTGACCATATTGCTTTGAAAGGAAGACAACTGATTTTGTGTTATTAAACTCTTTCCTCTTATTTATTTCTCTGTAAGAAGAAATTCATCACTATTTATTATTTGAACATCACTGAAACTACTCAAAAACTAATTTCAAAGAGTCTCAAAAGAATCATCTTCATGTAAGCTACCCAGCCACTGGTAATTAGGAAGATTTTCAAATGCCACAAAAGATATTATCTAAATTTGCATTTATTACAAGCAGCACTTTAGAGAAAAGGGTAAAAGCAATCACCGAAAATTTTAATTAGATAGGGGAAGGACTTGGGAAACAAAATTATTTTAAAACTCAGTGAAGTGACTTTTTACACCTTTCACACAGAGACACTTGAATTTTTATTATCGAAAGTCACTTATCAAAAGTTAGTTTTGTTTTTGCTTTTTCTTAGTGTATTAGGCTTTTCTATTTAACAGGAGCTCAAATAATTAGACTTTTTCTTGTTTCCATACTTATTAGAGAAATAATCAAGATAGAATGAAAGTGAAAGCAAAATTTAGAATTAAAATTTTTACAGTGTTTATGAATTGTTAAAATTAATTGACACAGTTCCAGCAGAATCTTGGAAAATGGCAGGATTTTGTGTCAAATATTATCGTTTTTGCCTTTTGCCATACCCATTGTCCCATCTCTGTCAAGTTGATTCTGACTCACAGTGATCCTATGGCAACCCTATAGGACAGAGTAGAACTGCCCCATAAGGTTTCCAAGGCTATACTTTTTACAGAAGCAGACTGCCACATCTTTCTCCTGTGGAGCAGCTGGTGGATTTGAAGTTCCAACCTTTCGGTTAGCAGCCGAGTGCTTAACCACTGTGCTGCCAGGGTTTATTCCCTTTTGCCATACTGTAATAGAATTGCCCCTGTATCAGCTTGACCGTTTCAACTCTCTTATGTTTGAGGTCAGCTTTTAGCACAGTCAGACTATGATAGGACCCATGATGTGCTTTTCTTCAGAAAATCTCTACCTTGTAACTCTTGGAAACCCTGGTGGAGCAGTGGTTAAGAGCTACGGCTGCTAACCAAGAGGTCAGCAGTTGAAATCCACCAGGCGCTCCTTGGAAACTATGGGGCAGTTCTACTCTGTCCTATAGGGTCGCTAGGAGTTGGAATCTACTCGACGGCAGTGGTTTTTGTCACTCTTAAATGCCTGTTGGTTAGCAAATTATTTTCCCCTTTGGGTAAAGTTTTTCTTTTTAAAGTTACAAGTTGCAAGTTTATAAATAAGGCAATACCTTGAAGCAACACTTCCGTTACAAGGTAGTTCAACTTTCATGTTATAGGGCCTTTTAATTTCACTCTGCACAAGGTTAATTCAAGCAAATATTTTTATCAAATGGATCATAGCTTACAATTTTCTGCCACATTTTTGATTGAGTGAAGTTAATCTTCAATTTGTCCTGACCAAACTTTGGATTTCATTTTCCATGGTTACCAGTGAACTCTCTGTAATAAGTTGTGCTTTTGTTGTGATGGCAAGCATTCTGAAAGATTGTGGCTTTTATCTGCTGCCAGCCATTTCTTACCACTTAGTACTTCCAGTTTCACACTGTACTGAGAAACAACAATGCCAGATTGAGGTTTAAGCTGATGGCCATGGAGACGGTAGCCCCTTCCCCTAAGCCCAGTTGGTTTCAGACAGGCAAGTCATTGAATTCTGAGAGCCTTAACTCTTGGTCTTTGGAGAAAGCTAAAGAAGAAACCCCATCTTCATTCCTGTTCTGGAGAATTCTAGAAAATGTCCATAATCCTCTTCTCCAGGCCACTGGGGACCTTTGTTCATTCTACAGACTCTGGATGTGCCTTTGACTACGAAGCTTTAGGGATCATTCTGATACCTGTGCTAGTATCCTGAGAGCTGTGCAGTAGAAAAAAGAAAAAAAAAAACTATACAGGAATGTGCTCTTTTTTACAGTCCGTAACTCTAAAAATAAAAAAAGGTTAAAAAACAAATTACCCTTCTTAAGTTGAATTCACATTGAATAAACGAACAAACAACCTGAATTAAGGATTGCTCTCTTGCTGGTGTTGGGAAGAATTATCATCTATTGAGCAGATTGACCCAACGTAGTGAATGTGAATGCCTTTCTTTGGGGCATCAAAACTAGGACACTTTGGAAAGTGGAAAACAAACACCCATTGCCCCCGAGTCGATTCTGACTCATAGAGACCCTATAGGATAGGGTAGAACTGTCTCATAGGGATTCCAAGGCTGTAATCTTTACCAAAGTAGACTGTCAAACATCTTTCTCTGGAGGAGTCGCTGGTAGGTTTGAACCACTGACCTTTCAGTTGGCAGCAAGCGCTTTAACCACTGAGCTACCAGGACTTCTGGAAAGTGAAAAGGGTGCAATGACTAATAATTACACTCAAATAAGAGGCATAGCCCAGGACTGTCCCTGTAAACCTTGCTCACCTCCTTTCCACATGTCTGCAAGTACTCCCCCCGCCCCTCCTTGTAGTCTCCTCTGTGATCAAGACTCCTTGTGAAGGATCTTTGGAGTACTTTGGTCTTCCTTTATTTGGATTATTAACACATCAGTGATCCAAGCATATCAGAAATGAGGACTTTTTTATATGCTATTATTTTATGTCTGTTCTCTCTCCCTGGTTAGAATGTAACCTTCTTGAATGCAAGGACCATGTCCCACACTTCTGTCTCCCTGAAGCACCAAGTATATTGGGATGCCCAAAGTGAAGAAAGAGTAAACTCTTGCTGAAACTCTTGACTTACCTTCACAGTAACATCGCTGTCTACCCTTGCAATTAAAAGCATGGCTGTTGGTGCCAAAAAGCTGGTTATTTAAAGATGTTTCTCTCGGGTTTGGATCTTATGCAGTAGAAAGGGAATACAAATCAAGCCAAATATAGTTAATCACAGCTTGCGTACCCATTTAGTTACCAGATGTTTGAAAGTGTCCACCCAGATTTAGACATTTTAATTACAACCAGACCTTTACTAGGAGTACTTTATCACAGAAAGGATCATTTAAGAATAACTTAATTTTAGCATTCTGAGCAAACTTATAATTGAATTTTTCTAAGTATTTATTAAAAATATAAAACAAATATTTTTTCTAATTATAAGAATAATATATGCTTCTTGTTAAAAAAATCTCATGGCGTATAGAGACAAAACTAAAACTCACCTGTTATCCTTTATCTTAAAGATAATTACGTGGAATATATTAAGTATATTAAATATTGCTATAATTAATATACATTAAATATATTGCTGTTATGTAGCAATAGATAATACAATTAGAAAATGTCTTATTTATAGTTTTATAACATTTCTGCTTAAGATCCTCATATTAAAAAAATCCTCCATGCCATTAAAAATGATTGAAAATGTGATTTCTTTTTTTCTTTGTGAATGCAAAGAATTACATATTAAGGATATGGTTGCTATGAGTCAGAATCAACTCAACTGCAGTGGGTTTTTTTTTTAATACTTTATTCTTGTATTGTGGGATATTTTGATTCTAATTATTGGCTATTATAAATAATGCTGTGACGAACATCCTTGTACATCTATCCTTGAATATATATCTTCTTGTTACATTATGGGTTCATTGCTAAAAGAGGAATTAATGACTCAAAGGATATGAATAATTTTAAGACTTTAGGAATATTGCCAAGTTACTCTCCCAAACAGTTAGGCCATTTTACATGCCACTGAATATTTCCCTTGCCAACACTGAACAGTTAAATGATAATTAGCGAACTTGAGAAATAGTATCACCTCTTTATTTTAATTTTTATTTCTATGTTTGTATTTTCATAGGAGTTCTATTTCTCTGACTGTATTTTACTGTGTCTATTAACCCACTGCCATCAAGTCGATTCCGACTCATAGCGACCCCATAGGACAGAATAGAACTGCCCAATAGGGTTTCCAAGGCTACAAATCTTTACGGAAGAAGATTGCCACATCTTTCTTCTGCACACTTTAGCCACTGTGCCACCAGGGCTCCTCCTGCAATGGGAGTAGTTAATGGAATGTCAGTCAATTGGAAGGAGTGTACAGTGGGCTGATGCCAAGAATGGTGAATCACGAGAGGCCTCCCAGTGGTCCAGCCCTTGGGAAGAGGGTGGAAGAAGGAATAGGGGAAGAGGGAGAGCAGCAGAGGGCAGGGAATGGTTGGGCCAGTTTAAAGGAGGGCTTAGCAGACGTAGCTCTTAACCACCATGCCACCAGGGTTTCCAAAGGAAGCCTACTCACAGGCAAAGACTTTCATGGCATTGGGACAGGGACTCCGTATTGGCATGTTGGTCCAGGTAGCCAGAGCTGTCACCAGGAAGGCTTAGACCCTTGTACATATCTTAGGTTGAATTCTCCAAGAAGCAGAATCAGAGCCAAGGGTTTGGGTACTAGTGATTTATTCAGGAAGAGCTTCAGGGAGAAGCCAGTAGGGGAGCGAGATAGGAGCAGGAAGAAGCTGAGTAAGGGTGCAATTTTGGGTGACGTCCCAGACTCAGGTTGATTCCATGGGCACTCAGGAGGGTAAATTATACCTCAGTTTGTCCGACCATAAAGCGGGGGTGCTGGGTTTTTGTATTCCCACACCAGTCAAGAGCTAAGTGTCCCGGGCACCTCAGGCTGACGTGAGCCAGGGCCAACACCCAAGGCACAGATGGCAGCCGCTAGTAGCAAAGCACGCCAAAGCCAGGGAATGGGACACACACAGCTGGTGAAGGAATGGGGGCGGGGAATTTGCAGCATGTTTTAAACGACATACAGCAATGCACTTTATCAAGACAACTAACGTCTCTACTTAAATACTGCTTCCAAGTATTTGTGTCACCTGGCAGAGTTTTTAATTCGATGATCGAGCAGCAGTTCCTGCTGAGTCTCCAGGTACCAGACAGAAGTAGAAATTATATTAAGTTCTTTACACTCTGACCAATTAGGCAGCATCGGTGGGAGTTAGAATTAGCTCATTTGAAAACGTGATTTTCTAGGGGAAAATAAAGAATAGGACAAATAGTTCCAAGTCTCTGACTTAGAGGGTTGATGTTCCAATCACATTGGAGCTTTGCAAACGGTAATAGTTAAGCTGGGGTTGGAGCATTTCGATTCTCTGCCTCCCAAGGCAGATTTGAATAAAGTCATGGAACTAGCAATCCTGGAGGCTTTTCTAACAGCAGGATAGCAAGTCGTTATGTATTATTTATTATATTAGGAAATGAAACATGCCTTTCCAATTGTCATCACCCAAAAACACATTTCAACAATTGATTAAGCAGAAACCAGGAGAAAATCGTCTTCTCTTACTTTTGTTTTCATACCCTAATGTCTTTGCTAGAAAATGTAGGTATTGGCTGATCTGTGTCCAGCAGCAAGTGTCTGCTTGTTTCAAGTATTCCCAGACTTCACTAACAGACTAGCTTGACAACAGCACTTGATCTGTAGGCAAAATATTAGGTATTCTATGTTTTAATCCTTACCCTCAGATCGTTAGGAGAACATCTACGTCATAGTTAACGCAAATACTCCTGAGACATTGAAGTACTCTAGCCAGGTATTAAAAGAACTGCTTGCTCTAGACCAGGGGTCTGCAAACTGTGGCCCATGGGCCAAACCTGGTCTGCTACCCAATTTTGTATGGTCAGTGAGTGAAGAATAGTTCTTACATTTTTAATTGTTAGAAAAAAAATGAAGACTACTTTGTGGCATGTGAAAATTATGGGAAATTCAAACTTCAGTGTCCATAAATAAAGTTTTATTGGCACGTAGCCATGCCTGTTTGTTTATGTATTGTCCATGGCTGCTTTCGAGCTGCGTTGCCAGAGTTGAGTAGCTGCGACAGAGACTGTATGGCCCGCAAAGATGAAAACGTTTAGTAGTTGGCCCTTTACAGAAAATGTTTGCTGACTCCTGATCTAGACTCTTGTGCCTCCATTTGCCCCCACTTTCCCGTCTTTTAGAATAACACGAGGACACATGCAACATGGGGAATCATGTCATGTAGACACTGAAAATGAAGTTCCTTTTACCTTCTTAGAGAAGAGTTGATTATAGCTCATCTTGATGAACATGTTACTTCAAGACATAATGCTACAACACACACGTAGAACGAGATCTTTTATCTAAACCATATGCATATTTGAAGTGATCATAGATTTCCAGGGGCCTGAATTGTCTGAAGTATTATCTTTTTTGCCTGTATGTGAGTGACATGTCCTTTGGCGCAGAGGCAACCATCAACTCTTTCCAATTTATCTCTTTCCAGCTTTTAAAACATAGTGCCAGACAGTCCAGTGGGTTCTTTCATTGTTATTTCGTTTTACCTGCTCAACAACCCTACAAGCAAATTTTATTTTTACAATTTTAGTGATAAGGAAATGGGCCAAAAGAATAGTGTCATTTGCCTAACATTGCCTAGCTAATCAAAGGTCACTCCAGCATTCACACCTTAATTCGTCTAACTTCGAAGCTTTGCTCAGAGTACTTTTATCTTATTTCCAAAGAAAAGGCGTCGTTAACATGGGTCAGAAATCTTTCCTTAACTCGTTGATTATACTCTACCCTAACTCCTCCTCCTCCCATCCAAATAGAAAACAATATCCATATATTCATTAATCTTTCCATCCACCCCCCCACTCACCCCCTCCCACCCACCCCCACCCACCCACCCATCCATCCATCCATGCATCCATCCATGCATCCATGCATCCATCCATCCATCCATCCATCCATCCATCCATCCATCCATCCATCCATCCATCCATCCATCCATCCATCCATCCATCCATCCATCCATCCACCCACCCATCCATCCACCCATCCATCCACCCACCCATCTATCCTCCTATCCATCCTTTCCTTCACCATTAATTCAAACATCAAATGTTTATTGAATACCTAGGACATAGCAGTTATCATGCTACCTGCATTAAGCATGCAGTTGTGAACGGAAGAGACATTGTCCTTGTCCTCATAGAGGTTACAGTCCTTTTTCACCTGCTAGAGCCACACAGAGGATGAGTTTGATTTGCCCTCAAATCTGTATGGTCCCTGACATCTCCATTACATGTGAACCCAGATGTCTACATGATTCATAATCTGCCCTTTTGGAAGCCACTTAACTTGGACTTCTTGGATATTTTGCTTTGTTTAAACTAATTTTTTTAGTGTGGTAAATATATAGGTAACAAAGAATTTGCCATTTCTACAGTCTTCACATGTACAGCTCAGTGACATTATGTTCATCATGGAGAAGCTTTTTTAAATTTTATTTATTTTGTTGCTGTTGAGACTATATGCACAGCAGAACACACACCAATTCAACAGCTTCTATGTGTACAATTCAGTGACACTGATTACATTCTTCAACCATTCTCACCCCCCTTTTGTGAGTTACTCCTCCCTGGTTAACATAAAGTCACTGCCACCTAAGGTTCCTATCTAATCTTTCGAGTTTCTCTTGCCACTTTGATCCCATGTCGATTGTTCTTGAGAGTGGAATGAAGATGTTATAGTTAAATCTTATTATTGAAGGATGAAAAATATGAAACCTCATCTTTTTTTTAACCAAATGTAACACTTTAGATAAATATTTCCCTTATAGCTACCAAACACCTGCCAAAATCTACTAACAATAATTATATATATATACTTCGAAAAGTTTGGTTATACATTTTTCTTAATCCTTTCCCAGAAGATGTTTGGCTATTGCTTGCTGCTTCAAGAGAACAGAAGCTTGAAGAAGATAATGAATAGACTTGACCTCGAGGGTGAACAGACTCACACACTGGTTGGTGGAACTTCAGATTCTTTTCAAAGGACAGTGATGGTGCAAATGTGTGTCATGTGACTGCTGGGAGAAGTCGCGTTTTGTTAGTAGTTACTGGTTAGGCTCTGTAAATTTTTCTCTTGGACGTCTGGCTGGTTCTCAAAAATTGCCTTTAAGAATTGTATTTTGTAAGTTAAGAGTAGAAGCTATTATTAGCTGTGTTTGTGGTTGAAATATGAGGTCAGGCTTGGCAGGAAACTCTTAAGGGTATGCGAAGGCGAGCCTCAGCCCAGCCATCCTCTGCCACTCGTTGCCTTGGGGAGCAGCCTATTCCTGGGTGCAAACGACACAGCTTTGCCTTCTGATTTGTGGGAGTATGTGCTCTAATAATGGAATGCTACCTTTGGGAGTTAAAAATGCTTGAAGTAAATTTCTATTCAGAATTCAGTATCCTAATGAGGGATGTACGTATAAATGAATATATGTGTATATGTATTATGTATATGTACGTGTGTGTGTGTGTATATATATGAATATAGGCAGTCCCCTGGTTATGAATGTCCGACTTACATACAAGTAGTTATGAACCAACCCTTGTAAAGACTATTATATTAAAAATTTGAGGAACATACAATGGCTCGTAATAACAAACAGGCACTACTTTGTGATGTGCATCAAAACATGATTATTAATATTACTGTGTTATTATGGTAAAGATGTTTCAGTGTATTTGGAAATGTTTCTTTTTTAAATTAATTTTTATTGTGCTTTAAGTGAAAGTTTACAAATCAAGTCAAAAATTTATACACATCTTGCTATACAGTCCTAATTGCTCTCCCCCTAATGAGACAGCACACTCCTTCCCTCCACTCTCTTTTTTCGTGTCCGTTCGGCCAGCTTCTGACCCCCGTTGCCCTCTCATCTCCCCTCCAGATAGGAGATGCCAACATAGTATCATGTGTCTACTTGATCCAAGAAGCTCATTCTTCACCAGTATCATTTTCTATCCCATTGTCCGGTACAGTCCCTGTCTGGAGAGTTGGCTTTGGGAATGGTTCCTGTCTTGGGCTAACAGAAGGTCTGGGGGCCATGACCACCGGGATCCTCCTAGTCTCAGTCAGACCATTTAGTCTGGTCTCTTTATTAGAACTTGGGGTCTGCATCCCACTGCTCTCCTGCTCCCTCAGGGGTTCTCTTTTGTGTTCCCTGTCAGGGCAGTCATCGGTTGTAGCCAGGCACCATCTAGTTCTTCTGGTCTCAGGCTGATGCAGTCTCTGGTTTATGTGGTCCTTTCTGTTTCTTAGGCTCATAATTACCTTGTGTCTTTGGTGTTCTTCATTCTTCCTTATTCCAGGTGGGTTGAGACAAATTGATGCATCTTAGATGGCCGCTTGCTAGCATTTAAGACCCTAGACGCCATTCTCCAAAGTGGGATGCAGAATGTTTTCTTAATAGATTTTACTATGCCAATTGACTTAGTTGTCCCCTGAAGCCATGGTCCCCAAACCCCCGCCCCTGCTACGCTGCCCTTCAAAGTGTTCAGTTTATTCAGGAAACTTCTTTGCTTTTGGTTTAGTCCAGTTGTGCTGACCTCTCTCTCCTGTGTTGTGTGTTGTCTTTCCCTTCACCTAAAATAAAACTTACCTACTACCTAATTAGTGAAGACCCCCCTCCCCCCTCTCGTAACCATCAAAGAATATTTTCTCCTCTGTTTAAACTATTTCTTGAGTAGTATTATACAATATTTGCCCTTTTGCAACTGATTAATTTCACTCAGCATAATGCCTTCCAGATTTCTCCATGTTATGAAATGTTTCATGAATTCATCATTGTTCTTTATCGATGTGTAGTATTCCATTGTGTGAATATACCATAAGGAAATGGGCCAAAAGAATAGTGTCATTTGCCTAACATTGCCTAGCTAATCAAAGGTCACTCCAGCATTCACACCTTAGTTCATCTAACTTCAAAGCTTTGCTCAGAGTATTTTTATCTTATTGCCAAAGAAAGGGTGTCGTTAACATGGGTCAGAAATCTTTCCTTAACTCGTTGATTATACTCTACCCTAACTCCTCCTCCTCCCATCCAAATAGAAAACAATATCCATATGTTCATTAATCTTTCCATCCACCCACCCACCCACCCGTCCGTCCGTCCGTCCATCCATCCGTCCACCCACCCACCCGTCCACCCACCCATCCACCCACCCACCCATCCACCCATCCATCCACCCACCCATCTATCCTCCTATCCATCCTTTCCTTCACCATTAATTCAAACATCAAATGTTTATTGAATACCTAGGACATAGCAGTTATCATGCTACCTGCATTAAGCATGCAGTTGTGAACGGAAGAGACATTGTCCTTGTCCTCATAGAGGTTACAGTCCTTTTTTACCTGCTAGAGCCACACAGAGGATGAGTTTGATTTGCCCTCAAATCTGTATGGTCCCTGACATCTCCATTACATGTGAACTCAGATGTCTACATGATTCATAATCTGCCCTTTTGGAAGCCACTTAACTTGGACTTCTTGGATATTTTGTTTTTTTTAAGCTAATTTTTTTAGTGTGGTAAATATATAGGTAACAAAGAATTTGCCATTTCTACAGTCTTCACATGTACAGCTCAGTGACATTATGTTCATCATGGAGAAGCTTTTTTAAATTTTATTTATTTTGTTGCTGTTGAGACTATATGCACAGCAGAACACACACCAATTCAACAGCTTCTATGTGTACAATTCAGTGACACTGATTACATTCTTCAACCATTCTCACCCCCATCTGTTGATGGGCACCTTGGTTGCTTCCAACTTTTTGCTAATGTAAACAGTGCTGCAGTGAACGTGGGTGTGCATGTAAAGGCTCTTATGTCTTTAGTATATATTCCAAGGAGTGGGATTGCTGGATCGTATGGTAGTTCTATTTCTAGTTTTTTAAGGAAGTGCAAAATCGATTTCCAAAGTGGTTGTACCATTTGACATTTCCACCAGCAGTGTATAAGTGTTCCAGTCTCTCCACAGCCTCTCCAACATTTATTATTTTGTGTTTTTTGGGTTAATGCCAGCCTTGTTGGAGTGAGATGGAATCTCATTGTAGTTTTGATTTGCATTTCTCTAATGGCTAATGATCGAGAGCATTTTCTCATGTATCTGTCAGCTGCCTGAATATCTTCTTTAGCGAAGTGTGTGTTCATATCCTTTGCCCACTTCTTGATTGGGTTGTTTGTCTTTTTGTGATTGAGTTTTGACAGAATCCTATAGATTTTAGAGATCAGGTGCTGGTCGGAGACGTCATAGCTGGAAATTCTTTCCCAGTCTGTAGGTACTCTTTTTACTCTTTTGATGAAGTCCTTGGATGAGCATAGGTGTTTCATTTTTAGGGGCTCCCAGTTATCTGGTTTCTCTTCTGCATTTTTAGTAATGTTTTATATACTGTTTATGCCATGTATTAGGGCTCCTAGCATTGTCCTTATTTTTTCTTCCATGATCTTTATCATTTTAGATTTTATATTTAGGTCTTTGATCCATTTTGAGTTAGTTTTTGTGCATGGTGTGAGGTATGGGTCTTGTTTCATTTTTTTGCAGATGGATATCCAGTTATGCCAGCATCATTTATTAGAAAGACTCTCTTTTCCCCAATTAATGGACTTTGGGCCTTTGTCAAATATCAACTGCTCGTATGTGGATGGATTTGTGTCTGGATTCTCAATTCTGTTCCATTGGTCTATGTATCTGTTTTTTTTACCAGTACCAGCCTGTTTTGACTACTGCGGTGGTATAATAGGTTCTAAAATCAGGTAGAGTGAGGCCTCCCACTTTGTTCTTCTTTTTCAGCAATGCTTTACTTATCTGGGGCCTCTTTCCCTTCCATATGAAGTTGATGATTTGTTTCTCCATCTCATTTAAAATGTTATTGGAATTTGGATCAGAATTGCATTATATCTGTAGATGGCTTTTGGTAGAATAGACGTTTTTATAATGTTAAGTCTTCCTATCCATGAGCAAGGTATGTTTTTCCACTTATTTAGGTCTCTTTTGGTTTCTTGTAGTAGTGTCTTGTAGTTTTCTTTGTATAGGTCTTTTACATCTCTGGTAAGATTTATGCCTAAGGATTTTATCTTCTTGGGGGCTTCTGTAAATGGTATTGATTTGGCCATTTCCTCATTGATGTTCTTTTTGTTGGTGTAGAGGAATCCAACTGATTTTTGTATGTTTATCTTGTATCCTGATACTCTGCTGAACTCTTCTATTAGTTTCATTAGTTTTCTTGAGGATTCTTTAGGGTTTTCTGTGTATAAGATCATGTCATCTGCAAATAGAGATACTTTTACTTCTTCCTTACCAACCTGGATGCCTGGAAATGTTTAATTTTTTTTTTAATCAAAGAAAGGTACACATATTATATCTAAGACAAACGTTATATACAAACCGTACCTAACTGCTCCAGCTTATGTACAAATTTGACTTAAAGACAGACTTAGAAACAGAAGTCATTTGTAAACTGGGGACTGCCTGTGTATATGTATGTATATATATTTATATATTTATGTGTTTATGTATATATATATATATATATATACCCAGTGCACAATTGCTTTATTAGGTTAGAGACCATGTTGGTCTTGTTCATTGTACCTCTAGTTCCAAGTGCACTGGCTTGGCCTGAATCATAAATATTTGTTGCACGAACAAGTGATTGAATGAATTAGAAAAGACAGCAAAGAGTAGGTTTAGAAAGATTAAGGACATATATTAAATTGAAGATTAGAAGTTTGTAGTCACAGAACGTTAGTAGGGCAAGTGTTTCCAAATGATGGTGAAGATCCAAGGTAAGGGGAACACACTCATGAATGACCAGATTGGAATAAATAGAGGATTCTCTGGATCTGAGGAAATTGAGGAACTGTGAGGTTATGGGATTCAATGTTACCGGTAGAAGAAGGAGGTGGAGATGGAGAAAAGTAGAAAAATCTCCTTCTTTCTTAGCTCTTTCTTGGAATGAATTAAGAAATTTGCATAGATGTATAAAGGTCTAAGAACTGCAGGATCCTCCTCCACCAAGCATGTACACACGTGCTCATGCACATACATCCTATACCATTTGGGATAATCATATGGTGATAATAATAAACACTTGCCTTGAGGGACCAAGTTACTGGGGCTGAGGGCTGGGAACCATAGTTTTGGGGGACATCTAGGTCAACTGGCATAACATAGTTCATAAAGAAAATGTTCTACATCCTACTTTGGTGAGCAGCCTGTATGGTCTTAAAAGCTTTTGAGTGGCCATCTAAGATACATCTCTCGGTCCCATCCCGTCTGGAGCAAAGGAGAATGAAAAACAGCAAAGACACAAGGAACAGATTAGTCCAAAGAACTAATGGACCACATGAGCCACAGCTTCCACCAGCCTGAGCCCAGAAGAACTAGCTAGTGCTCGGCTACCACCACCAGTGGCTCTGACAGGAATCGCAATAGAGAGTTCTGAATAGAAGGGGAGAAAAATGCAGAAGAAAATTGAAAGTCACAGAAAAAGACTAGACTTACTGGTCTGACAGAGGCTGGAGGAACCCCCGAGACTATGACCCCCAGACACCTTTCTAACTCAGAACTGAAGCCACTCCCCAAATCTGCCTTTCAGCCAAAGACTATATGGGCCTATAAAACAAACAATAACACACGTGAGGAATGTGCTTCATAGTTCAATCAAGTCTACAAGACCAAATGGGCAACACCTGCCCAAAAGCAAAGACAGAAGGCAGGAAGACAGGAAAACTGGACAAATGGACACGGGGAACCCAGGGTGGAAAAAGGGAGAGTGCTAACACATTGTGGTGATTGCAACCAATGTCACAAAACAATTTGTGTATAAATTTTTGAATGAGAGACTAACCTGCACTGTAAATTTTCACCTAAAGCACAATAAAATTAAAGAAAAAACTAAATACTCCTTGTAGGCGGATGACCAAAATTAGCCATGATTGGAAGCTATGGAATGACTAGCACATGGAATCACCTCCTGCCAATAGCAAAACAGGAAACATTTTTATGCATCTGAAATATTTAAATAGAAAAACAATTTCGATTTTCTAAATTATTCTTATATCCATCTTGTAAAAAAAAAAAAAGCTCTGTATCAGGGACGAGGAATTGATCTGTTCATTGCCTACTTCCTTTGATGTGGCAGATATTTGGTGTCATTTACAGGACAGTGCTGGAGAAAGTGCTTAGCACTTCCGGTTCACGTTGCTGTTGTTAGTTGCCTTGTTTTGTTAGTTGCCTCAGACTGGCTCTGACTCCTGTCAACCTTATGTATGATAGACTGAAATGGTGCCCAGCCTTGTGCATCGTCATGATCATTGGTATGTTTGAGTCCAGTCGGACAATCTTCTGTTGTGATCCGCAAGGTTTTCATTGGCTAATTTTCGTAAGTGGATCACCAGGCCTTTTGTCCTAGTCTGGAAGCTCCACTGAAACCTGTCCACCATGGGTGACCCTGCTGGTATTTGAAATACCGGTGGCATAGCTTCCAGCAACACACAAGCCACCATGGCGCGACAAACTGACAGTGATACCTAAAACTTGCTATGGTTTGCATCTCTTTATGCTTTGATCTTGCCAGAGAGTCACATAGAAGGGAATGTAATCTTGCTTTCGTTTGCACAGATGCGAAAGAGACAAAGAATATAGCGATTTTAAAAGGGAGCTTTGTAAAAAGAGACTGATAAGGCTTTCAGTGAGAATTCCTTTAAATCCTGAGGAGGAGATAAGAATCCAATTCCCCTTGTACAGATCCACTTATATCTTCTCCACATCAGAAGATGATGTTAAGGGACAGTTGCTTTTCAAATGTAACAAGACTATGATTGTCTCTGAAGCTTTCAAATCGTTGTGAAATCATCTTTGTGATTTCTATTCCGAAGCAGAATCACAAATATTTTCCCTCTGTCAAATACGTTCAGTGACAATTCTACCTAGTACCATTCGTTTCCCTCTAAAATCTCCAATATTGCACAAGCCAGCTCCTTTCACAGATGGGGCTTAATAAACAGTTGGATAGCAGACTGATTTATTGCAAATAAAATGGCTCACTTTGAGTTCATTTTTTTTCTCACATTTACTGTGACGTTCAGCAATTTATTAAATATTGCATTGCTAAGGAAAGTTTACTTATGAGTTTAAAAATAAAAGAAGTGACTTAACTGGAACACTAACCTTTAGGATTTGTATTTCATGGAAACGGTAGCTTTATTCTGAATGGTGCATGCTCTCTGGAGACTTCAAAGTCGAAAATGCCACAATCTGAACTCCATAGAGGAAGTGGTTTCTACAGGAACCATCATTATTTAATGAGAGATTATTATTTATCAGACCAGGTATTGAATGAATTAGATCAGTAATGGTATCTAGTCCGCCCACTAATCCTGTATTAGTTATATTAATACCTACCATTTACAGATGAGGAGCCCCTGGGTGGTGCAAACGTTTAAGTGCTTGCTGCTAACTGAAAGGTTGGAGGTTCGAATCCACCCAGAGATCCCTTGAAAGAAAGGCCTGGAGTTCTACTTCTGAAAAATCAGCCACTGAAAACCCTATGGAGCACAGTTCTACTCTGACACATGGGGTCTAAGTTCTACTACTGTCGTTTTCCTGAAGAGAAGTCTGCTCTGATTGTGATAGTCATTTCTTTGTAGGTTATGCTATGCTTTGTCTCTGCTGGATATTGAGATTGATATTTTGGAGTTTTACTAAAATGTGTCTAAGTGTGGAGTTCATTTGTATTTATGTTGCTGAGTACACATAGGGCCCTTTCAACTGAGGATTCATATTTTTCTTTGATTCTGGTAAACTTTGGTATTTATGTTCAAATACTGCTTTTCAGTTGTTTCAGACGTTTTTTAAAAAATATGTAGTAGAAAGTTCTGAATCTCTAATAGACCTTTGATGTTGGACACTCTCAAACCATCCACCATCTTTCTTAAATGCTTTTTTACGATTTTGATTTTTTTTCTCTCTCTCTCTTTGCTGGTTTTGGGTAAATTTCTTGGTATTAAAATTTAATTCACTTTTCAGCTGTTTTGAGTCTAAAGATTATTCTGTCCTTTGAATTTTTAGGAGTCCTGGTGGCACCGTGGTTAAGTGCTATGGCTCCTAACCAAAAGGTCGGCAGTTCAAATCCACCAATTGCTCCTGGGAAACACTATGGGGCAGTTCTACTCTGTCCTCTAGGATAGCTATGAGTTGGAATCAACTCGCAGGTTTGGTTTTTTTTGGTTGAATTTTTAAGTTTTAGCAACTATAGTTTTTTTTAATAAAATTATAATTTGTCACTTTTGATATTTACCTATCTATATCTCCTTTCTGCCTGACTGTGTCACAATTTCTTTTCTTTTTATAGATGCAATTTCATCTTCTATCTCCCTGAACATTCTCAATGTACGTGTTTTAAAATCTTCCTCAAGCAATTTTATACAATTAATTTCACCAGAGTGAGTTTGTATTCTGAATATTGAGATTATTGGCTGTCTTTTTTCTTGTTTTATTTCTTCACGTGTTTTGGAATTTTGGTTCCCAGGCTAATTTTGTATGGATTTTTTTTGCGTGTATTTGTATAGCTCTCTCTTGCTCACTTGTTCTTGCACCTTCACTCTCTTTCTCTGTCTCTTTCTTTGTGTGCATCTCTCCCTATCTAGTGTTTTCCACTTGACTTCCCCCTGGGGCCCCACAGCAGAGCCACATCTTATATGGTGATTTGGAGCTCCTGCCCTTAGTGACATTAGAAATATTACAGAGCCAGTCTCCAAGCCAGTAGCAGCTTGGTTCAGATTTTCATCTAAACAGAGGCTGTCTCCTTACATCCCCAGCTTCATATAACCCAGGGTTTCTCAACTGCAGCACTATCAACATTTGGGACCAGATGATTCTGTGTTGTGGGGGCTCTCGTACACACTCTTGGATGTTTATCAGCATTCCTGGCTTCTACCCACTAGACGTGAGCAGCAGCCCCACCCCGCCCCAGTTGTGACAACCAATAATGTCTCCAGATGTTGCCAAATATCCCCTGGGAAACAAAGTCATACCCTTCTTCTTGAGAGCCACTGGTATAACCTATAAATCTTGGAATCAATTAGTAATAGTCAATTTTAGCTTCTTTTAAAGCAGATGGCCCCCAATCCAGTCCAATTTCCAGCCTAGTACCTGGGTTCAGTCCCTCATGTTAAGTGGAGGACATTTAATTACCCCATAAGAAAGAAAATTCCAGCTGCTGTGGCCTGCTTTGGGGCCTAGCACCCAGCAGGCTGTGACTGCAGCCGTCACTTGTCCCTGAGGATGTCTATCATAGTTTGTATTCTGTCATTGTCTTTTGGTGTTGTCTTTTTATATTTCACGTACCATAACTACATGTTTGAAGCATAAATGTCTTGACAAGAAGTCATAGAAGGAAGTTTTACAAGGCAATAGTTTCTGTCATTGCTCTTCTGTTTTCTTTAAATAATTTCTTTTATTGCTGTTGGAAATATACACAGCAGAACGTACACCAATTCAACAGTTTCTACCTGTACAATTCAGTGACGCTGAGTACATTCTTCAAATTGTGCAACCGTTCTCACCCTCTTTTTCTGAGTTGTTCCCCCCGCCATTAACATAAACTCACTGCCCCCTGAGGTCCCTATCTAACCTTTCAAGTTGCTGCTGTCAATTTGATCCCATATAGACAGTTCTTAAAAGAGCATAATGCTTAAGACAGAACTTCTTTTTTTACTAGTAAAGCTAAACTATCATTTGATTTTAAGAAGACTTCAGGGGATATTTTTGGTTTAAGGTTTAAAGATCATCTCAGGGCAATTTTTTTCAGGGCAATAGTTTCAGGGGTTGTCCTTGCTCTTCTTGGTAATTCAACTCATTTAGATGCCTTCTTAGCTTATTGCCTTCCTGCCCCAGCTTGATTATAAGTTTGCTGCTTTTTATTTTTGGTACCTCCGACTCTACGGCACCCTAGGACAACAACAACGATTTTTGGTATTTGTAACAAAAACCTGCATAAACCTATTTTATATTTGGAGTATTGCTCAGATGAATTGAAATCTCTCAACATTTTGGAATGACTTCTACAGACCTCGCTGTATGACTTTATATGTTATTTCCGTGACACCGAGCCCAGGCACTGCCCGTTACCAAGGAAGAGAATGAAGAGAGTGTCCTACAAAGTGAGAGGTAAGGGAAGGGGCTGCCTGTAAGTTATACTGTGCAAGGACAGTGAGCCTGTGAGGGAGAAGGAAGAGGGCAGCTGGAAAATCTTCAGGAATGAAGCAAAATGTAGCCAAGTTGGAACCAACCCCAGCCTGTTCCCTCCATGTTAAAGTTAGTTAAGTCAATTCCAGCACCTATTTATAGTTAAGCCTTGGTTTTGATTAATGGTCTTGGAGAGGTAGACAAGAGAGGAGGAGGGGACTCTGAGGAAGAAGAGGGGAGGCCAAGCTGCTGAAGCTGATCTGCTGACCTGTTGTTTGGACCTACCCTTCATTGCACACAGATTTCTGGCCAAACATAATAAAATAATTATTTTTATTAGAGGGCAGTAACCCATGTCAACATTTTCACTACAAGCCAAGTGAAGACATCAAATCCCTAAACACTGAATAAGCTATAGGACAAGTCATGCTGCACTTTTTCCTTGTGTCGCCCATCATGATTGTCATGGACACAACCTAAGCTTCAAATGTCTTTATAAGGTATGCTTCTGAACTTTAGTAAACATGAAATTAATGAGACAAACCTGCATTAATGTTTAAGGAGAGATCTTTTTGAGCTGGAAAGAGACTTAGGATCATACCACTGGTCTAACGGTTTAATGTTGTAGAGGAGAAAACCAAGGTACAAGAACCCAAGAGATTTGCTGAAAGCCACACGTATCTTGGTTCCAGAACAGGGACTAGATCTTATGTCTTCCCCCCCAATCCAGGGCTCTTGCTACTTCTGCCCAAAAGAGAATCCACTTTAATTTTGGTTGTTAGCCATAAATACTTTTCTGGTTGATTTATGTTCTCTGCTTTTGAAGTTGGAAGTAGATTAAAGTTTATAGTTCTCATAAATTAGCTTCAGTTACTAAGGAGATTAGTGTATTATTAATCCCTTCTTTTTTTTTGTATTTTCTAACTAAAGCCCACCTTCCTTGAAAAGTGATATTTTCCAAAGGATTAACTGTCCAGCTGTGCACTCACACGTAGAGGATTGATTGTGAATAGGGTTTGTCTTCATTTAAAACATCACCATCGCATGAGCTTCGATGTTAGAGAAAAGTGGAGGGACAGACAGTGACTGTGCTCTTACTTCCCCTTCAGTGTTGAGACCCAGTGTCTTCTTTGTCTCTGTGATTTGTTGTTCATTCACAGCTATTTGCTTCTGTATTAGAGTAGCCCTAATGCCTATTTCCTTATTTATCTACGGGACATGGAACTGTGTGTGAAAAAAGTATGTTATCCAGGACAATCCATTTTTTATTTCTTAGCTTCCACTTACTCTTTAGTGATTTCTACTTGTGGCACCATGGATTTTGTACAAATCAATGTAACCATGTATGGGCCCAGTCCAAATGACAGTGATTCACCGGGGCAAGTCGTTTTCGGGAATGTGTTGTGTCATAAATCTGGAGACAGTGTTGTTGTTGTAGTGTGTTATTGAGTCCATTCTGACTCACAGTGGACACAGTGTGACAGAGTAGAACTGCCCCTTAGGGTTTTCTGGGCTGAAATCTTATGAGAGCAGATTGCCAGGTCTTTATCTCCCACAGAGTGACTGGTGATTCGAACTGCCAACCTTTTGGTTAGCAGCCGAGTGTTTAACCCATGTGCTACCAGGGCTCCTGGAGACAGTGTAGACCCCAGAATCTATCAGCTATTAGTGAACATGCTTAATCGTAATTATATAGATTTCTACTTACTAACATGGAATCATACATTGGTAGAATCTCCAGTTTTGCAGGGAAGCTGGTGTTCAGCATAGTCCCTCTGTGTGTGTGTGTAAAGCTGCGTGAGTTTCCTATTGCTGCTGTAAAAAATTACCACAAACCCAGGGGCTTAGAACAACACAAACTTATTATTTTACAGTTCTGAAGGTTAGAAGTCTGAAATGGGTCTCACTGGGCTAAAATGAAGGTGTTGGCAGCGCTGCACTCCTTCTGGGGCTCCAGGGGAGGCCCTGTTCCCTTGCGTGTTCCAGCTTCTAGAGGCCATCTGCATTTCTTGGCTCATGGCCTCTTCCTCCACCTTCAAAGCAGTATAGCATCTTCCAATTACTCTCTGACTACTTTCATCATCACATCTTCTTTGACTGTCCTTCCCTCTTGCTCTTATAAAGACCCTTGTGATGAAATTGGGCCCACCCAGCTAATCCAGGACAACCTCCTGATCTGAAGACTCTTAATTTAATCACATCTGCAAAGTCCGGTTTGTCATGTAAGGTAACATATTCACAGGCTTCAGGGGTTGGGATGCGGACATCTTTGAAGGGTTGCTATTTTGCCTCTCACAAATGTGTATTGAATTGGGAGGCTATTTTGAAACAGCCTGTTCTCGTGCTACTTTGCCTGATGGATAAAAAAAGACGTAATTTCAACTAGATACTTTCTATAGCAATAATCTCTATAGCACAGATTTCCAAAGAAATACAATGCAAACCACAAATGTGAGCCACCTCTGAAATTTAAAATTTTCTAATTGTTGTTGTGTGCCATAGAGTCAATTCTGATTCATAGTGACCCTATAGGGCAGAGTAGAACAGTCCCATAGGGTTTCCTAGGCTGTAGTATTTACCGTGGCAGATGGCTGGGTCTTTTCTCCTTTGGAGCCACTGCTGGATTTGAACTGCTGACCTTTCCATTAGCAGTCAAACCAAATGCCACGCCGTCGCGTTGATTCCGACTCATATTGACCCCATAAGACAGAGTAGAACTACCCCATAGGGTTTCCAAGGAGCACCTGGTGGATTCGAACTGCCGACTTCTTGGTTAGCAGCCATAGCTCTTCACCGCTGTACCACTAGGGCTCCAATTTTCTGGTAGTCACACTGAAAAAAAGAAAAATTAAACTGGTGCAATTAATTTTAATTATATATTTAACTCAATAGATCCAAAATATTATGTCAATATGTAATCAACATAAAAATATTAATAAGATAGTTTATATATTTTATGCCATACCAAGTCTTTAAAATCCATAGTGCATTTTACACTCACAGCACAGCTCAGTATGGTTAAGACCAATTTCATGTGTTCAATAGCAGCATGTGGCTTCCGGCTCTTGTATTGGAAAGTGCAGCTTTGTAGCCAAAGTTCTTACAGCTCCCTACCCATTTAAGTGGGGATAGGGGACAGGGGGAGCAGTGGTGGTTCAGTGGTACAATTCTCGTCTTCTATGTGGGAGACTTGGGTTTGATTCCCAGCCAGCATACGTCAACTACAGCCACTACCTGTCACTGGAGGCTTGGGTGTTGCTATGATATCGAACAGGTTTCAGTGGAGCTTCTAGACTAAGATGGACTAGAAAGAAAGACCTGACAATCTACTTCTGAAAAAATGAGCCAGTGAAAACCCTATGGATCTCAATGGTCCAGTCCTGTTGTGCGTGGTTTAGTCGTGAGCTGGCAGCTGATTCCACAGCAGCTAACAACAAGAACAACCTATTTAAGAGCTAGATTGTCTATTCAAAGAAATGTGATATGATGGCTAACATCGGACTGAATCATTCACTGTGATGGGGTTTTCCTGTGTATTGTAGTATGTTTAGCAGCATCCCTGGCTTCTACCCACTCGATGACAGTTGTGTCACAACCAAAATGTCTCCAGACATTGCCAAATGTCCCCCAGGGGGCAAATCGTTCCCGGTCGAGAACCCCCGGACTAGGCACAGAAGATTTGGTTTTGAAAACTCAGCTCTCCATACATTACTCTGTGACCTTGAGGGAGCCACTTGAACTTGTTACAATAATTTCATCCTCATTGAAATGGGTAAAATAGTATTTAGGCTGCCTGATACTCAAAAGATACAGTGTATATGAAACAACTTTGTAAATTGTAGATCCTCTGCAAGAGGAGGTCGGCATCCTATCTATTTTATCTACATACAGTACTTGAAAGTAAGCACAGCTATTTCAGTACTGATACACTTTTTCAAGATATTTGACTGTTTTTTTAAATGCTCTATTTATGATCAGTGGATTATAAGACGGATAGGGTGTTTGAGGTGCTTTGTTTTCCTGGCTGTTGGTGCTGGTGGGGTCCTTGTAGACTTTTCAGATCTCTGTAGGGTGCAGTCTGTCCTAAAACTTGCAAAGATGTTCTGTGAACTCCTTTGGTTGACCTAATATTTATCGAACCTCTGCTTCTAACAGGAACTGCACTAGGTTATGGATTAATTAGGGTTTTGGTTGCCAGTAACCTAAGTCGATTTGAACGTTGTTGTTGTTAACCCAAAAACCCAATTAGCTGCTGTCAAGCGGGCCCCAATTCATGGCGACCCCATGCACAATGGAATGAAATGCTGCCTGGTCCTGTGCCGTCTCCATGATTGATTGCAGATCAAGTTTTCTGCCTTTATAGGGTTTTCAGTGGCTGATTTTTGGAAGTAGATTGCTGGTCCTTTTTTCCTAGTCCATCTTAGTCTGGAAGCTCTGCTGAAACCTGTTCAGCATCCTAGCAACACACAAGCCTCCACTGACGGATGGGTGGGGGCTGGGCCTGAGGCGCACTGGCTGGGAATTGAATCAGAGTCTCCCACACGCAGGGCAAACCACCGATGCTTTGACTTAAGTTTACTGGGCATTTATTTTGAGCTAGGCAATTTGCACACCAGTATAGTGATATATTCCACAATCCATTTTTACTGAAAAGACAAAACAGAAGACGTCTTTGTATATTATGAGCACTGAAATGTACCAGAGCTATCATTTTCTCATTTGATAATACTGCTCCGTTGTTTAAAGTTCGTTGCATTAGTCGGAAGAGTAACTTTCAGTCACGGTGTTCACACAGTCTTGCCACTTCCTCTAGAGTTGTAGTTGTGAAATACCACTTGGAAAAACTGAAATAGTTTATGAAATGGCAGTAAATGGGCGATTAATGAAAATCAGGCTGGTCTATTCTTTCCAATAAGGAGGACAAAGCATTTAAAAATAGTCTGTTTTATCCACAAGATATAATTACACACAGGTTGCTGACTTAATCCTTAATTCAGTGTTTTTGAAGCACATACCTTAAGAAGGATAAAAATTGATTATTTGTCCTTATATTTCCTCAGAGCGTATAGTGTCAGCTATGCTGTTAAACTTTTGCTCTGGTTCACTCAAAACACTGTCAAGAGATGCCAGATTACCGGTTATTTGTTGGCCGAGCTTTTTGGCTACAATTACATAAAACTTTCAAGTGGAATCTGTGGTCACTGTGACAAGTAATACTTTTATATATGCCCTAATTTAACAGCAATTAAGCATCCAGGAATAAGAGCTAGGGAGCAATTTTTAAAATTTATATATTTACAAAAGAAGATGGAGATTTTTAATGCTGAACAGAACCTCAAATTGTCAGTTACTTTGCTTGTAATTCTAATTCTGACGGCTTCAGGAATTTTTCTTCTGAGCAACTCACACATCACTGGACCAGTGTCTGAACGTCAATTAGTTAATGGTGGGAATACCTTCTTAGCTTGCTTTTAATTACACAGATAAAAGCCGTGGGATCACCTCTTGTGTTGTGATCACCACCAGGGCCCCCTCCTTGGATGTCCATTCATTTGCAGACCCTGCGTTTGCAATGGACCCCTAACTGAAAACTCTATCTATGGATGAGCCGCATAAATTGTGCACAGTTACTGTCGCGCCATCTCTTTGGACTCCTGTGCATATCATCACTTGAGATATTATCACTTGATAAGGGAATTGAGTTTCTTTATAAAAGGGCGGCATTAAATGCAGGAAGAAGTGAGAATTGTAAGTTGTTAAAATGCAAAGGGAGAAAAAACTTAGTTGAGCAGTAGCGCCTTTATATGGATTATTACACATTCTGTCCATTCATGATGCAGTGGTTAAGCTTTTGGCTGCTAACCAAAAGGTTGGCAGTTCGAATCCACCAACTGCTCCTTGGAAACCCTATGGGGCAGTTCTACTCTATCCTATCAGGTCGCTATGAGTTGATGGCAGTGGGTTTGGTGCATTTGTAACAGCTAAGCATTAAAAGATTGGCATGAAGATGCTTCTAGAATTTCAAATAGACTAGATAAAATTTAGAGGCTCTATGTAGTTCATGAATTGGTAACTATAAGAACGAAAGATGAATTTGAGCATCTTGTTATGGGCAATTGAAAGAGCAAAGAAATAAACAGATTGAGAGAATTAAGCATTGAATGAGGTGATTTCACAAGGTGGCATTTTTAGCCACTACACTTTGAGCGGAAACCCTGGTGGCATAGTGGTTAAGTGCTATGGCAGGTAACCAAGAGGTCAGCAGTTTGAATCCACCAGGTGCTCCTTGGAAACTCTATGGGGCAGTTCTACCCTGTCCTATAGAGTCGCTATGAGTCGGAATTGACTCGACAGCAGTGGGTGGGGTTGGGTACGTTTTGAGCAACGTTGATATTTTGCTAAGTGGTCTGCTTAACATATTTCAGTGTTCAAATTCCTTCTACTGGTTCATAGGTAAGCTTCATTTGAAGTGAAAGTGGCACGTAAATTAAACAATGGCGAAATTTACTATAGGATTTACTATGGAGTTTTGAGATTTTTAGAAGTAAAACTGAGCCTTGAGATCAAAAAGTGGTTGGAGAAATGGTGTCTTTTACACAAATACGATGCTCCCTCTGTGCTACCCCTATGTGTCCCCTAGATTATGCCTAAGGGAGACCCTGACCATGGACTTCATTTTCACTTTTAACTAATGGTGTTCACCTCTTTAGGTTCTCTTAATCTGAATCAAATTTGCTGTTCCCCAGGATAAAAATTTACACTCTCAGCAGATTAAATTGTTTGAGAACTAATTTTGGAATTTCACAACTTCTGTTCAGAGGTCACGGCCACTTGAGAGCCAGGAGCAGTGGGATGGGCTGGACAACCTCGGTGCTACCTTCCAGGACAGGAGCCCATCTCGTACAACTGTTATAGGGATTGCATGAGTCTGGTCACTGCTGGACACGTACTTTGAACTCAACAATTACTGGCCTTTTGGTTAGTATTTTTAATGGCTCCATCTATAAAAAAATTTTGGGAATATTTTTCATTTCCTAAAGTATGTATACAGATCAGAAATCCCTGGGTTGTGCAAATGCACTTGGCTGCTAACTGAAAGGGTAGAGGTTTGAGTCCACCCAGAGGTGCCTCAGAAGACAGGCCTGGCAGCCTGCTCCCAAAAAATCAGCCATTGAAGACCCTATGGAGCACAGCTCTACTCTGACATACATGGGATCTCCGTGAGTCAGAGTCAACTCGAAGGCAACTGGTTTTATACAGATCAGAAGAATGCACCATTAAGAAGATTTTGTTCTTTATGTATAAACCTAAGCCCTCTACCCACAATACTCTTTTTTTCTTCAAGGATAAATTCCATTACTTTTCTGGGTAAACTATATGGAGACCTGTAATCCCTCTTTCTCTGCTACGTGAGTAAGATAAAAAACTAATGCCCTGTTAATAAATCACTAACATTATGTAGTATTAGAGATACAGAAACTATAGACACTTTGATGGCTCAAGTCTGATGGATTTAAGGCACTTCCTTCCCCGCCCCCCCGCCCCCCACCACACACACAGTCTATAAACATTGGGCACACACCCACCCATATATTTGTTAGCCAAAGCAGCAACTGAATGAGGGTTAAACACATTCCAGAGCATTGTTTTGTACCTTGTTTTGTATGAGAAACAAAAAGACTTTCACATTGAAGCTCAGTCAATTCAGAACGCTTTTTAAAAACAAGGCTGGAATGTTCACATCTATATATCTTCTTAATCTGAGTCGCAGTTGCTATTTCCCAGGATAAAAATTATACTCTTAGTGGATTAAATTGCCTGAGAACTGATGTAGGAATTTCACAATGTCTGCTCAGGATTTAAATACCTCTTGAGAGAAATTACCAGTAGGACGGGCTGAACAGCTTTCGTGTTATTTTCCAGGGCAAGAGCTCCACACCATATTTCAGAACCAAGATCATGTTCTTGGAGTGTAGACCCAGTCAAGGCCATGAGGAACGTGTGTAATGACAGTCTCTATCTGATGGTTAAGTTGATGTGACAACTTGGCTAGGCTATAAACCAGTCAAGTCAGCGTCAACTCATGGAGACCCCATGTGTGTCAGAGTAGAGCTGTGTTCCATAGGGTTTTCAGTGGCTGATTTTTTGGAAGTAGATTGCCAGGCCCTTCTTCTGAGGTGCCTCAGAATGGACCCAAGCCTTCAGTCACAAAATAAAGCAGATGTCCACCTCAGTCAGCAGGAGTTTAAGGGGGAAGATAGTCCCCCTCCCACTCCAGGGAGGCAAAGCAGGGGCACACAACCTAGACTCCGCCAATCAGATACTTCTGCCTGAGTTTGGAAACTTGAGGGAGTGGTGCAGAGATAAAGAGGCCTGGAGGTCAGTGGCAAGTGCGCAGGGGCCATGGCAATGGCAGGTATCCAGGGCAGGCACATTTGTTATCTAGCTTTAATTCCTGCACACTTCCTGAGTCTGACTCCCCAGAAAACACTGATATTCCCTCAATACATTTCTTTTTTAAGTTGGAGTCAAATTTCTGTTGCTTGCAACCAAGAATCCTGATGGATACCCAGGCATTCACCATCCCTGTGCACCCTGACCTGTGTATCAGCACACCTCTGGGCAGTGCAGTCTGCCTGGTCTCTGCACGGGGCAGGCCGGAAGTACCAGGTCGTCCACATCTCCCAGGATCAACTTTCAGCTCGTGACCGATGAGCGTTGGTACATAAATATGCCAGCTTCCTCAGCCTTGTTGGGATTACTCTGAAAAGTGTTCTACACTGTCTGCCAAAAGTCCCCAGCAGGATTGAGCCCCAGTTGCCCACAAGGGTACTTTGCTTTACTGGCTTCCTTCCCTGCCCGATCTCACTTCACACTTCTCTACTAGTGTTTCCTGAGAAAAATGCCTCCAAAATAAACTACATACTCTCAAATGCTTGCCCACTACCCATAACTGGGGCTCATTCCTGCCAAAAGACTTTGAGAGACAGGGTAGAGCACCCCTCAGGGTTATCCCACCTGGGGACAAGGAGGCTGATGTGTTTACCCGCCAACACCGCATCTGTCTTCAGTAAGGGCTGTTTCCAGGGGCATTAACTCTCTGGTATTTCTGACTCACCGTGCGTGATGATTTGCTCCTTCAGCCAGAAAAAAAAGCCCGCAGGCAGTGTTACAGGTGTTCCCAATAGACAGCCTTCTGCGGGAAGAGGTGAAGGTCGAGGTCGGGCATCAACGATATCTGCTATGCAAGTTTGAACTTTAGAAAAGATTTTGTTATATTGCTGCAGTACTGAGGTTCATTCTGTTGTTCCTGGCCTGGATCTATGAGACATTCTCTTTGCAAGACAGTTTCCCTCCTTCTCCGCCCCTCCCCCATGTCAAACACTGAGAACATCTGAGTCCTTAGGAATCCGGTTGAGCTGGGATGTTATCTTCCAGATATGTTCTGGGTTTCTTATATGGTCAGAATTACAACTGGAGAGTCCCTGGGTGGTACAGATGGTTAAGTGCTCTGCGACTAGCCTACAGATTGGTTTGAACCCACTCAGAGGCGCCTCAGAAGACAGGCCTGGTGGTCTGCCTTGAAAACCCTGTGGAGCAGTTCTAGTCTGCACACATGGGCTTGCCATGAGTCGGAATCAACTCGATGGCAACTAACAATGATGAAGCATTAACGAAGAGTCTCATTCTTAGGTACTGAAAATTCCAGCATGATTAAATTAAAAAAAAAAGCTACAGCTGGAACATCTTATCCTTCTGGATTTCATTTCCCTTTGACTTACCTTAGATTCTCAGGAATTCATGCAGAGATAGTACGCTGGGCCTATGCTGTGGTCAGAGTGGAGCATGGTGTCTTGGCAATCATCACAGAGTCATCCACCTACGAGAAAGTATGCAAAAAATTAACTGCCCCAGAATGCATAGCATCTTATCACTGATGGCCCCGATATACTGCAAATTGCCATCCTTGCTCCATTCACTTTGTGCAGGCTTCATCTTGCCCAAATGGAAACATTTGTTTTGAAAATATGCATTCAATTGCTGGGCTGTGTTGCTAAAATGGAAACCATTTATTTGGATTATAAACATGACACCGTAAGTTGGTGTTCCTCATAGGTTTTTGTCAATTTAGGAGTCAATGAAACAGCTGAATCCATCATCTCCAGGCAACTCCACCCAGCCTCTTCCAGGCCTCCCCATCTCTGTGGAGGGCATCATGTCCACTGATTGCTGAAACCAGGTGCTCGAATGTCAGTTTCAGCCCTACTCTCTCCCATGTCTTCACCCCGTATCCAGTCAGTTCTCAAGCAATGTCTCTTCCACTTCTCAAACATCTCTTCAATCTCCATGCCCACAGTCCTATGCTGGTTCAGACCACCATCATCTCTCTCACTTGGGACAACTTCTTCATGACTGGACTCTCTGCTTCCAACATGACCCACCGATAGTCCACTCTCTTCTTTTGTAGTTGAAGTGGTTTTTCAAAAGTGCCAGTCTGACATTGCCATGTCCCTGTTAAAATGCTTTGCTGGCTCCCCATTGCTCTTAGAATCAAGTCCACACTCCTTGACCTTGTTTGTAAAGCTCTCCAATCCACCTCTCTACTTCATCACTAGCCCCCGACCCTCTAGCCTCTCCCCAAATTCTATCTCAAACATAAGCAACTCTTTTAGTTCCTTGAATATGTCTTCTGGTCTCTCACTTATAAGCCTTTACACACAGTCTTCCCTTTGCCTGGAACATTATTGCTTAGTCTTGATTGCTTGTGTTTCTCAAGAGTCAAGTTCAAGCCCTGACCCACTGTCAGTTTTTGATTAAAAATGTTGATTTTGGCTTTGCTTTTTATATTAACAGTGATAAACTCCATAATTCCTTACAGCTTACAGAATGATATTTGCTTACCCCATGGGGATTCAAAATAATTTTTAGTGTAACGTATTTGACAAGGAAAAAGAGCAGATTCAATACCGCATCACCACCAAGAATTAAAAGGTGGTAAAACAGATGTTAATCAGCTATATTAACTGGCCATAAACTTCAAGCCTGTTCAAGTATTTCTCCTAGGTCCAAGATAAGCTATAGACTCAGTTAACAAGGATTTTCCTAGCTCTACTATATTTTTTTTAAAGCTGTTAACATTTTGGCTTTGAACTTCTCTTTTTCTCTTCACATCTAGGTTGCCAGAATCTTGACAGACCATTCTGTCTAAATACAACGGTACTTAAACCTTAAGATGAATTCACAGAAAATCACTATTGTGGAAATGGCTGTTTAAAACCTCAGTGACAGAAATGCATGCAACTGAAATGGATCAAAAATATTTGAATAAACATGATGTTAAAGCCCCATGTTAAGCCTGCGAAAGACACAGATAAGCTCACAATTTACCTCAACATTTACAGGGTGACCCAACGTCCCTGTTTGCACCGACTGAGGGTGTTGCTGACACACAGGGGTTTCAGTGGTAAAACCAGAAAGTCTTGGGTGAACTCAGATGAGTTGGTCACCCTATCAGCTAACATTAGGCTTTGCTCATGTAGAAAATTTGAAAATTATTGTAAAGTGTAAAAAAGCAGAAAGGAAAATCACATACCATTTCCCCACCGGGAGACACTCACTGTCAGTCTTTTTCTACAATTTTTTTAAACTTTACTTTGCATATCATATAATTCATCTTTTCAAGTGTATAGTTCAATGGTTTTTTTAGTCAATTTGCTAAATTGTCCATCTATCACCACTAATCTGTTTTAGAACTTAAAAAAATTTTTTTGCACTTTAGGTGAAAATTTACAGCTCAAGTTAATTTCTCACTCAAAAATTTATACATGTACCATTTTGTGACATTGGTTGCAATCCCCACAATGTGACAGCACACTCTCCCTTTCCACCCCAGCTTCCCTGTGTCCATTCGTCCAGTTTCTGTCCCTTCCTGCCTTCTTGTCTTGCTTTTGGGCAGGAGTTATCCATTTGGTCTCATATTTTTGATTGAACTAAGAAGCATGTTCCTCACGTGTGTTATCGTTGGTTTTATAGGCCTGTCTAAATCTTTGGCTGAGAAGTGGGCTTTGGGAGTGGTTTTAGTTCTAAGTTAACAGAGTGTCCAGGGGCCATATTTTCGAGAGTTCCTCCAGTCTCTGTCAGACCAGTAAGTGTGGTCTTTTTTTGTGAATTTGAATTCTGTTCTACATTTTTCTCACATTCTGTCTAGTACTCAGAGTGGTTGGTGGTGGTAGCTGGGCACCATCTAATTCTTCTGGGCTCAGGCTGGTAGAGTCTGGTTCATGTGGTTCTTTAGTCCTTTGGGCTAATATTTTCCTTGTGTCTTTGGTTTTCTTCATTCTCCTTTGCTCAGGACAGGATGAGACCAACAGGTATATCTTAGATGGTCACTTGAAAGCTTTTAAGACCACAGGCACTACTCACCAAAGTGGGATATAGACCATTTTCTTTATGAATTACGTTAAGCCAGTTGACCTAGATGTCTCCCGAGACTATGGTCTCCAGCCCTCAGCCCCAATCACTCAGTCCCAAAAGGTATTTGAACGTGTGTAGGAAATGTCTATGCTTTTGTTTGGTCCAGTTGTATTGACTTCCCCTATATTGTGTGTTGTCTTTCCCTTCACCAAAATTGACACTTGTGTACTATCTAGTGATTTCTTCTCCCACTGCCTCCCCACACTTGTAACCATCAAAGTTTTAGAACATTTTCATCACCCTCATAAGATACCCGTCTACACATTTAATGACGTAAATTCTCACTCTCCTCCACCCAAGCCCCAGACAACCACAAATCCACTTCCTGTCTCTATGGATTTGCCCATACTGGGCATTTCATATAAATGGTATCATACAATATATGGTCTCTTGTGTCTGCCTTAGTTTAGCATAATGTTTTTGAAGTTCATCCATGTTGTAGCATGTATCAGTTTTTAATTTCTTTTTATTGCTAAATAATTCCATTGATGGGCGTTTGGGTTGTTTCATAATAGTTCCTATTATGAATAAGGCTGTTATGCACATTCACATAAAAGTCTTTATGTGGATGTATGTTTTCATTTCTCTTGGGTGTATACCTAGGAGCAGAATTGCTGGGGCATATAAAAAAAAACCCAGTGCCGTCGAGTCGATTCCGACTCAGCGACCCTATAGGATGGAGTAGAACTGCCCCATAGAGTTTCCAAGGAGCGACTGGTGGATTCGAACTGCCAACCCTTTGGTTAGCAGCCATAGCACTTAACCAAAAAAAAAAAATAGTAACTCAATATTTAACTTTTTGAGGAACTAGCAAGCTTTTTTGCAAAGTAGCTGCACTACTTTACAATCCCCCAACATGTGAAGGTTCCCAATTTCTCCACATCCTTGACAATGCTTGTTATTATCTGTCTTTGATTATAACGACCCTACCAAAAACCCAAAACCAAACCCACTGCCGTCGAGTCGATTCCGACTCATAGAGACCCTATAGAACAGAGTAGAACTGTCCCATAGAGTTTCCAAGGAGCGCCTGGCGGATTTGAACTGCTGACCTCTTGGTTAGCAGCCGTAGCACTTAACCACTACGCCACCAGGGTTTCCATAACCATCCTAGTGGGCGTGAAATGGTATCTCATTGTGGTTTACATTTGCTTTACCTTGATGACTAATGATGTTGAGCATTTCTTCATGTACTTCTATGAAGTTTAACATAATTGAGATTTTGCTATGCGTGTGATTTTGTATTCTTCTTTCTCTTAACTAATAAGACAAAAGCATCCTGCTGTTCCATAAAACTATTCATGAGCATATTAAATTATGGACTAATATTCCAGTATATGCATGTGCCACATTGGTAGTTTGAACTCACCCTAAGACACCTTGGAAGACAGACCTGGCAATTTCCTTCTGAAAGGTCACAGCCTTGAAAACCGTATGGAGCAGCGCTCCTCTACACACATGGGGTCACCAGGAGTCAGAATTGCCTCGATGGCAACTAACAACGACATTTGGTTTCAAGTGTTTCTTCAATATTTCAAATCAAATGATTCCACTTTCTTTATTTGTATTCATTTATTGCTTTATTTGTTCAACTAATATTTTTTGAGCACTTACTGTGCTTGGTGCTAAAAATATGTGGTCTTATTTTCTGAACCAAAAATCAGGGCACAGACTGACAACTACATATAGTCAGTAGCCCGGTTACAAATGTCTGACTTACAGACAACTCATACTTAGAAAGGACTGCCGTAAAGCCTATTATATTAAAAATTTGAGTTAAACACAATGGTCCGTAATAACGAGCACATGCACTACTTTGTGATGCTCATGAAAACATCGTGTGGTTTGGAAGTGTTTCTTAAGCATTTCATGTACATAGAAAGGTAAAATATATACTATATACTAAGACAAACATTTGGCTAACTGACGCTAAATAAGAACTATATGTACCTGTTCTGACTTACCTGCAAATGTGACTTAAAAGATAGACTTAGGAATGGATTTCGTTCATAACCTGGGGACTGTCTGTAAGTATTTTTGAGGATGATAGGAAAGAATTTTGGAAATCAAGACTGGTGAAAAATAATGTAAATCATACAAAAGGGAGATACAAAGATTGAAATAAAGTAATTGACCTCTAAGGAGCCCTGGTGCTGTAGTGGTTAAGCGCCCAGCTGCTAACCGAAAGGTCAGTGGTTCGAACACACTAGCGGCTCTGTGGGAGAAGAGACCTGGTGATACTCTTCCATAAAGACTTACAGCCTTGGAAACCCTATGTGGCAGTTCTACTCTGTCCCATGAGTTGGAATTGACTCAGTGGTGATGGTTTTTGTTTGTTTGTTTGTTTAATTGACCTCTGAGAGACTATATCTTTGTAGAATCTAGATCTTTCGCAAAGCTGAATGGATTTATTTAACCTCATATCACTGCAGTATATTTTAAGAATATCAAATTTTCATTGAGGGCCATAAAATCCTCAGCAAATCGGACTAATTTGTGTCTCTTCTTATTCTATCTCTCTTCGCCCTGTCCTTCTTCTCATTTCTCAGCTCCTTTTTCTTCAGATACGAGGCTGATACTTCAAAGCATGCCTCATGAGTCTCATCCTGTTTTCTTCTTCTCCACAGCGGCTGCCTAATTACCTTTGCAAATTTAATGGGAGTGTGTTTGAGTGGGTCTTATCGCTAAGTTCTAAGTTCGGGCTGATGCCTTACGTTCTCATAAGCTTGTGATAAGGTAACAGTTTGCACGGATGAAGGGGGACTTGGGAAGTGCGGGGGAACGTTTTTGCAATGAGGTCAATTTTCTGCAAGTCACTTAATGAGGCATCACCACATGAGTGGGCTGCTCTGGATTTTGTCACTCTTGTGTCTCAGCCTTCCCCTTCAAACTCGCCTATCGGGTTCCCCCTTAGATAATTTCGTCCAGATTCAGCATTTCAGCAGCTGGTGGCTAAAAGCCTTTCCTTCAGTCAGAAAAGCTCCCTGTTTTTATAGAAAACAAGATGAGCTTGCTGAAATACTTCTCGAAGGCAGGCTTTCGAAGTGAGTCCGTTTTCCCAGGCTTTGTGTACTTTAATCTACTCATGAACTTTGAAAACACAGTATGTCTCTTTTTATGCTGTCTTCTGCCCGATCTCCATGCTGCAACCATGCCAAGCTGAAAAAATGGTGATATATTTGATTTCTAAAAGTTGTTTATTATTTAATAGTAGAACAAACCAATGTAAACTCCACTGCCAAAAATCAAACTCATTACCATTGAGTCACTTCCAACTCATAGCAACCCTATAGTAGAGTAGAGCTGCCCCATAGGGTTCCCAAGTCTGTAATCTTTACAGAAGCAGACTGCCACATCTTTCTCCTGCAGAACAGCTGGTGGGCTTGAACTGCTGACCTTTCAGTTAGCAGCCGAGCGCTTAAATACTGTGCCACCAGGGCTCCTTAACGCCACTGCAGCAGGTGAATATGTTTCATCCCCCACTGAGACATTAACAATAGGATTAGAGACAAGCAAGAGGATACAGGATTATTTTTTAATAGCAGCTTTTTTTTTCTTTGTGCTCTAAGTGAAAGTTTACAAATCAAGTCAGACTCTTATACAAAAATTTATATCTAGTTGCTCTCCCCCTAATGAGACAGCACACTCCTTCTCTCCACCCTCTCTTTTCGTGTCCATTCAGCCAGCTTCTATCCCCCTCTGCCCTCTCATCTCCCCTGCAGACAGGAGCTGCCCACATAGTCTCATGTGTCTTCTTGATCCAAGAAGCCCACTCCTCACCAGTATCATTTTCTGTCCCACGGTCCAGCCCAATCCCTGTCTGAAGGGTTGGCTTTGGGAATGGCTCCGGTCTTGGGCTAACAGAAGGCCTGGGGACCATGACCTCTGGGGTCCTTCTAGTCTCATATAGCAGCTTTTTTTGAGATTTGATTCACATACCATAAAATTCACCCTTTTAAAGTATACAATTCAGTGGTTTTTAGTGCATTCACAGAGTTGTGTAACCGTCGCTACCATCTAATTCCAGAACATTTCCATCACCCCCAAAAGAAACCCATGCCCATTAGCAGTCACTTCTTCCAAACTTCCACCCGTAGGAAACCACTAATCTACTTTGTCTCTACAGACTTGCCTATTCTGAATGTTTCGTATAGGTGGAATCGTACAGTATTTGTCCTTTTGTGACTGGCTTCTTTCACTTAGCATGGTGTTTTCAAGGTTCAACAATGAGTGTGAATCAGTACTGCATTCCTTTTTATGGCTGAATAATATTCTACTGTATGGATATACCACATTTTGGTTATTCATGCACCAGCTGATGGACATTTGGGTTGTTTCTACTATTTGATTACTATGACGAATGCAGCTGTGAATATTCACGTACAAGTTTTTGTGTGGACATATGTTTTGATTTCTTTTGGAGTTACAGCTAGGAGGAGAAGTGCTGGGTCCTGTGGTAACTCTATGTTCGACCTTGTGAGGCGCTGCCAGATGAGTCCCACAGCAACTGCGCCATTTGCCATTCCCATCAGCAGTGTGTGAAGGTTCCGATTTCTCCACATTCTCAGCAACACTTGTTATTATCTGGTTTTGTTTAGAGCCATCTGTTTGGGACTGAATTGTGTCCCCCCAAAACGTGTGTTGTAAATCCCAACCCTTAGACATGTAGTTATAATCGCATTTGGTAATGGGATTTTTGTTATGTTAATGAGGCCATATTAGTGTAGGGTGTGTCTTTCTCTTTGGAGGTATAAAAGAGGAGATTAAACAAGGAAGAGGAGCATAGATGGGGGAAGATAGATGCCATGCCCCATATGATCTCCAAGGAACTAAGAAACAGAAGCTGAGAAGAGACAAGGACCTTCCCCTACAAAGATAGCCTTCCTCTAGAGCTAGCACCCTGAATTCAGACCTTTAACCTCCTAAACTGTGAGAAAATAAATTTCTGTTTGTTAATGCCACCCACTTGTGGTATTTTTGTTGTAACAGCACTAGATAACTAAGATACCATTCTAGTGGGTATGAAGGAGCCCTCCCTGATGGTGCAATGGTTAAGCTCTTGGCTGCTAACTGAAAGGTCCTCAGCTCAAACTCACCATTCTCTCCTCGGGAGACAAGACCTGGTGATCTGCTCCCATAAAGATTAAACCAAAACAAACCTGTTGCTGTTGAGTCAATTCTCACTGATAGTAACCCTATAAGACAGAGTGGAACTGCCCCACAGAGTTTCCAGAGCTGTAATCTTTACGGAAACAGTCTGCCACGTCTTTCTCCTGTGAAGTGGCTAGTAGGCTTAAACTGCCAACCTTTCGTTTAGCAGCTGAGTGCTTTAAATAGCCTAGGAAACCCTAGGGAGCAGTTCTACTCTGTCCTACAGGGTCGCTATGAGTCGGATTCAACTTGAAGGCACACAACAACAAAAATGGGTATGAAGTGATATCTCATTTTACTTTTGATTTGCATTTTCCTGATGGCTAATAATATTGAGGATCTTTTCATGTGTTTATTGGCCATTTGTGTATGTTCTTCTGAGAAATGTCTCTTCAGATCCTTTGCCCATTTTTTAGTTGGGTTACTTATTAATTTTTTTATTATTGAGTTGTAGTTCTTTAGACATTCTAGATCCAAGTCCCATATCAAATATATGATTTGCAAAAATTTTCTCCTAATTTTGAGTTGTCTTTTCACTTTCTCGAAAGTTTTTACTTTTGTTGATGTCCGCTTTATCTATTTCTTTTCTTGTTGCTTGGGTTTTTGGTGTCGTATCTAAGATTCCACTGCCTAACCCAAGGTCGCAAAGATTTACATGTATGTTTTCTTCTAAGAGTTTTATAGTTTTGTTCTTACATTTAGGTCTTTGATCTGTTTTGAATTAATTTTTGTGTATGGTGTGAGGTAGAGGTTTAACTTCATTCTTTTGCATGTGGAGATCCAGTTGTCCCAGCATCATTTGTTAAGAAGACTATTCTTTCCCCCTTTGAATGGTCATGACATCCTTGTTGAAAATCAATTGGTCATAAGCATGAGGATTTGTTTCTGGACTCTCAATTCTATTCCATTGATTTATATGTCTATCCTTATGCCAATAGTTTACTCATTTAACTTAAATTAACTAAAATTAACAACAACAAAAAATCAGTTTATCACTCGCACCAGCCACATCAAGGCTCAATAGCCACATGTAGCTAGTGGCTGCCATATTGGATAGCCCAGAAGCACAATGCCTTGCCCAGCTCTACGACTCAGTTTGTATTTCTTAGTTGAATTAATGAGTGAATCCTTCCCAGTTGAATGTTTTAAGGTTATTTTACATTCTGACTTTATAAGCTTCCCCGTGCTCCTGCTTAACTTCCTGGGATCTTCTTTAAAATGATTGAGTAGCACTCCTAATGTTGAATCTAGTTGCAGAAATGAAAATCTTTTGCATGGATTACTTCGATGAATAATCATCAGATGGGAGTGTGTCAGCCACTACAACCCCATGGGGGAAAAATGCTGAATTGTTCACTTTGGCTGCCCAGGTCTAATTTCCCAAGTAATTGATATTTTATCAGTGTGGCCAGCTTCAGAGCCAAGAGCATTTATCAGCCCCTCCAAGAGCGGAAGGCCCCCATGATGCTTTTCTGGCCAGAGTTCTATGGTACCCCACACAGCGCCTTGAGCAGTAGGGTCCCCCCCCCCACAGCTGTTGTGTATTAGAATATTATGAATTGCTGTACTGTTTCAAGGGCTATAAACAACTTCATTTATTGAGCAAGAACCCACTGGAGTCTCTTATATATTTAAGCCATTTTGCTGTCAAAACTGCTCTGTGGTGCTGATCCTTGGTGTGTGTAATTCTAAAATATTATGATTATAACAATTGCAGATGTAATATCAAAGCATAAAAGTCTGTATACATTTGAAAGTAATGTGTTTGATACTCCATGTGAAGAATACATGGGTGTCAAAGAAAAAAAGCATTGGAGACCATGGGTGGTGCAAACAGTTAAGCGCTCAACTATTAGCCAAAGGTTGGCAGTTCGAACCTCCAAGAGGTGCCTCAGAATACAGACCTGGTAATCTGCTTCTGAAAGTTCACAGCCTTGAAAACCCTACGGAAGAGTTCTACTTTGCACACATGGGGTCACCATGAGTCAGAACTGACTCGATGGCAACTAACAACAAGAGCATAACTTAAAAGAAGATGCTAAGACAAGATTGGTTAAAGGGCCCCAAGAGCAACAGTCAGCAATAAAGAATGGCAAGGTAGTCATGAAAATATAGAAGATCTGAATGCAGTTAGAAAGGTTAGAATGCAGTTAGAAGGATAAGTGATTGGCATGATTCTTATCCACCAATTCCCAATAACTTAAACCAGGAAAAGAAGCTGGGATGTTTGCTCTCTTCAAGAAAAGGTTGAGCTGTGACTCTCCCATAGGCTCTGCCTTGGAAAGAGGTCTGCTAGGAATAACTACTTCCAATGACAATGTTCTTGAGGAGCTGGAAAAGAGTGCCTTTCAGCCAAAACAGATTTCCTGAAAGGAATTAACTGCTTAAACGTGCTATAAGATGGAGAACACTATAAAAATCTAAGGGCCACAGGATTCTTCTCCCTGATCAAAAGAGCAAATCAAGAGGCATCAACTATCATAGAATAAACCCTTATAGTAGGATAAATTCAGTGGCATGCGTTTTTTCTATATATTGAATACCTCTCCCTGATTTCTGAAGTGATACTTGTTCATTGTAGAAAGAATTAACATTTTCCATTGTTAAAAACAGAAACATGAGTATTATGGATGTGTTTGGGCATTTGTAGTGTTGCTCTTGAAATGTTCTAGGTTTCAGAGCTTGAAGTAGATGCACCCATTACCCAAGTGCCAGGCTCTAGGCTTCCTTCTCTGACACTGAACATTCTTAAAGGAACTGGAGAGGGCTTTGCTTCTGGGGTGAGCTAACATTTTTGAGCTTCACCACTTACTAGCTTTGGCAATTTTTTCAAGCTCTCTGGGCCACCGTTTCCTGATCTACAAAGGTAGATAATCATCATTTTGTATGATTTCTGTGAGTTTAAAAGGGGTGCCTGGTACAAAGTACGCTCAGCACCTCCTAGTTTCTCTCCATCTTTCCTTTCTTTGTGTGGTTACCCTTTGTCATTTTTCCATAAGGGAAACCGTAGAGCAAATCTCTCCACTCGGATCTCTAAACCCATTGCCGTCAAGTTGATTCCCACTCATAACGACCGTGTGAGACTGAATAGAACTGTCCCGTAGGGTTTCTAAGGCTGTAAACCTTTACAGAAGCAGACTGCCACATCTTTCTCTTGCAGAGCAGCTGGTGAGTTCAAGCCACTGATCTTTCAGTTAGCAGCTGAGCACTTTAACTATTGTGCCACTGGGCTCCTCTCAGAACTCTATTAGCTGGCTTTGTGGCGTTCCCTTCCTCCCTGTCTTTACCTTCTCTCATCCTCTCTGCTTCCTTCCTTCTTTCTACACACACACACATGCACACACACATTTTTTTATATGAATACAATCTTGTAGAAACAACTTCAAAGAGACTAAATCAAAGGGGAAAGTCCTCCCTCTTGACCTTCATCCACCCCCAAGGTGAAAGCACTGTTTGGAATTTATCGGGTATCTCTACATTCCCTTGCTGTGAATATACACCCTTGCATAAGCACAGAAATATTTAAAACAAATGAGGTCTTTCTGCATGACTGTTCTGTCACGTGCTTTTAGACTTCTCATACTCTGTGCTGGGAGAGCTTTTCAGGTGAGGCTATGGTCCTGCCTCCCTCTTTTCCTATTCCATAGTATGGCTGAATCATCACCTATATTGCCATTGTGCTAGGAGATACTTAGATTGGCTCCATTTTTCTCTAGTTCAAACAATGTAGGGGTGAACCTAGATGTGTCTTCATGCACAGGTGTGAGTAATTGTGGAAGATAAATTCTTAGAAGCAGAATTGCTGGGTCAAAAGTAAAACAGCCAAATAAAGGACTATAATCATTTATATTTCTACCAACGGTGTAAGAGAACGCCCTTCCCCACAGCTTCGGCCATAATGGGTATAATCAATCTTCTCAAATCTTTGCCAGGCATCTGAAGGTCAAAAAAAGAAAACGATTTTTGTTATTTTGGTTTGCATTTTCCTGAGGTTGGGCATTTTATTCATGTGAAACAGGGCATTTGTATTGCTTATATTGTGAATTGCCTTTTCACATTCTTCATCTATTTTTTTTCCAACTGAGTTGTTTGTTTTGTGTATTGATTTCTAGGAGCTCTTTACATATTCTAGATATTAGACTCTCATCTGTTATATACGTCACACATATTTCCACCATTCTGACCCTTGTCTTTTTACTTGGTTTATGGAGACTTTTGTAGGATAAAAGTTTAAAATTTAATACTTTTTATTGAAATGCATTGAGAAATATGTCAGTCTTTTCCCTTAGGGCTTCTTAGTTTTGTGTCTTTCTTTGTAAGGCCTTCTCTACCCAAAGATTAAGCAAATTCTCTTCTATATTTTTATCAAAATATTTTATATTTTTGATTTTTATATTTAGCTCTTTAATCCATTTGAAAATTATTTTTTAAGTACAGTATAATGTTGGAAACTTAATTTTACTTTTCCTCTACATGGTTTCCTCCCTGTAACTCTCCACTGATTTAGAATGGCAACTTTACCATATGTCATAATGCCACGTATTTATGATGTATATGAGTCTGTTTTTAGATTGACTATTTTGTTCCAGAAGGAGCCCTGGTGGCTCAGTGGTTAAGTGCTCTTCAGCTAACCAAAAGGTCAGCTTTTCGAACCTGCCAGCTGCTCCACAGGAGAAAGATGTGACAGTCTTGCTTTCGTAAAGATTTATAGCCTTGGAAACCCTATGGGGAAGTTCTACTCTGTCCTACAGGGTCGCTATGAGTTGGAATTGACTCGACGGCAGTGGGTTTGGGTTTATTTTGTTCTAGCTGTCTTCTGTCTGTTCCTTTGTCAAGAGCACACTATTTAAATTGCAGGGCTTTATAGTATTCTAGGAGCCCTGCTGAAGCAGTGGTTGATAGCTCACTGCTAACAGGAAGGTCAGCAGTTTGAATCCACCAGCTTCTCCTTGGAAATCCTATGGGGGGCAGTTCTACTCTGTCCTACAGGGTCACTATAAATTGGAATCTAGACAGCAACAGGTTAGGTTTTGGTTTTGGTTATGGTGTTCTTGATGGCTCTGAATGTTTATATTTTCTTCACTGTTCTTAAATTTTGTGGTAATTGCGGCACCTCTTCTCTTCCAGATGTATTTTAATCTTTCCATAAAGAATCCTGTTGGGATTATGTGAGGATTGTATTAAATTCATGTATAACTGCCATCTTCTCAATATTGAATTCTTTCACAAAGAACCATCCTGTGCCCGTCCTCAGGCTCTGACTTCCTTTTATGTTTTTTCAGGCAAATTTTTATAGTTAAAAAATTTTTTTTCCTAAATTTTATTTAGTTTGTTGTTAATATACACAGCAAAACATACACCAATTCAACAGTTTCTACATGTACAATTCAGTGACATTGATTACATTCTTTGAGTTGTGCCACCATTCCCACCCTCCTTTTCTGAGTTGTTCCTCCCCCATTAACATAAACTCTCTGCCCCCTAAAGTTTCTATCAAATCTTTTGAGTTGCTGTTGTCACTTTGATCCCATATAGATCTTAAAAGAGCATAATGCTCAAGGCAGACATTTTTTTTACTAGTTAAACTAAATTATTATTCAGTTTTAAGATGACTTCAGGGGATATTTTTGTTTAAGGTTTAGAGAATTACATCAGGGCAGTAGTTACAGGGGTTCATCCACCCTCCATGGCTCCAGGAAGTCTGGAGTCCATGAGAATTTGAAATTCTGTCCTGCATTTTTCCCCTTTTCACCAGGATTCTTCTGTGGAATTCTTGATCAAAATGTTCAGTAATGGTAGCCAGGCACCATCCAGTTCTTCTGGTCTCGTGGCAGAGGAGGCAGTTGTTCATGGAGACAATCAGCTATGCGTTCCATATTCTCCTTCTAGTCCTGACTTTCTTCTCCCTGTGTTGCTCCAGGTGAATAGATACCAATTGTGCGTTGGATGGCTGTTTGCAAGCTTTTAAGAGCCCAGGCACTATGCAACGAACTAGAACATAGAACAGAAGCACTAAACATGTTATTAGGGCAATTAACTGAGGTGTCCCACAAAACCATTACCCTAAACTTCCAAACCAAGGAACCAACTCCCATGAGGTGTTTGGTTGTACATAAGCATCCTCAGCAGCTACTCTTTTTTTTTTTTTTGTCATTGTTGTGACTATATCTATCACACAGTGTTTGCCAGTTCAACTTTTTACAGGTGTACAGCTTATTGACAGAAATTACAACAATTGGCTGTTCAACCCTACCCTTAATCAATGCAATTTTTCCATCACCGTTACCCACCCCCCACCTTTTCCCTATAGTTTTTTTTTTTTAATATTGCTCTGACACATTTCCTATTATTCTTATTCCTCGGTAATTTACAGATTTCTGTTTGTTTCTGCTTATCTGAATGAAATCTGTTTTTTCAATATATTTTCATTTTGGCTCTTGATGGTGTATAGGAATTCTACGTGAACTTGTATGTTGGTTTCGTATCCAGTGACCTTATTTCTATCTTTATTAGTTTCAACCAATTGCTATTGAATCAGTCCTGACTCATGGTGACCCCATGTTTATTAGAGTAGAACTGTGCTCCACAGGGTTTTCAGTGGCTGACTTTTTTTGTGTGTGTGTGTACTTTAGGTGAAAGTTTATAGCTCAAGTTAGTTTCTCATACAAAAATTTATACACACATTGTTATGTGACCCTCATTGCTATCCCTATAATGTGACCTCACATTCCTCCTTTCCACCCCGGATTTCCCTTGTCCATTCAACCAGCTCCTATCCCTTTCTGCCTTCTCATCTGGCCTCTGGACAGGAGATGGCTATCTAGTCTCCTATAACTACTTGAACTAAGAAACACACTCTTCACAAGTATCATTTTATGTCTTATAGTCTATTCTTTGTCTGAAGCGTCAACTTCAGGAATGGTTTTAGTTCTGGGTTAACAGAGAGTCTGGAGGCCATGTCTTATGGGGTTCCTCCAATCTCAGTCAGACCATTAAGTCTGGTCTTTTTACTAGAATTTGAGCTCTGCACCCCACTTTTCTCCCTCTCCATCAGGGAGTCTCTGTTGTGTTGCCTGACAGGGTGGTCATTGGTGGTAGCCAGGCACCATCTAGTTCTTCTGGTCTCATGCTGATGTAGTCTCTGGTTTATGTGGCCATTTCTGTCTCTTGGGCTCATAATTACCTTGTGTCTTTGGTGTTCTTCGTTCTCCTTTGCTCCAGGTAGGTTGGGACCAATTGATGCATCTTAGATGGCTGCTTGCTAGCTTTCAAGACCCCAGACGTCAGTGACTGATTTTTCAAAAGTAGATCTCCAGGCCTTTCTTCTGAGGTGCCTCTGGGCAGACTTAACTTTAACCTTTCGGTTAGCAGCTGAGCATGTTTAACCATTTACGTCACCCAAGGACTCTTACTAGTTCTAATAAATTTTAAATTGATAGGCTTGGATTTGTAGGTAGGGAATATCATATATATCTGTCAATATGGCAGTTTAACATAGTCCTTTCTGATATTTATGGCTCCTTTTTATCTTCTCTTCTTATTTTACTGATGAGAACTTCCTGTATCACATTTAATGTGGCCATGTTTGCCTTCCTCCTGAGTTTAATGGGACCACTTCTGACTTTCTGCCATTAAACAGATGATTTCTATTGATTCTTAGTAGATACCCGTAATGAAATTAAAGCAATTTCCTTCTGTCTTGATTTATTAATAGTTATATTTTTCTTTTAATCTGGAAAGCCTTTGAAATTTTGTAAAAAAATTTTTAGCATCTGTTCAGATGATCCTGTGTTTGTTTTCTCTCCTTTAATATAAATATAGAAAATTCCATTAATAGCATTCCTAATATTGAATCTCCTTGAGTTCTTGGAATAAACCCTTCTTGATTATGATTTATTATAGTAGAGTTCCTTATTTACTTAGCTTTGTAATCATTCTCCATTAAAAAATACTTATTGGTTGAGTGTATATAGCAAAACATCTAATGAGCTATGAGTTGTTTGAAATTATATAAAGGAATACAAATAGACTAGCTGGCTATTAAAAAAAAAAGTCGTCATTGCGTTGATTTCAACTCATGGTGACCCCATGTGTGTCAGAATAGAACTGTGCTCCGTAGGATTTTCAGTGGCTGAGTTTTTGGAAGTAGATCATCAGGCCTTTCTTCTGAGGTGCCACTGGGTGGACTGGAACTGCCAAGTTTTCAGTTAACAGCCAAGTACATTAACCATTTGTACCACCCAGGGACTCCAGTTGGCTATACTGTCCACTTTCCCCCCTCCCCATTCCAGCAAGACATGAGCAATAAGATTTGATTGTAACAGAGAGATGACTTCTTGGTCACCCAGGCCATATTTTTCATCTGGTGTCTAATACTGAGTGACCCTTATGACTTTTATTGTGTCTTTAAACAACCTGTTCAAGCTTACCTAAGTTGCAACAAAAGATCACTTGCTGGCAATACTCTTTTCTGAGCCTATGGACACTATCTCAACTGTGAAACTGACTCGATTTCATTGTATTACATTAACCTTTGCCAGGTAATGTCTGGCTGTGGAGGCTGTAGCTTTTTCTTCCATCAGTCATCTTCAAAAGTGATTAGCAAGGTATAGCTGTTGAGAGTGTGAACTCTTGATACCAGGCTGTCTCCTTTCATAATTCAGTTCTGCCATTAACTGGCTGTAAAAACGTAATTCCTGAGTTTCATCATTTAAAAAAATAGTGCTATGTAAAGTACTTTATGGATTTTTATGAATAGTGAAGAGTAAGTACAAAGCACTTACAATAGTACTTGGCACACTGTAAGTATTATACATATGGTTGCCCTAATTTTAAATGATCATCAAGCCAGGGTTATCAATCTGGCAGGGATTTTTGTTTCAGAGGCCAGTGTCTTGTGATCACACATCAAATATTGTTTTCCTTATATATGACTCATGGAACATATCCCATGTGGAATTTGACTGGCCTTTTACTCATTCAAAGCATTTCTGAAAATAGGCAGTTTTGTTTGACTAAGTGTTTTTCCAACAAAAGAGGGCTGGCTGGTTTTTCCAAAATATTGTACACTTTGGCAAATACAGAGGGATGACATTGAAGCTGATGATCAGAATAAGCAATCTATTAATACAAAGAGAAAAATCATTAAATAGTGGCCAGTTAGAGTCAGCAAGGAGTCACTCACACCTCTCATTGCTCCCGACAAGAATCTTCTCCCACCTATGTGTTGGGTAGGATAGTTAACACTGAGCAAAAACATATTTTAAAAAGCCTCTAGAGAGAGATTGAGTGCAGGCTCTGCTCCTAGACTCCCTGGGTTCAAATCTGAACTTCACAACTACTCACCAGCTGGTTGACCTTGGGTAAGTTGCCAGTGCTTCAGTTTCCTCATCTGTAAAATGGTGATTTGTTGTTGTTGTTGTTGTTAGTTGCCATCAAGTTGGCTCCAACTCATGGTGACCTATGTGTAACACAACAAAATGTTGCCCAGTCCTGAGCCATCTCCATGATCATTGGTATGTTTGAGCCTATTGTTTTGCCCACTGGCAATTTTGTCAATCCATCTCATCGAGGGTTTTCTTCATTTTCATTGACCTTCTACATTATCAAGAGCAGTGGTGGTTCAGTAGTAAAATTCTCACCTACCATTTGGGAGACCCAGGTTTGATTCCTGGCCAATATGCCTCAAACGCAGCTACCACCTGTCTGTCAGTAGAGGCTTGTCAGTTTCTACGATGCTGAATAGGTTTCAGTGTAGCTTTTAGACTAAGATAAACCAAGAAGAAAAGCCTGGGGATCTACTTCTGGAAAATCAGCCAGTAAAAACCCTGTGGATCACAATGGTCTGATGGGATTGACATGAGTTGGGGTCGACTCAAGGGCAGCTAACAGCAACAACAACAGCTACTTTACCAAACATGATGTCTTTTTCTAGTGACTGGTCTTTTTCCTGATGAAATGTCCAAAGCAAATGAACGGAAGTCTCACCATCCTTGCTTCTAAGGAGCATTCTGGCTATATTTCTTCTACGAATGATTTGTTTCCTCTTCTGGCAGTCCATGGTATATTCAGTATCCTCTGCCAACACCACAGTTTGAACACATCAATTCTTCTTCAGTCTTTCTTTTTCATTATCCAACTTTCCCATGCATATGAGGCAATTGAGAAGACTATGGCTTGGGTCAGGCACCTTAGTCATCAAAGTGACATCTTTGCTTTTGAAAACTTAAAAAAGGTCTTTTGTAGCAGATATACCCAATGCAATATGTTGTTTGAAGTGCTCAGTAAGTGACGATTTAGCACAAAGAATTTGTTTTCTAGAAGTGTCCTTAATTCTAGTCTCTGTCATATTTCCAACTAGGTAGCATGGCATACATGAGAGTTTGTGGGGGGAGTTCACAGCTAATTTTTATTGAACTCTGACTCTCTGCTAACTGAGTGCTGCTAACACTTGATTGTGCACACAGAGCCCCTAGGGATTGGGGAAAATACAGATTCAGCTTTGCTAGGTCCAGTATGGGCCTGAGAGTCTGCATTTCCCACAAACTCCTACATGCGGCTGCTGATCCACCGACCACACTTTGACTAGCAAGATGTGCTATAAAATAAAAGCTTTGGGGTTGACTTCTTATTTATTACTCAGAACACCCACATGAAGAGGGCAACCTAAACCCTACATTATTTCTTTTTTTTCTCTCTCTCTCTTCCCTCCCCCAAATGGAGCTATCAGGGAAATTTAAAATATACTTGATATTTCCTTACTATTTCTTAAGAGAGTGAACAACATTTTATTAGTGTCAGAAACTAAAGCTATATTTAGCATCATTTAGTTTTCTTCTCAAATAATATTATGCTTTGAAGCACATACAAACAGTATGTGCTGCACAACCAACTGAATTGACTTTTGAATTTTTAAAAAAAGTTTCGGCTACAGATGTAGCTATAAATTTGGACTTTTCAGTACTTATTTATTAATTTTTGCCCTTTTTTATTTTTTGGGTACAGCTCCCCCCCCCATAAAATGGTAGCCCTCTTCTGTCAGTTACAGTCATAGACTTCATTTATGCTTTTTCCAGTGGATCAGTTAGAAGAGGAGGGACAATGGCTGAGCCTGCCAGACTCTAGAATCAGGCTCCAACTCATGTCTCATAGATAGATGTGCCTGTAGCCCCCACCAATATCTCAATAAAACAAAGTTAGATGACGTCCAAGGGCTTAATTTCCTCCATGGTGTGAAAAATAGCCGTAGAAAACACGTCTTTGGAGAAGAGGCTGGAAATGGAAAATACAATTTAATGAGATCAGTTGTGGACACTAGGGGTTTGTTTAGATGACTTGCATATTTGTTGGTGGCCATCATCCTTCTAGCTACCTCACCTACCAGACATATTATTTCACTTTCGAGGGGATGTTTATAGCGTTTAACCAATCATATCATTGGTTAATGCACATGGCAGTGGCTGGTGGTATAATTAAGAGGCACTTTCTGTTCTGTTGTTGAGACATTAAAATGGAATCTGTGAGCCCAGAACTGATTTCTCTGGGGATGCACATACATGGCTACAGCTCATAATGGGCCTGTCAACATCTTCTCCTCTGCCTCTCCCTGGAAGAGATTTTGTCTCCTGACTCAGTTTTAAATGAGTTTCAAAAGTGTTGAGTCCCACACCTTTTAGAGTAAAATATTTGCCCAGATGAAGTCATCTCCTTCAGAACTGGAGATTTCCCTCTGAAAATACAGCTGAGCCCACCAGCTGTGAAGACATCATCGTGAGTCATTTAGAGGTACCTTCTAGGCATCTGAAGCATCTGGGAATATTCTGGATTATAGATTTGGCAAAGTTGGGCAGGCTGGAGATCTTTGCCTTCAGAGAGGTGGTCCTTAGAGAATTTGCCATAAAGGAGAGAGAGAGGGATTATGGGAAATGGGATTATTTATAGAGTTGCTTCTTGATCTAATCAAGATCTTGTTTCTGGGACTATTTAATAATCTATATTTATTTCCACACATGGTAAAGTTGGAAAATACTCTGAATTAATGTGACTATAATTATTCAAATTTAGCTTAAATAATAAAGTTATAATTTCTAACTTGATACTGTGGCCATATGCTAATATGGCTATACAAGTAATACAATCAGGCTAAAGATTTGCTACCTTCTCTTTACTTCTTGGAAAGTCTGGTGACGTAGTGGTTAAGAGCTATGGTTGCTAACCAAAAGGTTGGCAGTTAGAATCCACCAGGCATTCCTTGGAAACCCTATGGGGCAGTTCTGCTCTATCCTGTAGGGTGGCTATGAGTCGGAATTGACTTGATGGCAACGGGTTTTTTTTTTTTTTGGGCTCTCTACCCCTTAGCTCAGAAGGAAAGTAGAGGTATTTAGTAATCTGTCCTTCAAATCGTTTGTTTTCCAAAGGGGCCCATGATTGTCCACATGTCTCGAAAGAAAATCCCCTTGAATAGAAGCAGCTATAAGGTAGAATATAATATGATATGTCGTTGTCGTATGCCGTCGAGTTGATTTCCACTCATAGCGACCCTACAGGATGGAGTAGAAGTGCCCCAAAGGGTTTCCTAGGCTATAATCTTTATGGGAGCAGATTGCCAGGTCTTTCTCCTGTGGAGTGGCTGGTGAATTCAAACCACTGACCTTTCGGTTAGCAGCTGAGTGTTTAATGGTTGCACCCCCAGGACGCCTTCATTATATGATATATAAATATTATATAATTATAACATAATTTATGTAAAAATATATACTATATAAATCTCAATATAATATACAAGAGGTCAGAGTTGAAGTGATAACTCTTCGTTTCTGAAATACTGTCCCTTTATTTAGATGGAGGATGTCCACACTGTTCTCCTCAAAGCCTGTTCTAGGAGATGGGGAATGTGCTCACGCCTGGCTGCTGGGACCTTGGGGCCCATCTCTCCCAAGCACAGCAGTGCTACCTTTATGTCTTTTCACATTGAACCTCCACTCCTTTAGTTGTTGTTGGAAAAGTGTAAAAATTCCCTAGTCTCCTTCATTTCCTCTTCCCTCCCTCCTCCTCTCCTTCCCTTCCTTCCTGTTTTCTCCTTCCGGATTTGTTGGGTACACTCATACATGCTAGACAGCGTGCGAGGCATTGGAACATGAGAGGTCTCTTGAGATGATAACTGTCATCAGGACGACCATAGTCTCTTACGATAAAGGAGGAAATGCAGCTTTGGGCAGAAAGAGAGCAAGCTCTGTTTCGGTTGGGTTGAGTTTTAAGGCTAGAAAACCAGTCAAATTGAGATACTGAGAAGAGAGATTGAAAGCTAGAGAGAAAGATTTAGGTAACCTTAATCAGTGGGCAGAGTCTAACAAAATCAACTGTTACAAGAAAAAATAAAAAGTCTTCAATATAAACACAGAAAAACCACCTGTATAAATCTAGGCTGGAAGAAATACAGCTTAAAGATAAAATGATATTTGGGTGTTTAGCTGATAATAAGTTGTCAATAGGAGGCAACTCATTCAGGCTGTTTCTAAAGACCTAAACATTTTCTTGAATTGCATTAATGGAAGTAAACATCTAAAATTAGGGAGGTGATGGTCCTGCTGTACTGTAGGTTGAATAAGGCCATAACTAGAATAATACATTTAGTTCTGGGTATCACTGGAAGATGTTGTTGTTATGTTAGTTGCTGTCGAGTCAGTTCCAACTCATAGCGACCCTATGTACATAGCAACGCCGTGGACAACAGAAAGAAATGCTGCCCAATCCTGTGCTATCCTCACAATCGTTGCTATGTTTGAGCCCATTGTTGCAGCCACTGTGTCAATCCATCTCATTGAGGGTCTTCCTTTTTTTTGCTGACCCTCTACCAAGCATGATGTCCTTCTCCAGGCACTGGTCCCTCCTGATAACATGTCCAAAGTACCTGATACAGTATCACCATCCTCACTTCTAAGGAATGTTCTGGCTGTACTTCTTCCAAGACAGATTTGTTCGTTCTTCTGGGAGTCCATGGTATATTCAATATTCTTTGCCAACACCATAATTCAAAGGCATCAGTTCTTTGGTTTTCCTTATTCATTGTCCAGCTTTTGCATGCATATGAGGTGATTGAAGACACTATGGCTTGGGTCAGGTGCACCTTAGACATTAAAGGGGCGTTTTCGCTTTTGAAAACTTCAAAGAGGTCTTTTGCAGCAGATTTGCCCAATGCAATAGGTCGTTTGATTTCTTGACTGCTGTTTCCATGGCTGTTGATAGTGGATCCAAGTAAAATGAAATCCTTGACAACTTTAATCTTTTCTCTGTTTATCACGATGTTGCTTATTGGTCTAGTTGTGAGGATTTTTGTTTTCTTTGTGTTGAGGTGTAATCCATACTGAAGGCTGTAGTGTTTGTCAGCAGAGACTATTCAGAATGCTGACAGGTCTTCAAAGCGTAACTTATGGTAGAAACTGGGATGCTTAGCCTACATAAGACTTGAGGAGAGGAAGCTAGCTAGCAGTTTTACAACTTGTGAAGGCCTGACTTGGTGGGTGAAGGATTAGTCTTCTTCAGTATGGCCAAGCAGTCTTAGAAGATTTTAGTTGGATATGAAGATTACTCTTCTAAGAACCATAACTGTCCACAGTGGAAGGGGCAGTCTTGGGAGATGGTGAGTTCCCTGCCAGAGGATGCATTCAAGCATCAAGTGAATGACCAGTTAGTAGGAATGGTGGACGGAGGATTGAAACACTGGAGGGGAGGGCAGATCAAATGGCCTTGGAGAGGTCCCTTCTAGCAGGTTCTATGATTCTTTGCCTTAAAGCAGTGGTCAGTAAACTATAGCATATGGGCCAAATCTAGCTCAACTTCTTGTTTTTTAAGTAAAGTTTTATTGGAACACAGCCACGCCCATTCCTTTATCTATTGTGTATGTTTGCTTTCATGTTATAATTCAGAATTGAGGAGTTGAAACAGAGACATCTGGCCCAAGACGCCAAAAATATTTACTATCTGGCCTCTTACTGAAAAAGTTTGCTCACCCCTGCTTTAGAGTATAGAGAATTACTGTAAGACTTCCTCAGCTAATACCATTACCCCTTCCTCAGTTGCTACAAGTCCATAAAAAGGTATTCCTTCTTTTAATCTGAGGCTTCATGCTTTGTTAAATGGCAGATGCTCTGGGAGAGGCAACCCTTTAAGCCAAGGATCGGCAAACTCTGGAAAGGGCCAGGTAGTAAATATTTCCAGCTTTGTGGACCACAGAGTCTCTTTCAGAATTACTCAACCCTGCTGTCATAGTGAGAAAGAAGCAACAGACAACATGTACACGAATGAGTATGGCTCTGTCCCAATAAAACTTGGAGACTGCATTTTGAATTTAACATCATTTTCATGTGTCATGAAATATTTTTCTACATGGGCTGTATAAAAATAGGTGGTGAGCTGGATTTGGCCCAGTGACCTTAGTTTGTAAACCCCTGCTCTTCAGGTTTCTGTTCCACCAAGCGGCCTCTTGTTACACCTAAGAATACTCCTAGGTATGTGATCTTGGCCAGGTTTCTTAGGACCATATTAATACCCATGTCAAAAGGTTATTATCAAGATTAAATTTGGAAGCACATGTGAAAACCGTGGTACAGTGCTGGTGCATGATAGCCTGTGATACTAATGAAGTGGCCACTATCAGGCCACTTCTTTGGTCCTGTGACCTTGGACAATCCCTCCACCACTCTGGACCTCTGTTTGTTCTTCTGAAAAGGAATATGGTTGGATAAGATGATTCCAGAATGCTGTTGGTGTTCAGTGCATATCCCCTGGACACTCATCTGATGGTCAGTGCCTGCTGGCAATACCTGCAACTCTCTAGTGCCTTCCTTCTGGCCCTGAGGGCACACTGTACTATCACAAAAGTAAGCCGGAAGTGACAGAGATTTAAGGACCCTGGAATCAGCCCTCAACTGGTGATGGATGGGGAGTTGGTGGGCTGTTACCCAGCTTCCTGGATCGTATGAAGCATGTCCCACCTCATCTCATAGAGTTCCCCTTCAGGTTCGAGACCCAGTGATAAAAAATACCTTGCTAACTTGCATTTTATTGACTTCTTTTCCTTCCTTGTCTTACTTTATTCCCCTACCAGTGTTTTCTGATGTCACCACTTGTAGTTAGCAGAATAGTGGCCCCCAAAGATGTCCATGTCTTAATCTCCAAAAACTATGAAGATGTTACTTTACATGACAAAAAGGACTTTGCAGATGTGATTAAGTTAAGGATCTTGAGATGGGAAGATCATCCTCTATTATCTGGGTGGGCTCAATGTCATCACAAGGGTCTTTATAAGAAAAAGAAGGAGGCAGGAGAATCAGAGAAGGAGATGTGATGACGAAAGTAGCCAGAGAGTAATTGGAAGGCACTACACTGCCGCTTTGAAGGTGGAAGAAGAGGACATGAGCCAAGAATCGCAGGTGGCCTCTAGAAGCTGAAACAGGCAAGGGAACAGAGCCTCCCCTGGAGCCTCCAGAAGGAATGCAGCCCTGCTGACACCTGATGGTAGCCCAGTGAGACCCATTTTGGACTTCGAACCTCCAGAACTGTAAGATAGTTAAGTTTGCATTGTTTTAAGCCACTGAGTTTCTGGTAATTTGTTACAGCAGCAACAGGAAACAAATACACTTCCTAAATAAACTACTTGCCCATGCCTCTTTGCTTCAGCATCTGCTTTTGGGGGAACCCAAATAGGACGGAGCACATGTTGTTCTCTTATACATAGGTCTCTATGAGTCAAAGCTGACTCGATGAGCACCTAACAACTCTACAACATTCTGACATTATATGTTTATTTCTGTCTTAGTTAAAATACCAATTTTTTCAATTGTTCAATAAGTGATTACTTATTGTGTGCTTCTCCGTTCTTGCTGCTGCTCTCTCTAAGGCTAGTCACAAAGATAAAATGAACTCAGTCCTTACCTGCAGTGTGCTTACAGTCTAACAGTGGAAATAAGAAGTGTCACAAATCATTCTAGCTTGTTCCATGTACTATTGAGTCCTTGTTTCACCAATAGTCAAATAAGTGTTTATTAAGCCTCCACTGAGAACCTAGATCAGAGCAATAGTGTATATAATTATACAAGCCATAGTCACTCCCCACAAAAAAAAAAGGCAATTCTCAAATCGAATTTTTTTTGAAATGATAGTAGTATTACCCTAAAAGGGGCTAATTTCACTTTGTCAGTGGAAAAAAGAAACCAGGATTTCTAAGTGAAAACAACACCAAAAACCAAATCCGTTGCCATCAAGTCATTCCGGCTCATAGCAACCCTATAGAGTAGAATTGCTCCATAGGGTTTCCAAGGAGCAGCTGGTGGATTTGAAATGCTGACTTTTTGGTTAGTAGCCATAACTTGTAACCACTGTGCCAACCAGGGCTCTGAAAACAACACAGGGACCCCTTTTTAGGGAAACCAAAGCACTGGTTTCACCCTCCCAATGCCCATGAAAAGTTTGTTTTGTTCCATGGAAATCTACTGTTGCTTAGCTCCTGAACCATCAGCACATTTAAAAAATTATAATTTACTGCTGCATTTTGGCTATGAAATGCACTGGAAGAAAGTTCAGGTCAGATTCACAAGATCTCCCTTCAGATTCTGGCTTTGTCACTTCATAAGGTCACGCGGTCTCAGGCAAAAATTTAACTGCTCTGAACAGTATCTGTTAAATAGCGACCGTCATGGAAGCCCATGGAAGCCTCGAAAATTGTGTCACCTGGTGGGGACCAGCACACACAAACGTTCAAAGCCTTAGTCTACTTTGTATTGTTGGGCATCTAGAAGCAATCATCTTTTCCAACCTTTTAGGCTCAAATTCTGATATCCTTCCTTTCATTTCTGGTAGCAAAATGGCCAACTCTTGCCCGAAGGTCGCCTCTTTCTTGCAATCCCTTGCTAAATGAGAGTAGCCAACACGTGCAAACCGTGCTAGGCTTGTAGGTGTGTGGCGTACCTACAAAGTCATCACACGTGAAAGCTAAGCGACTGTTTTGCTTTTGCATGACAGGAATCATGGCTTTCTACCCTCTGATACGCTTCCTCTCTGCCTGTTACTTAATGGCTAAGTCAATCCCACAGATAGTTAGCTTTGGGTTACTGTAGCACCTCACCTTAAGGTTCAAATTTCGCTACAAAAAAAAAGGGTAGACTAATTGTTACTTATGATGATTGGGTTCTCCTGAAAGTCTGTACGTTGTGTCACCTAATAGAGTAATGAGGTTTAAGGGACTTGAGCCCTACCACCAATTCCTAACATTGTTCTTAGGGGAAAATGCCTTGCCAGTTCCAAACAGTGAACTTAAAATCAGCTCTCGGAAGTTAAGCCATATGTGAGAAGCTTCCTGAATTAGCTTTGTAGAGGCATGTTCATTTTGATTTAATTTCTCATAGGTTAATTCAAAATCATATTTCATCTGTGGTTTTATGCTAATTTCACATCTTTTCTGTGTTAAACGTAAAGCAAAATTGCCCCCGAACTCAACTTCCAGAGTCATTAGTGACACTTACTGACTGCCTCCTATGTGCCAGCCACTCTGTAGGCACATTGAGTACATTCTCATTTTAATCTTCCTGGTAACTCTACAAGGCATGTGTTATTGCCTCTCTGTGACCATCACTGAGAAACCAAACTGAGAGAGGGTAACTGTATTAGTGTTTATTGCTGCCTGACAAATTACTACAAACTTAATGGCTGTTTGGGAGAAAATTTGCTTCCAAGCTCATTCAGGTTGTTGGCAGAATTCAGTTTCTTGTGGTTGGAGGACTGAGGTCCCTATTGCCTTGCTGGCTGTTGGCTGGGGGTCTTTCTCAGCTACTAGAGGCTGCCCCCATTCCTTGGCTCATGGTCTGTCCACCTTCAAAACCAGAAATGATGGTCAAAATCTTCTTACGCTTTCAATCTCTCTGACTGCTGCCACATCTCTATGGCTTCCTCTTCTGCCTTTTAAAGAGTTCATATGATTAGAGCAGGTCCGTCTGGAAAAGCTTAAAATCTTCAGGCCAAGTGACTTGGGACTTTAATTACATCTACAAAGTCCCTTTTCATCAGTACCTAGATTAGTGTTTGATTACAAAAACAGGGAATGGGAATCTTAGGAGGCTATCTTTAAAATTCTGCCTAATATAGAACTAACTTGCCTGAATTCACACAGCTAGAGAGTAGTGAAATAAGGATTTAAATGCTGATCTGTCTGGCACCAAAGTCTGTACTTTTAACCTTCTACCAGGCTGCCCTTTTATGAAAATGAATGGTAAGCAATACCCAAAGAGAAAGTCCTAGAAGGAAAGTTCAGTCCCAATTCCTAACCTACATGTTTGTTGTCGTTAGGTGCCATCCAGTCGGTTCTAACTCATAGCAACCCTACGTACAACAGAACAAAACACTGCCCGATTTTGCACCATCCTCACAATTGTTGCTATGTTTGAGCCCATTGTTGCAGCCACTGTGTCAGTCCATCTCATCGAGGATCTTCCTCTTTTTCACTGACCCTGTACATTAACAAGGATGATGTCCTTCTTCAGGGGCTGGTCTCTTCTGATAACATGTCCAAAGTATGTGAGACCAAGTCTCTCACCTTCCTCACTTCTAATGAACATTCGGGCTGTACTTCTTCCAAGACAGATTTGTTATTCTTCTGGCAGGCCATGGTGTATTCAATGTTCTTTGCCAAAACCATAATTCAAAGGCATCAATTCTTCTTCAGTCTTACTTATTCATTGTCCAGCTTTTGCATGCGTATGAGGCGATTAAAAACACCATAGCTTGGCTGAGGTGCACCTTAGTCCTCAAGGTGACATCTTTGCTTTTTAACCTTTTAAAGAGATCTTTTGCAGCAGATTTGCCCAATGCAATATGTCATTTGATTTCTTGACTGCTGCTGCTACGGGTGTTGATTGTGGATCCAAGTAAAATGAAATCCTTGACAACTTCAGTCTTTTCTTCGTTTACCATGGTGTTGCTTATTGGTCCAGTTGTGAGAATTTCTGTTTTATACCGAGGTATAATCCATACTGAAGGCTGTAGTCCTTGATCTTCATCAGTAAGTACTTCAAACCCTCTTTGCTTTCAGCAGGCAAGGTTGTGTCATCTGAATGTCACAGGTTCTAATGAGTCTTCCTCCAGTCCTGATGCCCTGTTCTTCTTCATATAGTCTAGCTTCTTGGATTATTTATTCAGCATACAGGTTGAATAAGTATGGTGAAAGGATTCAACCCTGACACACACCTTTCCTGACTTTAAACCACACAGCATCCTCTTGTTCTGTTCAAACAATTGCCTCTTGGTCTATGTACAGGTTCTTCATGAGCACAATTAAGTGTTCTGGAATTCCCATTCTTTGCAATGTTATCCATAATTTGTTGGGATCTTACATTGCACTCAGTAATTGCTAACCATCATCATCATTATCATGTCATTGTATTAAACATGTTTTTAAACGTATTATCAAATATTTATTATTTCATGCCAATAACATAAAACAAATCAATTTCATTCATCATACGAGCAGAGAAGATTATTATGCCTATGATCTCATTTTTACCTGGCGTTTGTTTCTGAATTCTCAGCTGTGGATTAGTAAATGTAATACTTGGTAATTTTTTTAAAAATTGTGCTTTAGGTGAAAGTTTACAGGTCAAGTTAATTTCTTATTCAAAATTTATACACATATTGTTTTGTGACATTGGTTGCAATCCCCACAATGTGACAGCACTCTTCCCCTTTCCACTCTGGGCACTTGGTAATTTTTTGATCTTTTGGAGACTCAGAAATAAAAGAGGAGGATATATTTTCTCTGTCATTCCTGTAATTTAGAATTTTTTCCTCTTGGCTCTGATTCTGACCATAGCTTAAATAGACATAAAATTTGATATCAACTCGTGAGACCCAGTACAACTTTCAGGGCCCTCCTCTCAACTTCCCTCCTCCTTTTCCTCTTTATCCAAGACCCATTATTGTGAAGTCTCTAACATGTGTTTCATTTTATTTTTACTCCAGACTTGAGCTTGCCATAAACAAGAAACTTATTTTTAGTTTTTTTTTTTTTTGCCCTGTATTTTATTCAGAGATTTTTCTATCTTTTTTTTTTTAATTGTGCTTTAGGTGAAGGTTTACAGCTCAAGTTAATTTCTCATACAAAAATTTATACACATAATGTTTTGTGACATTAGTTGCAATCCCCACAATGTGACAGCATGCTCCCCTCAGGTGCTTTTCTCTTTCTTTCTGCATTTTCATCACATTCCTAGGCTTCTGTTCAGCCAACATGTTAAATGTGAGAAAAAGAAATGTCATGGAATGAAGACTCTGTGCCGGCCAAGAGAAGTGCCTATTGAGTCCACCATGGAAGGGGCTTAAGACTCCTGGATGATCTAAGTAGAATTTTGAATGAAAAGTGTAAATGACAGAGATATCAGGAGGAACCTTCATGACTATTTATAAGCAGCATATGCCAAAGAAAGTGTGGGGTTACCCAGAGCCCCATTGAGGGCCAGTGTGGTTGGGAGAGACCACCATGGTACAGACATTTACCCACCAAATTTTTGTGTAAGTCAGTGATAGAAATGCTCAATGGTCCAATAATGTTACAATTGGTGCTAGAGTCAGAGCTTAGTTTTGATCACTTTACTTGGATTGTATGAGTTATTAAAACATAAGCTAGAGGAGTCGAATTTCTAATTAATAAAATTTTCCGAAATCCTTCTAGCTCTGCTACCTTCTCCCAACATCTAAACTAGCCACCTGCGACATTCTTTATAAAGTAATATGTCTCCCGTGCTTTCCATGTGACGCTTTCAGCATGTGTAGGATTCCCCTTTGTCTAAAACAAGGTTTCTCAATCGCTGCACAATTTACATTTCAGCCCAGATAATTCTCTGTTGTGAGGTTGTCCTGTGCATTTTAGGATGTTTGGCAACATTCCTGGCCTCCACCCACTAGATGCCAGAATCCCTTCCCTGAGTTGCAACAATCAAAAATGTCTCTAAAACCTGTTGCCGTCGAGTCGATTCTGACTCATAGTGACCCTATAGGACAGAGTAGAACTGCTCCATAGAGTTTCCAAGGAGTGCCTGGTGGATTTGAACTGTCGACTTTTTGGTTAGCAGCCGTAGCACTTAACCACTACACTACCAGGGTTTCCAGAATGTCTCTAAAAAAAACTAAAAAAAAAAAAAAAACTAGGCGGTGCCAAATGTCCCATGGAAGGCAAGATTGCCCCCACTTGAGAACCACTGATCTAGAATCCTTTCTTTTCTCTGCTCTATTAGTCCTTCCTTGTTCACCTTTATGATGCTGCTCAAAGCTCACCTGTACAAAATAATTCTTGAATGAATCCCATCCAGCTCTGAGCATTCCCATCACCAGGCAGCTTCTATCCTTCTGGGCCTCGACATAGACCTTACCAACTATGCAATGCCGTAGCTTCCATTTGTAATAAGTTAGTATTTCTTACTCCTGCATGGAAGGAAAGAATAAGATTGTTACTTAATTTTTAACTCCTCATAGTTCCTAGTAGCATATTCTGCACACCATGGGCTCTGTAAAACTTTGATTCAGTGAATCAAACTACAAATTTCTATTACTGGCCAGTTGCATTGCTTGATATTTATTTGCTTTGTCATTACTGAATTGCTTCAGGATCCAAGACACTGAATCTTTAGAATCTGTACTGAGATAAAGATACAAAGAGTTGTGATTTCTTTCATTCTCCTGAGAACTTCCAATGTGCTCATTTGGTGATGAGCAAATTTCTAAAGTAAATATCTGAGGTGTGCTTTGGTCCATTGTAGCTTTCAACTACATGGCATGTGCCTGAGTATCTTGAGGCTGCACCATTTTTCCATAGATTCAACAGGTAATTCGTGTTCAACTGATAGATTTTTTTCTGGCTCCTTCCTGGGATTTAATTTAATGACACCCATGACTAATAGACACTACTGCTTTCAGCACACGTAGAAGGCTGCTTATTGGCAACATCTGAAACTCTGAACCTGAGAGCTTTTTTTCTGACAAGGAGAAGTGCTGGGGAGTTAATGGCCCCAGAAGCAGCCATAAACCAGTGATGGATGGGCAGTTGATGGATAGTTGCTCCAGCTTCCTAGCCCCTCAGTTGGAACAACTCTGAGGTGTGTTCTACACTGTGTCCCAGCACTCCCCAGTGGGACTGAGCTCCAGTTGCCCACAAAAGTAACTTGTTTCATGGCATACCTTTATTGGTTTGCTTCCCTTCTGTGTCTCACTTCCCGAATAAACGACTTCCTTCCCCTTGAGAATGAGACAAGGATGCCCGTTATCACGGCTCTTATCCAATACAGGTATCCCCTGCTTTTTGAAAGTTAGCTTTAAGCCACTTTGCTTTTATGAAAGACCTACATTAGTACCTGTTTTTGCTAACTGAAAGAAATCTGAAGAGGATTTTAGCTTTTAGAAAAAAAGGTGAAAAGTGGAAATATCATTCAGTGTTTGTTTTGCAGCAAGCCATTAACCCTTTGGTGACCCAATTATTTTCTCCTTTGAATTTTTGTTGATACCATGTGTTTTTACTAGTGGAAGGCATGCTGATGAAAGGACCAATTCAGAATTTTTGTTAGGAGTTGTGGATTTTGATACCCATTATCTGGGATCACGTATGTCCCAGCAGACTTCATGATACACATTATGTGGGATCATATTTGTCCCAGCGGACACTAACCCAGTAACAAAACAGGATGGAGTAAATCCTACTGATATGAGTCAGTGAATGAATGGTAAGAATAACTTTAGGAGTTCGAGTCTCTTGAAAAGAGCCACGACAATACATTATTCCTTTTTGGAAAGTCATTACTTACTGTTCAGAAGCTAGAAAAGAAGGGAGCCAGTAATGCTTGGAAACAACGAATGGCATAAAGGAGAAAATGGCCACTATGACTGAATGAAGACTGGCAATAGTTTATTCTCGCAGTAAGTACATTCTCACGAGAACATAGTAACTGGGAAACATAGTGAGGAGGCTTATCTCACAGAAATAAAGGCAAACCTGTCAAAAGTTTAGAGAATTCACACATCTGGGAGGCATCACCTAAGACAATGCTCAGTCTACACAAAAATGAGGCTCCAACTCAGGATTTTTCAGTTTCACACATTTCAAAAGGCTCCCACCTTGAGGCTGAACACATTAAAATCAGGTTACCTCCTTCCCAAAGAACTCCAGAGGCATAAAAAGTGGTTGGGATACCGGATGTCCCCCAAGTCCCCAAAGGGTATTAAAGAGTCAGTGTGCACTCTGAGCAGCGAGAATGGCACCGCCAAGCTCCTTTCCTGGAAACTACACTCAGCACCAAGCCGCCATAGCTTTGAACTGTGTCTGTGGTTTATCTCAATTTATTTTGTGCATCCATTAGCAAGATGTGTCTTAAGGTCTGGGAATGCTCAAAAATTTTCCCCATGTAATTAATAGAAATTACTTCTTCACTTTATGCCATTTTGACTTACAAAAGATTTCATAGGAGCGTTCTACTTTAGGATAGTGGGGGAAACCTGTATTGTACTGGAAGTCCTAGCCAGAGCAATAAGGCAAGAAAGGGAAATAAAGGGTATCCAGATTGGAAAGGAAGAAGTAAAACTATCCCTATTTGCAGATGACATAATCCTATACATAGAAAACCCCAGATATTCTACAAGAAAGTTACTGGAACTAATAGAAGGATTCAGCAACTCACATTTGAGAAACCAGTAAGATAGTAATGGCAAGCCACTACCATTGATGATCTAAGTTGCCTGTTGCATCTGGAAGCACATGGCAACATTTCCCATCAGCCACCTGCCAAAGTCCACAAACCAGCCTGTCACCACCATACTGGCCTTTGGCTTCTCTTCTGGCTTGTGAATACATCTCATTTGTGTGACCTCACCCTGAACCACGATGGCAGGGTGTCTGGGAAATTTAGTTCCCAGGTCCAGCCCCTGTGATACGGGGAAAAGCATAAAAGAAAAAATGTGGTGCTGAGTAGCCAACTGATAGTTCAGCCCATATCCTGTATCTAGGAAATTTCTGGAATCGATTAGTGTGCCTGGGGCACTCGAAGGAGAGAATGCTATTCCTCCAAAGCCAAAGGTGCTGCGAATAATATTTCTGATCTGGGCCAGACAATAGAAATAGAGGAGAAATGGCAACTGGAGGCATGATGACTCCCAAAATTATAGTTGTGATTTTGGGAGTCATAATCCCAGTCATAGTTGTAGTAGGAGCCCTGGTGGCACTGTGGTTAAGCACTTTGCTACCAACTGAAGAGTTGGTGGTTTGCACTCATCAGCTGCTCCACAGGAGAAAGTTGTGGCAGTCTGCTTCCATAAAGATTTACAGCCTTGGAAACTGTACGAGGGCAGCTCTACTCTGTCCTATAGGGTTGCTACGAGTCAGAATTGATGGCAGCGGGTTGGGTTTTTTTTGCTTAATAGTTGTAATAGTTGTTGGTGTGATATAGGGAGAAACTGGGACCTATGCTTCAAGCAGAGCTCCTGAGGAAATTGGGCTACTCTACTCATGCTTGTCCTTGCTGTATATTGTTTGTACTCTAGGATTTCGTTGTTGCTGTTGTAAGGTGCCTTCGAGTTGGTTCTAACTCATAGCAACCCTATGTGCAACAGAATGAAAGAGTGCGCAGTCCTGAGCCGTCTTCACAATCGTTGCTATGCTTGAGCCCATTGTTGCAGCTACTGTGTCAACCCGTGTCGTTGAGGGTGCTTCTCCAGGGATTGTTCTTCCTGGTAACAAGTCCAAAGTATGTGAGATGAAGTCTCGCCATCCTCGCTTCTAAGGAGCTCTCTGGCTGTACTTCTTCTAAGACAGACTTGTTTGTTCTTCTGTCAGTCCATGGTATATTCAATATTCTTTGCCAACACCACAGTTCAAAGGCGTCAATTTTTCTTCAGTCTTCTTTATTCATTGTCCAGCTTTCACGTGCATATGAGGCAATTGAAAATACCATGGCTTGGGCCAGGAGCACCTGAGTCCTCAAATATTTTCTTACTTTCTGGTAAAATATTTTGTGCCCTTTAATCAATTGAGTGTCTGCTCTACTTCAGTATGTCATAGTTGAAATCATTGGATAAGTCTGCTCCTCTAGAGACAGGCCTTGGAAGTCTCGAGAAGGCAATGGAGATTGGTGAAGGGGTCATCCCTGGACACCTGCTGTGTCACACCAATCCTACAGGGCATGGGACCTTGCCAGGGGTGCTCAAACCATGGTTACAATAGTTTTTAGTGGCCTATTCTGTTTGTCATCTGATTCATAACATTTGCTTCCAGAAGCTGGTGCTGTTGGCCTGGAGACAAAACTGGAAGGCTTAAACATTGACGCAATTGATGTAATGCTGTATAAAAATGTTAGAGTACGTTACAGTCATAAAGTCTGATTTTTCCTCATAGAATGCTAGCAGTCAGTTTTCTTTTCATCATGATATAAAATAGTGTATAGTTACAAGGTTTTATGAAAGAATTTTACTCTAATAGATTAATAGTAAATATCAAACTATGATGTATTTTTTTCTTAAGAGCATAGTATAAAGTCAGACTTCTCTAAAATAAATTGTTCTTCTACAGAAGTCAAATAAAAGTTACTCTATCTAAGCACTTAGAAACAAACAACAAAATAAAAACCTGTTGTTGTCAAGTCGATTCTGACACGTGGTGACCCCACGTGTGTCGGAGTAGAACTATGCTCCATAGGGTTTTCAATGCCTGTAATCTTATGGAAGTAGATTGCCAGGCCTTTCTTCTGTGGTGCCACTGGGTGGATTTGAACCACCAAACTTTCGATTAGTAGCCAAGCACAAACTTTGTGCCACCTTGCACTTAAAACCCGTTGCCTTTGAGTCAATTCCGACTCTTTGTGACACCTTGCACTTAAAACCCGTTGCCTTTGAGTCAATTCTGACTCTTTGTGACACTATAGAACAGAGTAGAACTGCCTCATAGAGTTTCCAAGGCTGTAATCTTTACAGAAGTAAATTGCCACATCTTTCTCCCATGGAGCAGCTGGTTGGTTGGAACTGCCAACCTTTTGGTTAGCAACCGAGAGCTTAACCACTGTGGCACCAGGGCTCCACTCAGCACTTAAAACACAACAACAATTAGGGACCCTTAATTTAATACAACTAAAAGGTTAATTTCAAATTGTCTTAATAAGTTGATAACTAAAGTTTCTGATCCCCCCCCCCAGGAAATTTGTATTAGAATTGTAATCAGTATTATTCTGAAAATTAAAATTTCTGGTTGGAATGTACTTTATAGAGACTACATCTAATACTGAAATTTTGTTTCTTTCATAATGGTTAGTAAGCAAACAGAAAGGCATACTGGTGATCTAATAATTAAAGCGTAAAATTTTATTTTATTTTTTTAAGTAGATACAGTTCACTGGAAGGGGCATTCTTTCATCTGTACGTATACGTTGGAAACCTCTCTTAGCGTCACTGAATGCTGGTTATCGTCTCTTCTCACTATCTGTCACTTTTTTTTTCCCCTTGGAGTAAGGTGGTTTTTAGACCTTGTCTAAATTTTTCTATTGAAAACAATAGGCAAAAAAAAAAAAAGTAAAAAAAAACATGTTTTCTAGGTCAGAGGGTTTGGGGCTGCCTCTGACTCTTCATGACCTTTAACACATGATGCTTTAGATCCCTGGGCTATTAAAAAGGTTAAGTCAAAACCAAGACTGCTAGGAGACATGTTACCAAAAAGAAATCATCCTAAGTCAATCGGCAATAACTTACCAAAGGTGTTATGGTTCAGATTGAGGGAGAAACTAAGAACACCAGTATTTTCTCCCAGCCTATAACTTCACACTGATTTTAAGTACAGATGTAAATGTGAATTTATATCGCTTCTGTCTAGACTTTTTTAAGTTGTGATTTGAAATTTGGAACCAGTAACTGTGATGAGGAGCCCTGGTGGTGCAGGAGTTAAGAGCTCGGCTGCTAACCAAAAGGTTGGCAGTTTGAATTCACCAGCTGCTCCATAGAAACCCTAGGGGACAGCTCTACTCTGTCCTACAGGGTCGCTATAAGTCAGAATTGACTGGAAGGCAGTAGGTTTGTTTTTTTGTTTTTTAACTGTGATCAAGTTCCTCAATAGTATTAAAAATTAATCAAAACTCAAAGAAATTGAAACTTTTGTTTTGAGCGGTTATTCTATATATGAGGGAGCCCTGGTGGCGCAGTGGTTAAGAGCTCAGTTGCTAACCAAAAGCCCACCAGCCACTCCTCGGGAGAAAGATGAGACAGTCTGCTTCTGTAAAGATTACAGCTCTGGAAACCCTATGGGGCAGTTCTACTCTGTCTTGCAGGGTTGCTATGAGTCAAAATTGACTTTGCGGCAACGTTGTTTTTATTTTTTTAGAATTCTCTATGCATATAAGGAGATCATTCTTTTTCCAAAAAAGCAAATGCCTGGAGGTAGGCTAGTTACAAAGAAGCTTATAAAGAGGAGGGAGATGAACAGAAGATCAGCCATTGGCTAATCTTAACAGGATTGCTTGAACCCTGCCCTACTGAGAACAGCTGATACTAGGTCACGATCTCTGGCCCTCCACCCACGGTCATACCTTCTCGGGGTTTAAATTAGGAGAATTTAGAGGTTTTTTTTTTCTTCTTCTCCATTAAATCACAAGGTAATGCTTCTGTTGTGACTGTCCTTTTCTAGGAGGAAAATTTACAAATTTGCCTTGCTTTAGAGCAGCTTCTGGCAGAAACCAAATCAATGTTTTTGCACTTGGGGTCAGACCTTTTAAGTTAACGTTTGGTTTTGTGGATAAGAAAAACCTTAAAATCAAAGTAAGATGTCTGTTATGAATTTTCCTCTTCAACAGTCTGGATGATGAAAAGATATTAAGTATGTGTACAATCTTCGTGTAAATGTGTTGTTATTCTGACTCCTGAGAGTATCTTTCTGATTAATCAGTGGATCTATACTTAAATGGGTGTGTGTGTATATAAGAGAAAAAAAAATACCTACTGTTCTCTATTAATTTGTCCCTGATTATATACTCCCTGTATATAATCGAAGTATATAAGCAAAGGACCTCTTTAAAGTGTTGAAGAGCAAAGATGTCACCTTGAAGACTAAGGTGCGCCTGACCCAAGCCATGGTATTTTCAATCGCATCATATGCATGTGAAAGCTGGACAGTGAATAAGGAAGACCGAAGAAGAGTTGACGCGTTTGAATTGTGGTGTTGGCAAAGACTATTGAATATACCCTGGGCTGCCAAAAGAATGAACAAATCTGTCTTGGAAGAAGGACAACCAGAATCCTCCTTAGAAGCAAAGATGGCGAGACTGCTTCGTACATACTTTGGACATGTTGTCAGGAGGGATCTGTCCCTGGAGAAGGACATCATGCTTGGTAAAATAGAGGGTCAGCAGAAAAGAGGAAGACCCTCAAGGAGATAGATTGACACAGTGACTGCAACAATGGGCTCGAGCATGGCAACAATTGTAAGGGTGGTGCAGGACTGGGCAGTGCTTCATTCTGTGGTACATAGGGTAGCTATGAGTTGGAACTGACTCAACGGCACCTAACGACAACATATGCTTCCTGTGGGATTTCATAAAATTGAGAATTAGTTATAAAGAACAATAATACTTAGTTTTCTTCATGATACATTTCCATAATGCATGCTCTGTTACTGATGGTATATATAGCCCTGAAGTTCTTTAGTATTATTAAATTAGTTTCTCCTAAGGTTTTGTAAATAAGTGAATATTCTGACCCTTGGCTTCCTTATTAATTCATTGGTAAATTCATTGCTTCAAGGAATTTTAATATTGAAATAGCTTATTTCAAATAATGAATTCATTTAATAGCATTTTTTGTGTGTTCTTGTGAGTTTTCTAATAAAAGCGTCTTTCCCTCTTTGTTCCTTTGGATTTCAGCTCAATGTCTTTTTAATGAAAGGTATTAATGTGTGAGTATTAGCATGCATTTATTCCAGGTGCTCGATGGACTTTTTTTTAGTAAATTTTATTTGTTGTGAGTTTTCTCTCAGTAGCAGAAGTTATAGTCCAAATAAAAATAGGAAGCACAAAATCAGGCAATTAAATTGGAAATATGGCAACTGGCATCTTTTCAAAGTAATAAAGTTCCAAAAATAGAAAGTGAATCAAATTAACATAAAGGCATTAACTGTTTCTGTGTGGCGTGAGTTTGCAAAAGTCTTGGGTAATTAGATTTGCTTATTCTCAAAATAGCCAGGGAACCTTGAGTGACATTGCATTACAAAGGTGGGAGCCAGCGGGAAGGTCGCTGATGGTCTGGGAGTGGGAAAAAAGAAGCGATTTCCCTGTGCAGTAACCTAAGGCAGCAAATGCCAATCTCTTTCATGATTTTTAGCTTGTCAAAAACCTGAATTGCTTAGAAAAACAGCAAAAATTAGTGTAACAATGTATTTATTGTGAGTTAGATACGATTCCAATTGGGCATTGTCACTGAAACATGTTGAAAAGGCACTCCCAAGAGGGGACAGTGAAAGCAGGTTATATAGGCATAGTTATGTTAATTTCTCAAGAGATAAGCATCAAAGCATAGGACAGGTTACAGAAATAGTCACCAAGAACATACCATACATCCTAAAATAGCCTCTAGTCAGACCCTGGAGTTCTGCTTTTCAAAGCTGCCTGTACATAGATAATTTTCCCAAAGAACCCAATGCCTAAGGCCAAATGGTCTCTGCTGAGCTGCTTACTAGGCTATTATTGTCTGACCTGAAGGTGACTCCAGCGAACCAGTTCCTACAAGGTTCAAAAGGACATCCAAGAATGGATGGCCTGGGTGGGTCAACCCAGTTCCATGAACCCAGAAATCTGGATTCCAGGCAAACCAACAATTTTGTCAGCTAGATGCCATAAAGAAATTATTTCATTTTCTCTGTAGGAATCAGAAAAAGATCTATAAAATAATCCCTTGATGTGAAACTTTAGGTGGTTTTTGTAATTTTTTCTTAATCTTTTTATAGTTTTCTGTGTAGTTTATATAACAACAAAACAATATTCAAGTCATGATAAAGTTATTTTCATTTTGAAAAGTAACAACTCTTACTGATGGATGTTTGTATCGTTTCCTGTTCTTTGCTTTGGATCAAGGGTTAACAAATGTTTTCCGTAAAGGGCCAAATAGGAAACATTTTAAGCCTTTGTCACAAGTACTTGACTCTGCTCTTGTATCATGAGAGCAGCCATAGACAATATATAAATGTGACTGTGTTCCAATAAAACTTTATTTACAAAACCAGATAACAGCCTGGATTTGGCCCTTGCTGTGGATGATCAGATAATTTGGGGAAGCACTGGCATAACAGATGCTCAAGGGTTATTGATTGGTGGGTTCTTTGTATAGACATTTGCTGTTAGAAATAAGGAGAATGCTAAACAAATGAAAGCTTTGAAAAAGGTATATTGGGATCAAAAAAGAGTTAAATGGGAAATACATAACTTTAAGAACACGTTTCTTTAAAAAGTTTTTTTTTTTAAGTTTTTTAAGGTAGAACTTTGACTTCTTTTTTTAAGTGGAGTAAACAGGAATGAGAAAATTATATAATGGAGGAGGGCTTGGCCAGGCTTTTTCTAGCATTATTATTCATTTAAATGTTGCTTCCTGCCTTTTTGGCCCCTCAGTCTCGTCGGTAATGCAGAATCACCCACGATACTAAGTGCAGTGAAATAACTAAGGTCATTAAAGCCATTTGGTTTTGGATGATGATGAATGTATCTTCCTGAAAACAAGTATCATCCCCATGAGGTCCACTTCTGAGTATCCTTCATTGGCTTTTCTTTATGCTGGCTGTTGACAGGGGTTCTAGATGTCACATGACACTACTTCCCATTTCGTCAGCCTCTGAACTTCTTGCTTTTGAATTATTTGAAGTTCTAGATCAGGGATCGGCAAACTATGGCCTTCAGGTCAAATCCAGTTTGTTTCTGTAAATAAAGTTTTATTGTCCATTTATTTACATATCGTCTGTGGTTGCTTTTGCTTTAGAGTTGAGACAGAGAATGTAGAACCCACAAAGGTGAAATTATTTACCATCTGGCACTTCGTAGGAAAAATTTGCCACATGGGTGGTGCAAAAGGTTAAAGCGGTCGGCTACTAACTGAAAGGTTGGAGGTTTGAGTCTACCCAGAGGCACCTCAGAAGAAAGTCCTGGCCATCTACTTCTGAAAAATCAGCCATTGGAAACCTTGTGGAGCACAGTTCTACTCTGACGAGCATGGAGAAGCCAGGAGTCAGAGCTGACGCGGTAACAACTGATAGTCCTTTCCCAACTTTGTGAATTCAGTGCCTTCTTTTGTTCCAACTTTGTGAATTTGGTGTCTTCTCTGAATTTGTGGGTATCTGTTCTTATTTTTCAAAATTAAGAGCTTGCAGTTTGACCTGTTTCTTGGTTTTCAGAGAACAAGCATGGTTGATGGGTTGATTTATCTTTTCAAGGCAGTGACCTCTTTGTTCAGCAGATGGTTAATGAACACCTGTTAAGTTCAAACTTGGGAATACAAAGACAGATGAGATTGATTTCTTGTTACAAAAAAAAGCCTGGAGCCTAAGGGTCAACACAGATGAACAGGTCAGTGATTATAGTGAGTGACAGAGGTGTGAAAGGGCTGCCATGGAGGAGGAATCACCCATACTGTCCTGAAGAAACTCAAAGGCTCTCCCACTAAGAAGGTGAAGCTTGAGGTAAGTTTTGAGGGATGATTAAGAGTTGGACAAAGAAGGAAGAGGAAGGCATTCCAGGCACGCAGAGGGTACACCTAGCATATACAAGGTGATGAGGCCTTCAACTGCCTCCTCAGCTTCAGATAATGGGAGAAGAGTGAGAGAGGATGACAGGGGTCTAATCATGAAGAACCAAGGGCATAGATGATGCCAGAGTAAAATGAAATCATTGCCTCCCCCTTCAATACCATCATCGGCCACCAGGGGGCCCTGACCTCAAAATCTCTGACCTCAAAGGGAAGATGAGGATCTGGTGCTTCAGCTGAAAAGTAGCCAGAGGCAGAATGACAGGTCCCAATAAATCCCCAAAGCAGCTAATCTGGAGGTAGAGGGAGTTTACATGACTTCACTCTACAATTATCCATGGGGGGAGCATCTTCTTAGAACTGAATCACAATTCTCTTTTGCAAGCTCCAGCTGAAACTCTTTATCTTAGGAGAGCAACTAGAGTTGATAAAGTCTTCATGATCCTCGCAGCCCAGTTAAAGTTAAAACCAAGTGAGAAGAAAACAAAAGCAAATTCAGCCCAGCCCATGCTTTTGCCAAGAAGGAGTGTTATTTGATTTTTATTTGCATCCTGGATGTTCCTTGGAAAGAATCATGACATTTGGCAATGTCCAAATGCCTGCTGACAATCCTCCGACATCATTTTCCGTTTCCATTGCCTCACTCGGCACGGGGGCTCTCATAAGTTCCCAGTCAACGATGAAGCCCAGATGTTAGGGCTAAACCACATGCTTTGGGGGGGAAATAAACAAACAACAATAATAAATAATTCTCCGAGGTCATTCCGCAGCCCTTCCAGAGTGTCATGACGGTCAGGCTTCACCATTCCCCGGGCGGGTTGCTTGGGTTTTAATTTTGGCAGCAGACAACATGGAGCATACGGGCTTGTGAATGGTAGCTCCATCCTGATAAACCTAGGGGATGGTCCTATTCTAGCTCTCACTTGGTGATTCTGAGTGTGCGTTATGGTGAGTCCACTTGCCCGCTTTGCTCTAGAGACGCTGCTTCTGGTCTGGGTTGTTTCTCATCCATACAAGTTACTGGAGGCCACCTTAGCTTCAGGTACAACTCTGGAATTAAGTTCTGCCCAAAAGCAAGCCTGGGTTTGATTAGCAGTTTATAGGTCACAAACTTCTTGTGTGATTTGATCCAAATTTCCCATTTTATATTGTGGTACCCACAAACTTTTCTCCTAAAGAGCGACTTGATAGTACCTACTATGGGAATGATCTTTGATGAAGTTCCTTGCACTAACAAGTTTTTCCATGTCAGTTAACACTGGGATGACTCCCAAGGCTCATCTTTGGAAAAAGCAACATCCCTCCTTTGTCTAAAGGATCATTCCCGAAATGATGAAGCGATGTTCAATTAGTGGCAGGGTACCCTATAAGCAAGGTAAGAGCAGACTTACTTGTGCTTACCTACTAATCTGTGGTGAACGTTTGTGGTGAAAACCATGTGAAATTGTTCACTACAGATTAGTAAGCAAGCACAAGTAAGCCCATGCTTACCTTGCTTACTGGGTCATCTGCCCCTGTCAGGAATTGTAAATTTGAAAAGGGGCTTTGATTCTCTAGAAAGGTGCTGTGGGGTTGGGAGAAAGTCCAGTCATACCTAGAGGCAGAATCTTTGATGTGGTGAAAAGAAGTGAAATTGTTCACTACAGATGATCCAATAAGCAAGGTAAGCACAATAGGTTGTCTTGCCTATTGGATAATTCGCTCCTGAATTGTTCATGCTGTGACTCCTAGAATATCACCACTCATTTCTTTCATAGAATTTTCTTTTGCTCTGTTTGTGTCTTTTTCCTTCTTCTTTTGTATTTCAGAAAAAAATAATAAAGAAGAGTTGAAATTCAAGGGGCCACTGTCGTTAGGGCGGTAAAACATTCAGCCTGTTGGTCCATTTGCGATCCTCGCAAGCTCTTAATGTTTTATTTCTGTTGCAGTGTTGGGGCTGCTATCTTTCTCATCATGAGCAAGCTGGTATTCATACTGCATTCTATTCATAGCTGTCATACTGTCTCTGACAGGGTAATTTCAAAACTTTTGATCTCCTTCCAGAAAGGACTTTTACATGGGTGGTGGGATTTATAGAGGGAACTGTCAGCTGAATAACAGGTATTAACTTCTTGGAAGGAGCAAAACATCAAACGCCAGCACCTCATCCTCCCCTTCCCTCTCCTTCTCCTCCCCTGCCTCCTCCTTCTCCTCCTCGCCTGCTCTTAGCAAAGCTTGGTTTGTACTAACTTTATGGTTTCTTTTTATTAGTTTCTTTGCACTCTTCAATAAATAACAAGATCTAGGGTAAAAAATGTTGTTTTGAGAGGAGAAGCAGGGAAAAACAACATATTTCAACAAACATTTAATAAGTGCCTGCTATGTGCCAGACACCGAGCAAGGTATTGGGGTACAGATATGGATAAGGCATGGTCTCTGGCTTTGGTAATTTCAGGACCTAGTAGGTAAATAGCCATATAAACAGAACATTTCAGTATAATAAAGGAAGCAATAAGGAAGATATTCTAGAGGCACCAAGGACTCTGAAAGCAGAGTGGTTTATATTTCTGGAGAAGAAATTTAGGTCCTGAAATTAAATTCCTGAAAATCAGAGCGACCCTAGAATAATACCAGAGTATGGTTAGCTAGAGTTAATTATCCTGATAGTAAGTGATCCCTAGTTCCAGAGAACTCCTTTCTTTCAGTCCTCAGTGAGCCCCACCTCATGGAAGACCCATAAGAAGACACTGTAAGTCTAGAGGAGGTGGTGTTGATCTTTTTGAGAAAGCCTGTTATTCACAAAGAATGGGTCTGGTGCAGGAAGGTGCCCAATTGGGGGTTGGCTAGTCAGATAACAGTATGTGCTGTGGTATGGCACAGGTTGGCCCATCTGCACTGGCATGTGGCCTGACCTCTGAGACTTTCCTTGTAACTGAAATTGTCTTGCAAGCCCTGGTAAATGCCCAGAGCCAGATGTACCCCCAACTCTGACCTTGTAACCCCGGCTTTCCTAGAAAGAAAGGCCCTGTGCTGGGGAAAGGGTACTAAGCATTGGTTACATAGTGGCAGCATTTTGAGAATAATGATGATGGTATGGCCATGATGGTGTTGCTGCTGCTGCTGCTGCTGCTGGCACAGGATAGACATTTCATGGACTTTGTTAAAGGATGGAGTTAGTGACCAGAGTTTTCCTCTGAGCGCTGAACAGAAAATGAGAATGTTCACGCATTGTGAAGAATGTGACCAATGTCACTGAACAATTTGTGTAGAAATTGTTCAGTGGGAACCTAAACTGCTGTGTAAACCTTCATCGGAAACACAATAAAATATTATTAAAAAAAAGAATAATAGGACGAACAGTGATTCGGGGAGAGGGGTATATAGAAACTCTCTGTACTTACCCCACAATTTTCCTGTACGCCGATGCCTACTTAAAAAAAAATAAAGTCTTTAAGAAAAAAATCAATAAAAACATGACAGAACACGCCACCCCTCTTGCTTACCACCTTCCATGGTGGCCTTCCATTTCATCAGCATAATGTCCACATGCCTTGCCTTGGCCGATGTTCTTGGGCCCTCTTCTGATATCTCTCTGATCTCATATTTTATCACTCCCTAGGCACCCTGGCTTCTTTGCTCTTCTTCAGACGCCCATCAGGGTCTCATCTCAGTGTCTCTGCACTTGCTCTTCCCTTGGTCTGGAATGCTTCCCCCCAAATATCAATGTGGTTTGCTCCTTCACTTTCTCTAGTCTCTGCTCAAGTGTTTCCTCCTCGGAGAGTCCTTCCTTGATCACGGTGTTTAAAAGAGCATTACCCCGCCTCCTTGCCTCATTCCTTTATCATTCTTTGTAACATTTATGTGTTATGCATTATTTATGTATTTATTGCCTGCCTTTCTAACCCCACTCTGTCCCACTGAATCTAAGCTATGTGAGGGCAAGGGCTTTGTTTTCTTCACAGCCACTTCCCCAGAACCTAGAACCGTGCACGGTACATAGGCACAACTGTAAATGTTGTTGAATGAATTTGAAATGAATGTATGAATCATTACGTAAGTGCTTACCCTATCCAGGGCTTCAAACTGGTTCTTTCCAGCCTGACCCCCTGCCGAGAATTTGCCTTTCCACCTCAGATATACTGAATCAGAATCTACACTTTAACAAGATCCTTAGGTGATTCTTTCGCATCCCCAGGTGAAATCTTGTTAAAATGTAGATTCAGATTCAGTATATCTGGGGTGGAAATGCAAATTGTCAGTAAGGGGTTGGAAGCCCTGATACCACCAGAGGGCAGTTCTATGTTCTGACTTGTATTTCTGTATCTCTTTCTAGGTTCATCCTTCTTATCATCCTGTGGGTTATATGAGTCCTTTTGGGATAGTGACCCTGTTAAAAACTTTTTGGTGTCCCAAATGGAGCCCAGCACAGACTCATTCGCAGCATAGTTGCTGAGTAAACCTTATTCATTAGTAGATTATCTCAAAAGCCCAGGCAAGGAGAATTACTCTTCTTCCTTTGCTCCGCTTCTTCACATTTGTCAATCTCCTTGTTCTTCCTGCGTTTGTGACATGCCATCAGATGAGTTCTCCAATGTAGACATCTACAGGAGAGGGTGATTATATGACAGCATTTGTACCTCCACTCTCAGATCAATGTGGTGGACTTGGGCTTCGTTTTATATTATTCATACCACCACAACAAGGACCCACGACCAAGAAAGCTATAAAAGAAGAGAGTAATTTTTCATTTGTGATGAAATGCAAGTTCCCTGTAAAAAAAGAATTCCCGATTTCAAAAGATTGAATGGGATGACACTTAAAGGCAACTTCCAGCTGATTACATTTAGACAGAGAATCAGATTTTTACCATGGCTTTAAGGATTTTTCTAGTTTATGAATGTAGTACGTTTTTATTAATTTGATGGCCTTGGAACATCTTTCTGAAATAGTTAAGCCCATGTTGATCTTTACACTGGACTCAGTATCACTGTCTCCCTTACCCCAAGGAGCTTGGCCAGTTATTTGCCAAATGAAGCTGGCCTGGTACTTGCTGACACATTTTTCAAGAACTGGTTGTGCAACACATGTTGATATTTTCTGTTCTTCTTTCTTTCCTTATTAATCCATTTGGCTCCTAACCCCTTCCTCCAACTCCCCCATCCACCCTCCTCCCCACCTTCTTGGCTTTGTGGAAGCCATTATCTGCTTTAGTAAACTCAATGGTGAATTGCCTTAAGGATGAAAAGACTCCACATTTCTAATAGGAAATGAATGTTTCCCATATTTGTTGGGGGTTTTATTCTGTTTGTTTGTTCAGGACTGAATTTTCAAATCTTACCTAACACAAATAAAAAGCCTGTGTTTTTCAGACTTCTTTTTAAAAAAAGAACATTCTCCACTAATTATCGTTTTCATTAGTGGCATTATTTTAACTTTGAAACAAATAAGTTTCTCTGGTTTTGAATTCACTTACACGGTCTTCACATGTAGCTCACCTTCTGAAACATGAAACACTGGTAAAACGAACGCATTTTCCTCTTTGTGAAATCTTTTACTTTGAATCTCTAGATACAGTAAAACTTCACCTGATTCGGATGGAAGGTCTAAACGAATGGGGTTTCCTAATTTACTGAGAATTAGCCTGTAAATGACACCATGAGATGCCAGCTTTGCTTCCTCCGGCAGAACACGTAATTACAATTTTGATGATTAATGGTCTTTTGGTTTTAGTTACTGGTTTCTCTCCTGACCTTGTCCCCTTCATCCAGACCCATATTCCGTTTCACAAACCTACCTGCCGATTATGACAAACTCAAGAGACCCTGGGGATGCCCATGAGAGTCGGCTCAGTCCCTTTTCCCTTGTTCTCATCAGTCTTCCAGCTCCTGAATCTTGCTTCTCTCCCCCAGTTTTAGACATTTGTATTTGTTCTCTGGATTTCTTCACTCACCCTCCCCTAAAGAATTTATCTTAGACATGGTCTGCTGGTTCTCCCTGATTCAAATAAAGTTGTTGGATGCACCACCCTAGCCAGCCATTTGACATCAGATTCCACTGCCAACAAGTCACCCACCAGCACACAGACTAAGTCCCTGTACTTTCTCCAGGAAGTGGGGAGTTTGACAAGAGGCTGTATTTCATTTCCTGATGAGTACGGTGATAGCCTCCTAAATGATTCTTCCTGCTGCTAAGCTCTACCTGCTTTGATTAGATCCACGAGTGATTATTGTAATATTCTTTCTAATGCGTAATTCTGAAAATGCAATTTGCTGCTCAAAATCCATCAAGGCCTGTGGGGTTTAAAATTAACTTTACCCAGTGAATTTGGTCTTTGTCTTTGCTTCCAGAAAGATAACCTCTAAAGCCTTGGAAATTCCCCAATAATTGAAGTGCTTTCCATGAGGCCTCCAGACCACACTTGAGGGTTTATGCTAATGAGTGACTCAGGTGGGGGCCAGGCAGGCTGCAAAGACCACTTAGTGGACTTATATCAGCTGACCTGGGTGGGGGGGGTATGATTCAATCAATTATGCCTACAGAATGTTGTTGTTAGTTTCCATCCAGTCAGTTCCAACTCATGGCGACCCCATATGTGCAGAGAAGAACCGCTCCATAGGGTTTTCAAAGGCTGTGACTTTTCAGAAGCAGATCGCTGGGCCTGGCTTCCAAGGCACCCCTGAGTGGGTTTGACCTGCCAGCCTTTGGGCAGTAGTTAAGTGCTTAACCATTTACACCACCCAGGGACTCCTCCTATGTAATAAGACCCCCAATAAAGGCCCTGGACATGGTAGCTCCATGGGCTTCCTGGCTGGTGAAAGACATCTTACACACAGGAGGGTAGCGAGTCCCATTTTGGGACACAGAAGCACCATGTTGGGAGCCTTTCTCGTCACATGCATCTCTGCATTTGTATCCGTTTTTGTATAATAAAACTAATTGTAAGTATAGTACTTTCCGTGACTTCTGTGAGTTGTTCTAATGAGTTACCAACCCCGAGGGAGTAGTGGGAATCAGCAGGTCAGAAGTGAGGGGGGCTGGGAACCACGGAGCTAATGGCTGGTATCCTGAGGGGGTAAAGTGGACCCTTGAATTTGTAGTCAGCAGGTCAGAAGTAAGGAAGCCTAGGGGGCCCCCCAAGCTTGTGGTTGGCATCCTGAAGGGGTAGAGGGAACCCTCAAATTTTTTAGCCAGCAGATCAGAAGTGAGGGTGGTAAGGGCGTTTTGAGGACTCTCAAGCTTGTGGCTGGGGTCTAAGGTCTTGGGCAGACTTGGTAGTCCGAGGACTGTGCCCTTTAACTTGTGAGGTCTGATATCGCTCCTGGTGGTTGAGGTCAGAGGAAGAAGTGCTGCATGTACAGCTGGTGTCAGAACAGAAGTGGCATAGAAGTGAAAAGTGATATGTCCTTATAAGGGCCATTCAACAAGTGCAGATTCCTTAGCCCACCATTCCACCTCTGCATACCTGCTAGTGCTTCAGATCTGTCGTGGAAGAAGTACAACCAGAATGCTCCTTGGAAGCGAGGATGGCGAGACTGTATCGCACATACTTTGGACATGTCATCAGGAGGGACCAGTCCCTGGAGAAGGTCATCATGCTTGGTAAAGAGTCAGCGAAAAAGAGGAAGACCCTCAACAAGGTGGATTGACACAGTAGCTGCAACAATGGGCTGAAGCATAGCAACAATTGCGAGGATGGCACAGCACCAGGCAGTGTTTCGTTCTGTTGTGCATACGGTCGCTCTGAGTTGGAACTGGCTCCACGGCACCTAACAACAACAACATCTCCTTTGCATGTTTCTCCTAAGCACATCTAGATGGCCAACATTTTACTCATTCATTCATTTGGTCCCATTTACTAAGTGCCTTCTCTGGCCAGGTACCGGTTAATAAGATGTGATTCCTGCCCTCAAGCCATAGGGGATTATCCTCTAGGTCAGTACTTTATAGATTATCTGTGCTAAAGGCCCAGTTGAGTTTCCGCCCCCCCCCAATCTGTTCCACTCCGTTTTTCTTTTGTAAAATATAAAATTATGTACTTGGGTGCCTAGGCAATGTCAAATTGCTCTGAAAGTTTCTAAATGAGTACTCTCAAATTCTCAACTTGTCATGGAAAGTAAGAAGCAGCTCTCAGACTGCCACCGGTCTGGGGATAGCCCTTTGCGGAGCTCTGCTCTAGGGCTTTGCTAGATGTAGTGAGGGTCCTGGACCAGCAGCATCAGCACCCCCTCCCTTTGCAAGAAATGTATTAACTCTCTAGACCTGACTCAGCACCTGCATATCCATGCGATCCCCAAGGGGGTGTGTGTGCCCGCACAGGCTGAGAAGCACCACTGCAGGGCACTGGTTCTCTAACCTGGCTGCATATTAGGCTCATCTGGGAGTGAGATTTTCAAATTTCTGTTGCTATCACAGGCAAATTAAAGTGTCTGGGGGTGGCACACCAGCCTCAGTGTTCTTTAGAGCTCCCAGGTGAGAATTAGTGCTACTTGAACGCACTGAGTTGAGTTCAGAATCCACAAAGCCCCAAAAGTGGAACCTACCTGATGCTCTAACCTTCAAATTGGCCCAGGTTTCCACCTACTCTTTTATCACTCCCTTCTCTTCGCTTCGGGAGCTGGAGAGCAAACCTAGGGTATTCTTTGATAGGTATCATCAAGGGGACTGCTGGGGCCAGTGGTTCTCCGGGTTCTTTGCATGAAATTGGAAGGTGCATCTTGAAAGCGCGGTTTTCAGGCATGCTCTTTGCTTGTGGGGGAGTCTACCAGTGTGCAGGTGGCTCCACCTGCTGGTGTCTGACAGCAGCCATCCGCCTTTCCCTTCATCCTAATGGCAGAGGCGGCCTCCCAGGAAAGAGTCTGGAAATACCAGATACTGTTTTTCCCAGCCTTCCTTGCAGCTTCAGCATGGCCCTGTGGCCCAGTTATTGCCAATAAGATATAAGAGAATTCTGCTAGGGAGCTTTCTCCCTGATAAAAAGAGGAACACAAGGAGAAAGAGAAGTATAGTTCCACTCTGATGCCAGCTCGCCTGGACTTTTTAGTGCCTCAGTTTCTACTGTCAATTTAGGATTACTCAGTGGGCCGATTGGTTAATCATAGAAAAGGGGCTGGATTCTATTGTAGAGAAGGCTCCATTTAGAAATGTGTGTGGGCTGTGGATTGGCAACATTGGTACCACCTGGAAGATGGTTAGAAATGTAGAATCCCAGGCCTCACCCAGCCCTGTGGAATCAGCAAGTTCCCCAGGCGATTCCTATGCCCAGTAGAGTTTGAGAAGTGATGGTCTATAAGAGACAGAGTTTTCTCTGTCAAACTCCTTTTCAGTTTCCCCTTTCACCTTCTGCTGCCATGGAAGATGGGCTCGTCACCAAGGGAAGGCCACCAAGGGACTCGGCACATTCTTCACTTGGGAATTCAAACATCCGTTTCCACCCTGCTGTGGAAGTGTTGCAACATGTCTGATTCGAAAGTCACCACCTAGATGCCATCATGTGGAGCCATCAGCTATTTTTAGGTTTTCTGGACAGGATGAAGCTTCTGCTACCCAAAGGACTCCAGAGAATGTGAAGCTGACCCGCCCTGGATTTTCTTGTAACCTTTGCTTTTCCAAAACCATCTTGGGTGTTTACTCTTGATTCCAGCCCTGTTCTACTAACTAAAGAAGCCTGTGTATCTACTATGTCCCATTTTGTAGGTTGTCCCCCCCTCCTTCATTTCCAAAGACATGTCATATAAGCGCTGCCTGGCAATGCTTTATCAGGGAAATAGAACCAGAGATTGATTCAATATGTGTAACATTTCTAGAGTGGTCGTCTCAATCTCAGAACTTTCTTGGAATTTGAGGTGGAGGGGAACATTGGGTGTATACATGGATGGGGGGAGCTGGAGGTGCATGTTTGTTCACTTTTATTAGAGGAGTTTGGAAGCTGCTGGAAAGTGTTTACCAAATGAGCAGGCAGCCACCTGGACAGTCCACTGAGACTGAAAGAGCGCGTGCGCGTAGAAAACAAACAGCAACATGTGGGCCCTCATGGAAAGAAACATGACAAAACAAAACCTGCTCTGGGAGAAGGAAATTACTCAAGTCTAATAGAATTAGCTGGAGGTGGTTTCCAAATGTGCCTTCTCACCCCTTGCTTTATAATCCTCTGACCGCCAGACAACATTCTGGGGGAATTCAGGAAAGAACAGATGTGAGTTTAGGCTTAATACTTCCCTAATCCTAACTTTGAGATTATATTTTATAGTATCGTAAAGATGGAGATTATAATGATTCTTCATATTGTACGTAATTAAGTTCTGCCCACTAAGATAATCCAAAAGGGTTTATTGGATGGAGAAAGACTTTTATGTACACGGTTAGTGATCTTTTTTGCAAATCCAATAAGTGCCAGGCATTAGAGAGATAAATACAAATAAGATATTGTCCCAGTGTAAAAAATAAAAACTACATGTAAATCAGGATTGCCACAGAAAACAATAAAATAACTCTTAAATCGTAGTTCATTTTCTAATTCTCCCAGTAGGAGAAGGCTCGTTTTTCATATTTTTCTTTAATGTTTTGAAGGCTTGACTTCAAAAAGAAATAAAAACAGAAGGTCATCCACTGGGCAGATCACAGTGGCTCCATTCTTGCATGTCGAGATGGGCGTCACCCATGTTTACCCTCCTAAATTGGGAACTCTTACGCCCTTTCCCAAAAACGTGATCCATCATTCTTTTGTTCTAGTTCATTTTTTTAAACTGGGAGGAAAGATGCTGTCAGTGGTAGATACTTACTGTGTGAATAAGGAAATGACTAGCATTTCAAAAGTGCATCGTGGAGTGTTCACGTTGAGCCACCAGGTGCCACCTTCCATGTATCCACCTCTGCAGTCTTCAGAGCAACTCTCTGAATGAAGAACAGTTTTATTCCCATTTTAGAGATGCTGAAACTAAGGTTGAAGGCATAATCTTCTCCAAATCTCAGCTAGAAATCAAGGTTAGAGTCAGGGTGTCCACCTGATGCCCGGTCTTCTAAGCATTGGCTGGCCTCCTGTCCATTTTGTTATCTGGAAGCCATAGTTAATGGACCATTTTGAAACTCAAAATGGTGGTGGCTTTTCAACAGAACATGTCACAACATTTCCACTGAAGTGTGGAAATGGATGTTTAAAATCCCCAAATTCAAATCCTACTGCAAAACTTTGAAGGAAATAAACGATATAACTGCCTGGGTTTTTGCATTTTTAAATTTAAGTGTTATTAAAATTAATAGAGCTGTCACTAATCTAATATTTGCAAAGAAGGAGAATATCTCCTTGAAGTCAATGGAGTTGAAAGGCATTATGGTTTGGGGAGCTCAACATGGGTTTGGCAAATATGTTTTTTTTTTGTTTCTGAGAATTATATAATAGAACCATGGGCCTTTTGTAATTGCCAAGAATCACCTCCTGTAACATGTAGAACACCTTTCCCACTTTTGTAGATGAGGAAGTCAGAGTGGGAAAGCCATTTACCCCAGATCGCATAGCTCGCTGGTATCTGAGATGAGTTAAACCTGAGAGGTTGTCCACCGTGATGGCTCGCCAGCCGAACGGTAAATGTAATCGTGAGCTATCTACACATCTTTTTAGGGAGTTCAGAGCAATGAGATCATTCCTTCAAAGTTTATGTTTGTTTGTTTGAGATAATATGTTTTAATTTCTGCCAAGTAGCTTCAGCCCCATTGGGAAACTTGTATCATGTAAGTCTAGCATGAAATATTTATAATTTCCTCGATTGGTTGAAATGTTTAATCTTTTTACCACTGGGTGGGAACAGGATGAGTTCTGAAAGCCTGATAGAGAATCAGTTCACTCACAGAATGGAAATCACACCACTGAAGGTCGGCCGGAGAGCTGACAAGACTGAAACTGAGCCTTCCGGACGTCGGAGGGAACCCTGTTCCAAACAGAGCGTTGACAAGCACAACCAACCAGCTGCTGTTGAGGAGGTTCCAGCTCATGGTGACCCCACGTGTGTCAGAGTAGAACTGTGCTTCATAGCGTTTTCAATGGCTGATTTTTCAGAAGCAGATTGCCAGGCCTTTCTTCTGAGGCACGTCTGAGTGGCCTCGAACTTCTAAGTTTTTAGTTAGCAGCCAAGCACCTCAACCATTTGCACCAACAAACGTAAGGAAGACTTAAAAAGAGGCTTGTTCTGCGTGCCAGATTTTTCAACCTCAAAAATAAAGTGGTTGTAAAGCCAAGTTCAAAACGACAGGCAAAGCCCAGCCTTTAGGATTGGTTGACACCTTGGTCTTGGTCTGAAGGCCACTCCGATTTTTGGCATGGTTTGAACATTTGCCACCTTGCCATACACATGGCAAGTCTGTGGCTTCTACTAGAGTTTGGCCAGGCCGACTTTCCCCATAGTTGGATTTTAAGCTTTCAAACATGCCGCTTTCTTTTAAATAAACATTAGGCCAGTTGGCTCCTGCTGTTGGTGTTGATCCTGTAGTCCTTGTGACTTTTATCATTTTTTTTCCCGTTGGTTTTCTTCATCCCTTACTGAGCATTACCCATGGCATGGATGATGCACCTTTCATATGTTGTCTGTTTTGCTTTTTATGCTTCATAACCATCTCAAATGACCACAAGTGTTTGAGCCAGCCTAGATACAAGGAAAAGGCTCTGGGGAGACCTGAGGCTGGCAGTACCATGAAAATCATCAAAGATTAAATTAGACTTGCTATGGGTTTTTTTTATGGGTTTAGGGTTGAGGTGCTTTCCTTGTATTCTGATTCTTTGAAAGTTGGAAATCCATCTCTAACAATAGTATGTCTAACAAGTAGAACTGTCTCATAGGGTTTCCAAGGAGCGGCTAGTGGATTTGAACTGCCGACCTTTTGGTTAGCAGCCAAACTTTTAACCCCTGCACTGCCAGGGCTCGTGTGTGTGTGTGTGTGTGTGTGTATTCACTAATGACATTTGAGCTGAGAAGCTGTACAGAGGAGAAGTTTTCGCAGGCCTCTTTAGGAGCCCCAAGGGTCTCCTGTCTGGATTTCCCGCCCACTTGAAGTTCCGTTAGCATTTGCAGAGAAATCATCCCTGTATAAACTCTACCAGCCCCATTTCTCAGATCGTTACTTCATCTCTCATTTGAAACTCCGAGTAGTGAAAGCTATTCGTCTTTATTTACCCCTATATGATATTTTCCTTCCTGCTTGAGAAAGGCCCTTCCCACCCCCTGTACTGTCTGTGTAGTGACTTATGGTCTGCAAGGTGGTTTCTGAAAAGATGAATGTGTGCCGCCTGGTGCTTGGGTTTGCAGCTCCACCACCTGATTGCTGAGCCTGGAGGGTTTTCTAACTTTGCACCTGGAACTCACAGACTCTTCAACCTCAAATGAGAGTCTTTCCAAACCAACCTCTTTTCAGGTCCAAGATGGGACGGGTTGTGTGTACCTGGGGTCGGGGTGGGAGGGGAAGGGAGCAAGCCAACCTATTTTCAGAAAATGAAGCCAGCCCCATGCCTGCCCGTGATACTTTTTCTGAAGGCCAAGCCCTCAACTCAGACTCAAAGGTGGATAGATGGCTTGAACAAGGGGATTGGAGAGGTATGGGCATGATCTATCCGTAAAATGTACCTTCCATTCTTCCCCTCTCCCTCTCCCCGACTCTCCCTCTTCTAATTTCGTTGACATGGGAACTGGCTTCCATGAATGAGCAGACTGAAATAGGAATGTTACTTTATTTGAGCAGAGCTGTCTTCTCCCTTTGGGGGAGGAAAAAACATCAGTGGTTTATCCATCGGGTGGTTAGGTACAGCTCCAAAAAATAAACACACAGTCTAAATCGAATTAGGAGACAACTTGAACACAATCTTTGAAGGAAGAAATCACTCGCAGAAAAGTCCTCATCCCCATTCCAGTGCACAGAGTTGATGTGCCATCAGTTCAGTTCATCTGACATTTTGACAACCACTTACATGGCGGTTACAATGAATGTTACCGGTATTAACCGATTTAATCTTCATAGCAATGCCATGTGATTGGCGTTGTTATTATCCCCACTTCCCTGATAAGGAAACTGAGGCATGGATTGATTAATCGCTCTCCTAAGGCGGTGCAGCTACTGAGTAGCAGCATCAGGAGTCAAATTCACTGAGCAGCTACTAGATGTGCCGAGCCCTGGGTGACAAAGACAAGTAAGAAACCTGTGGTTAGATGAGAGAGACCTCTAAAGGGTTAGTCTCGTGATTGAGGATGGACTGGTGAGTGCTGTGGTAGCCTGGGAGCCGTACAGTACAGGCACAGCCAGACACTGTTTCCAAGCCACTCACAGCTGTGCCACACTGGGGCCACAAAATGTCGGTCTTCTGTTTGGCTCCCTGCGATGCTGTGTTCAAGTGCAAGAGGTGACCTGCATGGTGTTCACAAATGGCAGCCTAGGGAAACCTGAGTTTGCTTAAACAGCCCTGCTGTGAATTTCTTCCAACACTCAGTACTTTGTCCCTTCTTTATTTGAGGGAGTGCTCTGTGCTTGTCTAAGGAAATAGTCTTCTATAGAAGTGTCCATATATCCTCTCAGGACCACCTTGTTGCCAGTGAGGCATCTCCAACCATGAAAGCCACTGGTGTGGTTGGGAGCTGGCCCCTTTGGAGGCCTCGAGGAGGGGGCCTAAGACTCTCTGAAGTTGGGGGACATCAAAACGAGTAGTCATTTGGCAGAGGAAAGAAAGCTATCTGTCAAATGGGTATTTAACTTGTGCAGTGTTCCCCCCTAAGGTGACTATTCGCCATGATGGTTGAAAAGAAGATTCTAGAACTGGGTGAGTGAATAGGAGAATAGTTGAAGTCTCTTGCAGCTTAGGGCCTCCTCCTCTTCCTATCAACTGTTCTCTAAAGCTGTAGTATTGATCCTCCTGGTGCCGCCCAGTCAATTTTCAACTCATATTGACCCCATGTGACAGAGTAGAACTACTCCATAGCACTTTCTAGCCTTTTTAATCTTCACAGGAGGAGACTACCAGGTCATTCTCCCATAGAGCCTCTAGGTGGGTTCAAACTGCCAACATTTTGGTTAGCAGCTGAGGGCTTAACCATTGGGTCACACTTCCCCCACATGCTATTGTCAGCCGTCGAGCCCTTAGTTGAGTCTATAAGCAACTCTTTTAGGCCTGTGTAGCTTCATGGAGATAAGTAGCCAAGGTAAACCAGATAACTGTAAGCTTATTGAGTATCTAACTGAGTATCTAGAGACAAAAAAAAGTACAATATTTAAAATAACTAATTAAATTAGAAGAGCTACCTTAGATACTCAGTAACCTTACAGTTATCTAATCTACCTTGGCTAGTTATCTAATCTACCTTGGCTAGTTATCTCCGTGAAGCTACACAGGTTTAAAAGAGTTGCTTATAGACTCAATTAAGGGCTGGGTGACTGGGAAAGGTGTGTGGGGGAGGTGTGAAGACAGGGGGCCCTGTGATTTGGAGGTATGTGTTCTTCAGTGAGCTTAAAGTCCATTCCTTTTTGTATCCCCAGCACCTAAAGCAGGGCCTGTCAGTGGTTAGGCACTCCAGTAACATTTATTGAATGAGGGTATTTCCAGATGTTAGATAGCTTAGGTTAGCTCCGAAGTGGGTGTTGTGGGCTGGGTGTTTCTGGGAATCATTTCCTGAGAGTTTGTGCCTGAGGGGTCATCTGTTCAGCAGGTTAGGCAGCTCTGTGCAATCACAGGAAATGACCTTTCCTGGAATCAGTGGAATAGTTTTATGTTGAATCTGTACTAGTGAAACAAAGCATGGGTATGGTAAAGCACAGGCAACCTTATTCCCAAGTCTTCGCAATTTGCATGCCATAAGTTAATTGCTTCAGTGACCCATTTCTCGGATAGCTGAATGGTAAATTGATCGACTTGTATCAGTGGTTCCTAACTGTGGGTGATTTTGCAATGTCTGGAGACATTTTTGATTGTCACAACTGAGATTTGAGGTTGCTACTTGCACCTAGTGGGTAGAAGCCAGGATTGTTGCTAAATATTCCACAATGTACAGGACAGCCTCCACAACAGAGTTATCTCATGCCAAATGTCAGTAGTGCCAAGCGTGAGAAACCCTGATCTTGATTTTATCTGACAACAGGATTAATTTCGAGGAATCTATGCTAAAAATCTAGTGTCTAGAATATTAAGAAATAGGGAAATTGACTGTTTAAATATGAAGTACCTTAATACTTTTAAAATTAGAAACATCTCCTGAAAAGCCAACTGGTTTCCATATAATGATGTCTTAACCCTGAGACTGAACATAGCTCTCTTTATGAGACATTCAGTATTTGGTTGTTATTATATATATATTCTAGAAGTCATTTTTTTAATCAGGTAAAGGAAAAATGCTGCAAAAATACACCTACTCCTCACTTACTATCTCATTATCTGACATTTTGTATTTACGACAATAGTAAACTATCTCTTTGACTGTTTTGTGCATTAATGACATACATCTGGCAGTAATGAACGCTGAGGTGCGAGACGAGAGTAATGCTAGCTGTGATGGTTAAGATTATGTGTCAAGTTGACTGGGCCGTGATTCTCAGTGGTTTGGCAGTTATGTAATGACGTAATTTGGCAGTTACATAACGATACAGTCATCCTCCATTTTGTGATCTGATGGGGTCATCTTTCGTTTTTGCATAATGCCAATTTTCACATAACGACCTGGTCTTTGGAACTTAACCATGTCGATAGAGTGAGGAGTGGGTGTATTGAGTTTCTCCTGAAATCTTCATAAAGAAAAAAGCTATCTGGCTCTCCTCTTTGGGCAATTGATTGTTTTTGAGTACAGTTTGTTTTGTTCTTCTCCTAAAGATAACTTTTATCGGGCTCAAATGTGATGTGCTAGGGAAAGCAAAGAAAAATGAAGTTCAAGATCTCAAAGTCCTCTTCTATTACCAGATTTGATTGGGTTTAAGCTTATGAAACCTGAGACCATGACCGTTTGATAGTCCCAGATGTCTGAGATTAGAAGAAAGTTTAGAATGAATGACTGTTTTTCTCAAAGGATTTCCAAGACCAGTGAATCAATCGAATGTATACATTCAATATTAAAAGGATCAAAAGTAGCAGTTGCCATGATATAGTTAATTTTTGTCTCCCTCATTTGTAAACTTTAGGGCATAGGGAAGCTGTTAGAGAGAACACCCTGTATCTTTTAGAAATGATGAGCGTATGTTTACACGGAGAATGACTCATTTCTGTCATAAAGGTACTAGAATATTTGTTAATATCTAGGCTTTTCAAGTGGCCATTTTAATGCAGTTCTCAGAGTATGGTCTGAAGAACCCTTGGAGGTTACTGAGACTCAGGGGTTCCTTGAGGTCAAAGTTATTTTCATAGTAACACTGAGCTGTTATTTGTGGGTTTTTTTTTCCACTTTCATTCTCTCATGAGTGTACAGTGGAGTTTTCCAGAGACCACATGGTGTGTGATGACATCATCATGCTGACAGTTAATGGAATGTGTGCTTGTTTGTTCACGTGTTTTAAAACTTTGTCAGTTTTAATTTCTAATTCAATAAATAAAACCCAATAGCACTAGATAAAACTCACATTGACTAAAGCTTTTGGAGCCCTTGATAATTTTTAAGAGTGTAAAGGTTTCCTGAAGCCAGAAAGTTATGAAAACCACTGCTTTGGTGAATGACAGAGAAAACGAATCAGATTAAACAAAAGTTCAAGACTCAGGATATTTCAAATACCACGGCTCATAGCCTGAGCCAATACCATCACTTACTATTTTGTAGATAACAGGGAAGCTGAAGGCACTTGGGTTCTGTGCCAGAGCTTGGAAGAACTAGAAGCTTTCGTTCCCGAGTTCTTGTTTCAAATCCAGTGCCCAAGTTGGGGTTTCGCAACCTTAGTGCTATTGACATTTTGGGCAGGATAAATCTTTGTAGTGGGGCCTGTCCCGTGCATTATAGGGTATTTTGCAGCGCTCTGGCCTCTATCCACTAGATGGCAGTAGCAACCTCCAGTTGTGACACCCAAAACTGTCTCCAGACTTTGCCAAATGTCCTTTGTAGGGCAAATTGCTACCTGGTTGAGAATCACTATCTTTTAAGGTAAATTCTCTGTCGTTGCCGCCGCACAGTTCTCCTTATATCCCATTGTCCTGAATTTAATCACGGGGCCGTACCTAGCTGTAAAGGAGGCTGTAATCTCGATTCTAGTTGGGTGCATGCCAACTAAAAATTCGATGCTCTGTTACTGAGGTAGAAGAAATTGCACAGGTATTGGGGGATGGCTCCAAGTTTCCATCATACAAGGAAACAACCCATGCCTGAAATGTTTGTGATTGTGATAGAACATTCTATGCATACTAGAAAACCAAAAGCAACGTTCACTGGATATTTTTGAAGAATTTATGTATAGAGATTTGGAGTGTCTTCTGTTGAGAAATTTCTGATTGGCAATTTCATTTTATGCACAACCCTATCATGCTGTTATTTTGGGGAAAGTTCAAACATACCATTTATCCTTGGTAGACACTGCACAGTCTAAAATTTAAGTATAATAGACATACAAAAATAATTGTATGGGATCTTTGCTTTCTCCAAGTCACATTTCTGCCCAGAAATCCAGCATTAGAAAACATGCTATTTTTGTGCAGAGTTTCACACCACAAGTTACATTCTTTTTCAGCTTTTATTAAGGTTCTATCTTCCCCTTAATGGTCCCCCCATAAAGAAACAAAGTTTTTATCTCTTAATGAAAGGTGGGTTTCTCCCAGAAGCAGGCCCTGAGTCAAGGGTTGAAGCTCAGGGGGTTCACTTGAGGGTTAAGAATAGAGGAGTGGAGACAGGAGACAGGGAATGAAGGAATTCACTTTGGGTCGTACCCTGGTGATGTAGCAGTTAAGAGCTTGGCTACTAATCAAAAGGTCGGTAGTTTGAATCCACCAACCCCTCCTTGGAAACCCTATGGGGCAGTTCTACTCTGACCTATAGCGTTGATACGAATCAGGATCGACTAGACAGCAATGAGTTTATAAGCAAATTGTTGCTTTAGGCAATAGAGAGCAAGTCTATTAGGGAACCCTGGGAGTCAATATAGAACATACCAAAGGGGCGAGGAAGCTGGGCTATTTATCCTCCAATTCCCATGCACTATTGGCTGAAGGCTACATCCAGGGACATTGGCTCTCTCACACTTGTGGCTTGCTCCATTTTTTGTGGCCAAGAGAAAGCCCCTAGGCAGAGAGGCAGGTTCAGTAGGTTCTGGAACAATGAGTACTGTTATGGATTGAATTGTGTCCCCCTCCCACCCCAAATATGTGCTGGAATCCTAACCCCTATACCTGTGGATGTGATGCAATATAATGTAATTGTTGTCAGCTGCTGTCGAGTCAGCCCCAGATGTATGGCGACACCATGTACAATGGAACGAAGCACTGCCTGGTCTTGCACCATACTCATGATCAGTTGCAGATTGGACCACTGTGATGCACAGAATTTTCATTGGCTGGTTCTCAGAAGTAGATCACCAGGTCCTTCTTCCTAGTCTATCTTAGTCTGAAAGCTCTGCTGAAACCTGTTCAACATCCTAGCATGGGTATATATCACCTCCACTGACAGAGGGGTGGGGGCTGGGCATAAGGTGCCAGGACTTGGAATCAAATCCAGATTTCCTGCATGGAAATGTAATGTAATCAGCTTCTCTAATGCAATTGAAAGGTAATAAATATGATCACCTTTCATAATGAAAGCTAATGTAAGGTTGAAGTCATACCAGTGTAGGGTGGGTCCTAAATCTAATCACATCTGAGTTCTCTAAAGAGCAGAACAGACACAGAGACACAGGAGCACACACAGAAGAAAACAGATGGCAGGTGAGCATCATCTAAAGGCCAGGGAACCAAGGAACGCCTAGGACTACTTGCAAGGAAGGAATCAACGTGACCAAGACCCTGATTTGAACTTTTAGCCTCCTGAATGGTGAGAAAGTAAATTTCTGTTCTTTAAAGCCACCCACTTGTTTCATTTCTGCTACAGCAGCACTAGGAGACTACGAGAAGGTACGCATCTCCTCCATCCCACATACTGGTTGGTTGGCTAGGCTCATTCAAAGCCTCTGGCCCACCAGCCTTGCGATATGCGATGCTGTGGGATTATTGTGGCTGGATAGGCAAAGGAAGACTAGCTGAATCAGAACCTCAAAAAGATTTGTCAAAATCCTTGCGTAGACTCGAGCAATTAGAATGCAGAGTGGGAAATCTGGAGGACCAGGGAATTAACACCAACATAGCTGAAAAAAAATCAGATAAAAGAATTAAAAAAAAAATGAAGAAACCTTAAGAATCATGTGGGACTCTATCAAGAAGGATAACTTGTGTGTGATTGGAGTCCCAGAACAGGGAGGGAGGACAGAAAACACAGAGAGAATAGTTGAAGATCTGCTGACAGAAAACTTCCCTGACATCCTGAAAGACGAAAGGATATCTATCCAAGACACTCATCGAACTCCATTTAAGATTGATCCAAAAAGAAAAACACCAAGACATATTATCATCAAACTTACCAAAACCAAAGATAAAGAGAAAATTTTAAAAGCAGCCAGGAGAAAAGAAAGGTCTCCTTCAAGGGAGAATCAATAAGAATAAGTTCAGACTATTCAGCAGAAACCATGCAGGCAAGAAGGCAATGGGATGACATATACAGAACACTGAAGGAGAAAAACTGCCAGCCAAGGATCATATATCCAGCAAAACTCTCTCTGAAATATGAAGGCGAAATTAAGATATTTACAGATAAACACAAGCTTAGAGAATTTGCAAAAACCAAACCAAAGCTACAAGAAATACTAAAGGAAATTGTTTGGTCAGAAAACCAATAATATCAGATACCAGCACAACACAAGGTCACAGAACAGAACATCCTGATATCAGCTCAAATAGGGAAATCACAAAAACAAATTAAGATTAATTAAAAAAAATGCTGAAAACAGGGAATCATTGAAGTCAATATGTAAAAGATCACAATAATCAAAAAGAGGGACTAAATACAGGTGGCCTAGAACTGCCATATGGAGAGGGATACAAGGCGATATAGGACAATACAAGTTAGGTTTTTACTTAGAAAAATAGGGGTAAATATTAAGGTAACCACAAAGAGGTATAACAACTCCATAACTCAAAATAAAAACCAAGAAAAACGTAACAACTCAGCAAACATAAAGTCAAATACTATGAAAATGAGGACCTCACAATTTACAAAGAAAAACGTCTCAGCACAAAAAAATAAGTGGAAAAATGAAATTGTCAACAACACACATAAAAAGGCATCAAAATGACAACACTAAACACTTACTTATCTATAATTACACTGAATGTAAATGGCCTAATTGCACCAATAAAGAGACAGAGAGTCTCGGACTGGATAAAGAAACACGATCCATCTATATGCTGCCTACAAGAGACACACCTTAGACTTAGAGACACAAAGAAACTAAAACTCAAAGGATGGAAAAAAATATATCAAGCAAACAATAAGCAAAAAAGAAGAGGAGTAGCAATATTAATTTCTGACAAAATAGACTTTAAACTTAAATCCACCACAAAGGATAAAGAAGGACGCTATATAATGATAAAAGGGACAATTGACCAGGAAGATATAACCATATTAAATGTTTATGCACCCAATGACAGGGCTGTAAGATACATAAATCAAATTTTAACAGAACTGAAAAGTGAGATAGACACCTCCACAATTATAGTAGGAGACTTCAAAACACCACTTTCGGAGAAGGACAGGACATCCAGTAAGAAGCTCAATAGAGACACGGAAGACCTAATTACAACAATCAACCAACTTGACCTCATTGATTTATACAGAACTCTCCACCCAACTGCTGCAAAGTATACCTTTTTTTCTAGCGCACATGGAACATTCTCTAGAATAGACCACATATTAGGTCATAAAACAAACCTTTGCAGAATCCAAAACATCGAAATATTACAAAGCATCTTCTCAGACCACATGGCCATAAAAGTCAAAATCAATAACAGAAAAATTAGGGAAAAGAAATCAAATACTTGGAAACTGAACAATACCCTCCTGAAAAAGACTGGGTTATAGAGGACATTAAAGAGGGAATAAGGAAATTCATAGAATGCAACGAGAATGAAAATACTTCCTATCAAAACCTCTGGGACACAGCAAAAGCAGTGCTCAGAGGCCAATTTATATCGATAAATACACACACATACAAAAAGAACAAAGAGCCAAAATCTAGAGAACTGTCCCTACAACTTGAACAAATAGAAGGTGAGCAACAAAAGAATCCATCAGGCACCAGAAGAAAACAAATAATAAAAATTAGAGCTGAACTAAATGAATTAGAGAACAGAAAAACAATTGAAAGAATTAACAAAGCCAAAAGTTGGTTCTTCGAAAAAATTAACAAAATTGATAAACCATTGGCTAGACTGACTAAAGAAATACAGGAAAGGAAACAAATAACCCGAATAAGAAAGGAGAAGGGCCACATCACAACAGACCCAACTGAAATTAAAAGAATCATATCAGATGATTATGAAAAATTGTACTCTAACAAATTTGCAAACCTAGAAGAAATGGATGAATTCCTGGAAAAACACTACCTACCTAAACTAACACATTCAGAAGTAGAACAACTAAATAGACCCATAACAAAAAAAGAGATTGAAAAGGTAATCAAAAAACTCCCAACAAAAAAAAAGCCCTGGCCCGGATGGCTATACTGCAGAGTTCTACCAAACTTTCAGAGAAGAGTTAACACCACTACTGCTAAAGGTATTTCAAAGCATAGAAAATGACGGAATACTACCTAACTCATTCTATGAAGCCACCATCTCCCTGATACCAAAACCAGGTAAAGACATAACAAAAAAGAAAATTACAGACCTATATCCCTCATGAACATAGATGCAAAAATCCTCAACAAAATTCTAGCCAGTAGAATTCAACAACATATCAAAAAAATAATTCACCACGACCAAGTGAGATTTATACCAGGTATGCAAGGCTGGTTTAATATTAGAAAAACCATTAATGTAATCTACCATATAAATAAAACAAAAGACAAAAGCCACATGATCTTATCAATTGATGCAGAAAAGGCATTTGACAAAGTCTAACACCCATTTATGATAAAAACTCTCACCAAAATAGGAATTGAAGGAAAATTCCTGAACATAATAAAGGGCATCTAAAGCCAACAGCCAACATCACTCTAAATGGAGAGAGCCTTAAAGCATTTCCCTTGAGAACGGGAACCAGACAAGAATGCCCTTTATCACCGCTCTTATTCAACATTGTGCTAGAAGTCCTAGCCAGGGCAATTAGGCTGGACAAAGAAATAAAGGGCATCCGGATTGGCAAGGAGGAAGTAAAATTATCTCTCTTTGCAGATGACATGATCTTATACAGAGAAAACCCTAAGGAATCCTCCAGAAAACTACTGAAACTAATAGAAGAGTTTGGCAGAGTCTCAGGTTATAAGATAAACATACAAAAATCACTTGGATTCCTCTACACCAACAAAAAGAACACTGAAGAGGAAATCACCAAATCAATACCATTCACAGTAGCCCCCAAGAAGATAAAATACTTAGGAATAAATCTTACCAAGGATGTAAAAGACCTATACAAAGAAAACTACAAAGCACTACTACAAGAAAATAAAAAGGACCTACTTAAGTGGAAAAACATACCTTGCTCATGGATAGGAAGACTTAACATAGTAAAAATGTCTATTCTACCAAAAGCCATCTATACATACAATGCACTTCCAATCCAAATTCCAATGTCATTTTTTAAGGTGATAGAGAAACAAATCACCAACTTCATATGGAAGGGAAAGAAGCCTCGGATAAGCAAAGCATTACCGAAAAAGAAGAAGAAAGTGGGAGGCCTCACTCTACCTGATTTCAGAACCTATTATACAGCCACAGTAGTCAAAACAGCCTGGTACTGGTACAACAACAGACACATAGACCAGTGGAACAGAATTGAGAACCCAGATATAAATCCATCCACATATGAGCAGCTGATATTTGACAAAGGCCCAGTGTCAGTTAATTGGGGAAAAGATAGTCTTTTTAACAAATGGTGCTGGCATAACTGGATATCCATTTGCAAAAAAATGAAACAGGACCCATACCTCACACCAAGCACAAAAACTAACTCCACGTGGATCAAAGACCTAAACATAAAGACTAAAACGATAAAGATCATGGAAGAAAAAATAGGGACAACGTTAGGAGCCCTAATACAAGGCATAAACAGAATACAAAACATCACCAAAAATGACGAAGAGAAACCAGATAACTGGGAGCTCCTAAAAATCAAACACCTATGCTCATCTAAAGACTTCACCAAAAGAGTAAAAAGACCACCTACAGACTGGGAAAGAATTTTCAGCTATGACATCTCTGACCAGCGCCTGATCTCTAAAATCTATAGGATTCTGTCAAAACTCAACCACAAAAAGACAAACAACCCAATGAAGAAGTGGGCAAAGGATATGAACACACACTTCACTAAAGAAGATATTCAGGCAGCTAACAGATACATGAGAAAATGCTCTCGATCATTAGCCATTAGAGAAATGCAAATTAAAACCACGATGAGATTCCAGCTCACTCCAACAAGGCTGGCATTAATCCAAAAAACAGAAAATAATAAATGTTGGAGAGGCTGCGGAGAGATTGGAACTCTTAAACACTGCTGGTGGGAATGTAAAATGGTACAACCACTTTGGAAATCTATCTGGCGTTATCTTAAACAGTTAGAAATAGAACTACCATACAACCCAGAAATCCCACTCCTCGGAATATACCCTAGAGAAATAAGAGCCTTCACACAAACAGATATATGCACACCCATGTTTATTGCAGCTCTGTTTACAATAGCAAAAAGCTGGAAGCAACCAAGGTGTCCATCAACGGATGAATGGTTAAATAAATTGTAGTATATTCACACAATGGAATACTACGCATCGATAAAGAACAGTGACGAATCTGTGAAACATTTCATAACATGGAGGAACCTGGAAGGCATTATGCTGAGCGAAATGAGTCAGAGGCAAGAGGACAAATATTGTATAAGACCACTATTATAAGATCTTGAGAAATAGTATAAACTGAGAAGAACACATACTTTTGTGGTTACGAGGCGGGGGGGAGGGAGGGTGGGAGAGGGTTTTTTACTGATTAATTAGCTGATAAGAACTGCTTTAGGTGAAGGGAAGGACAATACTCAATACATGGAAGGTCAGCTCAACTGGACTGGACCAAAAGCAAAGAAGTTTCCGGGATAATTTTTTTTCAAAGGTCAGCGGAGCAAGGGCAGGGGTTTGGGGACCATGGTTTAAGGGGACTTCTAAGTCAATTGGCAAAATAATTCTATTATGAAAACATTCTGCATCCCACTTTGAAGTGTGGCGTCTGGGGTCTTAAATGCTAAGAAGCGGCCATCTAAGATGCAGCAATTGGTCTCAACCCACCTGGATCAAAGGAGAATGAAGAACACCAAGGTCACACGACAAGTATGAGCCCAAGAGACAGAAAGGGCCACATGAACCAGAGACCTACATCATCCTGAGACCAGAAGAACTAGTTGGTGCCTGGCCACAACCGATGACTGCCCTGACAGGGAGCACAACAGAGAACCCCTGAGGGAGCAGGAGATCAGTGGGATGCAGACCCCAAATTCTCATAAAAAGACCAGACTTAATGGTCTGACTGAGACTAGAGGAATCCCGGCGGTCACGGTCCCCAAACCTTCTGCTGGCCCAGGAAAGGAACCATCCCTGAAGACAACTCATCAGACATGGAAGGGACTGGACAATGGGTAGGAGAGAGATGCTGATGAAGAGTGAGCTACTTGTATCAGGTGGACACTTGAGACTGTGTTGGCATCTCCTGTCAGGAGGGGGGGTGGGAGGATAGAGAGAGTTGGAAGCTGGCCAAATTGTCACGAAAGGAGAGACTGGAAGGGCTGACTCATTAGGGGGAGAGCAAGGGGGAGTAGGGAGTAAGATGTATGTAAACTTATATGTGACAGACTGACTTGATTTGTAAACGTTCACTTGAAGCTCAATAAAAGTTAATAATAAAAAAAAATCCTTGCATAATGCATACCAAAAAAACAAAACCAACAGCAACAAAACCCAGTGGCCTTGGAAATGACTCAACTCATAGCAACCACATGTCTTTCAGTGTAGAAATGAGCCCCATAGAGCTTTCAATGGCTGTGATCTTTTGGGAGTAGATTGCCAGGCCTTTCTTCTGAGGAGCCTCTGGGTAGATTAGAACCACCAACCTTTCAGTTAGTAGCTGAGTGCTTAACCATTTACACCACTCAGGGACTCCTGTATAATGCCTAATGATGAGCAGATTTCATCAAGGTGATGACCAAGAGGTATAAACTTTAACAAAAAAAATATGAGGCTAACTTATAGGAGCCATGGCAACATAGTTTTAAGTTTCAGGCCAAAGGAGATTTGCGGAGCAACAATGGCAAATTGCATTTTTGTATTGTTGTTTGACTTGGACATATCACAGATTTATCCTCCTTGTGATGTGACTCAGGGCCATCTTTGCACCATACTTACTGTCAGATGTAAGCCAGACTGCTATTAACAAGCTTCTGGAATGCATCCCCAGAAACAGTGTTTGCTTCAACACAGATGGGCATGGAAATGAGAAGGTGGGTGGGCATGGAATGTGGAGAAACAACATGGTTACCTCAAGAAGGGCAGATGCTATAAAAGCTTCCTTTTATAGTACCTCGAAGATGTTGACCATCGTTGAGGTAAAAGGGCCAAAAACGGGCCACCATGGCGGGCAGGTCTCAGCAAGAAGGCTCATTATTTTCAATGTAAGTAAACCAAATAGCCTCGTGTAAGGACCACATAGTCATTAGCAGATATTGGCTGAGTCCATATTATTTGCAGAATATCACATGAAAGTTTGCAGATGATCCCTGCTGTGGAAGATTTAAGCAGTTTGCCCAAGGACACAGTATGGCTGCCTTGAGCCTCTGTGAGGAATGATTCTAGAAAGCAAGTGGCAGTCAGAGAGCAGAGGGACGTAATGAAGAGATAAAGAATTCTATGGACAATGAAATGGGGTGGGTGAAGTCTTAGATACTTGGGAAGGAGGGTAACAAAATTAAAATTGTGTTTTAGGCCAAAGAAGGTAGCAATGGTGTGATGGCAGAGTTGTTTCTAACACTCGTCATTGCAGTAAAAAAGGAACTGTGCAATACTTATAGGAACATCTCCAGTATGTGGTTAAAAACATGAAATTATTCAGATGTAGGGGGACAAATGGAAAATAGAGAGGAAGAAAATAAGATGATAGCATACAAAATGGCACACTGTAAGATCCTGTACTTGTACTATCCAACATGGTGAGTTGGATTTCACTCGACGGCAGTTAGTTTGGGTTGGAACTTGAAAAGCTATGAGTCCAAACTGAGATGTACTGTAATGGTTAAGTACACACGCAGGGACTCAGAAACTAAGATATAAAATACAAAATACATAATTGATTATTTTTATATTTATTACATGCTGCAATGATAATAACTTGGATAACCAGTAGCCATCAAGTACACGCTGACGCATGGTGACCTCATGTGTGACAGAGTAGAACCGTGCTCCATAGGGTTTTCAATGGAATATTTTTCAGAAGTTGAACACCAGGCCTTTCTTCCAAGGCACCTTAGGTGAACTCAAATCTCCAACCTTGGATGTATTGAGTTAAATAGAATATGTTGTTGTTAGCTGCCACTGAGTTGGCCTCTGACTCATGGAGACCCCATACACAGTGGAACAAAACGCTGCCTCATCCTGCACCATCTTCGTGACTGGTTTCAGATCAGACTGTCATGATCCATAGGGTTTTCACGGGCTGATTTTTAGAAGTATCTCACCAGGTCTTTCTTCCTAGTCTTAGTCTGGAAGCTCCACCGAAACCTGCTCAACGTATAGTTTAAAATTAATTTCACCCGTTTCTTTTTATTTATTTAGTGTGGCTACTAGGAAATCTGGAGTCCTGGTTAAGAGCTTGGTTGCTAACCAAAAAGGTCAGCAGTTCGAATCTACCAGCCACTCCTTGGAAACCCTATGGGGCAGTTCTACTCTGTCCTACAGGGTCGCTAGGAGTTGGAATCGACTCAACAGCAACAGGTTTTTTACCAGAAAATTTTGGATTACCAAATGGCTCTCATGAGTGGTTTGCATTATAATTCTATTGGATTTTGTTGTTGTTGTTAGATGCTGTCAGGTTGGTTCCAACTCATACCGACCCTATGCACAACAGAACCAAACACTGCCCCGTCCTGTGTCATCTTCACAATCCTTGTTATGCTTGAGCCCATTGTTGCAGTCACTGTGTCAATCCATCTCCTTGAGGGTCTGCCTCTTTCTCGCTGACCCTCTGCCTGGTTGTTTTATACCCTTTCCTATACCAGTGGTTCTGAACCGGGGGCGATTTTGCCCTCCAGGGGACATTAGGCAATATCTGGAGACATTTTAGAATTCCCCAACAGGGATGGGGTGTGCTACTGCCATCTGGTGGTAGAAGCCAGGGATGCTGCTAAACATCTTACAGTGCACAGCCTCAGATGTCAGTAGTGCCGAGGCTGAGAAGTCTTGTTCTACACCATAGCTACAGGGTGCTGGGAGACCCAAGATGGAGCCACAGTATCAGCATAGGCATGAGGGCATTAAGAGATTTCTCTTGAGTGGTGACAATGGGACCAGTACTAACACCTTTGTTGCTCGTCTACCAATTACCAGGCAGTAACTGAATAAAAAACCAACCCCGTTGCTGTCCAGTGGATTCCAACTCATAGCGACCCTATAGGACAGAGCAGAACTGCCCCATACAGTTTCCAAGGAGACCTGGTGAATTTGAACTGCTGATTTTTTGGTTAGTGGCCGTAGCTCTTAACCACAGCGCCACCAGGGTTTCCAACCAGGCAGTATACCAAGCCCCTTATATCGAAGCTATTTTATTTAATCCCCATGAGAGTGCTAGTGAGGTGGGTGGTATCTTCAATTTACTCATCAAAATAACTTTGGTTCAAAGGGCTCAAGGAACTTGGCTGAACTATTACACTTAGCGGAGAGCCAGACTTGAACATAAGTACATTGACTCCAGCACAAATTGACTTCTGCCCCTCACTGGACCCGTAGCACATTCGAGAAAGTTCTAGCCTCCCGGGTCCATTTATTTCTTTTCATTGAGTGGGCCACTGCCCTAGTCTGGGCCACCTAACTGGTTACCAGTCTTGACCCTTTGATCTTCCAATTTTTTCTATACACCACAGTGATCTTTCCAGAACACCCCCAGCCCTTCAGTATTTCTCAAATTACCCTCATGCTATAGTCCACATTCTTTGCCGCTGCCTAGAGACTCTGATATGAATTTGATAACTTTTCTTAAGGGTGCTTGGTGTCTTTTGCGCTAAGCATGGTTAGAATCGAAAAAATGACTGCAAGCTGTGACACGTTTGGGGCTGTCATGAATGGAAATGTATCCCGAGGACAGGGTTAGTGACACCCCTCTCTTCTGTAATCAAAGATCTTAAAAACCAAAAAACCAAACCCACTGCTGTCGAGTCGATCCCGACGCATAGCGACCCTATAGGACAGAGTAGAACTGCCCTATAGAGTTTCCAAGGAGCGCCTGGTGGATTCGAACTGGCGACCTTTTTGGTTAGCAGCCGTAGCACTTAACCACTATGCCACCAGGGAGGGTTTCCTCAAAGATTTTAGGGGACACTATTTTGCTTATGGAGCCCTGGTGGCTCAGGGGTGAAGCGCTCGGCTGCTAACAGCAAGGTCAGCAGTTTGAATCTACCAGCTGCTCCTTGGAAACCCTACAGGGAGGTTCTACTCTGTCCTGCAGTGTCGCTATGAGTCAGAATTGATTCAACGAGAACGGGTTTGGATTTTGCTTGTGAAGAGTAGGACCTGTGACCGTGTTGGTAAAAACACATTGATAAGATTTAAGTAACTACCAGACGAACACTTAGTTTATTGAAATGAGAAGATTTAATTTGGGGGTTAGTTAGGAAGGTTTATATTATTTGCTTTACCTTAAATTAACAAATGATCCATTCTTTTTCTATAGCTCCAGCAATAATAGTGAATACACAGTAAAATAAATAAATAAATAAATACCAGCTTAATTAAATTGAAAACTGTGTGAACTTGATCAGCTTTGAACATGCTAAAGGTTTCTAAGTGCCACCTAGTGGGAACGAGGTGATATATACCCATGTTTGTGTTTTAAAAACCGAAGGAACATTAGTGAATTTAATGGAGAAAACAAGTCCAAGTAGCTAAAATTTGCCCACTTTTCCCTTCATTATGGATCTGTAGTCCACTTAGAGGCAACTAAAATCCACTTTATAGTATTTGTGCTTAATTATCATCAGTGATTTTCATTAATGCAAACATGTAAACCATCTGTGTACTATATCGTTATGATAAAATATGTTTAAGTTTAATAAACAAGATTCAACAAACAAATAACACAAAGCCCGATTAGGGATAAGTTTAATAAACAAGATTCAACAAACAACAGGAAGCCCGATTAGGGATAAGAAGCAATAAAGGTAAGCATAATTTTGATTATGGAAACAAAGCATATGGAAAGATGGACAACCTGAATATTTACCAATGACTAATGACATATAGTTAAACTAAGTTCTAAAGAAAGTTAATATGACAAAAGCATATATCGTATTCTCAACATATGAAATTAATGAAGACATGATCACAGTGGATACAGCTTTATATGAATATAAGAAGGTCTTTGTTTTTCTTTTTTTTTGTATACGTAAACTTAAAACGGAAAGAAAAGTGAGTGTAAGATGTGCTCTATCTAAAGGTGTAATGAAATGAAAACAGAAGCCATTCCTATATATTCAAATAATTTTGGACTATAGATTTTAAAGCAATAAGTGGCATACAAATGGGTTTTAAAATAAATAAGGTTTAGATTTTAAAATAATTTTACAGCACAATACAGTAATCGTTGTCATTAAGCCAAGTTGACAAACATATGAATATAAAAGTATATCCAGGAAAGAAAGGAAGCTGAGGGGTGGGTAGGATGGGAGGTGGGATGGGATGCCCTAGACTAACTAGAAACCAATCAGTTGCCCTTGAATCGACTCTAACTGCTAACCAAAATGTTAGAGGTTTGAGTCCACCCAGAGGCGCCTGGGAGGATAGGTGTGGTGATCTGCTTGGGAAATATCAGCCATAGAAAATCCTATGAAGCGCAGTTCTATTGTGATATACATGAGGGCGCCATCAGACTAAGGAAACCAGAATTTCATTTCATGATGTTTTTCAGATAGCCAGCAGATGGCACGCAATCCTCAGAAATAAAAACTGAAAATTAAGTTTGCCCTTACCCTTTTCGTAAAATATTATGATACACGGTGATTGTTTTTTTAAAACTGAAACCTATTGCTCCTTCTATTGCTCATAAATTGGAAACTTGGTGTGCAAAAAGGGTACTAAACCAGGACTTACACAAAAACAATCCCGAATTGAAAACATCCTTGCCCTGCACCTTAGCCTTTCTGTATCTGCAGAGAAGTTGGTGAACATCCTAGAAAATTTATCTGTGAAATAAATGTAATCATACCACACCCGCTTTCTCAAAGGATGGCAAATAGCTGACGAGGTATTAATATTAATGAACACTAGTATGAATATTAATGAAGCCTTACTATTGTTGTAGTGCTGGATGCAGAAATACAAAGATGAGCATCAAAGTGACTCTGCCTTCAAAGAATCCATTGCTTGCTTGTTGTCGTTAGTTGCCAGTAAGTCTATTGCAAGTCATGGTGACCCCGTGTGTGGAGAGCAGAACTGCTCCATAGGGTTTTCAAGGCTGTGACCTTTCAGAAGCAGATTGCCAGGCCTGTCTTCTGAGGCGCCACTGAGTGGGTTCAAACCACCAGCAGCCTGTTGGCTAGTAGTTGAGTGCTTAACGGTTTGCGGCACCCAGGGAATAAAAAGGTGCACCTAACTATGTGGAGGATGGTTGTGCTAGAACTGAACTGCAAATGAAGTGGTAGGCCGAGAACGCTTGGTATGAGCATCTCCATACTTCCAACCCTAATGTGTTGACTCTATCTCCCCTACTCCACTCTTCCCTCACTCCCTCCCAACCACACAGGCCTCCCAGCTGTGCTTCAGACTCAACAAGTTCACTGTGTCCTTGGGATTTGTATTGACCACTCTTTCTGCCTGGTGAATGAGTGAATGTTGAGAAAGCACTCAAGGTACCTCTTGATCTGTGTCTCATAGAATAAGCAGAATTTACTTGGTAGATGAGGTGGGAAAGGCATTCTAAGCAGTAACACAGCATGGTTAAATGAACCAGTCTGGTAACTTGAGAGTGCCGTAGGCAGGTAAGGCAGTGACTTCCTGAAATGGTAAATCCATACTCAAGCTTTTCTATATTTTTTGGTCCTTTGAAGAGTACTGTATAGGAATCCCTGGGTGGCACAAATGGCTAAGTGTCTGACTACTAACATGAAGGTTAGTGGTTTGAATCTACCTTGGAAGACAGGTCTTATGATCTGCATCTGAAAGGCCCCAGCCTTGAAAACCCTGTGGGGCAGTTCTACTCTGCACTCATGGGGTCACCTTTGAGTTGGAATTAACCGGATGAGAAGTGGTTCGGTTTGGTGTTTGGGAAGATGTGGATCCTGCTAGGCAACCCTGCTAGTAAAAGGCAGGCAGTGAAATGCGAGGCTCAGTGGTGCCTACGTCACACCTGGGATAACTCAGTGGTGTGCCGGAATGGAATGGGAAGATGTGTCCTAGATAAGTTGGACTTTGCTAGTGGTGCTTCATCTCACTCTGTGCTGAAAGTTTAGCAAATACTTTATATAGATGTGCCCCAGAAAGGTACCATAAACACTGCCTAGTAGTAGAATAAATAGCTCAACTGGTCATCTCTTCTCAAATAGGGATTCAGAACTCAGAGTAGTCCTGGTTCTTAAGTGATGACTCATACAAGAACTTGCATCTTTAGACTTAGGCAAAACCCAGCGATGCTTAATAAAATCTTTAAAAGAAATTATAATGCTGTACTGAAAATCATATTCACAAATCCTGAAAGCCTCTGTGTCCCTGCAGTCAGGCATGTTGTTGTTGTTGGGTGCCGTCGAGTTGATTCTGACTCATAGTGACTCCATGTGACAGAGCAGAACCACCCCTATAGGGTTTTCTTGGCTGTAATCTTTATGGAAGGAGATTGCTAGGTCTTTCTCCTGTAGGGTTGCTGAGTGGGTTCGAACCATCAACCTTTTGGTTAGCAGCTGAGTGCTTAACAGTTGGACTGCCAGGGCTCCTTGCAGTCAGTCCTATTTGTCTAGTATGTAGTATAAGTATGTCCCATGTAATGCTTTGAAAAGACCATGATGGACAATAAGATGGTGAATTCCAGGGTTTCTAGAAAACATACTACCCCAACCCATCTAGATCCATGCAATATTTCCACCATACCTCTAACAAGAAAAAAGATATATATACTCATTGCTTATCTAAAATTTGCACTTCACTGGGAATCCTGTGTTTTATCTGGCAACCCTCATCTAGTTTCATCCATAAAAAGATGTGCGAACTGGAAAAGATGCAATAGACGAGTGGTTCAGTTAAAGTAACTATCACACGAAGAGTACTTACTACCTACCAGATTCTGAATTGAGAGCTTTATCCATATATCTCATTTAAACTTCACAACACTGGTAAAAAAACCAAACCAAACCCGTTGCTATTGAGTTGGTTCCAACTCACAGCTCCACCGTAGGACAGAGTAGAAGTGCCCCATAGGGTTTCCAAGGAGTGGCAGATGGATTAAAACTGCCAACCTTTTGGTTAGCAGCCAAACTCTTAACCACTGCTCCACCAGGGCTTCTCACAACACTCATAGAAGTGCTTTATTACTAGGAAAAAAAAATTTACAGATGAGGAAACTGAGGCTTGGAGAAGTTAAGTCACTTGCTATGGGTCAAACAGCTATTGTGCCAAAAAACTAAGACTCAAACTCAAGTTGTTTCACTTTGGAGCCTGGGCTCCTGAGCACTTCAGTGTAGTCTAAATGGCATCTAAAAAAGCTGTGGAAATTAGCAACTGAAGTTGCGCTTTAAAATGAATTCATATAGGATTTTTCACAGCAGCATCAAGCTACATAATCTTGAAATAAATGATTTATTCTACAAATGATGCTCGGTGTGCAATAGATTTGAGAACCCTTTATATAATCTGAAAAGGAGCCCTGGTGGCACAGTGGTTAAAGCACTTGTCTGCTAACCGAAATGTTGGCAGTTTGAACCTGCCAGCTGTGCCATGAGAGAAAGACATGGCAGTCTGCTTCAGTAAAGATTTACAGCCTTGGAAACCCTATGGGGCAGTTCTATTCTGTTCTATAGAGTCCCTGTGAGTTGGAATCGACTAGACAGCAAAGAGTTTGGTTTTTGGTTTATATAGTTCAAGCCTCTCCCCACTCCCACTCCAAGCATCCATGTCCCACTGTTGGAAATCACTAAATTAGAGCAGTTCAATCCTATAATAGACCCAAGATGACCTTCTCCTTGGAAGTGAGGATGGCGAGACTTTGTCTCGCTTACTTTGGACATGTTATCAGGAAAGACCAGTCTCTGGAGAAGGACATCATGCTTGGTAAAGTAGAGGGTCAGTGAAAAAGAGGAATACCCTCAACGAGATGGACTGACACAGTGGCTGCAACAATGGGCTCAAACATACCTACTATTGTGAGGATGGCGCAGGACCGGACAGCATTTCGTTGTGTTCTACATGGGGTCGCTATGAGTCAGAACCAACTCAACAGCATCGAACAACAACAAGGTGAACTTCCTTTCCCTGAATGGTGAAATGAGCTCCAGGGAAAAGAGAGGACTGGGGTTGGGGAGACATGCGAGGACCAAGGGTGTGGGGGCGGGGGTGGTCAGTGATTTGATTCTGGATCCTAGCAGGTACTTCTGCTGCTCCACCCACATCCACCCGAGGGCTCTAGACAGCAAGCACCTGCGCTTCGTTACTTGATGGGCTTCTCTGCCACCCCTCCTTACTCCTCCTGTTCAGCCCATAGCAGGGCAATCTGGAAACAGCAGGGAGGTACACCCAGGCCACAGCCCTCAACACAATGGTGGATGGAATTTGTGGGTAAATATACCAGCTTCCTTGCCCCTTGGATGGGACAATGCTGAGTCAAATCCTACACAGTCTACTAGAGGTTCCCAGCAGGATTGAGCCCCGGTTGCCCACAGCAGTCACCTGAATTGGCCCCCTGCCCTTTCCTGTCTCGTTTCTCCCCTCCCCTCCCAATGCTTCCTGGGACCTCCTCCCAATTAAACTACTTGCACGCCAGCAAATTCTTGTCTTACCATCTGGTTCTGGAAGATTCCAATGTCAAGATATGGATTAAGTTGTGTTTTTTTTAAATCTTTTTGAACTCTGCCATAGGTACCAACACTAAAAAAGGTAAGCCCTGAGATTCTTTTTCTGAGAGATAGTGTCTTGAGAAGAAGTCCAGCCTTTTGAGAGCTAGTAGGTTGGTGAGTCTGGATAACATCAATTCTCCACAGAGGGGCCCACATAGTTACTAACAACATGTGTAAATAGAGCCTGACGTCAATTAATTATTCTTGGGTAGATTTTTTTTCCCTTCTGTAAATTTTGGTCATTGTAAATACAGAATTGACAGATTTTTATATACAGTGCATGGTGAGTAACTGCTGGCCTGTGGTTCCTCCCTCCTAACATTTTTTGGGGGCATTTTCCTTGAACTAAACTATGAAAGATAAATTGGATGATTTTTATTTGGTGAGAAAGTTGTGTAATGAAAAAACACGGCAACGTTTCTACTCTGAAAATGGCCTCATACCAGGCAGTATTGGGTAGTAAAAGCAGAATGCAGCTGGGCGTCATGAGCTCTGACTTCTGCATGGCCTTGGGAAAGCCCTGTAACATCTCTCGGCTCTCCTTCCCTTATGGACTGTGTGATCTCTACAAATCTTTTCACCTGTAAATGGCTACGATCCCTTCCACCAATAAATGTTCTAGTGTACGCCACAGAGTTGAAAGGGATCCTAGATCATGGATAGATTTCAACATCCCAGGATTTTTTTTACTCAACAACCCTGAAAGGCCATCATGCATGCAGCATCTTGAATGACCTTGAAGATGGGTATACCGGTGAGGACAGACTAGAACAGTGGGGTGATTTTGCTCTCCAGGGAACACCTGGCAATGATTTGGGGATATTTTTGGTTGTTACAACTTGCGGGGTGGTGTGCTAGTGACAGCTACTGGGTAGAGATTCTGCTAAATATCCTGTAATGCACAGGGCAGCCCCCTACAACCAAAAATTATCCAGTCACAAATGTCAATAACGCTGTGGTTGAGAAATCCTAGACCAAAGCGTCTACTGGACAACACGATAGAAATGTAGTTCCTGCTTCCGTAACAGTCCAGGATAGTTTGAGCAGGACTAGGATGCAGTTGAGGGAAGGTAGATCCACTCTTCTCCATGCAAGGACCCAGGCTTATGGCCTTTTCCTTATTTTCAACGTATTGATTTCAAGGGCACACTGGGATTCCTCCATCCCAGCCAGCTGGAGCAGGGAAACAGTATGGAGGAGCACGCGTGGAAGGTTTACTCGGGCCCTCTGGCAATAGTAACCCACAGCTCTTCCTTTCATGTTCCATTGGCTAAAAATCAGACAATGGCCACACCTAATTGCAAGGCAAGCTGGGAAATACACAGTAATTGTTTATCCAGAAAGAAAAAGAAAAGTTGTTGACTAGTTAGCAGTCTCTACCCTAATGGGCAACTGTATCACTTCCTTTTTTATAATAATAATGAGAGTGGTATTAATACTCTCAGTTGCTGAGTACTTAAATGTTTTAGGCATTTTTATGCACCTTGTACATGTTGACTCATTTAAATCCCCCAATGGCCCAGTGTAGTACATTGTATTATTATCTCCATTTTACATTTCAGGAAACCAAGATGTTAGAGGTTAAGTAATTTCTCCAAAGTACACAACTAGTAAGTGTCAGAGCCCAGATATGAACCCAGGCTGACTAATGCTAGAACTCGATCTCTGCCCATTGCACCACTCTTCTTGTTTGTTCCGGGAGTACGAAGATTGTTATTCCTTCTGTTGAGTCCAAATCTGCTTTCCTGTACCTTCCACTTGCTAGTTCTGCTTTTGCCATTAGATAGAAATGGACTGGTTTGACTTAGAAGTTTCAACACAGGGAGTAGAGCATGGGTTGAAAGTCGAGAGAGGCTGGGCCGGGGGACGGCAGTGGGGATGGGAAAGAAGAGGCAGATGCCAGAGATGTGAAATTCATAGGAAAAGTCAGTGACCCGAACTTTGTTTTGTTTTTGTTATTTTTACCAGAGTAACTGGCAAGATTTTATAACCATTAACGAAAATTGAAAAGATAAGAAGAAAAATTGGTTTGGGTTGGTGGGTGGGTGAATGGTTGAAGCAGATAATGATGGTTTCTTGATTTGAAAATGCTGAATGCTGAGTCAAAGTCATGAGTTTGGAATTTAGGAGAGGGCTAAAGGTATGCGCTTGGACATCATCTTCATAGACATGACGGTTGAATTTGTGGTTGTGGATAGGATTCATGATGGAGAAAGTAGCATGAGAAGAAAAGACCAGAAGTAGAACTTGGTGAATTCAACTGTGTTATTGGCCCTAATTCCTCACCCCTGTCCCTGAATCCACACTTTTTTCCAGATAGATGTTGAAATTTCATGCACTAAAGGTGTTGAATACAATTCCCTGCCCCTTGACTTTTCAGCTCGCTCTTTGACTTATTTTGGCCAATGGAATAAGGTGGAAGTAACAGTGTGCCAGTTCTGAGCCTACGCCTTAAGAGCTCCTGCGCGTGTCTGCTCTCTAGAGCCTTTGCTAAGAAGGACACACCTGTGCTAGCCCACTTGTCCTGGGTAGAGGATAAACGACACGCAAAGCGGAGTCCAGCCTAGACCAGCCAGCCCCAGCCTACCCAGACTCGTGAGCTAAATCGACACCTATTGTGTTGTGGGCCTCTGAGATTTCTGTGATTTTTTGTTTTTGTTGCTGTTTTTATGCAGTATGGATTTGGAGTTCTGGAGAGAGATCTTCGGATAGGTATTGAAGATTACCCGAATGTCCATTAAAAATGGTGGCTGAAGCTGAGAAAGTAGATAGGGCCCCGATGGAGCATGTTGTTGTTGTTAGGTGCCATCACGTCAGCCCCCGACTCATGGTGACCCCATGTACAATGGAATGAAATGCTGCCCGGTCCTGCACCATCCCCATGATTGGTTGTGAATTGAAATGTTGTGATCCATAGAGTTTTCACTGCCAATTTTCAGAAGTAGATCTCTAAGCCTGCTTAGCCTGGAAGCTCGGCTGAAGCCTGTTCACTCTGTTGCTAATGGGGAATACAATGTGGGAATGCCTGCCTTTATAGTTCTGGAGGAAGAGCCTGAGCAGATCACAGAGAAAACAGCCAGAGTGAAGAAGGAAAAGGCAAGGATAGCATAGGCTTTGAACACAGAAAACCTGTATTTGAATCATGTCTTTACCACTTACTAGTAGCATGACCTTGAACAAGATATATTCTCAGGGCCTGTTTCCTCATCTGCAGAATGGAAGACAGAGGACCTATCCTGAGTATTATTGTGAGGAATAAATGAACTTGTCACAGTATGTGATAAATCTATTTTCATAGAGTGCTCATAAATGTTAGCTATTATCTAAGAAACATACAAAAGTTATGATAGCTAAGATATTGTATGCACACTCAGGGCCAGATACATGAAATATCTTTTTAAGTAACAAAGAATTCATTTCATATCTCCTGAAGTCTTCTTGGAACCAAACAATAGTTTAGCTTAACTAGTAAAAAGTGTCTGGCTTAAGCATTGTGCTCTTTTAAGAACTATCTATATTGGATCAAAGTGACAACATCAACTCGAAAGATTAGATAGGAACTTAGGGGGCACTGAGTTTATGTTAATGGAGGAAGAACAAGTCAGAAAAGGAAGCTGAGAATGGTTGTACATCAATATCACCGAATTGTACATGTAGAAACAGTTGAATTGGTGTATGTTTTGCTGTGTATATTCTCAACAACAATAACAAAATAAAATTTTAAAAAAGAATGCATTTCAAAAGAAATTATGAAGGCAACATTTCAATTAAAGGAACATAAAATATAACTCCTGGGAAAAAAGAGGTGCTAGGCTAGCTTCTCAACCAGCGAGTCTTAGATCTGAGACATAGTAAGTGCTCAGTAAATGATTTTGTGAATGAAAACATGAGTACAAAGAGGGTTCAGAGTTCCCCAGAAACAGGGTTGGAAATTGATGCACTAGATTGACAGGAAAGCTTCATGGTCTATGTCTACTTATAGACAACTTTAACAGGAGATATGCTGATTTCCTTAGAAGAAATATAACCAGAATGTTCCTTAGAAGTGAGTATGACAAGACTCTGACTCCTTTACTTTGGACACGCAATCAGGAAAGACCAATCACTAGAAAAGGACATCATGTTTGGTAAGGTAAAGGGTCAACAAAACGAGGGAAACCCTCAGTGAGATAGATTGACATCATGGCTGAAACAATGGATTCAGACATGTAAACCACCATGAAGATGCCGCAGGACCAGGCAACGTTCCCTTCTATTATACATTAGGTCGGAGCTGACTCTATAGCAACTTACAATAACAACAAATAAACGCTGCCATTCACGAGAATTTCACGTTTGGGGCTCTGCAGAGCAGAGGCTCATGGGGTCTTTTAAGTCCATCTCAATAATGTAGTCCTCACTTCCTGCTATAGAAATAGCGGTAAAACTTCGTGCATTTCAGGAGGTCCTGAGATAAAACTCAACTAAACTTTCAAGAATGTTTTATGCAGATAAATTGTTTACTGGTATTGGAAGGGGACAGATTTCTTTCATTACTAATTTGCATGAATCACTTTGTAATAAACAAGATGATTTTGTGCCCACGACAATGACAAATTTGGGTCTTTTAATACATTAAAAAAATGTTTTAAAAGAGGAAATAAATAAAGGTAAAACATTTAGAAGATAGTTGCCCAAAAAATATTTTTAAAAAGTGTACATTTCCATGGCCTTTAGGTTTTTAGCCAAGTTCAGAAATGTGGCCAGAATTATTGAGTGGAGTCTTTGATTGTTAAAAGGGGGGCGAGGTATATATATCTTTATGACCCTTAAGTATATAATATATGGCTGCGACTCAAACCGATAATTTGAAAGAAATCAAAATAAAACTTCCTAATATGACAGTGTGACTGACACAGAGACTCAGAAATGACTGCATCAGGTGCAGGTTTCCTTCTTGATTAAAGTAGTAGGAGAAGGTCTAGGGATGATTTTGAAAAGTTCTCTGTATTCTTACCCATAGTCATTGCCGTCGCGTCGATTCCAGCACGTAGTAACCCTAGAGGACAGAGTAGAGGTGCCCCATAGGGTTTCCAAGGCTGTAAATCTTTATAGAAAGAGATTGCCACATCTTTCTCCCATGGAATGGCTGGATTTGAATCGCTGACCTAGCAGCCAAGCACGTTAAAACCACTGTGCCACCAGGGCTCCTATGGCATACATACCAGTATTTTATTTTGGATCCATGGCAGACATCACTAATCAATCACAGCACGCTGCTGCTGAACTTGCCTACGACTTTACCTTTTCAACCCTGTGCACCAGGCAGCCACTGTCAATAAGTGTGTCTGTGAGACAAAACCCATTTTCACCCCATATTTCATGCCTCTATGGCTATGAGAATGTACAGAGGGGATAATCAGTGAGGGTGGGATTCCAAGTCTCATGAGGATGGATAGTAGGAACTAGCACACAGAAGTGGAAATGTATGTGGTGAATGCTTGGCATACTTGAAATGTTGGGTGGTAATTGTCACGTAATTTGACAAAGAGGAGTGGGTCGCATTCAGAAAATATTGGAAATCACACAGACAACTGTAGATTTCTTGTATTAAGAGTAGAGAACTGTTTGATACACATTATGTGCATAACAAATGGATCCAAAATGGAGTATATTTGGCAGTATAGGCCAGTGGGTCCCAAATGGAGGCGCTTGAGTCCCCCAGGGGACATTTGGAAATGTCTGGAGACATTTTTGGTTGTCATACTGGAGTGGGGAGGGTGCTGTTGTCATCTAGTGTGTAGAGGCCAAGAATGCTGCTAAACATCCTGCAGTGTACAGGACAGCCTACACAGCAATGAATTATCCCATCCAAAATGCCTTTAGTGCCAAGGCTGATCACTAATTTCTGTAACAAATAACCCTAAATATTAGTGACATAACAAAAATATGTCTTGCTCATACGAGGACCATAATGAATGCTGTAGGTCACTTGGGAGTTCTCCTTCAAGTAGGTCACCCAGGGATTCAGACATCTTCCAGCATGTAAAACCACTACCTTTAATATATAACCACCAAGGCAGCCATGGAAAGGGAAGGACAGTGTGTGTATGGAGAAGGCACATCGGCTCTTACCCGCCTTGGACTAGAAGTAACACATCATTCCCACTCACATTCTCTTCAGAAGAACTAGACACATGGCCCCATAGCTGTGAAAGCTTAGCTTAGCTCACTGCCCCAGAAGAAGAACTGGGTCCGATACTCTTATCCAGTCTCTGCCACTTAGCCATTCCATGCCAGGCACTGGGCATAGAGGTCGGCTAGGGAACTACTATAAGGATTAAGCAGAACGTTGTAAGCACCTGGAGAAGTGGTGGCAGTGAAGACATAGGACTTAGTGAGAGACTCTACTTCAGAGGTAAAACAGTGAAAGAGTCCAAAATAGGTCAGCAATGGCAAGTCTGAGCCCTTGTGCCTTCCTACTCAACTATCATATCTTTGAAGGTAGTGTTGAGTCTTCTTTGAAGTCTCAACTCTGATGTGGTGTCTGTTGTGGGCCATATGGTTTCTGTTGAAACTACTCGACTCTTCTGTTGTAGCAGGAAAACAGCCATAGATGATACATAAATGGTTGAGAGTGCCTGTGTCCCAATAAAACTTTATTCCTGATTGCTGGGATTTGAGTTTCATTTTTTTTTTTTATGTATCACAAAACCTTCTGATATTTTCCAGTACTTTTAAAATGTAAAAACCGTATGAGCTCGTTAGTGGCCAAGTGAGGGGGCAGCTGGGTTTCGCCCTTAGGCCATAGATTGCAGTCCCCTCACTTAAAATCACTAGCAACAACAAGTCTTCAGGTTGTCAGGTTGGTTGGGGGTAGGCCGGTGTAGGCATGGTCCCACGTGATTCTGCTCCTGGATCCTGCTAGTCTTGTTTCTCCCTGAGGGGGAGGAGGACATCTACACCACCCCACGCTGTGCATTCATTGTTCATTCTGGGGCTCGGGCTGCGTGGCAACAGCTACCAGGGAAAGTTCTGCTCATGACTGTGGCAGACAAATAGGAGAGCGAGCCATTAGTTGCATCACTCCTGCTAACATCTCATTGGCCAGAGCAAGTCCCATGACTGACTCCAAAGTCAGTGGGCAGGGAAACATACTGTTTAATGAGAGAAACTACATAGGATGTGGATTCAGGGAGCTGTGAAGACTCAGGACCATTATTGCAATCTGCCACACTCACCTTCCTGTTTACTTTTGTGAAACCTGTAATTATCTCCGTTATTACTTTTCCTCTATCTTTGAGGCAGAAAAGGAGTGAAGAAATCATCCATCATTATTATTCTTAGTCATTTGCTGTAAAATACCATTTACAATTTTGTCCTCATTTAATATCTCTTTTTAGGAAAAGTACAGATTCACGTCTTTGCGCATTCCAGGGCTTAATCTGATCCGCTAAAAGGTCAATGAAGACTTTCCATGAGAACTCTGAGCCATCCCCTGTTTCTCTGTGCATCCTTTGTTTAGCATCTTAATGTTCCCTGTTACTCAAGAGGTCCTCTCGTTCAGCACGCAGGGAGGGGAGAGGAGTTGATTCCTGGAAGTGGGGACCTATGAAACCAGTGGACCCTTTTTTGATAGTGGCTGTACCCACTTCACTAAGCTGGGGCTGTTTAGCATAGCTTTTCTTGTCTTTAGCCACATTCTTTCCACTTCACCATTGTTGATGCAACTTTTCACACAGGACAAAGTGTCTTATGTTTTTTTAACCTTTCTCACTTTCTGGATTTTTTTACTGATAACCTCCTGGATTTTAGATTTATGACTTTGAATTCCTGAATAGAACATTTCTCAAAACAACATTTTTTTTTTAGCATGCGCTCTGAATTTTAAGAGTAATAAATCAATGAACACTGGCTCCTCTGCAGCCACACCGCAGGGACGGCTGAGAATGTGCTCACTGCCCCTGCTCGGCTGCACGGGTCACTTAGCTTTGCAGCATCGCAGTGCATCTGAAAATCGTGGGGGATCGAGAACTCCCTCCCACCCTGGAAACTGTGTGATTCTGGAGTTCCACAAAAAGCACAAAACTGAAATTCTGGTATAGTGATGTCATGGATTGAATTGTGTCCCCCCAAAATATGTGTCAACTTGGTTGGGCCATGATTCCCAATATTGCGCTTTTGTCCTCCATTTTGTGACTGTAATTTTATGTTAAAAAGGATTAGGGTGGGATTGTAACACCCTTGCCCAGATCACATCTCTAATACAATGTAAAAGGAGCTTCTCTGGGGTATGGCCTGCACCACCTTTTATCTCTCAAGAGATAAAAAGGAAAGGGAAGCAAGCAAAGAGGAGCAACCTCGTACCACCGAGAAAGCAGTGCTGGAAGGAAAGCGGGTCCTTTGGACCCAGGGTCCTTGGACTGAGAAACTCGCAGACCAAGGGAAGACTGATGACAAGGACCTTCCTCCAGAGCCGACAAAGAGAGAAAGCCTTCCCTTGGAGCCGGCACACTGAATTCGGACTTGTAGCCTACTGGACTGTGAGAGAATAAATTTATCTTTGTTAAAGCCATCCACATGTGGTATTTGTGTTATAGCAGCACTAGATGACCAAGACAAGTGTTGTAGATAAAATTCCAAAAACGTTATTTCTATCGCCTGGATATTGACTAAATGTTGCACCAGAAACATTGCTTTTGAGGCCTCAGACTCTCTCCTTCTTCTCTACCCCCATCCCTCCCTGATCCTAGGTACAAAAATCTCATATCATATTTTCTTTAGTTGTTTAAGATGACGTGAGTCCTTGAAGAGCTCTTTAATACACAATGTATGGGGAAGAAAGAATTTGGGAGGATTTCACAGTACGGTGAAATCTATTCACTGGCCTAGGAGGGGAGGAGATGCCTGGATTCAAAAGATCTTCAACACTGTGAGTGGTCCCTGCTTTGCAGAAGATTAGAATAAATAGCACAAACTTACCACCCAAACTCAGATGGGCATACACCCAACTCCTCACTTACTGCCATGCTTAGGTTCCAAAGATGAGGTCATTATGTGAAAATTGGCAGTATGCAAAAATGGAGGATGACCATATCAGATCGCAAAATGGAGGGTGGCTACATCATCACACAACTGCCAATTTACATTATTACATAATTGCCAAACCGCTGAGAATCATGGCTTAACCAAGTTGACACATAACCTTAACCGTCACGGCCAGCGTTACTCTCGCCTTGTGCCTCGGCATTCGTTACTGCCAGACATACGTCATTGATGTGCAAAATAGCCAGATAGTAGATTTTTTACTATTGTCATAAATGCAAAATGTCAGATAATGGGATAGTTGATAAGTGAGGAGTATGTGTAATTGAAGTTTGCTTTAATGATTCCAGCATCGTTAGGTGTCAGGGTTATCACTGTACAGCAAGCCGTGGGAAAAAAGACCTCGTTGCCCACAAGTCGATTCCATATGTTACAGAGAAGAACTGCTCCATAGGGTTTTCTTGGCTCTAATCTTTACAGAAGCAGATCACCAGGCCTTTCTCCTGTGGTGCCGCTGGGTGGATTTGAACTTTAGGTTATTAGACTAGCACGAACCGTTTGCACCACCCAGGGACCTTAACCAGTTACCATGGAGTTAGTTCCAACTCCTGATGACCCTATGTTTTGCAGAGTAGAACTGCCCTCCGTAGGATTTTCAAGGCTGTGATCTTTCAGCAGCAGATCACCTGGCCTTTCTTCTGAGGCACCTCTGAGTGGATTCGAACCACCAACCTTCCGGTTAGTAGTCGAGGATTTAACTATTTGCGCCACCTAGGGAGGAAACCCTGGCGGCGTAGTGGTTAAGTGCTATGGCTGCTAACCAAGAGGTCGGCAGGTCGAATCCGCCAGGCGCTCCTTGGAAACTGTATGGGGCAGTTCTACTCTGTCCTATAGGTCACTATGAGTCGGAATCGACTCGATGGCAGTGGGTTTGGTTGGGGTTACCACCTAGGGAGCGGCAAGCCACGGTGGTGGAGGTGGTAAATAGAGATAGCTGGATAAGATGCCCAGTCACGAAGTGCTCACCCTGTTATTTGCATGTGCTCGTATGTGTGTGTTTGCAATAACCTGAATCCTCTGGGGCATGAGGCACACTTGGAATTTCAGCAGCATTTGCTGGAACTGAAGGTGCCAGGAAGCCAAGATTTGAAGGGACGGGGCTGAGGAAGTGATGGCCAGAGAAGTTACACATCAGAGTTCGGGGGTACTGGTAAACATGAGAGTCACCTGGGGAGACCTGTGAGGGAGTGAGGTGCAAGCACTTTGCAGAAGGACTCCAGTCCCTGGCTGGGCCTCAGGACTCATGGAGCCCGTCCTTGGGGGAAGTGAGATCGGGAGGCTAGAAGGATCCCAGCCCAGCCACCTGGCATCTGGATCAGGTCCCCATTCCTAGAAGGACAGACTTAGGGTGGTGATCCCCTAAATGTGGGGCCATGCATTGAGGAGTTGGGGTTGAGGAGGAGGTGGGCAAGCCTGCACGGCTGAGGCCACTGGGCAGCTGTTGCCTAACCCAGATAAAACACAGGACATCCAGGTAAACTTGAATTGCAGAGAAGAAACAATTTTTTTTTTCAGTACAAGCATGTCCCAAATACTGCATGGAGCATAGTTCTGCTAAAGAAATTTTATTCGTTGTTTATCTAAAATTCAAATTTAGCTGGGTATCCTGTATTTTATTTGCTAAATCTGGCGAGCCTCCTCATCCCCTCCCTATACTAGGTAAACACTCTGTATTTTTTTCTCACCTTGCACCTTTGTATTTATTTGAGTAATTTCTCATTTAAAGACTGTCTCTCTCTCTAGACACCTAGCTCCATGATGGTGTTTTGCTCATTGACATATCCTGTGCAAGCCTGTAGGAGGGACTTAAGAAATCTTTGCTGAATGAGAGAATACTGCTTGATTAGCAAAGGGGTTTAATTGCAAACCCCGCCAGAAGGTCTCGCTGAGGCTGCTGGAAAAACTACTGCCCTATAAGGGTCTAAGCCTAATGTCCCTAGGTAGTGCAGACAATTGACATGCTCCACTGATAAGTGAAAGTACAGAGGTTCAAATCCACCCAGAAGTGCCTCAGAAGAGAGGCCTGGTGATCTACTTCCAAAAGGTCACAGCCCTTGAGAACCCTATGGAGCACAGTTTTACTCTGACATGCATGGGGGCACCAGGTTAGGCAACTGGTTGAGCCTAAAGAGGGTTTTGACAGGAGAGGCAGAGGCAGGGAGCTGGGGAAAAAAGGACAAAGCAGGGGATGACATTCCTTTAACTTTATCATCATTCTTATGATTAAATACATTTTGTTAAATGGCTTTCAGGAACATAATGGGAGGAGCCCTGGTAGCACAGTGGTTAAGCACTTGGCTGCTAACCTAAAGCCCAGTGATTCAAACTCACCACCTGCTCTGCGGCAGGATGATGTGGCAGTCTGCTTCCGCAAGAGCGTTGTTCTTGTTACGTGCCATTGAGTCCGTCCCAACTCGTAGCGACCCTATGTACAACAGAACGAAACACTGTGTGGTCCTGCACCATCCTCACAGTTTTTGCTATGTTCGAGCCCATTGTTGAAGCCACTGTGTCAATCCATTTCATTCAGGGTCTTCCTCTTTTTTACTGAAACCCTCTACTTTACCACCAAGCATGATGTCCTTCTTTAGGGACTGGTCCCTTCTGATAACATGTGCAAAGTACATGAGACAAAGTCTCACCACCCTCGTTTCTAAGGAGGGTTCTGGTTGTACTTCTTCCTAGACAGATTTGTTCATTTTTCTGGCAGTCCGTGGTATATTTGCCAGCACCATAATTCAAAGGCATCAGTTCTTCTTTGGTCTTCCTTATTCATTGTCCAGCTTTTGCATGCATATGAGGTGGTTGAAAATACCATGACTTGGGTCAGGCGCACCTTGGTCCTCAAAGTGAAATCTTTGCTTTTTAACCCTTCAAAGAGGTCTTTTGCAGCAGATTAGCCCAATGCAATACTTCATTTGGTTTCTTGACTGCTGCTTGCATGGGCATTGATTATAGATCCAAGTAAAATGAAATCCTTGACAACTTCAAACTTTTCGTCATTTATCATGATGTAGCTTATTGGTCCAGTTGTGAGGATTTTTGTTTTCTTTATGTTGAGGTGTAATCCATACTGAAGGCTGTGGTCTTTGACCTTCATTAGTAAGTGCTTCAAGCCCTCTTCACTTTCAGCAAGCAAGGTTGTGTCATGTGCATATCACAGGTTGTTAATGAGTCTTCCTCCAATCCTGATGCCCCGTTCTTCTTCATATAGTCCAGCTTCTCAAATTATTTGCTCAGCACATAGATCGAATAAGTATGGTGAAAGGATACAACCCTGACACACACCTTTCTTGATTTTAAACCACATAGTATCCCCTTGTTCTGTTCAAACGACTGCTCTTTGTCTATGTACAGGATCCTCAGGAGTACAATTAAGTGTTCTGGAACTCCCATTCTTCACAATGTTATTCATAATTTGTTAAGATGCACACAGTTGAATGCCTTTGCATAGTCAGTGAAACACAAGTAAACATTTTTCTTTTATTCTCTGCTTTCAGCCAAACTCCATCAGACATCAGCAGTGATATCTGTCATTCCGTGTCCTCTTCTGAATCTGGCTTGAATTTCTGGAAGTTCCCTGTCGATGTACTGCTGCAACCATTTTTGAATTATCTTTAGCAAAATTTTACTTGAGTGTGATATTAATGATATTGTTCAGTAATTTCCACATTCTGTTGGATGACCTTCCTTTGAAATTGGCACAAATATGGATCTCTTCCAGTCGGTTGGCCAGGTAGCTGTCTTCCAAATTTCTTGGCATAGACGAGTGAGCGCTCCAGTGTTGCATCTGTTTGTTGAAACATTGCAATTGGTATTCCCTCAATTCCTGGAGGCTTGTTTATTGTCAGTGCCTTCAATGCAGCTTGGAATTCTTCCTTCAGTATCATCAGTTCTTGATCATATGCTACCTCCTGAAATGGTCTAACGTCCACCAATTTTTTTTTGGTACAGTGACTCTGTGTATTCCTTCCATCTTCTTTTGATACTTCCTGTGTCATTCAATATTTTGCTCATAGAACCCTTCAATATTGCAATTCGAGATTTGAATTTTTTCTGAATGTGTTCTTCCCTTTTGGTTTTCTAACTCCAGGTCTTTGCACTTTTCATTATAATACTTTTTCTTCTTGAGCCGCCCTTTGAAATCTTCAGTTCAGGTCATTTACTTCATTTCTTCCATTCACTTTAGCTACTCCATATTCCAGAGCAAGTTTCAGAGTCTCTTCTGACATCCATTTTGGTGTTTTCTTTCTTTCTTGTCTTTTTAATGACCTTTTGATTTCTTGATGTATGATGTCCTTGAAGTCATTCCACAACGCTTCTGGTCTTAGGTCATTAGTGTTCAATACATCAAATCTGTTCTTTAGATAGCCTCTAAATTCAGGTGGGATATACTAGAAGTCGTAGTTTGGCTCTCGTGAACGTGTTTTAATTTTCTTCAACTTCAACTTGAACTTGCATATGAGCAATTGATGGTCTGTTCCACAGTCGTCCCCTGGCCTTGTTCTGATGGATGATCTTGAGCTTCTCCATCATCTCTTCCCACAAATGTGGTTGAATTGATTCCTGTGTATTCCATCTGGTGAAGTACAAGCGTACAGTCACCATTTGTATCGTTGGAAAAAAGGTATTTCCAATGACTATGTCATTGGTCTTGCAAAATTCTATCATGCAATCTCTGGCATTATTTCTGTCACCAAGGTCATATTTTCCAACTACCGATCTTCTTCTTTGTTCCCAACTTTTGAATTCAAATCACCAGTAATTATTAATGCGTCTTGATTGCATGTTTGGTCAATTTCAGGCTGCAGAAGTTGGTAAAAATCTTCAATTTCTTCGTTTTTGGCGTTAGTGGTTGGTTTGTAAATTTGAATAATAATTATATTAACTGGTCTTTCTTGTAGGTGTATGGATATTATCCTATCACTGAGAGAGTTGTACTTCAGGATAGATCTTGAAATGTTCTTTTTGACAATGTATGTTATACCATTCCTCTTCAATTTGTCATTCCCAGCATGGTAGACCATATGATTGTCAAAGTAAAAATGGCCAATATCAGTCCATTTCAGCTCACTAATTAATGCCTAGGATATCTATCTACAAGCATTCCATTTCATTTTTGACATCTTCCAATTTTCCTAGATTCATACTTCATATATTCCACGTTCCAATTATTAATGGATGTTTGTAGTTGTTTTTCTTATTCTGAGTCATGCCACATCAGCAAATGAAGGTTTCAAAAGCTTGGTTCCATCCATTTCATTAAGACCTACTCTACTTGATTGAGGCGGCACTTCCCCAGTTGTATTTTGAGTGCCTTCCAACCTGAGGGGAGCATCTTCCAGTACTTGTTGTTGTTAGGTGCCGTCGAGTCGGTTCCAACTCATAGCGACCCTATGCACAACAGAACGGAACACTGCCCGGTCCTGCGCCATCCTCACAATCGTTGTTATGCTTGAGCCCATCGTTGCAGCCACTGTGTCAATCCACCTCATTGAGGGTCTTCCTCTTTTCCGCTGACCCTGTACTCTGCCAAGCATGATGTCCTTCTCCAGGGACTCATCCCTCCTGACAACATGCCCAAAGCATGTAAGACGTAGTCTCGCCATCCTTGCTTCTAAGGAGCATTCTGGTTGTACTTCTTCTAAGACAGATTTGTTCGTCCTTTTGGCAGTCCATGGTATATTCAATATTCTTCGCCAAGACCACGATTCAAAGGCGTCAACTCTTCTTCGGTCTTCCCTATTCATTGTCCAGCTTTCACATGCATATGATGCGATTGAAAATGGCTTGGGTCAGGCACACCTTAGTCTTCAGGGTGATATCTTTGCTCTTCAACACTTTGAAGAGGTCCTTTGCAGCAGATTTGCCCAATGCAATGCGTCTTTTGATTTCTTGACTGCTGCTTCCGTGGCTATTGATTGTGGATCCAAGTTAAATGAAATCCTTGACAACATCAATCTTTTCTCCATTTATCATGATGTTGCTCATCGGTCCAGTTGTGAGGATTTTTGTTTTCTTTATGTTGAGGTGTAATCCATACTGAAGGCTGTGGTCTTTGACCTTCATTAGTAAGTGCTTCAAGCCCTCTTCACTTTCAGCAAGCAAGGTTGTGTCATCTGCATAACGCAGGTTGTTAATGAGTCTTCCTCCAATCCTGATGCCCCACTCTTCTTCATATAGTCCAGCTTCTCGTATTATTTCTTCAGCATACAGATTAAATAGGTATGGTGAAAGAATACAACCCTGATGCACACCTTTCCTGACTTTAAACCAGTGAGTATCCCCTTGTTCTGTCCAAACATATGCCTCTTGATCTATGTAAAGTTTCCTCATGAGCACAATTAAGTGTTCTGGAATTCCCATTCTTCGCAATGTTATCCATAGTTTGTTATGATCCACACAGTCAAATGCCTTTGCATAATCCATAAAACACAGGTAAACATCCTTCTGGTATTCTCTGCTTTCAGCCAGGATCCATCTGACATCAGCACTGATATCCCTGGTTCCACGTCCTCTTCTGAAACCGGCCTGAATTTCTGGCAGTTCCCTCTCGATATACTGCTGCAGCCATTTTTGAATGATCTTCAGCAGAATTTTGCTTGCCTATGATATTATTCTATAATTTCCACACTCGGTTGGATCACCTTTCTTGGGAATAGGCATAAATATGGATCTCTTCCAATCAGTTGGCCAGGAAGCTGTCTTCCATATTTCTTGGCATAGACAAGTGAGCACCTCCAGCGCTGCATCTGTTTGTTGAAACATCTCAATTGATATTCCATCAATTCCTGGGGCCTTGTTTTTTGCCAATGCCTTCAGAGCAGCTTGGACTTCTTCCTTCAGTACCATTGGTCACTGATCATATGCTACCTCTTGAAATGGTTGAATATCAACTAATTCTTTTTGGTGTAATGACTCTGTGTATTCTTTCAGTCTTCTTTTGATGCTTCCTGCATCATTTAATATTTTCCCCATGGAATCCTTCACTATTGCAACTCGAGGCTTGAATTTTTCTTCAGTTCTTTCAGCTTGAGAAATGCCGAGTGTGTTCTTCCCTTTTGGTTTTCCATCTCCAGCTATTTGCACATGTCATTATAATACTTTACTTTGTCTTCTCGAGAGGCCCTTTGAAATCTTCTGTTCATTTCTTTTACTTCATGAATTATTCGTTTTGTTTTAGCTGCTCGACGCTCAAGAGCAAGTTTCAGAGTCTCCTCTGACATCCACCTTGGTCTTTTCTTTCTTTCCTGTATTTTCAGTGACCTCTTGCTTTCTTCATGGATGATGTCCTTGATGTCATTCCACAACTTGTCTGGTCTTCGGTCACTAGTGTTCAGTGCGTCAAACCTATTCTTAAGGTGGTCTCTAAATTCAGGTGGAATATATTCAAGGTCATATTTTGGCTCCTGTGGACTTGCTCTGATTTTCTTCAGTTTCACCTTGAACTTGCATATGAGCAATTGATGGTCTGTTCCACAGTCGGCCCCTGGCCTTGTTCTGACTGATGATATTGAGCTTTTCCATCGTCTCTTTCTACAGATATAGTCAGTTTGATTTCTGTATGTTCCATCTGGCGAAGTCCATGTGTATAGTCGCCGTTTATGTTGGTGAAAGAAGGTATTTGCAATGAAGAAGTCGTCGGTCTTGCAAAATTCTATCATTCGATTTCCGGCATTGTTTCTATCACCAAGGCCATATTTTCCAGCCACTGATCCTTCTTCTTTGTTTCCAACTTTTGCATTCCAATCGCCAGTAATTATCAATGCATTTTGATTGCATGTTCGATCAATTTCAGACTGTAGCAGCTGATAAAAATCTTCTATTTCTTCATCTTTGGCCCTAGTGGTTGGTGCGTAAATTTGAATAATAGTCGTATTAACTGGTCTTCCTTGTAGGCATGTGGATATTTTCCTATCACTGACAGCGTTGTGCTTCAGGATAGATCTTGAAACGTTCTCTTTGATGATGAATGCAACACCATTCCTCTTTGAGTTGTCATTCCCAGCATAGTAGACTATATGATTGTCCGATTCAAAATCGCCAATACCAGTCCATTTCAGCTCACTAATGCCTAGGATATGGATGTTTATGTGTTCCATTTCATTTTTGATGATTTCCAATTTTCCTAGATTCATACTTCTTACATTCCATGTTCTGATTATTAATGGATGTTAGCAGCTGTTTCTTCTCATTTTGAGTCGTGCCACATCAGCAAATGAAGGTCCCGAAAGCTTTACTCCATCCATGTCATTAAGGTCGACTCTACTTTGAGGAGGCAGCTCTTCCCCAGTCATCTTTTGAGTGCCTTCCAACCTGGGGGGCTCATCTTCCAGCACTATATCAGACAATGTTCTGCTGCTATTCATAAGGTTTTCACTGGCTAATGCTTTTCAGAAGTAGACTGCCGGGTCCTTCTTCCTAGTCTGTCTTAGTCTGGAAGCTCCGCTGAAACCTTTCCACCATGAGTGACCCTGCTGGTGTTTGGTTACCGGTGGCACAGATTTCATCATCAGAGCAACCTGCAAGTCACCATAGTATGACAAACTGACAGATGAGTGGTGGCCATAAAGATTACAACCTTAGAAACCTTATGGAGCAATTCTACTCTGTCCTCTAGGGTCCCTATGAGTTGGAATTGACTTGACGGCAATGGGGTTGGTGTTGTGTTTATGAACATAGTAGTGGGTATGTCCCACCCCAGAACAAATTTAGCAAAAAGAACAGTTTCCTTTTTGATCTAGATCTTTTTTACAGCCACAAGTATGGTAAGACTCCTTTTAATATGTTTAGTTGCACAAACGTTGAGAGAGGTAACCTGGAAGTTGAGAGCAGAGACCTTGTGCTCCTTCTGATTGGCTGTGTGACACTGATGAGTTGCTTGAGTTCTCTGTGCCTCATTTGTAAAATGAGAGGTTGGACAATCACATTTACATCATAAGGTTGTTATGTGGATTAAATGAATTACTATTTGTGAAGTGCCTAGAATGGTGTTTGACACAGAGTGAGCGTGACCTGTGTGTTTGAGAAATGAAAATAAGCACTGAGAGCTATAAAATGCATTCATCCATAGGAACACAATTAGAATAAAAAGGGAGGGTTAACCATTTGAAGTTGGTGTGGTAACTTGTATACAAGAAAGGGGGGAATCTGTGTAAACATTGCTATTTGTCCCACAAAGATCACTTGACCCTGACTTATGACAATCTCATATGCGTCAGAGTAGAACTGTGTTCCATAGGGTTTTTAATGGCTGAATTTTCAGAAGTAGATCACTGTGTCTTTCTTCGGAAGCAACTCTGGGTAGACTTGAACCACTAACCTTTCTGTTAGCAGCCAGGCACATTCACAGTTTGCACCACCCGGGGACGCTCCCTGCCCCCTCCCCACCCAAAAACAGGCATGATGAAACCACAAGAGGCAAGCCCAGCAGTCCCGGTGTCAGCCCTGGCTTTGTCACCGGATGCCCTTGAGCCAGCAAGTCCTCTCCCCTCCCTGGGGCTTGCTTCCTCATCCGTCTAGATTGCTATCAGGGACCTGATCTCTATGTTGGTTTATTCCTGAGTTAGAAAAGAAAGATCTGTGATTCTCAAAGTGCATTCATTGGGCGATACTATTGGGTCTCATTGATTATGGTTTAAAATAAAGGATTTATTGAAATGGAAGACAAAGAAGAAACGATCCTACATATTTCAAGAGGGAAGAAAAGTGAAAAATGAGAGCAAGTATAAAGAGGTTTTGGTAGCCAGAAGCTTGAAGTATTTTTCCAAGACGGTTTCTTTGCCAAACGTTGGCACAGAAGGAAATGATTTTGAAGTCATTGGGATTTGTCTAATGACCCTTTCCTGACTGCTCTAGGAAGAGAAATATTCTTAATCTGATTGACTCTTCAGGTATTCAAACATTAGAAGATTGGGCAAATGGCAGCAACCCCATACAGTGATAGAACTTGGCCTGAGGACCTTTTATGGAAATCGGTGGCTGACATTCCCATTCATTCACACCCCTGCCTTTTATGGAAACCTTGGTGGCATAGTGGTTAAGAGATACAGCTGTGAACCAAAAAGATTGGCAGTTAGAATCCACCAGGTGTTCCTTGGAAACCCTATGGGGCAGTTCTACTCTGCCCTATAGGGTCGCTATGAGTCGGAATCAACTCGACAGCAATGGGTTTTGGTTTGGATGTTTGCTGGGGCGCCATGCAGCCTGGAGACTTACCTAGGTTTCATGGGCCTCCCAGGTGACGCTACAGGCGGTGGCTGCAGTGATATACTGCCTTGTGCCCAGGTGAGTTAGGTGGCACAGATTTCCATGCTACACTCAGATTAGGAGAGAGTTGGGTGTGTGTGTGTTTGGCGTGGACCTAAACCAGGATTGCTTAACCTCAATGCTATAGACATTCGGGGCTGTGTGATACTTTGTGTGGGGCTGTCCTGTGCACTGTAGAATGTTGAGCACCATCCCTGCCTCTACCCATTAGATGCCAGTAGCACCTCCTTTAGTTGCAACAACTAAAACTGTATCCAGACATTTCCCAGTGCCCTCTGGGGCACACAGCCACCTCCAGTTTAGAACAGCTGACCTCAACAGAGAACAGATAACCTGCTCTGTCCTTAACTGGTTGAATGACTTTAGAGAGGTTAACTTTTGTGAGCCTCAGTTTTCTCACCTACAAAATGAGCATTAAAATACCTACCTCACAGGGATACTCACAAGGAATATGAATTCATGTAAGTGAAAGGTGTGTTGGAAATAATTATGCTTTGGTTTTTGTAAGACACAAATGCAAATTTCCACGCCATAAAAAAGTAGGAGAAGCCCAACTGAACAGACACCCCTTGTTTTAAAGATGTGTATAGTGAGAGATATTGGTTCAGTGGTAGAATTCTCGCCTTCCTGCCTTCCATGCGGGAGATCCGGGTTCAATTCCTGGCCAATGCACCTCACGTGTAGCCACCACCCGTGTGCCAGTGGAGGCTTGCGTGTTGCTCTGATGCTGAACAGGTTCCAGCAGAGGTTCCAGATGAAGACAGACTAGGAAAAAAGGCCTGTCAAACTACTTCCAGAAATCAACCAATGGATCACAACGGTCAGCTCTACTACCAGTCATGGGGATGGTGCAGGGCAAGGTTGCATTTCATTCTCTTGTACATGGGGTCGCTATGAGTTGGGGGCTGACTCGATGGCAACTAACAACACTATACCACGGTGTTTCTGTTCTATCGGTCAACATTTGGTTGTTTCCAGTTTTTGGTTATTATAAGTTGTGCTTCTTGTACATGTGTTTTAGTGAACATATTTTTGTATTTCTGAGCATATACATCTAGAAGTGGAGTGGCTGACAGTGTATACATATGTTCAGCCTTAGTTTTCTAACCTGGTTGTACAAATTTACACTCTTACTGACAAGAGCAGGAGTTGGCAAACTACGGCCTGCAGGCCTGTTTGCGTAAATAAAGTTTTATTGATACACAGCTGCAGCCACTCGTTTATGTTCTGTCTATGGCTATAGGGTCGCTATGAGTTGGAATCGACTCGACAGCACTGGGTTTGGTTTGGTTTTGGTTATGGCTATTTTCATGTGACGAGGGCTGAGTTGAGTAGATGCAACAGAGACCTTATGGCCCTCAAAGCCAAAAATATTTACTGTCTGGCCCTTTACAAACAAAGTTTGCTGACCCCTGCATTACAGTTTCAAGGATTTCATAACCTTGCTTCCACTTGCACTGTCTGTGGTTTTGTTAGCTACTGTATTTTTATGCAAGTAACACGTGCCTTCTACATTTGCTTGCCAACCGGTGATGAGGTATTTTTGTAAGCTCACTACGCTATTTTTTTTTTACAGTGGCACTTACAAAAATACCTTGCAAAACAAATGTAGAAGGCACTTGTTATTTGCGTAAAATACTGTGCTCCTGTGGGTGTTCTGGTGGGTGTTCCATGGTATTAGTGTTCATTTTTCTGTTGAAATATCCCGAGATGTTAGATTCCAGGCTTACAGGAGGCAGTTGTCATTGTGAGGTTAAAAGTTGAACCTAACTTGAGGTTCTGTACACCCCTCTCCTCACAAAAATGACTTGGTAATTTTATATTATTTTTTCTCAATGGCATACTAATAATTGCATTTTGAAAAAAGTGCTTGTCTTTGTTTCCGAGTCTTAAAACAAAAAACCTGTTGCTGTCGAGTTGATTCTGACTCATGGTGACCCCATGTGTTAGAGTAGAACTGCTCCATAGGGTTTTCTGGGCTGTAATCTTTATGTGGCAGATTGGCAGACCTTTCTTCTGCGGTACCACTAGGTGGGTTTGAACCTCCAACTTTTAGCTTAGTGGTTAGGTTTTAATGAAAAACTTCAAAAACGTACTTTAGCAGCCATGTTCATTGCAGTATTATGCATAATAGCAAAAAGATGGAAACAACCTAAGTGCCCATCAACAGATGAATGGATAAACAAATTATAGTACATGCACACAATGGAATACTACCCAACAATAAAGAGCAATGATGAATCCGCTAAACATCTCACAATGTGGATAAATCTGGAGGGCATTATGCTGAATGAAATAAGTCAATCACAAAAGGACAAATATTGTATGAAACCACTATTATAAAAAACCCGAAAAAAGTTTGCACACAGAAAAAAAACAATCTTTGATGGTTATAAGGGAAGCAAGGAGTAGAAAAGTTAACTTTGGTGAAGGGCAAGACAACATACAATATAGGGGAAGTCAGCACAACTTGACCAAGGAAAAGTCATAGAAGCTTCCTAGACACATCCAAACACCCTGAGGGACCAAGTTACTGGGGCTGAGGGCTGGGGACCATGGTCTCAAGGGGCGTGTAGGTCAATTGGCATAACATATTTCATAAAGAAAATATTCTACATCCTACTTTAGTGAGCAGCATTTGGGGTCTTAAAAGCTTTCGAGTGGCCATCTAAGATATATCCCGTCCGGGGCAAAGGAGAATGAAGAAAACCAAAGACACAATGAAAATATTAGCCCAAAATGGACCACATGAACTACAGCCTCCACCAGCCTGAGCTCAGAAGAACTAGATGGTGCCTGGCTACCACCACCGACTGCTCTGACAGGGGTCATAATAGAGGGTCCTGGAAAGAGTGGGAGAAAAATGTAGAACCAAATTCAAATAAAAAAAAAACAGACTTAATGGTCAGACAGAGACTGGAGCAACCTCCAAGACTATGGCCCCTGTACACCCTGCTAACTCAGAAGTGAAGCCACTCCCAAAGTCCACCTTTCAGCCAAAGATTAGACAGGCCTATCAAGTATACTAAACCAAATGGGCTGCTGTCATGGATTGAGTCGTGTCCCCCCAAAATATGTGTCAACTTGGTTAGGCCATGATTCCCAGTATTGTGTGATTGTCCACCTTTTTGTCATTTGATGAGATTTTCCTGTGTGTTGTAAATCCTGTCACTATGATGTTAATGAGATGGATTAGCAGCAGTTATATTAATGAGGCCTACAAGATTGGACAGTGTCTTGAGCCAATCTCTTTTGAGATATAAAAGAGAGAGGTGGGCAGAGAGGCATGGGAACCTCATACCACCAAGAAAGCAGCACCGGGAGCAGAACGTGTCCTCTGGAGCTGAGGTCCCTGCACAGAGAAGCTCCTAGACCAAGGGAAGATTGATGACATAGATCTTTCTCCAGAGCCAACAGAGAGAAAGGTTTCCCCAGGAGCTGATACCCTGAATTTGGACTTGTAGCCTACTAGACTGTGAGAGAATAAATTTATGTTTGTTAAAGCCATCCACGTGTGGTATTTCTGTTATAGCGGCACCAGATGACTAACACACCTGCCCAAAAGCAAAGATAAGGAAACAGGAAGGGATAGGAAATCTGGACGAATGGACATGGAGAACCCAGGGTAGAAGGAGAAAGGCGGAGGGTGCTGACACATTGCAGGGATTGCAACCAATATCATAAAACAATTTGTGTATAAACTTTTGAATGAGAAACTAATTTGGTCTGTAAATTTTCACCTAAATCACAGTAAAATTAAAATATATATTTGTATATATAAATGTACTTTAACAAAGGGCATTTTGTTCTCTGAGGGGTATAGAGTAGAAGAAATGGATGAGGCAGGTAGACTACAGAACATCTTGGAAAGGACCTTCCTGAGAAAGTAAGGGCCCGATAAATGTGTATTAACTAAATCATAAAATGAATAAGGAAACGCTGGTGGTGTAGTGGTTAAGAGCTACATGCTGCTAACCAGAAGGCTGACAGTTCAAATCCACCAGGCATTCCTTGGAAATTCAATGGGACAGTTCTACTCTGTCCTGTAGGGTTGCTATGAGTTGAAATTGACTCGATGGCAACAGGTTTAGCTTTTTTTTTTTTTTAAGATGAATAAAAGTGGGCCTGGTGACTTTTAATGCCCTTTCAAGCTCTGTCCTCTAAATTCACATCCGGAGGAGTTTTGATATATGACTAGGCCCTTTTCTCCCTTCTTCAGCTATCCTCTTATGCTAAAGATTTTGTGGGACAGTAGTGTTACTCTTCCCTTTTAGGCACAGTGGTCAAGCTCTTAGCTGCTAACCTACAGGTCGGCAGTTCAAACCCACCAGCTTCTCCATGGGAGAAAGATTTGGCAGCCCGCCCCCATAAAGATTAAAAACCAAATATGTTGCCGTCAAGTTAATTCTGACTGATAGCGCCTGTAAAGATTACAGCCCTGGAAACCCTATGGGTTCATTCTACTCTTTTCTGTGGGTCTCTATAAGGCAGAATTGACTCAATGGGAACTAGTTTTGGTTCAATAAGAAAACAGAAGGAAGCCAACAAGACAACCCACAATGACCTAGGTGTCTGAATCAACCTTTGAGAAGAAAGCTGATTTGCACACCCATAAAACTGCAGAATATGGCTCAGTGAGTCCTCCCGCCTCAAGATTGTTTCCAGCTGAAGTCACACTTGGCAAAGCCAGATGGCTCAGAATGTAAAGATGGCTCCGGTGCAGGGATGGATCTCCATGCAGCTCCTTCCTCTTCCTGTTTGCATCAGGCAGTGCCTCAGAGAGGCTGAGGGCAGCATCCCTTCAAGATGGATGAAAATGAGAATGTTACTTCCGGGAAGGAGAGGTCAGGGAACCTGGAGCCCAGGATAGCAAGGACATGTGAGAAAACAAGTCTTGTAACACCTAAAAGTCGGAGAAACTTTGCTCTCTGGAGAGGAATTCCTGGGAGCAGATTCTGAGGATCACTGAGTCTTGGAGGCCCCTGAAAGACATTGAGAGGGAGATTAAAGAGATGTCACGTTGTTTAAGAAAGGAAAGGCGTCAAGAAGCGCAGAACTACTATTCTGAAGACAAATGAGTTATACAGAAAAAGGTAGTTCTATGATTTGTTGAGAAGGAAGAAAAACTATGCGTGCTGAAGTTGAAAAAACATTTTTATAAATATGAGCTTTACAAATATCTCCAGATCAAACACATGACTGACTGAAGACACATGACCCCGAGTTCAACTGTAAACACCAAGGTTACGTCTGCACAAAAAAAGTCTGCTCTATGCAATGCCTTACAGGGGGAAAAAAGATTAAGTCAATAAAACAACCAATTTTTAAAATGCCAAGTACCTGCTTTGCCTGCGTGTTTTACTTTTCACTTGTTTTGGCATCCTTTAGACACAGCCAGGAAATATTACGACAACAGAAATGTCTCATGCTGGGATGTTATTTTAGTTACTGGGGCAGAGAAAGAGAGCTAAGCTTCCAAGATATAACTCAGTTGACGAGTGCTTCTGGTTCTTGAAATCTTTATCGGAAATTGCCAGAGACCCTGACTTAATGCAGCATAGCTTACTCATTGTAAAATGCCTCTTTGAGACTGTTCTTTTACCAAATGGTTTCAAAACATGGCCAGATGTATTGGGGTCACCTTCTCCTATGTGCATACTTGTTTTATTTCAACATCAACAACCAAATAGTCTTTGAAGACTGGAATAACATTTTATTCTCTTTTTTTAAATATGCCTCCTCCAGCCAAATGCTTCAATAATAATCAAACTTTGGTTTGCTTATTACTGTTTACTCAGTGAGATGAGTTTTACCCCACTTTGGCTCTGATGAAACAGAAGTTCAGAGAGGCAAAATGATTAGCTCAAGGTCATGTGCCAGGGAGGATAGAGAAAGGTCTTGAACTTGACTTAATGGCTTTTCTGCTCTGACGCCCCCACTATACTAAGCACATAAAGGGCCCTTAATATCTGTTGAAGGATTGATGAATCGAACACACAGATGAAGAGAACAGAACATGGTGGAACAGAATTTGTGACTGATTACGGGTATTTCTCCCTCTCATCTTTTTTTTTTTTTAATCATCCCTTGGAGCCCTGGTGGCACAGTTGTTAAGAGCATGGCTGCTAATCAAAAGGTCCACCAGCCGCTCTTTGGAAACCCTAAAGGGCAGTTCTACTCTGTCCTATAGGGTCGCTGTGAGTCGAAATTGACTCCATGGCAATGGATTTTTTTTGGGGGGGGGGGAGATCTTTACAGGAGCACATTGCCAAGTCTTTTCTCCTGTGGAGTGGCTGATGCATTCGAACTACTGACCTTTTGGTTAGCAGCCATGTGCTTAACCATTTATTGCATCACCAAGACTCTTTGTCACTGAAGTAGGCACCCCAAATTGCAGGGTTGTTGTGCAACGGGACTGCTTCCCACTAGGCAGCTGTGTGGTGCTCCCATGTAAAAGGGAGAGAGATTTTTTAAATTGACATGTAAAGATTCTCTGGGATGTTGTGCTACTTGGTTGGAATGACTCGTTTGAACCACGCCTCTGGAACAACATCTATAAACCAAAACAAATGAGCACTGTAAATATAACAATCAATGCATTTCACATTAGCAATATTAATTTCATGTGAGAGAGGATTTAGTTTTGGGAAAATCCAATGATGGATTTATGGCAGTAAAATGAAGACTTAGGTCCAATTTCATGCTTTAATTTCAGCAACACAAATATGAAAAATGTCTGTTTACGTAAGAATGCTATAAAATGATATTAAAAGTGCAATTTTTTTTTGCTAGTTGAAGACAATCAGAGTGTTTTTAACCAGAATGAATCACCCTGAAATGTCAAACTCAAGAGCACATAATTCTACAAATCTCTCTCATTCATTTGAACATAAAGCTAGCAAAGTGGCTTTTTTTAGAATCTTATAATTGCAGATTATGAGATAATAAATCTTATGAGCAATAACTCATTATTATGCTAATGGAATATTACAAGTACAAAAAGACAGGATGTGCACAGGAAATCTCCCCGTGTCAGTTAGGCTGCTTTTGGCTGCAAGTAACAGAATACACAACTGAAAGTTACTGAAAGAGTAAGGACATTCATAACTTCATATAGCACTGAATTAGCTCTCTATTGCTATATGACAAATTACCACAAACTCCATGGCTTAAAGCAACATGCATTTATTATCGCACAGTTACTGTAGGTCAGGAGTCCAGACACGACTGAGCTGGGTTCTCTGCTTTAGGGTCTCTCATGAGGCTACAGTAGAGGTATTGGTCAGGGCTGGGCTCCCATCTGAGGGCTTGAGTGGGGAAGAATCCACTTCCCAGCTCGCTCTGGTTGTTGGTAGAATTCACTTCCTCAAGGGCTCTTTGATTGAGAGTCTCAGTTTTTCCCTGGCTGTTGGCTGGAGGCTCCCCTCAGTTCTTTGCCACATGGGCCTCTCCAACATGGCTGCTTACTTCATCAAAACATGCAAGCTGAGAAGGCAGTGGTCTGCTAACAGGACAAAAGTTACAATCTCACAATCTATGGAGCATAATCGCAGAAGTCCTGTCTCATCATCTATGCTGTATTCTATTGGTTAGAAGCTTGTTGCTAGGCCAGCCAGCACTCAAGGGGAGGTGATTATGAAAGGGCATAAATACCAGGAAGGGGATGGTTGGGGGCCACCTAAGGGTCAGTCCACCACAGGCATAAACCTGTAGCATGGTTCCAGGGTTAGCTCAGGGACTCAATGACACCAAGCACACAGATGTCATTCATCCCTCTGTCCTGTCTCTCTCTACAGGGATGGGTATGTGCAGCACTATCAGGTGCTCTGTGCAGATAGGGACACACCCAAGTGAAGAAAGGAGGGCATGTCCACCTTTGATATTTTGAAAGAAATCCTTTCCCAAAATCCCCCCAGTAGATTTCCCCTCAGGTCTCATTGATCAGAATGGGTCTTGTGCTCGTATCCACATGGAGAGGAGTCTGGGAACATGAGGGTGAGTATCTAGCATTTTTGCCCTTCATGGGAGGTGAGTCTCTGCCAACAAGGAAGAGGTAAGGAGAAGCAAGGGTTGGGGACTAGCTGTTGGGAAGGCAACCAAGTGTCTACCACTGGCACCAATTACTAAGGAACAGGCTCTTTTAGGTCCATGTGTATATACTGCCCTGTGTCACATGGTGGCTGGATTCCCCCACCTCTTTTCTCTGTTCTCCTTGCTTGACATTTATTCATATAGTTTGGTGTGATGTCATTGAGTCTTTGCTTGGCTCAAACATTATTGTACAAACAAATGCAAATATGGGTTCTGAAGCTGCTCGAAGTTCCAATTATTATTATGCTGACTTTATTCCAAAGTTTCCTAAATAAGTTAAAATTATTACACCAGTTATAAACCCTTTATGCTCAGGACTGTTTCTGTAGACTTTTAATTAAGTGTCTGTATATATGTATGTGTATAAAAAAATGTGTATATATATGTATATATACACTTCTAATCATCTAAGTCATTTCTTTAGACGAGCAAAGATAATCACTAAAATAAAAATAAGCTGTAGTTTGAGCCTTTGATCTACCCTCAGCTCCTGCCTTTTAGGCAAAAGCCCCCAGATAAGTGCACAAAGGGTGGGCTACTTACCAACAACACAAAGTGAAAGGGCAACCTTAGACCTCTTGCTAATCACAGCAGGGGCCTGGGACCCTTAGCACCTTGAGTTATGAGGCTTCCAGACCACTTGGAGTCCCTCAAACCTGGTGACTTTCTTCCACAGGTGAACCTACCACCAGCCAACTTAGCTGACTGCCAAGAGTCCATACAAAGTGACTCCAAGAGTATCTACTCCTTCCACATTACGGTTAGCTCTTGTAGAACATACTTTCAATCACAATCCTTAAGTATTTGTTCACACCTGTAATGGCTAAATCATGTCTCTCCCATGCTATAATTTGCTGTTGGTGGTCTGGACTCAAGTGAATAAGCTTATATTTATCCCTTTCAGTAGAGTCTTATTTATTAGGCCCATTTGCTGTGACCTTCTGAATTCTGCTTCTCTAATCTCCCTTAATTACTGTAATGCTGTGTGATGTCACCCACAGGGTTTGAAAGCATGTCCAAGCATACTAACTGACCGAGCCAGCACACGGTTACGTCCCACGTGGCCTGCCCATTTTGTTGGATTTAAAAGAAAACACTGTTAGAAGGCAAGCAGTGATTTTTATTAGTCAGTTCAATGTAGTGATTATCAACTGGGGGCAAGAGGGAGGGTTCAGCCTCCAAGAGAACACTCGGCAATGTCTGGAGACAGTTCTGGGTGTCACAAGTGGAGGTTGCTACCAGCATCTAGTAGGTAGAGGCCAGGGATGCTGCTAAACATCCTATAGTGCACAGGATGGCCCCATCACAAAATATTATCTGGCCCCAAATGTCCAAATATAGTTGTCAAAAAAAGAGAATGATTTTTTTTTATATATATAAAGGCATCTCTATATGTACTAACATGGAAAAGGTTTTGAAATTTTTTGTATAATATGGTCTCATTTATATTGAGAGGGAGAAAGACATACAGAGAGAAAGCAGGGTGAGAAACACTGCTTAAGAAATGGCATCCAGTTTTGTATGGGAAATCTTCATACAATTTTCTGTCAATCCTGCATGAATTTCCATTGAATATTATTTCTATGTTTGAATGTGGAGCTCAGCTCTTGCCATGTTTGCTCACATCCTGTCTCAAAGATTCTCCATTGAGCAATTCAGGATCCCACAGCTGCACCCTCTCCCAGCTTATTCCCAGCCACCACAGGAACCTATTCTTTATACCCCAAGTCATTAGCATTTGAGAATACAGTCACACCAAGGAGTATCAGGTAAGGAAGCACCTAAGAACACTAGCTACCACTCCTGCTGGGTTCTCTGTGTTCCTGATGCCACCATGAATAATCCCTGATTGCTCTAGGACCCTGTGTTGCACTCCATTGAGACAAAGTGCTGGTCAGGAGCATCTGATTGGCTAAGCCTAGTTTACGAGACTGCATATGAGTTTTTGGGATGGGCTCCAGACCAAGGGATTCAGATGCATTCCTCTTTTACACCACCTAGGAATTCCTACCCCCATCCCCATGTTGATTCCCCAGAAACAACCACTGTTGACGGTTGAACATTCTTGTAAACATATTCAATGCATATATAGGCACATGCATTGTATAATATATTTTTATATTATAATGCACATATAAGTTAGGGTTGGCTGAGCTGCTGTAAGAAAGCCCGAAACCCATTGCCGTGGAGTAGATTCCGACTCATAGTGACCTCATGTAACGGAGTAGAAGTGCCCCACAGGGTTTTCTTCGCTGTAGTCTTTACCGAAGCAGACTGCCACGTTTTTCTCCCATGGAGTGGCTGGTGGGTTCGAGCTGCCAACCTTTCAGTTAGTAGCTGAGCACTTAACCACTGCATCACCAGGGCTCCCATAATTCAGTGGCTTAAAGAACAAAGAGTTTTATGTCTCCATCACATCATGGCCCAATGTGTGTGGTCCAGGTTGGCAGACAGCTCTGCTCCAGGCAGTTCATCAGAGACCTCGGATGACAGTTCCGGGATCTTCAACATGTGGTCCCCAAGATCACTCAGGTGGCCATCATTTCATCCAGTGGGAAGGAGTAAAAGGGAGCATGGAGAAATTAGAGTCCCTCCCTGACTTAAGGGACAGGGTTGGGTGGGGACTTAGTTGCCTAGCCATACTTATCTGTGAAGGGGACTGGTAAGCATAGTGTCGCTGGGGATATTATGCTCAAGAGGAAAGTACATAATTGTTTCCCCCAACAAATTGCTTTTTTGAACCCTTCACCCGGTTTAACTTGATTAAATGCTCAGCACATACAGGAGTTGGTCAATACATATTAGTGCTTCTTGAAAGACTGACTGGGGTTTCCTTGTTTTTAGCCGCTCTTTTCTAGTGTAGAAATTTGCATTCTCATATAGAAGGTTTGCTTTGTAATTCTCCAAAACCATATATTAAGGAATGGTTGATTTGTTCTGTTTATAATTGCACTGTTAAGTAACACGGGTAATTAAAATGATACACTGCACATTGTATTCTATTTTCCAAGAACTGGAGACCAGTCTGAATTCCTCTGAAGTCTGTAGCTGGTTTACTTTTACACTGTTGACATTCCTTGGAAGAGGCAAGAACGGGTGGGTGAAGAATACCGTGAAGCCCATTTCAGTTCAGACCTACTGACTGCTTCATTCCCAGTCTTCATCTTCAGGATTACAATTTCAATGTTAACGGTTCTTCTTTTTGAAAAAGTAACAGGGTTTTTGTCTGATGTCTCAGTATTGATACATTATCCAAAAACCAAACCAGACCCATTGCTGTTGAGTCAATTCTGATGCACAACGACCCGATAGGACAGAGTAGAACTGCCCCATAGGGTTTCCAAGGCTGTAATCTTTACAGAAGCAGACTGCCACATCTTTCTCCCACAATGCTGCTGGTGGGTTTGAATCGCCTACTTTTTGGTTCACAGCCGGGCACTTGAACCACTGCACCACTAAGGCTCCTGTGATATATTATGAGTGGTTCCTATTGTCCACAATAAACTCAAATTTGAGTTTAATTTTGGTATGGTTTCCTCACATCTTCCACCCATTATTAGAAAAGCAACAACAAAAAAATTAAAATAAATACCCAAACAGATCTGGTAATAATGGAGGCATTTCTGGGCTTTTGTCTTCTGATGACTACAAATAGGCAGAAACTGGCAAACAACAGCCCATCTGCAAAGTAACTACCATCCGAAATGACCTCACCATCTGGGACACCTTTTTCCTAACCATCTGCACTAGTTTTCATTATTGCTGCATACCAAATGACCACAAACTTATAGGCTTACAACACAAACACTTATTATCTCACGGTTTCTGTGGGTCAGGAGAACAGGTATGGCTTATCTGGGTTCTCTGCTCAAGGTCTCACAAAGCTACAATCAAGGTGTCAGCCAAGCCGTATTTCTTTCTGGGGTTTGGAGTCATCTTCTGAAAGTCATGTGGTTGTTGGAAGAATTCAGTTCCCGTAGTTGCAGGACTGAGGTCCCTGTTTTCTTGCTAGCTGTTGGCCAGGGGCCAGCTCTCAGCTACTAGGGGCTGCCCACATTCCTTGCCATGTGTCCCCCTCACGGGCCCTCTCAATATGGCATGTTATTTCTTTAAACCCTGCAAGGGAGAGCCTCAACTTCAACCTGCTAGGATGGAGTCTTAATAACAGAACATAATCCTGAGAGTAACATATCATCTCTTTGCCATATAAGGCAACCTAATCAAAGGAGTGAAATCCCATAACCTTTGCCATATTCAATTGGTTAGAAGCAAGTCACAGATTCCACCCACACTCAAGGGAAAGGGGTTATACAAGGGTATAACTAATTGAGGATCCCTTTAGGGCATGTCGGAAACCCTGGTGGTGTAGTGGTTAAGAGCTACGGCTGCTAACCAAAAGGTCAGCCATTCAAATCCACCAGGTGCTCCTTGGAAACCATATGGGGCAGTTCTACTCTGCCCTATAGGGTCGCTATGAGTCAGAATCAACTCGACAGCAGCGGGCAAACTATGGCCGAGCCTGACCTGCATGTTTGTTTTTGTAAATAAAGTTTTATTGGAACACAGCCTTGTCCACTTGTTATGTATTGTTTGCAGTTGCTTTCTTGCTACAAGGACACAATTGAACAGTTGTGACAGAGACTGTATGACCCACAAAGCTGAAAATATTTACTATCTGGCTCTTTATAGAAAAATGATTATTGACCCAGGCTCTAAACTAAAGAGAACCAAGCATGTTTCTTTTTCATTTAAAATTCCGATAGCATATACACCTTACTTTTCGCTTCTGCCATTGCCCCCCTCCCCAGGTTAGTCCCTTGTTGTCATACACCTGGATTGACACAGACATCTCCTAATCGGGCCTCAGCAGCTACTAAGAGCAGCTCTCCATTGTAGCCTTTCGTGGATCTTCATTGTCTGAGCATCAAAGGCTCTTCCCTGTCTGATTCCAAGTGCTCTTTTCTCTCTCTTTTCCTTCTTTTCTTCAAAAGTAACCCGTCTTCTCTGGGCAGGCAGATGGCAAACACTAGCTCCAAGACGTTACCCAGTTAGCATGTGTTGGGTGTGTGACTCATTTAGCTCGTTGCCTAAATTGTCTGGACTTAGCAGTTATCTGTTACCCTATGGAAGCCCTGGCTCCCTTACAGATCAAGATCATTGTGCACAGGAACCTGTGTCATTCTCTTTGCATCTGATAAAAGACCACTGGCGTGAGATGGATCAAGAGTCACACAGAAGTTACAGACTCTGATAGGTCCATAAGACACACTGCTTTATTACTAAAAAAATAAACCTTTGCTTAATGTATGTTATTTTTAATGGTGGTGATATTTAAATGATTTCCTAAATTTTAAATAAATTCAAATTTGCAAAAAAGTTGCTGTGATAGTACAGAGAACTTTTTTTCCCTAAACCACTTGTGTGTGAGTTGCCAGCATAATGGGCCGTCACTCCTAATATCTGACTGTGTCATTCCACTATCCCAGGTCAAAACACCACCACTGCGCCCCTGTGTGGACGCCCTTCTCATGTTACTCAGCTTCCGACCCCCATGGCAGGTGGTCGGGAGCGAATGCCCTCCTCACCCTGTGAGTATATGGGCCATGGCTGCCCCCTCCCAGAGAGCCCACCGAACATGGCTCTTGGATTGAAATATTCAGGAAAGGAAGGTAAAAGGGGAAGGTAGGTCTTTATAATTGACTTATTTTTTGATGGTCTCCTTCCCCTTTTTAACGCAGCTCATGCGCTAGTATATTACCAAGACCTAGAACAGTGCCTGCCCTGTAATAGGTACCCAAAGATTATTCACTGAATGAATGAGTGAGTGAATTAATGAACAAATGAATACATGGAGACTTAAAGTTTATTTCCCCAGTAATCCATGTTAACACCCTTAAAAAGTCCCTTTCTTTTGGCCCTTGTACTCATTTGACTTCAGATGGAGAATTCACCCATGGGAACCCAATGATTGCTTTGGGTTTCCCACCTGACCTAGCGTGACGTCTGGGCAAGTTTATTTTCAGGTCACTATAACCCAAACTTTTTTTCCTTGCAAGAGAATGGCCAAAACATCATTTTTCCTTATTAGGAGGTGGCTCCTGTGTTTGTGTTGGGCTCAGATTTCATGGCTCCCAGGCCTCCCCGCTCCGCCCTTGAGCTGATTTACGGTGATTTCTATCCACTGAGATCAAAATCAGCTGCTGCTTCTGTCTCCGAATCAAAATATTGTCAAATAAGACATCTGTTGGTAAAGTTATTTCTGCGCAGACAAAGAAAGAATTGGGGGGCGACTTCCAGCACTGATAGAATGTGTTGGAGAGAAAGGACAGTGAGCCCCCCAGAGTTCCCACCTTCCCGGCAGTCACACTTTTACCAGCTGGCTAGGTTCTGGAACCTACCTCGTGGGGAGATGTAGGACCTGTCACACCTCCTGCCCCAAGCCATCACAACGCCAAGGAGGAAAATGTGCGAACGGGCATTACAATGTCTACAATGGTGTTTTCATCTAGAATTTAACATAACTGATTCCCCTCCACCTCCCCCCCGCCCCCGGCATAGTCACACAAAACGACTACAAAATGCTGTGCGGCTGCAAAGTTTCTTTAATGTATGTGAAAAAGAGACGCAAAAGTATATGGACCTTTCAAAAAGATGTTTATTTACTGATGAACAACTGTCCCCGGGGTTGCGAAGGAAAGCTTTTCCATATATGTAGGCTCAGAATATTTGGGGGAAGTCAAATGTCATTTCCTACAGTTTTACTTCTGATGTGTTCAACTAACTGCTCACCTCCGTCCAAACCCCCTGTGCCTCGTGTGCTTTCCGGAAGGCCTACTTTTCCCCTCCCCTTCTCTTCCAAGACCCTTTCCCTGACAAATCTTCCCTCCTCTTCTTAAGACCAGGCATGAAACTTTCTCTGTGAAAGCTTTAATGGCTCTTCAGCAAGTCGATTAGAACAGTCATCTTGCATTGAAATTCTATATTTACGTTCTGTCTCTATCACAGGCTGGGAACTTCTAGATGGGGGAGCAGTTTCATTTTATTTTATTTTAGCTATGCTAAAGATCTCAAGTGTTTAGAGTTGGGGTAGTTACAATGGCTATGTCACAACACGCTGGGCGAGGTGCTGTGTATCTTTTTCTTCTCAGTGACTGACGATTAGCGACATTTAACATCAGAGGGGCTAAGAGCCGGGTCCAGGGACCTAGGCCCTCCTGGGCTGGATCCCTGCTCACCCACTTTTCTGTGTGACTTTGGGCAATTAGGACAACCTTCCTGATTTTCTTTGTCCTCAAAATGTAAAATAGGTATAAGAAGAGCCCCTGTTTTTTTCTTTTATTATTATTTTTGAGTGTTAAATGTAATATTGCAAATTGATGCTCAGCAGGATAGCTATGGCAGGAAGCAGCCGGAAAATTCTAGCTACCACTTTTTTAATGGAGTGGGCTCAATAGATCCTTGATCTAAAAAGCTGTTTGGGGTTTCAATCAAGTGAACAACTTGTATGTGTTTTCTTGATTCTTCTTTCCTTTTTCTGTCTTTTATTTGTCATCCCTGAGCACAGCTGCTGTATATACCAGGGCAAAGTTTGCTCAGATGCTGAGGTCTTTTCAAGGGAAGCCAGTTTTCAAATTCAGGCACATGGGCTTCTAGGATGCAGCCCAAACGTTATCGAATAATGAAGCATTAAGCTTCTTTGCAGATAAAACTGGAGCACTTCATTCTCTAAGGGTTTTACATTTAAGGGATGTAGACCCAGGCACTTGACAAATGTTATTTCAAACCATTCTCCTGGCGGTCCTGCATGGTAGGCGTTAGTAGTACCATTTTACAAAGAATGGGATTGAAGCCAGCGTCACTACAAGAATTATCATTATAGGCACAGTCTTTCAGCTCTGTTTCCCTCCCTGGTGGCTTCGGTTTTTCCCCACTACTGATGTCTTTCTTCCTAGAGACTCAGAAGATGGTCACTGGCCTCCAGAAAGATCCATCCTTATAGCTCACGGTCCCAAAGGAAGCGGAACCCTCTCTTAGAGCATCTAGTTTCTTATCCGATTTCATGGAAGGACTGTGATTGGCCTTTGTTAGTCTCTGCTATTATGTTTTCATCACTAAACAAAAGAGCAATCAGCTGTGGCTTAAGTGAAAAGAAGATATTTGATTACCTACAGAGCTAGACCTCAGAGTCTAGGGGCCTCTGGACTGGCTCAGTGGTCTCAAGGTAATGGGCAATGTATTGTGAACCTCTTGGGTTTCAGCTTGTGGTTGCAGATGGTTGTTGCTGCTCCAAGCAGAGTGCTTTCTTGGCTGCAGTGCTGTAGGGAGGAAGCAAGGATAGAAAAGGGATTCTTCGCTCTGCAACTCTTATTTTTTGGAGTAGAAGCTCTCTACTTTTTGAAACCCTCAGCAGACGTCTCTTCATGCCTCATTGGCCAGAAGAGGGAGAACTTCCTCTCCTTTCTCACATATACTGCCATCACCCAAGCTGAGGCTTTCATCCCTTGGAATTTAGCTCACCAGATTTAGCAAAAAAAAAAAAAGACGGCCAATTAAAAAGAACACTTTTTTAGTATAAGTATATCCCATGCAATATTTGGGACATACTTATACTACAAAATGATTCGTTCTTTATCTGAAATTCAAGTTTAACTGGGCATCTCGTATTTTGTATTTTATCTGGAAACCATACTTGTCATACATTCCTTCTCCAGGGAACCCGCTGCGGGAATGCCCGCCATTGCTGAACTCCCATGCCTTCCAGCGTGGAACCATTGCTCTGCTGTCTGAATAGCTTCTACCCCACTTGCAGTAGGCCCTGGCTTAGACTGTTCCCAAGCACAGCACTCTAAGCACTGCTGCTACTTCCCAGGCTCTGTCCCGCCTGCCTTCGGTTTTCTCGGCCTTCCCAAATTCATCATGTGGATTTGGACTTTTAAGGCCTGAAGCAGTTGCGTGTGGGTGTGCACGCGTGTGAGAAAAAATGATTTCCGTCTCTCTGAGAAGCTCATGGGAATGGAATAAATGAGTAATACAGCCGTGGAGGGGCCCTGGGGGAAGGAATTCTCTAGCATCCCACAGTAGCCCCCTTTCTGAAAGCCTCGGGTCAGCAGAGCCTCGGAAATATCCGAGGCAAAGCAAAAACTCCTCTGTAAATAATAACACTCCAGGAACAGCGCCCTCGCAGTCTGTATTTCTGAAGACCAGCTGCAGCTAACCTGGGATATGTGGTACATTCTTGAGGAGAATTTTTTGCAAAGATTTGGATTCTTAATGCTGTTGTGGCCTAAAAAGGCAGCTGAGTTTTCTGTTGGTTGGATAAAACAATTCCCCCCCAAATTTTTTAAAAAACTTTGTTTATAGTCTTCCTTAGAGTCGCTAGCCCTGGGTTAGAAAGGGCAGTGGTGAGATTTCAGTGACTCGGGGAACTACAGGTAAGGGCAAAGACACAAGAGGCAGCTTCATGGGGATCCAAATCCAGTTGAGAGACTCAGATAACTCTCATGTGTGTTTATTTAGTGGCCCAGGGGAAATTGGGCTTGAGTTATAGTGTGTGTGTTGCTGAGTTCTTTCTGAGTGTCTTGGTTCATTCAAGTAAAAAAGATTGGAAGGAAAAAAAGCCGCTAACATGCTAAAACTCTAATGATTACTTAAACATTACTTAAAAAAACCCCAGCTTTGTTGAGATAAAATTCACATCCCATGCAGTCCTTGCATTTGCAGTGTAGAAGCCAATGGCTGTCAGTATTTCACCGAGTTGTGCAACCATCACCACTCTCAATTAGAACATTTTCATCACCCCAAAAAGAAACCTTGTCCCCATTAGCAGTCACCCCCCCATTCCTCCCTCCTTCTATCCCCTGTCAACCACTCATCTACTTTCTGTCTCTATGGATTTGCCTGTTCTGGACATTTTATATAAATGGAATCATACAATATGTGATTTTTTGTTTCTGGCGTCTTTCACTTAGCATCATGTTTTCAAGGTTCATCCATGTATAGCATGTATCACTGCTTCATTCTTTCTAGTGCCAAATAATATTTTATTGCTTGTATATACCACATTTGACTTATACATTCATCAATTGATGGACATTTAGGTTGTTTCCACCTTATTTGTGAAGTGAAAGAAATGTGTACAAGTTTTTGGGTAGACATACGTTTTCAATTCTCTTGGGTAGATACCTTAGGAGTGGAATTGCTGGGTCATTATGGTAATTACATGTTTAACACTTTGAGGAACAACCAAACGGTTTTTCCCCGGCAGCTACACCATTTTAGATTTCCTACCAGTGCTGTGTAAGAGTTCCAGTTTCTCCATATCCTACTAACACTTGTTATTCTGTGTCTTTTTCATTATAGCCATCCTAGTGGGGATGGAAATCCTGGTGGCATAGTGGTTAAGATCTCCGTCTGCTAACCAAAAGGTTGGCAGTTTGAGTCCACCAGGTACTCCTTGAAAACTCTATGGAGCAGGTCTACTCTGTCCTATAGGGTTGCTGTGAATTGAAATTGACTCAACGGCAATGGGTTTACTTTTTTGGATTTTAGTGGGGGTGAAGTGGTATGTCTGACCCAAATTCCCTTCTAGTCTCATTGCACAAGGTATGTATGAGATTGGTTTAGTAGCAGAGTCAGGATCAGCTACATAATTTGCAGGGCCCAGTGGGAAATAAAAATGTGAGAATCTTTGTTCAAAAAGTATTAAGAATCTCAACGCATCCAGGGCAGAGCAATATACCAAGCCCTTCTGAGCATGGAGCCCTATGCGACTGCGCAGGTTGTCAGCCCAGGAAGCCAGCCCTGAATAGAGTTCTGCGTTTAAGAATTTCTAGATTGCATCTGCCATAGAGTACCAGCCTGAAATCAGAATGACACATTGGCAGGTGTTTCCTAAGCAGCTGAATTTCCACCATGACCAGAAGGATGCCACTCTTCAGAAATACATGTGCCACTAGGTATCTCCAATATTAAATGTCTTTGGCAGTGCTGTGGATTGAATTGTGTCCCCCCAAAATGTGTGTCAACTTGGCTAGGCCACGATTCCTAATATTGTGTGATCAGCCACCATTTTGTCATCTGAAGCGATTTTCCTTTGGGTTGTATATCCTACCTCTATGATGTTAATGAGATGGGATTAGAGGCAGTTATGTTAATGAGGTGGGACTCGATCTGCAAAATTAGGTTGTATTTTGGGTCAATCTCTTTTGAGATATAAAAGAGAAGCAAGCAGGGAGACAAGGGGACCTCATACCACCAAGAAAGTAGTGCCAGGAGAAGAATGTGTCCTTTGGATTCAGGGTCCCTGCATTGAGAAGCTCCTATACCAGGAGAAGATTGATGACAAGGACCTTCCTCCAGAGCCTACAGAGAGAGAAAGCTGTCCTTTGGAACTGGTGCCCTAAATTTGGACTTCTAGCCTCCTGATCTGTGAGAGAATAAATTTTTCTTTGTTAAAGCCATCCACTTGTGGTGTTTCTGTTACAGCAGCGCTAGATTCCTAAGACAGGCAGAATCTTTGAGCTAGAGTCCAGGGAGCTGGATGGTTCTGTTGTCTTTGTTTTGGGGTCCTTGCTGATGTACAGTCCTTTACGCTGCCTCACATTTCAGACAAGCAATGGTAAAATGCCAGCGTGATCCATTGCTCCTTGTGTGGCAAGCCCTGTTTGCCCAAAGGCAAATAAGAACCCTTCTGACACACAGGGCCCACAAGCTCAGAACCCCACAACTCAGTTGAACTCTGACCGCAGAGTACACGGCTTGTTATGAGTATCTCTGGGAGAAAGCCACATTTGTTTAAAGTGGGGAATAAGGAGATTCAGAACACATTTTAAGACATCTGTGATGATCAGATGGCTGCTTCTGTAGCTGGTTGCCTGCCTGAAGCATTTGCATGCATTAATATTTCTTCTGGGAAATAGAAAATGTTTTGGTCCTCAATTTAGAATTCTTTATTCTGTGAGTTCAAAGGTTCTGGGCTTCCACATCTCAGCAGGCTCCTGTTTTTGTTTCTTTGTGCCCCAGAGGACTAGAGCGTCGTGTTACTTTGTTCTCAGAGGAATTTTGTTGCTTGGAAGGAATATACTTGATAATTAGCATTGTAGGAAAGTGAGAAAGCAAGTAAAAATGAACACAAGCTCTGAAGCATTCTCCATCCACCTCCCCCCCGCAAGTCTGTCTGGCTTTACATTTTATTTTTGTATTTTCTCATGCTAGCAGTACTTTTTCAAGGTATAATTTATAGACAGTAAAATGCACCAGTCCTAAAGTGGACAGCTTGATGAATTTTAAGAAATGCATACATCCATTGCCCAAATTAAGATATAGAACATCTCCATCCCTGCATCGTACGGCCTTCTGCTGAATGTTCCTGCCAAGAGGCAACCACCATTCTTATTTCCATCAACATGGATTAGTGTTGCCTGTTTTTGGAAATTCATAGAAATGTAATCATATCATACGTACTCTTATGATATCCATGCTACTAAGAATTCTTTATATATGCCTGGAATGAGTAATTTGTCAGATATAAATATTGTGGATATTTTCTCCCAGTCTGTGTCTTGCCTTTTCAATTTTTTAATGGCATCTTTCAAAGAGCAGGAGGTTAATTTTTTTTTTTTTAATTTTGATGAAGTCCAGTTTTTAACTCTTCAGTGATTGTTGGTTTTGGCATCCTAAGAAATCTGTATCTACCCCAAGATTGCAGAGATTTTCTTTCAAAGGTTTTCTAGTCTTATACTTTTAGGTCTGTGATCCATTTTGAGTTCATTGTTGTGTATGGTGTGGAGTAGGGGTCACAAATATTCTCACACTATCTATTGAAACTCTATCCTTGTCCCACTGAGTTGCCTTGGGAGCTTTGCTGAAAACTGATTGACTCTATATATGTGTGTCTGTTTATGGATTCTCTATTATGTTCCATTGATCTATATGTCTTTCTTTATGCAAACTATCAGCATGTCTTTGTTACCATAGCTTTATAATAAATCTTGAAATTCGGTAGTACAAGTCCTTTAACTTTGTTCTTGTTCAAAATTGTTTTGGCTGTTCTAGGTTCTTTGCATCCTCATAACATTTTAGAATCAGTTTGTTGATTTCTGCAAGATCTGCAGGAATTTTGGTTGGAATTGCATTGCATTCATAGATCAATTTCTTTCTTTTTACTCAGTACTGTTTTTTTAGTTTTCAGTTTTTAGGTCTTGCATATGTTTTGTTAAATTTAACACTTTTTTTTTTGCAATTATAGTGTTGTTTTCCTAATTTCGTTTTCTAATTCTACTTTGATTATAAATAGAAATACAATTGCTTTTGTATATTGACCTTGTATCTTGAGACCTGGAAACCCTGGTGGCGTAGTGGTTAAGTGCCAAGGCTGCTAACCAAAGGGTTGGCAGTTCGAATGCACCAGGCGCTCCTTGGAACCTCTGTGGGGCAGTGCTACTCTGTCCTATAGGGTCGCTATGAGTCAGAATCGACTCGACGGCACTGGGTTTGGTGGGTTATCTTGAGACCTGGCTAAATCCACTTATAGTTTTAGTAGCTCTTTTTGTAGACTTCTTAGGTTTTTCTTCCTACATTATTAATACGTGATTATGTTCTCTATGAATAATACAGATTTTGTTTCTATGTATGTCCTTTATTTCTTTTACTCGCCTTGTGGCACTGTCTCTTATAGAATCTCTTTAAGGCTTTAATTTGCATTTTCTTGTTGAGCGTTCCTACGTTAAGCCCATTGCCGAGTCGATTCTAACTCATAGCGACCCTATAGGACAGAGTAGAACTGCCCCTACAGTGTTTCCAAGGCTGTAATCTTTAGAGAAGCAGACTGCCACATCTTTCCCCCGCAGAGCCTCTGGTGGTTTTGAACCACCAACCTTTCAGTTTGCAGCCGAATGCGTAACCGCTGTGCCACCAGGGCTCCTTTTATTCCCACATTGCTTTTCATATGTTTATTGGCCATTTGAGTATTTTATTTTGTGAACTTCCTGTCGCATCATTTATTACTAATATTACTGTTATTCTTTATGGGGTTGTTTCTATTTGCAGGAGTTTTAAAAAATATATCCTGAATACAAGTCCTTTATTAGATATACATATTATAAATATTTTCTTTTAGTCTGTGGCTTGTCTTTCTGACTTCAGTAATGCTATCTTTTATGAGCAATAAAAAATTTTTTTTTGATGAATCCAAATTTATCAAAATTTCTTGTTTTTATGTCCTAGGAAATCTTTGCCTACCCCAAGGGCATAAAGATATTTCTCTTATGTTTTCTTCTCGATGCTTTAGTTTTAGCATTTACATTAAGATCTATGATTATTTGTTTTAAAAAAAAGCTATATACATACATATGTATATAAAACCAAAAAATAAAAAAAAACCCATTGTTGTCAAGTCAATTCCAACTGATAGTGACCCTATAGGAAAGAGTAGAACTGCCCCATAGAGTTTCCAAGGAGCAGCTGGTGGATTCGAACTGCAGACATTTTGGTTAGCAGCCAGGCTTTTAACCACTATCTACACACATACTCTAAACACACACGCACACGTTGTTGTTGTTAGATGCCACTGAATTGATTTTTGACTTGCAGCAACCTCATGTGACAGAGTAGAACCGCCCCATAGGATTTCCTAATCTGTAATCTTTATGGGAGCAGATCCCCAGGTCTTTTCTTCTGTGGTACTGCTGAGTGGATTCGAACCACTTACCTTTTAGTTTGCAGCTGGGCACTTAACCATTGCGCTACCAGGGCTCCTTTTATAAGAGTTAAGCTGCTAACTGAAAGATCAGAGGCTGGAACCCACCCAGCAACTCCTCGGGAGGAAAGTCCTTGTGATCTGCTCCTGTAAAGATTACAGCCTAGGAAACCCTATTGGGCAGTTCTACTCTGTCCTATAAGGGTCCCTATGAGTCAAAATCAATGTGAAGGCACACAACAACAGGGAGGGAGGTGTGCAGAGCCGAAGGAGCACCAATGAAGCTCTAGCTGGACTCGGTAATGAAATCCTGGTGGAGTCCCTGGCATTTTCCTGAGGCAGGCTCAGGTCTAGTATGAGGCTAACACCTAGGTCTTTTTGGTGTGCTGAGCACCCATGTCAGGAGTCCCTGGGTGGTGAAATGGTTAAGTACTGGGCTACTAACCAAAAGGTTGTTGGTTTGAACCCACCTAGAAGCACCTTGGAAGACAAACCTAGCAATTTGCTTCTGAAAGGTCACAGCCATGAAAATCCCGTGGAGCACAGTTCTATTCTCCAGCACATGGGGTCGCCATGAGTCAGAATCAACTCAAGGGCAACCGGTGGTGCCTACGTCAAGCTTATGGCTTATGAGAAAGAACAAAAAGCTCAGTCAACCTTCACTGAGGCATCCTCACCCACAGTGCTGGTTTTGGGCTTCAGGGCCGAGAGGGTGTATGTTACCCTGTGTAAAGACAGCAGCATGAAAGCGCTGTCCCCAGGAGCCAGGGTCTAGTGCAGGAGTTGACCAGCTAAAAGGAGTGTCAAAAAGGCAATTTCACCAGGGCCGAATGTGTGAAATGCCTGCTGAACTCAGAAGGTCAAACTGCTGGAGTTCTTCGTCTTATTAACCTTCAGCTTTCAAAAATTTTTTTTTTCAAATGTGCTGGTACAGCTTTTCAGCAGAAGATTCACTTGTAGACGCAGTGTACCTTTGAGCCCAAACTGTCTGAATGAGCATATGCATTGGCAAAATCACTGTTTAAATAGCCCTCCTTGGGTTGCTGCGTTGTATCATTAAACTGAAAGTTAATTCTGCTCTTCTTGCATGGCTGCTCCCTACATCGGCCCTGTCTTTTGTTCATCAGATGATTCTGAGAAACCCCAGAGGCCCCTCCTCTGGAATTAATAGTGGAGACAGTTACTAGGTTTCTATGTTCGGAAACACAGAATGTTCAGCTTTAGCTCCCAAGAGAGTTCGAATGCTGGCTGTATTTGGAAGGAGAGCAGATAGGGAATGGCAGGAAGGCTAAGGCAAGATGAAGAAACTGCCAGGACATGGAGCTGCACAGCACAGGGCACAGGGCAACTAACTAGAAGATCAGGATTCAGAAGGGGACCATGAATCGGATATTGAGCCCAAACAGAAGTGTGGTGGATCCAGCCCTGTTGGAAGCAGGGTTAGATTTCCAGTAGCATATGGAAGATGGGGCCCACCTTGGGGGACGGCCAAAAGGGAAGGGGGACTTGTCCACACCTGGGCTCTCAGCAAGTCCTCTGAGCACCTCATCACTATGATCTGCCCTGTGTCTCCCATCTCCTCCACTAAAACCTTCTTCTAGCCTCATCATCTTTCTCCTAGACTACCAGTGCCCCCCTTCTACTCCTGATGCCCCAAACCACTCTCCACAGAACAGGTTGAATTATCTTTCAGAACATAAGCCACAAAGTCACTGTATGACCTGGTTTCTGCCTACCCATCCTGTGTCATCACGCTTCAGCCCCTCTACTTCCATTACCTTCATTAAACACACTGAGCACCTTATGACCTCAGGACCTTTGCACCTGCTGTACTCGCTACCTGCAATTCTTGCCCCCACTTATCATTGCCCATTTTTTGGCCACCTCCCCTCAGAACAACCTTCTGTGGCCCTTCATTCTAAAGTGGTGCCCCCCCAATCGTTCTTTAGCAATCATCCAATTTTCTTTTCTTTTTTTAATCGTGCTTTAAGTGAAAGTTTACAATTCAAGTCAGTTTCTCATACAAAAACTTATACGCACATTGTTATGTGGCCCTAGTTGCTCTCCCTACAATGCAATAGCACACTCCTCCTCCCCTCCCTGTATTTCTCGTGTCCATTCAACCAGCTCCTGTCCCCCTCTGCCTTCTCATCTTGCCTCCAGACAGGACCTTCCCACATAGTCTCATGTGTCTACCTGAACTAAGAAGCACACTCTTCACCAATATCATGTCTTGTAGTCCAGTCTAATCTTTGTCTGAAGAGTTGGCTTCAGGAATGGTTTTAGTTCTGGGCTAACAGAGAGTCCGGGGGCCATGTCTTCTGGGGTTCCTCCAGTCTCAGACCACCAATTCTGGCCTTTTTACTAGAATTTGAGTTCTGCACCCCCCACTTTTCTCCTGCTCCATCAGGGACTCTCTGTTGTGTTCCCTATCAGGGTGGTCATTGGTGGTAGGCAGTCACCATCTAGTTCTTCCGGTCTCAGGCTGATGAAGTCTCTGGTTTATGTGGCCCTTTCTGTCTCTTCGGCTTATATTTTCCTTATGTCTTTGGTGTTGTTCATTCTCCTTTGCTCCAGGTGGGTCGGGACCAATTGATGCATCTTAGATGGCCACTTGCAAACTTTTAAGACCCCAAAAGCCACTCACCAATGTGGGAGGCGGAACATTTTCTTAATAAACTTTGTTACTTCAGTTGACCTAGATGTCCCCTGAAATGATGGTCCCCAGGCCCCCGACCCTGCTACTCTGTTCCTTGAAGTGTTTGGTTGTGTTCAGAAAACTTCTTAGCATTTGGTTTAGTCCAGTTGTGCTGAATTCCCCTGTACTGTGTGTAAGATAATTCTTGTCTACTATCTAGTTAGTGAACACCCCTCTCCCTCCCTCCCCACCCTCATAATCATCAAAGAATTTTTTTTCAGTGTTTAAACCTTTTCTTGAGTTCTTACAACAGGGGTCTCATATAATATTTATCCTTTTGGGACTGACTAATTTCACTCAGCATAATGCCTTCCAGATTCATCCATGTTATGAAATGTTTAGCGGATTCACTGTTGTTCTTTATCGTTCCATAGTATTCCATTGTGTGAATATACCATAATTTGTTTATCCATTCATCAGTTGATGGGCACCTAGGCTGTTTCCATCTTTTTGCTATTATGAACAATGCTGCAGTGAACATGGGTGTGCATATATCTATTCGTGTATGTGTGAGGGCTCTTATTTCTCTAGGATATATTCCAAGGAGTGGGATTGCTGGATCATATGGTACTTCTATTTCTAGCTTTTTAAGGAAGCCCAGATCAATTTCCAAAATGGTTGTACCATTCGACATTCCCACCAGCAGTGTATAAGTGTTCCAGGCTCTCCACAACCTCTCCAACATTTATTATTTTGTGTGTTTTGGATTAATGCTAGCTAGCCTTGTTGGGGTGAGATGGTATCTCATTGTAGTTTTGATTTGCATTTCTCTAATGGCTTATGTTCGTGAGCATTTCTTCATGTATCTGTTAGCTTCCTGAATGTCTTCTTTGGTGAAGTGTCTGTTCATATTTTTTGCCCATTTTTTAATTGGGTTATTTGTCTTTTAGTTGTTGAGGTTTTGGAGTATCTTGTAGATTTTAGAGATTAGACACTGATTGGACTTGTCATAGCCAAAATTTTTTTCCCAGTCCGTAGGCTGTGTTTTTACTCTTTTGGTGAAGTCTTTGTATAAGCTTAAATGTTCTATTTTCAGGAGCTCCCAGTTGTCTAGTTTCTCTTCTGGTGTTTGTGCATTGTTAGTAATGTTTTGTATACTTGTTTATGCCATGTATTAGGGCTCCTAACATTGTCCCTAATTTTTCTTCCATGATCTTTATCATTTTAGATTTTATATTTAAGTCTTTGATCCATTTTGAGTTAGTTTTTGTGCATGGTTTGAGGTATGGGTCTTGTTTCATTTTTTTGCAGATGGATATCCAGTTATGCCACCACCATCTGTTAAAGAGACTATCTTTTCACCAATTAATGGACTTTGGGCCTTTGTCAAATATCAGCTGCTCATAGGTGGATGACTTTACGTCTGGATTCTCAATTCTGTTCCGTTGGTCTATGTACCTGTTGTTGTACCAGTACCAGGCTGTTTTGACTACCATGGCAGTATAATAGATTCTAAAATCAGGTAGCGTGAGGCCTCCCACTTTGTTCTTCTTCTTCAGTAATGCTTTATTTATCTGGAGCCTCTTTCCTTTCCATATGAAATTGGTGATTTGTTTCTCCATCTCATTAAAAAATGCCATTGGAATTTGGATCGGGATTGCATTGTATCTGTAGATCACTTTGGGTAGAATAGACATTTTCACAATGTTGAGTATTCCTATCTATGGACAAGGTATGCTTTTCCACTTGTGTAGGTCTCTTTTGGTTTCTTGCAGTAGCGTCTTGTAGTTTTCTTTGTATAGGTCTTTTACGTCTCTGGTTAGATTTATTCCTAAGTACTTTATCTTCTTGGGGGCTATTGTAAATGGTATTGATTTGGTGATTTCCTCTTCAAAGTTCTCTTTATTGATGTAGAGGAATCCAGCTGATTTTTGTATGTTTATCTTGTATCCTGATATTTTGCTGAAATCTTCCATTAGTTCTAGTAGTTTTCTTGAGGATTCTTTAGGGTTTTCTGTGTATAGGATCATATCATCTGGAAATAGAGATACTTACTTTTACTTCTTCCTTACCAATTTGGGTGGCCTTTATTTCTTTTTCTAGCCTAATTGCTCTGGCTAGGACCTCCGGCACAATGTTGAATAAGAATGGTGATAAAGGGCACCCTTGTCTGGTTCCCATTCTCAAGAGGAATGCTTTCAGATTCTCTCCATTTAGGATGATGTTGGCTGTTGGCTTTGTATAAGTGTCCTTTATTATGTTGAGGAATTTCCCTTCTATTCCTATTTTGCTGAGAGTTTTCATCATGAATGGGTGTTGGACTTTGTCAAATGCCTTTTCTACATCAATTGATAAGATCATGTGTTTCTTGTCTTTGTTTTATTTAAGTGATGGATTACATTGTTTGTCTAATTTTGAACCATCCTTGCATGCCTGGTATGAAACCCAATTGGTTGTGGTGAATTTTTTTTTTTTGATATGTTGTTGAGTTCTATTGGCTAGAATTTTGTTGAGGATTTTTGCATCTAAGTTCATGAGGGATATTTTTCTGTAATTTTCTGGTTTTTTTGCCGAGTCTTTACCTGTTTTTGGTATCAGGGTTATGCTGGCTTCATAGAATGAGTTTGGGAGTATTCCATCCTTTTCTATGCTCTGAAATACCTTTAGTAGTGGTGGTGTTAACTCCTCTCTGAAAGTTTGGTAGAATTCTCCAGTGAAGCCGTCAGGGCCAGGGCTTTTTTTCTTGGGAGTTTCTAAATTACCTTTTCAATCTCTCCTTTTGTTATGGGTTTATTTAGTTGTTCCACTTCTGTTTTTGTTAGTTTAGATAGGTAGTGTGTTTCAAGAAATTTGTCCATTTCCTCTAAGTTTTCAAATTTGCTAGAGTACAATTTTTCATACTATTCTGTTATTATTCTTTTAATTTCAGTTGGGTCTGTTGTGATATCGCCCATCTCGTTTCTTATTTGAGTTATTTTCTTCCTCTCGTGTTTTTCTTTTGTCTGTTTGGCCAGACTGGTTTATCAATTTTGTTGATCTTTTCAAAGAGCCAGCTTTTGGTCTTGTTAACTCTTTCAGTTGTTTTTCTGTTCTCTATTTCATTTAATTCTGCTCTAATTTTTATTATTTGCTTTCTTCTGGTGCCCGAGGGCTTCTTTTGCTGCTCTCTTTCTATTTGTTAGAGTTGTAGGGTTAATGTTTTGATTTTGGCCCTTTCTTCTTTTTGGATGTGTGCATTTATTGCTATAAATTGACCTCTGAGCACTGTTTTTGCTGTGTACCAAAGGTTCTGGTAGGTTATGGTTTCATTCTCATTTGATTCTGTAGATTTCTGTATTCTGTCCTTAATTTCTGCTATAACCTAGTAGTGAACTCTCCACCTCTTGGTCTCTCCTGATGTGAAAATGCATCCCGACCGCCACTGCTTGCCTTACTGTGCTGGCACCAGTGGATCTGGCCTATGGGGTGCTGGTTCCCACTGGGTCAGATCTGGCAACTCCTCGCTGCTTCTGAACTGTCTCTCCCTCCCCCTGTTGCTCAGTCCGAGTCTTCAACTTTTGCCTTTGATGTTCAAGGCTCATAGAGTGTCGTATATAATTGATTTGCTTGTTTTGGGGGGGGGGTTGTTGTAAGAAGGACCACAGGAAGTATTTGACTACTCCGCCATCTTGGCCTCACCTCCAATTTTATTTTCTTCATAACATTTACTGCCACCTGAAATAATCAAGTTCACTCGTTTCAGTGATTCTCAACTGGGGGCAGTTTTACCCCGCAGAGGATGGTTGGCAAGGTCTGGAGACATTTTTGGTTGTCACCTCTGCGGAGGTGCTCCTGGCATCTAGTGGGTGGAGGCAGGGATGCTGCTAAACATGCTACGATGCCCAGGACAGGTCCTCTACCCTCACCCCCACACCCCTACAAAGAATGATGCTGCCTCAAATGTCAATAGTGCTGAGGTTGAGAACCTGCTTTATTAGTTGCTTTTCTATTGTCTGTCTGTACCCTTAACCCTCTCCTTTAATAGATATCCCAAGAAAGCAGGGCCCTCATCTGACTTCGCTGCTCTATCTCCAAACCCCAGAGCAGTGCCTGAGCCATGGTTGGTGTTCAAAATAAATAATTAGATGGATGAATGAGTGAATGAATGAATGTGTTTTTGTTCCGAATGCGCTCTTTACTAGCTTTTTCAGCCTGGGCAAGTCTCTGAACTGTTTCAAGCTTCAGTCGCCTCATCTGTGAAATTGGGATCATCAAAGTACCTAATTTATTAGAGTTCTTGTGCTAATCGAATGAGAAAAATGCCTCAAAGACATTGAACAGCACGTTTCATATGGAGCAGGCCCCTCAGTTCACAGCACCTCTTATTCGTGCCACGTGTGCCTTACCCCAAACCTTTGCCTCCATGTGCTTTTATTCTTTTCCTGCTGCGAAAATAAAGGACTCTTCTCCAAGCAGCCCTCTTGGCTGGAAATGGCCATCTCAGTTGGGCTCACTCCCTTTGCTCCACCTGCAGCCATTCTCCAGTCAAATTCTCTCTCTGCTCCAGCCTACACATCTTGGGGACAAGGACACGGATTATTCTTCCTGCTGTAAACTGTCACTCCTTTCTTCAAGTGCACTCACACAAGAGACAGTCACTACCTGTGTTTGTCCATGAATTAAGCTGCTGTCGGCCTGACTCTGCCTCCCTCCTAGGCAGGCCCTGTGTCCCTGGGTGTTGGGGGTCAGGTGGTGACCCTGCCCACCTTCTCAGGATGCTTTCCTGCCCCTCCCCCTATTTTTTTTTTTTTTTGCAGATTACAGCAAGAATTTATTTTTATGTATTAAGTTTGGGAAGACTGACATCTTTACAAAATTAAATCTTTTCATCCAGAAATAGTTTGCTTCTTCATTTATTCCATTGCTAATTAGTATCCTTCAGCAAAATTCATAGTTCATGCACAGAGATATTGTTGATGCACATTTCCTACTAAATTTATTCATAGCATTTTTATTGTTTTTGTGGCAATTGCAAATGGATGTTAGTTTTACTATTTGTTGCTGGTTTAAAGGGCAACTGTTGATTTTTTTAAAATCTATTTTTGGTATATCAAAGCATTTTAATTAAGTCCTTTAATGGTTCTAATAAATAATATTAGCATTATTTTAATGATATTAGCATCACACACTCCATTTGTAGTTTTCCTTTGATTCTGCAATTATACAGAGGAATGTTCTTGTTTTTGTTTTATTTCTAATTTTGAATTGTTAGGGACTTGTTTGTTATTGTCATTGATTTTTATAATCATTTTCTGAAAAAACCTGTTTTATTTTGTTTAATTTATTATGAGATTTTTTAAATAAACTGTTTATTTTGGAATAATTTTAGGTTCACAGAAAAGTTATAAAGATAGTGCAAAGAGTTCCTGCATACCCTGCACCCAATTTTGATTTCCTCTGATATCATCACTTTGCATTGCTCTTCTTTTCTGTCTTTACTCTTTCTCGTGGGCCAGATCTTTCGAAGAGACTCAATTGCTAAAAAAATAAAATTTGGATTTGGTATGAATAGAGAATCCTGCCTGTGCAAATGACAAGGAGGAAAGCGGTCCAGGGAAGGGTGGAAGTGGTCATACTGCTGACCCCAGGATAGTCTACATCATTTGCAGGGCCCAGCGCAAAATGAAAAAGCAGGCCTCTGTTTAAGTATTATTAGGTATTTCAAGATGGCAGCAGCAGAGCATTAAACCCAGCACATGGCGCTTTTGGGTGCGAGAGCCCTGCGCAACTGCAGTGGTCATGAGGCTGACCTTGGCTGGTCCTATCGATCTTTCAGCTTTCTCTGTGATCCAAATACCTCAGTAAATTAAAGGAAGGTCTCCTGCATGACCAGGCCAAATCTACTCATATGTACATTTTTCTAGAACCACACTCAGAGCCTTAAGCTTTCTAACTAGCCTGCCTTCTAAATCTCAGTTCAAAAGGCTTTGAGTTGAGGACAATGGTATTAAAAAAAAAATGGTATTAGCTACCCAGAAATGGCAGTGAAGCTAATTCTAAAATAACATCCACATTAGCTCACACTGGCCGATATTTTCTTTGCTCAAGATCAGGCAAATGGAGTGTTTGTCTTGAATGCCTTCCAATAATACTTAACAGTAGCCAAGAATGCTTGGACTCTTCGAAACCGTACCTTATACCCAGAGGCTGTTGGTGAATGTATTTTTTTAACCAGGTTTACTCATTTCACTTGTCCAAATTGGGCACTTTCACAAGGGAACTCATCAGCCAGTCATTTCTGATGAAATCACCAAAGGACGTAGAGGAAGTCATCTATGAAAGTTCTTGGTACACCAGGAGTTTGAAAGTTTCTGGGAAGTACACAGCTGGAAATTGGTTTAGCTTCATCAGTTATTTATCAATGTTCAGCAGCACTGTGTTGTGGAATTTCAGGGCACGATGTCCACTCGTAGCACTTACTTAGCTCCGCAAGCCAGCTAGCTGCATGTCCAGAGCTGCAGGATGTACTACACAACACCAGCCAGTGCTGCCCTCCTTTCCACACTTGTTCTATTTGCCCTGGTCAAAGAAGGCTCCAGAATCTGAGGCTACTTCCTCCTCTTTATGCAACACAGGCGCTGGTCAGAACAGAGTCCCATCAGGTAGAAGAGATGTGCTGTCTGGCTTTCCCCTACCACCTCCTTTGACTCGAAGGTGGTGCTCTGCTGGCTTCTGGGAATTAACTCCCACTGAAAGCACAATGGTTAAGAGCATGACTGTTAACCAAAAGGTCAGCAGTTCAAATCCACCAGCCGCTACTTGGCAGTGCTATGGGGCAGTTCTACTCTGTTCTGTAGGGTTGCTATGAGCCAAAATTGACTCGACAGCAATGGGTGTTTTTTTTTTTTTTTTTTTTTGAGAGCAAATGGGCAGGCCTTCGATGACAATGACACTGGGGCAGCGTTTTGTGTTGCCATCGTTTCCTTCCCTGTGTGGGTGTTGTTTGCAGCTAGTGAGGAGACCTAATGCTTTATACTCTTCCACCCTTGGACCTTAGTTCCTAGGGTGCAAATAGGCTGCCTTCACTCAGTTGTAGTTTAGGCGCTGTGTTTTAGTTGCCAGAAGTCTGCAAGAGATTTGAGTCAGGAGACTACTTAGGGGACTGTATCATCATTCTACAGAGAGGATCTAGGCATAAATTAGGCCTCTTTTCTTAAAAAAACAATAAAAGTATATATATATATATATATGCATACACACACATACATATATATGTGTAGGAGCCCTGGTGGCACAATAGTTAAGCACCCAGCTACGAAGCAAAAGGTTGGCGGTTCAAACACACCCAGCGGCTCCATGGGAGAAAGACCTGGCAATCTGCTTCTGTGAAGATTATAGCCTAGAAAACCCTACAGGACAGTTTCTGCTCTATCACATGGGGTCACCATGAGTATAAATCGACTGAACAGCATCTAACAACAAGAACATACACATATATACGCGCACACACACGTATATATATATATATATATATATATATATATATATATATATATATATATATATATATATATAGTTATTATACACATATTTGAATATATTATGGTAGTTGTGTTTTTAAAGTCACATCTGGTTCAGAATACTACAGAATAAGTCAGTTAAAAGAGCAAAATAAAAAGTAATAAACTCAGTCTCTAGAATTAGAAAATTACCTTAAAAATTACATTGCATAATTTATTCTAAATCATCAAATTGTCATCTGTTTTTTTTTTTTTAAAGAAAGAGACCTAATTTATGCTCAGATCATCTTTGTAGAATGCTAATATAGCCTCCTAAGAGACATTATCCTGTTCTAAAAGACAATTGTCTCTCCCTTGATATGGCTGAATTTTTATTGTTTTCTCTTTTTGTCACTTAGAAATTCCACTTAGAATCAATTCTACATTCGGGATTGCTTTGGGAAAAATGATCTCCTGAACTGAAAAGCAAGAAATTGATTAAAAAATGTCTTTCAAACGTCATTTCAGATATTTTAAATATATCTGCTGCTAAGTAAATACCATTTGGTTAATATTTTTACCAACCTCATCCATCTCTGATAAATGTACTTCTTTTAAAATTATTGCTTTTATTAACTATTGAGTACCGAAAATGATTATTTACAGTTAAGAAAGAAAGAAGGCCACAGTTGGAACACTAGTAAGTGTCAGAGTTAAGGAATGAGTGGAAGAGAAGAAGCCAATGAAAGAGGGAAAGTATGAGAACTTAGAAAAAGTATTGTGAAATGCAGGGCAAAGACCCTGCTGCATTGAGCATAATTTCTTTAAATTTATCCTTCCAGGTAACTGACTCTCCCTTCAGCTATGTTTAATGTCCTCTTTAAACTGTCCATTGAGTTTCTTTTTTTTTTCTTCTTCATTTTTTAGTACTATAAAGTAAATCATACATAGAGAAAAGTAACAATTTTAAGTATATAAACAAACAAACCCGTTGCTATCGAGCTGATTCCGACTCATAGCAACCTTATAGGACAGAGTAGAACTGCCCCATATAGTTTCTAAAGAGCAGCTGGTGGATTTGAACCCCTGACCTTTTGGTTAGCAGCCAAGCGCTTAAGTATATAGCTCAATAAACTTTCAACAAGTGAGTACAGCCATGTGACCACCACCCTGATCAAGAAATAGAACATAACTGTAACCCCACAGGCTGCCCTCTTGTGCCCCATCACAGACTCCAGCTCACCTTCTCCAAGGATAGCTAATATTCCGACTTCTATCACCCTAGATCACCTTTGCCCATTTCTGTCCTTTATATAAATGGAATCATACAGTATGTACCCTTTTGCATCTGGTTCTTTTGACCATTGTTGTATTTGTGAAATTCATCCATGGTATTGCATTTATCTGTAGTCTGTTTCTTCTTGTTGCTGTGTGGCATTTTACTCTCTGTATGATTCTCTGTACTGACGTAGATTGGAGTTGTTTCTTCCAGCTAGGTTTGCGGTAGGAAATTTTCTTGTCCATGGTAGGAGGGAGGGCTATTCACCTTAACCCAAGTATATATACCTTTGGAGTCCTACCTTTATGTGAAGGCATGTCCTATTTGACTTGCCACCTTGGGCAGGCCTTGGAATTTGCCTTTCATCACCTGAGTCCTCTGAGGCCAGGAAAAGTAGAATTTAGGTTCAACAGGTTCAGCAAATGCCTTCAAGGCAAATGCTGGCTGTAAGGTTGCCATATCTTCTCTGGGTATTTTGAGACCTAAGTGTTCCTTACTTTCTTGTCCACTCATGCATATCTTTGATACAATTTTCAAATATTTTATCCAACATTCCTAGTTGTTTTCCATGGGAAGGCTTGCTGGTTAGTTATTCTGCCTTACTGTGAGAAAAATATATTAATAAGTACTTTCAAATGCCCCTTGCTTTGAGAGACCAACATCTTTCTTATGAAACTTATAGAAAAGGAGGTACATGAATATTTCTTTTCTCCTTATCCTTTCTCACCTTATATATGAACACCAAAGAGGTTATTATTATTTTTGCTAACATTGTTTTCCTTTTATTATTGTTTTATGTGTGGAGAGTAGAAACGTTCATTTTGAAGGCTTAGACTTATCTCTTTTTAATACTTCCTTCACAAATTACGTTGAGTGACTCATGCAGAAACTATTTTTGAGGAGCTACTTTTTATAAGATTTTGAGGTAGACCTCTGTGGGTTTCCAAAGATGGTAGTACAGGAGACAGAAAGGAAAGGAAATGGCTGTCATACAAAAAGTGCAAGTATGAAAATTGCCATTTAAGAGTCCCAGAGAAAATGCTCTGCCAGTTGAGAAGAGGAGAACTGTACTTCCTTTTGAGTGGATTCAGAAAGCCTCAGTGTAGGAAGAAGCATCTGAGCAGGGCCTTGAAGGATGGCGTGATTAACTATTCTCATGGGAGGAGGAGACAAACTCATTGCATGAGTTCAGGTGGGAGGATGTAGTTGAGTTCGTCTGGGCTGACACATTCATACATCTAGCGTTGCACTGTCCAATATGGCAGCCACCAAGTCCATGTGCCTGTTGAGCACTTGATATGTGGCCAGTGCGGACTGACAGACTGATCTTAATTTTACTTAATTGTACTAAAACTAAACGTAAACTTTAAAAATCTGATACTCAGTTCCGTTTTGGAGACATTTTAAAATATTTTTGGAACAACTTGGGTATGTGAATCTAAAATATACAATTGCATATTTTATGAAACCTAATTCCAAATCAAGCATTTCTGGTGAAAATTTAGTGTCCCAATGAGACAGGATTTTGTAATGTAAAATACCTCATTTTATTTTATTTACACGGTTTGCATGATGAAATGATACTGTTTGTTATGTTTGGGTTAAATAAAAGACGTATTTTTAAAGTCAATTTTCCTCTTTATTTTTTGCTTTCTTAATGTGGCTATCAAATATTTAAAATTACATATGTGGCTTGCATTATATTTCTCTTGAACTTGCACTGCTCTAGAGATAAGAAGGCCGAGGCATAAAGTGGGAATTCGGAGACCATACATAGCTTTTAGGAGGACAATAGGAGTGTGTGAGAGCCACTGAGACAAAAATTGTATGTGTTAAATAATGATTGTTGGTGTTCGGGAGCGTGGCAGGTAAACTGGAACTAACTAGGAAAAAAAAGAAGAAAAGTATAAATAAAGACATGAGAATAGCAGAAGCAGAGAGTTCTCTAAAGGGAAATAAAGGTAGGACAAGATCTTGGCGTACGTCCTCTCTACCCCTAAACACATCTCCACCTCCTCCCGTCTTAACTCCTTTCCTTCAGTGCAGAGAAACCAGTGTTTTTCTTCCTGCCGTCTTCATTCTACTCTCTCCTTTGCCCAGGAGCTTTCTCCATTCTTAACACCTTCAAACACTTTCTCTCCTCTGGTTTCTTGATCAACCTGTAGACATGTGTAAGCCTCCTCACATTACTGTGGAACTTCATGTTTGCCTCCCTTTCGAGTCCCTTACCCACTGAACTTCTCCAAGAGTTGTGCCCTCCTCCCAGGCACCCCCCAACTCATACAGATGAGGTTTCAGCCCCACTATTTCCTATGACCCATTTTTAATCCTCATCTTCCTTGTCACCTCTGCTATTTGCAAACCTGTCTAGAACACTCTGTCATTGCTCTTTATATAACACCCCTTACTGATTCTTCTACTGTCTGGATTTCAAATTGCCCCCACCACCCAATTACTCATAAGGATTGGCCTTGTCCAAGATTCCATCCATTTCCTTCTTTTTATCTTAATGGTCTTGTCTGTCTCTTGGTCTTCTCACATATTCCTGTAGCATCAGCTGCTGTTGAAGCTTCAGACTGAAATTTCTCATCGCATTTCCTTGAATGTGCCCTAAACACCTTCAACCCTGTCCATCAACGGCCTTATTATCAGCTTCCCAAATCACATCATCTTTTTGCAACAAGTTTCCTAAGCTAGAAATCTTAGAATCACCTCAGTCCCTCTTTCTCCTTCAACTTGTCATCAAACCTTGTCCATTCCACCTTAGAAATGTTTTTGGAATGTATCTCTTAACACCGTCATTTTTTACCCAGTTTACCTGTCATCCATCTCCTATCCTCCCTTCCATCCTTTTTCTACATTGTTGCTTGACATATTTCAAGAATAAGTCAAATCTGCTTGTCTCCACCATTGAATAACAATGACAGTGCTTATTTGTTTGACATTCATTTAGAATATTTACTTTGACCATATATGTACACTTAGGCCTTAATACCAAGGAGCCCTGCTGGCACAATGGGTAAGAGTTCAGCTGCTAACCGAAAGGCTGGAGGTTCAAATCCACCAGACCCATGGAAGAAAAGACCTGGTGATCTGCGCCCATAAAGATTACAGCCTTTGGGGGAAGTTCTACTCTGCCCTAAAGGGTTGCTGTGAGTCAGAATCAACTCGACAGCACACAATAACAGGCCTTAGTACAGTGTCTGTAACATAGTAAGTGTGCAACAAATATTTGTGTAACAAATGAATAAGGCATGCAGTGCTACTTTTTAGAGACTGAAGGATCTTAGTGAGACATCAAATGCATAGAAACACACACAAGCACACATACATTTGGGCAAGAAAAAAGTCTTTGTCGTTGTGGTAGAGAGAAGAATACCGCTCCGTACCATTGATGATGGGCTTGGCCATGACACTTGCTTTGGCCAATGGAACATGGGCAGGAGTGACAGCGCCCCAGATTTGAGCCTAGACATGAAGGGGCATCTGACCTTTCCACTCTTTCCTCTTGTGCTTCTGTCATTGCCAAGTGGAAACTGTGACCCAGGAAGTCTCTGCACCAGAAACTACAGTCATATGGAGCATACCAGCATCCAACCTGGAGCCTGGAGCCAAGCACCTGTGGCCAGCCTAGGTCGACCCAGCCCCAGCTCACCCACAGGCATGAGTATAAGAAATAAACGCTTGTTATAGGGCCCTGAACACTGGAATGGCTTCTTACACATCAAAAGTTGACTGTCATATTACCCTATTTTCATGCAAATAACGCACTCCTATCTTTGTCTGCCAACCACGCCCTCCTCCTGTGAGATATTTTTAGAAGCATGCTATGCTAATTTTTGTTGCAGCAATATGTAAAAAAAATTGGCATAGTGGCACTTAGGAAAATATCTCGTGGGGGGAAAGGCATGGTTGGCAAGCAAACATAGAAAAAAAAACATAGAAGGCACACATTATTTGCATAAAAATACAGCAGTCATTTGAGAATTGATGATGAATAAGAAGGCTGTAGACTGGGATGTAGAAATAGAAAAGTACACATAGCAAAAGAAGTCAGACGACATAGGGACAAGTCCTGCTCCTCTACTAATTAAATATGTGCACTTTAGCAAGTTACTTCGCTTCTCTGAGCCTAGATTTCCTCAACACCTATGGCTCTTACCTCATGCAAGTGTTGAGAGGCTAAAATTAGATGCTACATGAAAAATTCATGTAAACATGGTAACAACTGGCTCAAAAATTGAGTGTTATTATTCTTGTATTAAAGAGATAAAGAGGAAGAGAATGAAGTCCTGCAGAAAAGGGGCAAACATGACTGATTTGTAAAATATGTAATGGCCTGGGTAGCTATGAGGCTCAAAAGCCTGATGATCAGTGAATAATGAAGAGTGATGCATGGGGAATTGGCAAATTGGATTAAGAAAGCTGAGAGAAGACGCCAGGTGAGCAATGGAAGTGGTGCTGTTGGAGAAGGGTTGTTCTGGGCTTGGCAGCCAGTTCTGGCTTTGCTCTAAATAGACTGAATGAAGGTAGGGATGGCAGCTCACCAGCCATGCTTCCATTTCGGCATCTTCAGAATGACATATCCATAAGAGACGGCCACCCAGGTGCCTTTTGGGTCTTTTGGGTTTAATGCAGTGGAAAGAAGTGGAAGGCAAGTTGTTCAATAAATGCTGGTCTTGTTCTTTACACGAAGACCATTGTGGTTAAATAAAAAGAGGCAGTTTATCAAAAGGCAAGTTTAAAGAACTTCTGATGAAATATTGAAGAAAATGGTCAGTGAATACAAAGAGGGATAAAGTTGTGAAGGAAGAGATTGGTAAATTCTTTAGCTTTAGCAGTGAACTTGCTTGCCAATTACTGCAGATAAGAAAAAGAAGGAGGGTTTTGTCAAGGTTTGCTGGTTTTTATAAAGAGGTAGGGACGTCCTGTACCTTTTTCCCTATAATTATAGTTTGTGAGTATTTGTTCGAGTGTTAGAACACCTGTTTCTTTGCTTTTTGGTATATTGTTACACGTACTCCTTGTTTAGCTGTGATTTAGTTCCAGTTTTTATGTCCACGTGCTTTAGACTGTCAGTAAAGTTAATCAAATGAGCTTAAAATGCTTAACAAAAAGAGCTGAGCAAGAAATGTTTATATTGATTGCACAGTGACTTCTTCCAAAATAAAGAGAATAATTCCAGCTTACTTGGAGGTAAAGCAGTAGCTTTGTAAATATTCCCCTGGGGGCGGCGGGGGAGGGGGGGAAGGTTCCACTGCATTCTGCCTTCAGCCACAAAGAGAAATGCTTCTCATTTCTCAAGGTGGGATTGATTTTACATATATAAGGAATGCCTACATGAGGATGAGATTTAGCTGCATATATCCGAAAACTCAAAATAACAATGGCTTAGAAAGATAGGAGGTTATTGGTCTCTCATTCAGAGGAGGTTGGGATGGTGGCTCCACAATTACCTGGGATCCAATGTTATGGATTGGATTGAACTGGGCCTCCCAAAAGATACGTTGAAGTCTTAACCCCTGTAGCTGTGAATGTAATCCTGTTTGGAAATAGGGTCTTTGCAGATGTCATCAGTGAGGTCATCCTGGAGTAGGCTGGATCCTAATCCTATACAACTGGTGTCCTTATAAAAGAGGAGAGACACAGAGAGAGAGGAAGGATGGCCATGAGATGACAGAGGCAGATGCTGGCAGCCAACGGAAGCTAGGAGAGAGGCAGGGAACATTTTGTCTTTAGAGCCCTCGGCAGGAATCAACACTGCCTATACCCTGATTTGAACTTCTAGCTGCCAGAACTGTAAGGCAATAAATTTCTGTTCTTATAAGCTACCCAATTTGTCATATTTTCTTATGGCAGCGCAAAGAAACTAGTACAGTCAGATTCCTTCTATCTCCCTCCTCCATCTTTCTAGCTCATGTCTTTCTCCTCAAGGACACATTGCAGCCTAAGATGGCTGCTACTGTGATGATCACATTACATGCAGGGGAAGAAGCAGCAGTACTGGGAGGAAGTGGCTGTGTTGGTGGATTTCTGGGAAGGCCGTTTAAAGGGGGTTGATTCTAGCTAGGTGTCTTCCCAGGAATCCACCCTTACTGCCACTCACATCTCACTGGCCAGAACCTAGTGACTTTGCCATGCCCAGGGAAAAGAGAGGCCAGAAAATGAAAATGTTTGGGCTGGAATGCTACTCTTCCCAAATGCCAGTGGTATTCTCTAACCAAGGAAGAAGGGGAGAGTGAACAACTAACAGCCGCTTCTACTTAAAGTAATAACATCTTACATCTGAACACCCTGAGTGTACACTGCCCACGTGGATGCTGGTCCCTTCCTTTTTCACATCTATGAGATGGTCAGCAATTTGATGTGTTCGGGTCTTAGCCCAAAGACAGATGTCTGGTCCTGCTCTGCCCAACCAAGATGGAATTATCTACCTCCTCTTCTAAACTCTCAGCTAGCTTATTTTCTGGCAATGGAGCTGGTCTCAGGGTCGTTGGTTGAGCACTGTCTGAAGTGGCTGGCTTGCGGTTGAAGTTCATGCTGTACTTAAAAATTTGTAACTTTGAACACTCAATCAAGCTCAGCTTGGCGAGGTGCTCTATCTGTGAGAGGGCTGCAGAGACAAGATACCAATTGGATAAAGAACAGAGTCACGTTTTCCAAGTTATGTGCCCTTTTGGAGGGACATGCTCATAGAGTAGAATGGAGTGTGGAATTACTGTTTAAATTATGGTTGTGCTTTCTCTCTTCTCTTTCCCTCCTTTCTTCCATTTATACTCCCTATGTCCAGAACACCCATAGTTGCATTTAAGGCAGAAACCTTTACATATCCTGTAACTCTGCTGTATGGCAAGCTTCCCTGCCTGTCTCTGCCCACCCCCACACCTGCACCCCCACACCACCTCCCACTCTGCTCAGGTGTCTTATGGGAGCTGTAGTCCTGAAATGGATGTGTTGTTGTTCGTGTTGTTAGCTGCGGTTGAGTCAGCCCCTGAATCATGGTGACCTCATGCACAACAGAATGAAACACTGCCTAATCCAATGCCATCCCCGTGATTGGTTGTAGATCAGGCTGTTGTGATCCAGAGGGTTTTCATTGGCTGATTTTTGGAAGTAGATCACTGGGCCTTTCTTCCTAGTCCATCTTACTCTGGAAGCCCTGCTGAAACTTGTTCAGCATCATAGCAACACACAAGCCTTCACTGACAGACGGGTGGGGGCTTCATATGAGCTGCATTGGCCCGTGATGGAACTCGGGCCTCCTGCATAAAAGGCGAGTATTCTACCACTGAACCACCAATGTTCTCCTGAACTGCATGTAGAAAAAGACAAGTCCACCAATGCCGCTGAGGGGAGACACCTAAAGGCCACCATCAATCACACAGCAGAAAGTTGGCTGCCCAGATTTCTGTCTAGGCCAGACCACAGATTTCCCAACCATGGGGCACACAGGGGGAGAGAGATGGAAGAATATCCTTATGTACTTTCAAGGGCCTCATTCTTACATCTTATAAACCATTTTAATCAACCATGTAGTTAATGGAAACACCCATGCAGTTAATGGAAACACCCATGCAGTTAATGGAAACACCTGTGAAGAGTTTGGCAAAGCCTGTAGGTCCGGTACTTATTGGTGCTGAATTTATCTTTTTCTGTGATACCATAGGTATTTTAGTTAGAAAGTTGGGAGAAAATGCACCCTAGGGTGCTTGGCAGACAAAACTAAATCTGGATCTCATCCTGGTATAGTCTTTATAGTTGATGTGAGGGAAGAAATGGCTGCATTGTAAGATTGGGGAGATCAGAATGTCATCCTAAATCTCATTACGAAAAGCCAGTTAATCTCTTTGTAATAAATCTGCAAACACGGTGATGTTTTCTTTCTTGATTGAGTCATTAAAACTACAAGCTCATCGCTGCGTTCCTATTGTGTTGTTCCTTGACCAGAGCTGAAATTAATTTGGAAAGTGTTTTCAGAGGGAAGGAGGAAACACAAGGACTCCATTGCTACACCTTACAACAGGAAAGGTCATTTTCCCACATCATCCCAAGGTTTGATGTTTTTCTGGGACAAACGCAGTTGAATATTTTTGTAAGCGGAAGGCACTGTTGTGTGTGGAGGAGAGAGATGTGGCCGTTCCCTTTGACCCGATGTGACTCAGTTCAAGTCACATGTCTTAGCCTGAAAACTCAGACAGAATTAGATGTATGAGATTGTACATGTTGGACCTTCTCTTCTTCACCCATTTCTCAAAGTGCAAGAAGGAAATGGGCAGCCCACCATGTGTTAAAAGTCAGTAGATACTGTTGCTCTTTGTATGCCCCTGGTTCCTTTTATGTCTCATAAAAGATTCCTACAAAAATATGGAAACTCTCCTTGCCCTAAATTAGGAAAGTAGCTTTGCTTTAATTTCCTTCCCTGCAAGTTGGCAACTGGGTAAAAGAAAATATTTTGACTTTCAGAGACGCTATTGTCCATCCCCCCAGCCTCCCTGCTAGCCCCAGGCTGTGGGCAGTCTGCAGGGTATCCTTTCTAGCCAGTTCCTGGTCAGACCTTCTCTGTTTCTCCTTGACAGGGGCCTCTGGTTCTCAGCCAGCAGAGCCTGGCCATAAGGAAGCTTTGCTGCCAGCAGGAAGTTGAGCCTTCAGCCACCTCTTTCAGCTCCATCCTTAGCCTACAAGATAGGAATGTGGTTTCCCTGATAATGTTCTGCTGAGCCGTCCTTTATACAAGCTAATTTGTTTGTTTCATCATTCTCAAAATATGTTCCCAGTGCCTGGTTGTGATGGTTAAGAAGAAATCTGGACCTTGGAGAGGCCTGGGGTTGAAAATTCAGTGAGCAAATCTCTCAACCCCTGTACCTCGTTCATTTAGCCGTTTGGTAGACAGAGCATCTTTGAGCTTCTGCTGTGTACCCAGCAAATGTACCAGGCACTCAGGGTGTAGAAGTGGATCAGGGGTTTGGACATGACCTAGCTGGGAACTCCGCTCGGTCTTACAAGGTTGCAGTCAAAGTATCATCCAGGGCTGCAGTTTCCTATTGAGCTCAGGATACTCTTCCAGTCCCATGTGGTTGTTGGCAGAATCTAGTTCCTCGTGATCGTAGGACTAAGGTTTCTGCCTAAATGCTGACTGTTGGCCAGGGGTCACCCTCCACTCCTAAAGGCCACCTGCAGATCCTTGCCATGTGGCCTTCTCCCAGGCCCTCTCAAACACAGCAGCTTGCTGGAGAATCTTTCTCCAGTCTGCTACTATGCAGTCTTATGTAATATAATGTAATCATAAGAGTAACATCCCATTGCCTTTGTCATATCCCCCCCTCACCCCACAAAAAAAAAAACCTGTTACCTTCAAGTCGACTCAAAGATTTTAAGTGAGTTCCTGTCTTAGTTACCTAGTGCTGCTGTAACAAAAAATACCACAAGTGAAAAAAAAAATGGGGCTTTAAAGAACAGAAATTTATTTTCTCACAGTTCTGGAGGCTAGAAGCCTGAATCAGGGTCTTGACCTTGTCAGTTCCTTCTATGGGCCTCTCTTTTGACAATCCTAGGTATTCCTTTGCTGGTAGATGGGTCCTCACATGGTGTCTGTCTTACCCCTGTGTGTGTGTGTCCATGTCTATTCTGCCCTTTTTTTTTTTTTATAAAACGCCACTCAGAAGTAACTAGGTTTAGGAGCCTACTCTGGTATGAGTCCGTTAACATAACAAAAGAAAACTCTTATTTCCAAGCAGGGTCATATTTACAGATACAGGGATTAGGACTTTCACATATCTTTTGGGGAACACAATTTAATCCATAACAGTTGGCTTAGGTACCAAGTGACTGAAGTGGAAGAATCTAGTCTCCTGTCCTCTATGCTATCCTTATTTCAACATCACATAGTACTTCCTGAAACCACTCACTAGGAAAAGAAGATCAGAAGTACAATCAGGGAGAAGTCCTAGGTAGTGGCGGTAGATGGAAAAGACGGAAAACAATTCCAGTTATCATGTGCACATCAAAATATCATGAATTGGCCAAGTCTTGATTTATCAGCCATAGGGATTTACAAAGTCTTTCTTTTTTCCAGTTTGCAAGGCTCCTTATCATTGCTGTGTACACAAATTTGAGCATTTCAGTCTTGTCTCAATGCTATTGAGGTAAGGAAGACCTTGGTTACATATATATAACTGGGGCAAGGTCAGGCTGCTGCAGTTTCTGATAGGCACCCCTAAAGTGGTAGGAACTTGTGTTACTAACTGCCCTGCCTCTCATAATGCATTATAGAATGGCAATACTGTCCCCGGTGAATCTGGCCATGTTTATATCATCCTAACCAATATTCCAAACAGAAGGTCACCATTTTGTCTTCTATTTTCTTCATTCTGCAGAATCTGGAAAAGTACTTTGGAGGTTGGATTCAGTTATTTTCAAGACAGGCCTGGAAAGCCAATGGAGAAATTTCCATGTGGAGTGTGTAGGAATTTCTTCCACTGCCTTGGAGAATATGTTTCCTCTCCAATGTCAAGTAGATATATTAGAATCTGCCCATTGGATAATAAGAAAACAGAGAGTCCAGGAAAACTGAGAGATTAAGTGTTGGTTTCCATGTTTATAATGAAGATCTGGCATCGACCCAGGTTGTGCTTGAAGCAGTGTGTTTTATTATAAAGCAAAACAGCTTCTATTCCAACTGGTCCAGAGTCAACAGTAATTACAATCATGAGGCCAAACTGGATGGAGGGGCGTGTACCGAATAACAAATATTTCAGAGAGCATGTTGCCTCTGTCAGGAGGTCCCATGCCAAATGCTGTTGAAAGTGCCCAGTTTGGACCTAGGGCTTCTATGTTGCCTGATTGAACCATCTGTTTTACATGGAAGTGGAAATTGAGGATTTGCAAGAACTTGCAGCTGTGACTCGTATGAGACCGAGCCGGACTGACTGAACCATCAGTAAGCGAAACACAGTGTAAGGCTAATCAGCTCCAAGACCTGGAGACCATACTCTTCGAGTCTTGCCAGCACAACCCCATACGGAAACTTACTATAGGAAATACTCCCATGAACTTGAATGCCAGATTGTTAGAAAACCCCCATAAGAGGAAAAATCCCTTTTTTTCAGGTAATTACTGTCTCTAAAAAAAGATACCCTCAGTTTTATTTCAGAGGCTGAAAACTAGGCATCCTTTCTCTTTTTGTGCACTCTGAAAGCTTCAAGGAAAGTAGTTCAGCTGATACCTCAGAAGTGTGATTTTTCTCAAAAAGGAGTTTCATCGTGGAAGGTTCCAGGAGCCCACTAATTTCAGAAATGAGCCTTCAAGAAGCAGCTCGCTTTCAAGACTGACCCTTCTCGTGGTTTCTGGCAGAAGCCAAGCAAACAAGATGAAACAGACTTGAAGTGCAAAACTGCAGGAGATAGCTTGGGAAGGTATTATAGCATATTAAACTGGGATGATTCCCACAAACGAGAGTAGCAAAGGAACATGCTACTTCATTTATTTTGCTTTTGAAAAGGCTAAAATACTGTGGAATGGCAGGCTCTTATGAGACCTGCTGAGCAATGATGTACCTTCAGCGGGCTGGAGATGTGTCATGCAGCTAGCATGTCACTTGGTTTTGGTAGTGTCAAAAGAATACTGTTGGGACAACCAGAAGGAATTCTGAAAGAACTCAAGTCATTTACTTGAACTTCTTGAAAAGAATCAAAGTAACGTTCAATACCCAGAAACACTACCTAAAATGCCTTTTTCCCTTTCTCATCCACCATCCGCACTCATTATAACCAGTTCCATGCCTCTTTCAAGTAGGCCAAAGCTCAAGAACCAGCTCTGGGGGATGCCCCCCTCCCTATGCCACCGGGAGGTCAGGGAAGGACACACAGAAGCTCTCTAGCATTTTGGGGAGGGGAACATTCTCTAAAAATTTTTTTTTTAGCTCAACCTACATAAAACTGTAGCCAATGAATTTAATCCATCCCAAATGAAATTGTACCTTGTCCATTTCCAGGTTCTGAGTGCCTCAAGTGTAGCTAATTATTCCTGGGTTTTCAAAACCCACACTGTTGTAATATTTTGAATAGGGGTAAATGTCCACATAAAGGTGCCCCTAACTCAAGCTTTCAGAGTATACTGGGGAGAACTAGTTTTGATAAACTTGGCTTCAACGATTTTTCAAGACTAAGAAATATTCTCCAATTCATTTAGCTTCTGCTTGGCTTCATTTTGCTATTTATCTCAATAGCTTTGTGAGCTTCCTGCCTTTGGACAAAGCCCAGAGGACTAGTCGCAGAGAGATTCTTGTTTGCCAAATAGCAAGTGCCTGATTCTGTGACCAAATGTCTGTAGAGTAAAACTTTGATTAACTAGTATGCTTTTTTGGTGAATATTGAAATTTTACAAGTTGGAAAAATTGCAGTCATTTGCTGATTGAGAAGTGGAAAACTCTTCAAAGGTGTCATCCTGAGTGAGAATGATTGCACAAAGAACACTAAGCATAGCATCAGGCTAAAGAGCTGGATCTCTCACGTTTGTGTCATCTTAGAAAATGCAACCACTCAACCCATTTCTGGGTGTTCCCCTGATTAGGTTATGTGGATGAAACTGTTATATAGACTGTAAAACTTCATGTAAGCATAAAATGTGACTGTTGTCCCCTGCCACGTGCCTAACACAGTAGACATTCAATAAATATTCCTTGAATGAATGAATGTATGGCATAGGTATGCAGAAACCCATCAGTGAAATATCTGGGATTTCAGATTACTTCTATACTAACCCTAGGTCTCCTGCTGGAAGTCTAGAGTGGGGGACTGGTTCATAGTTGTGCTTTTTTATTGGTTTTCTGAATTCTTATTACGGCTTTCTTGTGTTATCCTTTGATTTTCATCTTTTCTTAAGTGTCAAAAATAAAAGGGCCTTCTCAATCAACAGACTGATTAAATCCTTATTAAATGCTAGGGAAGACACCATTTCTACCTTCCAGGAGGGTCCAGCCTAGAAGTGAAGTCAGACGTAAAGTCAGGTTACTACCATGGGACTATGATGAACAAGGCGCTATGGGATCAGAAGAAGGGCCAACACGGTAGCCTGGAGAACCAGGGAGGTGGCGCCTGTATAGAGTGCGGAAGGCACTGCGGACAGAGGTACCAACAAAAGCAAAGCTGAGTGGCAGAGTTAGTAGGGTTATGAGTCTCCTGAATCTTGCTCTTTAGAGCTTTTACTTGCATCCTTAGATTCTACCTTCATTCAGAAGTGAACTCAGCAGTCCACAAAGAGCGTCCAGGGGTGTGTATCCATCCCCTTGGAAGGTTCTCCACATATAAAGCCCCTTCTCAGCTAGAGGAACCATGTAGTGAAATCCTCATCGTCAATCACCTGTAGTTGAGGTTGTATTTAGTGAACTGTAATTCTCTATTGTACTGATTATTCTGCTAAAGCAATTATGGAATAAAGTCAGATGATATCAGGGCCTGCAGTGTGGACCCAAAGGGTTGCAGGAAATGCACCATAGCTCTGTCACTATGGCAACAGGAAGTTCTCCTGCCTTTTGGTTCCAGCATAGGCTGTAGTGATAACATTTTTTCTTTGGATAATTATGAAAAAAAAGGCGGGGGGGGGGGTAGACAGAGAGGCAATTGCTTTTTGCTTGTCTTTATATTTAACCGAAAAAAAAAAAAAAAAACCTCGTTGCCAACTCATAGCAACCCTAAGGACAGAGTTGAGCTGCGCCATAGAGTTTCCAAGGAGCCACTGGTGGATTTGAACTGCCAGCCTTTTGGTTAGCAGCCGAGCTCTTACCCACTGTGCCACCCGGGCTCCCTACATTTAACAACCATATAATATTCCTCAAATTACTGAAGGTATCAAAATTGACTCTTGGAAGAGGCAGTTATTATTGATGACTCTCCCCTGATGCTCCATGTGGCATCAACTTTGGTAAAACTTTGATGGCGGCAAGGGTGATCCATACACCGTGAACCATGCCACCGGGGAGATCCACCAGTGGGGATGCTTGGAGCTCTCACGTGGGGTCACACTAGTAGCCCTCTTGATGATTCTCTGGCAAGATCCTATTCTTTAGTCCAGTGGTTCTAGATCACTCAGTCTGCCCCCCAGGGGACATCTGGCAATGTCTGCAGACATTTTTGGTTGTCACAACTGGGGTGGAGGTACTACTGGCATCTGGTGGGTAGAGGCAGGGATGTTGCCAACATCTTACAAGGCACAGGACAGTCCCCACTGCAGAGAGTCATCTCACCACAAATGCCATAGTGCCGAGGCTGAGAAACTCTGCTTTAGACTGTGATGTGCGTGTTTGGGAGTGGCCGGCATTAAGGAAGCAACCACAGGGTCAGTGTCTGAGTGTGATGCCGTAAAATGGAGTTCTTAGGGCGAGTTTCCTGTGACTTCTTAGGGGAGTGTCAGAGACTCTCAGCCTTGGAGGCACACGCGTTACAAACAGCAGATTGGTGAGAGCCACCCAGAGGATTCAGCTGGAAGGTGGCATGACTCAGAAGTCTGACAGGCTCAGGTGCTGAAGTCCAGAAATAAACTCCCTTCTACCCCACAGTGTATTTAGAAGTCCACGTAGGTAGCAGAGCATGTGGAGATGACGTGTTTGTTGTACTTCCTTGGAGCATAGTATTTTGAAACGGCTGCAAGACCAGCAAGCAGTTTTTCAGAGAATTCACTCATCACCTTTCTCATCGGCCTGGGATCAAACTCATAGGAGACAGCAAAAGAAAACACACAGAGAACTGTGCTTTGTTCTGCAAAGGGGATTTCATATATAAATCATTATTGAGCACTGGGGAAACCCTGGTGGAGTAGTGGTTAACTGCTACGGCTAACCAAAAGGTCGGCAGTTCAGATCCACCAGGTGCTCCTTGGGAACTCTATGGGGAAGTTCTACTCTGTGCTATAGGGTCACTATGGGTCAAAATGGACTTGATGGCAATGGGTTTGTTTTTTTGCTGGTTTATGGAAATACCAACTACACATGTGCCTACTTCTTACAATTCCGGAAAGCCCTCCCTTCAAGGAGTGAGGGCAAACTGCCTTGCTGGTGGTGTCTGGGGACTGTTCTGATGACAACTGAGCATACATAGTTCTGGTTGTACTCACTCATCAGCCATCGCTGTCAGTGTGAATATCTCACCTGTCACTGGAAATGATATCACACCTGTGTATGAGTTCTCAAGAGTGTTCCCAGTGACATTATGCAAGTTTCCCAGCCTGTCACTTTTCCTGAGCTGAGACTTCCCTGGCATGTCAGTCCACCAATGTTTACTCACCGATCTGCATCTGTGGTCACTGGTGTTGGTCACATATGGATTGTGCTAGAATCCTTCTGAATCTTTGGGCTTTCATTCATCAGTTAGCGAAGCCTTTGTTATTACATCTCCTGCAGTGTGGCAGAACCTGTGCTGAAGGCTGCAAATCTAAAAATCCAGAAGGTATTGCCCCTGCTTTCAGGAGCACGTAGTCAAGGGAGGGAGGCAGATGTGGAAAAGCAATGATGGATTTTAATCCAAGAGAAGGTGATAACTGCAATAACAGGTGTTTCTGGAGACTTCACAGAAGAGACATGGCTTTAGATCTTGGCTTAATTTCCTAGTGCTGCTGTGACACAAATGCACAGGTGGGTGAGGTGGCTTTAAAGAACAGAAATTTATTCTCTCACAGTTCTGGAGGTGAGAAATCCAAATCTGGGTCTTGACTGTGCTGGTTCCTTTCTTGTAGGAAGCCCCAAGCATCCCTTGATTTGTAGACATCTTCACGTGGCATTTGTCTTCCCCTGTGTGTACAAGTGTCTCTGTCTAATCTGCTCTTTTTATAACCTAGAAATGATTGGATTTAGAACCCACCCTACACTGGTATGACCTCAACTAATTGATCGATTGCATTACATTAGAGTTTATTATGGAAGTTGATCACATTACTTTAGATCATATCCACAGGTAGAGGGATTAGGATTCCAATGCATATTTTGAGGGGACACAAGTCAATCCATACCAGAGCTCAATCTTAGGCTGTACCCAGGCAGGGGACAAAAAGCATGGAACAGGAAACAGCATGGTATCTGCCATGAACTTCCAAGCAGTGCACAGTGGCTACCTCAAGCTGATGGGATGTGACTGATCTGACCAGCATTTTAGAAAGAAGGTTCTGGCAGTGGAGAAGAGGATATATAGATTGGAGCCTGGGAAGGGGTGGGGAGAGAAGCTGAAGCCAAGGAGACCAATGAAGAGATTATTGGTGGTTATGACAAAAGGGAAGTAATGGATTTGAGAGAGATCACTGACATGGATCCAACTGGCCTGGGTGCCTCGTTTGGTGGGTGTGAGAGGGTGGCGTCTCGGCTGGTAGTGGCAAGGGAGGATCTGACTTCTCATGATTTTCACAAGCATCCTGTTCCCAGTCACTCCAGATAAGCCTAGAAACCAAATAGAACTAGCTTGCTCCCACCCCAAACCAAATTTATACTCTGTGTTATATTCTGGAGGCATCCCTGTTCTCTGGCTTGGAAAATTGGGTAAAGGGTGAGACTTTCCAGTGAAACAGACACTTTATGGTTGGAGAGGGGCGTGGGTAAGGTTTGGTGTTTTCCGTGTTGAATTTAGATGCCCGTGGAACACCCAAGCAGGGGTGTCCAGGGAGCTTTGCTTTCCCACCTGGAGTTCGTGTGGGCTGGGATGAAGATGTTTATTTGGGAGGAATCAGGATCTAGGTCAATGGCTCCTAGCCCTGATTGCCCGTTCACATCACCTGGGGAGCGTTTGTGACTCCTGATGCTCAGGCTGGTCCCCAGGCCAATTTGATCAGACCTGCAATCGGTATCTTTTAAGGGAAGGAGAAAAAGTTCCTAGCAATAGCCCTGGTTTCTCAGTGAGAGAGGAGTGTTAGCTCCAAGTCTGGGCAGGGGCTGGGGAAGGGGAGTAGAGTGTACACCAAGAACTGAAGGGACTGGAGAAGGAGAGGAACAAGATGGAACGATGGCCATTAGTCCTATGGTCGCTCTCAGAAGAGAACCATGGATTTGTGTACACATTGCATATTTGTGCAATTCTTCCCCAGGGTACTTACCATCCAACTTGAGGGAGCGTGTGTGGTCTGGGATTGATTGGGGTGGGCTTTGCTGGGTCCCAGCGAGGAGACAGAGGAAGGGCAAGAAGGGCTTCTGTGGCTGACCCTGTGAAATGAAAATCCTACAAAACACCCTGGGACCCAGGTTGGGTAAGGAAGGCACTGAGGTCAGGAGAGGGCTGATTATCTGAAGAGAATCAAGAGAGGAGGAAAGATTGGAGGCTGTGCTCAAAGATTGGAATACTCCAGTTTAAGATTCCAAAGTAGCATATTTAGGATGTCTGCATAAGAGACACGGAGAGAGGGAGAGGCTGAATTTGTGTGGAGGTGGGAGCCCTTGAAATTGAGGTGGCTTACATTAAGTGTGGTGAAATATATTCAATCCCCTTGTCTTCCTTTCTTCTGGAAATCTCTCTTGGTTATTGTCAAGTTCCTTCACGTAAGGGTTGTCCCAGGGTGACCTCAGAGGATTTTAGCCCAGTTCTACGGAACACAACAACAACGTAGTCTATACAGTTGGTTATTATGTCTCCATTATTTAAAAACACCTACCAGAGCAACCCCAAAACCCTCATCCTTACAGGAAAAGTTCTTTGTGTCAACTGAAAACTTTTTGTGCAAATTGTATTACTTTACACTAGAGCTTTGCAGAGTCAGCATTTTTTAGAAACAAACACCTTTTTAGCTAGAAGCATGTGTTCTTGATTTGTGATTATTTGCATATTTTGTTGCTAAGTCTGCAGATACCATTCCTTCTTCAAGATTATAAATTATGTATACAAATTCCCCTGTGGAAAAGTGTCCAGGGTCAGCAAACTTCTTCTGTCAAGGGTCAGAGAATAAATATTTTTGGCTTTGATGACAGGATGGTTTGGGCCCCTGTCACAACTACTCAGCTGTGCCTTTGTAGCATGAAAGCAGACAATACATAAAGGAGTATGTGTGGCTGTGTTCTAATAAAACTTTATTTATAAAAACAGGCTGTGGCCAGATTTAGCCCTTATGCCAAAGTTTGCCAGCCTCTGCTTGAAGTTAATGAGGCCTCAATGGGTTATGTAATTTTGTGGAAATGTCTCCTCAAGCTGTTATTTTAATTAATTTGACTTTTCAATCTGGCTCTTTTATTGTGGACATTCATACCATAGTTTTTTATGGTTCCTATAGAAATGAAGTAACTTGTAAACGATCATGACACATTGAAGGTTCTATTCACAGGTGGGTTTATGGATACTGCATATGTTTGATAGCCTGATATAGTCATCAAGCTTGTCATCTTCACCTACTCCATGGAGCCTCGAGTACCTTCTCTCTGGTCCTAAAGAAATGCAAGTTTCTGACACTGTAGCCTCACTTCCTCCAGCCAGGCCATCCGTATGCGCAAGTGAACAGTATAATTCAGTGTGGCCTGTGCTGATGAGTGTATTCTCAAATTAATTAAATTTATGGAAAGTCAGTGTCTTCTAGGAAAAATAACGTTGGACTGAAAATCTGTTCCCAGCTGTTAGAGACTCCTCATTAACAGGCACATTGGTTCCCACTCCCTTCCCCTCATGGCGAAACATGGCTTGACAAACATTATCTCTGACAAGATGTCAAGACTCAATGTTGTTCTCCTTGTGATTTAGAAGACAGTCTAAAGTGGAGGATACTTCCTCACAAATAAAATAAATATCCCTTAAAATGTCAATCATAGTTATGTGCTTTCATGGTCCCCTTCAAAGTATTTAAATATTTACTCTTAAGGCTGCCACTCTCTGAGGTGGTTTGATTTTTCAATCAGGGCCCAAAAGAGTTGTTTTTGATCAGTCATTCTCTGGAGTCAAATGCGTGTACATTGGTAGGACAGGAAAGGGATGGAATGTCAGCTTTCTGCCAACGACTTTACTGGCCGAAAGAAAATTTCCCCATTTTTTCTTTTCAGTGTGAGTCACATGGAGAATTGATCTAAGGAAAGCACCAAAGGAAGTAAAAAGCAATCAAGGAGAAAAACAAATCTCCTCACATCCCTGTTGGTCCCATTCCCACTGGAAAGTGGGTACCTAGTAGCATCACTGGTTACTGCTTTTTTTCTTTCTAAAGCAAAATTCTGAAATTTTTGATTTGGAACATACCCAGATGGGATGGACCTCACTTGGGCCCTATCCAAAAGAAAATACAAGAACACACAATGTGTATCAGTGCAGGTACTTGGGGTGAATTCCAGGAATAATGTCTGCTGCTGTTGTTGTTAGTTAGTTGCCAGTAAGTCGACTCCGACTCATGGTAACCTTATGTATAACAGAACGGAATGTTGCCAGGTAGGTCCATCTCATTCTCATGATCTTTGGTGTGTTTGAGCCCATGGTTGCAGCTATTGTGTTTCCCTTGTTTTCACTGATCCTCTACAACCATGATGTCCTTTTCTAGCAATTGGACTTCCCAGAAGACGTGTCCAGAGTAAGCGAGCTGAAGTCTCACCATCCTTGCTTCTGAAGAGGGGATCTTTTACTCCAGATTCCAGGGTAAACATCGGAAATGTTCATTCAGAATGATTAACCCCAGAGTGGAATAAGTTAGGTGTACAGTTTATTCAGACATGTAGACATTTAACTTGAGAATAAACACAAGAGAGCCTGACCCTAGCTTCTAATCTCTCTGCATGAAGCAGCTGGTGACCCTCAAACGTGGTGTGATGGGAAGTTAACTCTGGCCAACTTGCTACCTGATGGACCTCCCTTCCACAACCTTCCCCGGGTATCACAGGCAGCACATGCCGTTCTAAATTCTGTGTTGGCATGCTTTGGAATGGGCAGGACCCTTTCAAGCAATCACTCTCGCTTCTGCTAGCTCTAATTCAGCTTTTTCAGCCTCCGCACGGGGTAGGATCATTCTTTGTGGTGGGGGCTGTCCTGTGCATTGTAGGGTGTTTACCAGCATCCCTGGCCTCGACCTACTAGATACCAGTTGTACCACCCTCCAGTTGTGACAACCACAAATGTCTCCAGATATTGCCCAATGTCCCCTGGGGGAAGAGTTGCTGTGAGTGAGAAACACTGCTCCAATTTGATATTGCTCTGTCCCAGGTCTGGTATCATTTAACTGATGTTTCAAAAAGCATTGGCTACATTTGCGTGCCTACTTGATCTCAGCTTTGCATTGAGTGGTGGAGGGAAGGAGCCACGTGGGTAGGGGGTCCACACATCCAGGTTTGCCTGCATATAATTATTAATTAACACCACCCTCAAGTGTCCAAGTATTGGTGAAAATTATGTGGCCCCCTTACACAGGCTGTTTGGGTTTTGCCAAATGCGGAAAAGTTTGAAGGCCTCCTATAACCTCAAAAGGTGCTCCTATTCTGCAGAGGTCTTTGACTACTTCCTGTGCTGCTTTAGGCCACTGGAAGTTTAACCATTTCGTGCCCAGAGGGACTTCATACTCAAGCCTTGAGCTTTAACCCTTAACAGCTTCAGTTTCCAATAGGCAAGGTGAGCTCAGACCATAGGGAAAAGAACAGTGCTTTGAAAAAATGTTCTTCTCCCATGAAAAAGAGAATCTAAAGTTCTAAGGAAGAAGGAGTTACTGCTGGGTTTATAATGGCCTTTGTATTTGTTTTTACGATTTCTGTATTACTGATAGCAGGCTTCCTGCTTGGAAAAGTGCTTTGTAATACTTGAGACAGAAGAGAAGGCTTTTACAACAGACTAGGCTACAATAGAAAAGAGTTGAAGAAACCAGAGGTGGGTTGAACAGCAATCATTCCATCGGTCTTAGAAATATGGGAAAAACATTTTTTTCTTCTCAATAAATCCTGTCACTTGTAGAAGAGACTGCTTGTTAAAGCCTCCAGTGGCCTTTTGCATTGTGTGGTCCTCTGGCATGTACATTTGCTAAAATAAGCACACAGAAAAACCCCAGGTAGTAATATGCACTTTAACCTGTAATCAGAATCGTCCTCCCACCTGTTGTTGTTGTTAGGTGCTGTTGAGTCGGTTCCGACTCATAGTGACCCCATGAAGAACAGAATGAAACACTGCCTTGTCCGGAGCCATCCTCGCAATCATTGCTATGTTTGAGCCCATTGTTGCAACTACTGTGTCAGTCCATCTCATTGAGGGTCTTCCTCTTTTCCACTGACCCTCTGCTTTACCAAGCATGATGTCCTTCTTCAGTGAATGATCTAAAGTATGTGAGATAAAGTCTCGCCATCCTCACTTCTAATGAGCATTCTGGTTGTACTTCTTCCAAGACAGATTTGTTGGTTCTTCTGGCAGTATTCTTTGCCAAAACCGTAATTCAAAGGCATTAATTTTTCTTTGGTCTTCCTTATTCACTGTCCAGCTTTTGCATGCATATGAGGTGATTGAAAATACCATGACTTGGGTTAGGCACACTCTAGTCCTAAGAGTGACATCTTTGCTTTAGAACACTTTAAAGAGGTCTTTTGCAGCAGATTTTCCCAATGTAATACTTCATTTCATTTCTTGACTGGTGCTCCCATAGGTGTTGATTGTGGATCGAAGTAAAATGAAATCCTTGACAGCGTCAGTATTTTCTCTGTTTATCATGATGTTGTTTATTGGTCCAGTTGTGAGATTTTTGTTTTCTTTATGTTGAGATGTAATCCATACTGAAAGCTGATCTTCGGCAGTAAATGCTTCAAGTCCTCTTTTCTTGAAGCAAGCAAGGTTGTGTCATCTGCATTTCCCAGTTTATTAATAAGCCTTCCTCCCATTCTGATGCCCTGTTCTTCTTCATATAGTCCAGCTTCTTGGATTATTTGCTCAGCATACAGATTGAATAAGTACGGTGAAAAGATATAACCCTGACGTACACCTTTCCTGCTTTTAAACCACACAGTATTCCCTTGTTCTGTTCGAACAACTGCCTCTTTGTCTATGTACAGGATCTGCGTGACACAATTAAGTGTTCTGGAATTCCCATTCTTCACAATATTATCGATAATTTGTTATGGTCCACACAGTCGAATATCAAAGACAGGAAAGAAAGAAAAGGCCAAGACGGATGTCAGAGGAGGCTCTGAAACTTGCTTACAAACGTCAAGCAGCTAAAGCAAAAGGAAGAAATGATGAAGTAAAATAACTGAACAGAAGATTTCACAGGGTGACTCGAGAACACAAAGTATTGTAATGACGTATGCAAAGAGCTGGAGATAGAAAACCAAAAGGGAAGAACATGCTCAGCATTTCTCAAGCTGAAAGAATTGAAGAAAAAAATTCAAGCCTCGAGTTGCAATAGTGAGGAATTCTATGGGAAAAATATTAAACGATGCAGGAAGTATCAAAAGAAGATGGAAGGAATACACAGAGCTATTATACCAAAAAGAATTAGTCGATGTTCAGCCATTTCAAGAGGTAGCGTATGATCAGGAACCGAAGGTACTGAAGGAAGGAGTCCAAGCTGCTCTGAAGTCATTGGTGGAAAACAAGGCTCCAGGAATTGACAGAATATCAGTTGAGATCCTTCAACAAACAGATGCAACGCTGGAGGTGCTTACTCGTCTATGCCAAGAAATATGGAAGACAGCTTCCAGACCAGCTGACTGGAAGAGATCCATATTTATGCCTATTCCCAAGAAAGGTGACCCAACTGAATGTGGAGATTATAGAACAATATCATTAATATCACACACAAGCAAAATTTTGCTGAAGATCATTCAAAAGTGGCTGCAGCAGTATATCAACAGGGAACTGCCAGAAATTCAGACTGGTTTCAGAAGAGAACGTGGAACCAGGGATATCACTGCTGATGTCAGATGGATCCCGGCTGAAAGAAGAGAATACCAGAAGGGTGTTTACCTGTGTTTTATTGACTATGCAAAGACATTCAACTGTGTGGATCATAACAAATTATGGATAACACCACGAAGAATGGGAATTCCAGAACGCTTAATTGTGCTCTTGAGGAATCTTTACATAGATCAAGAGGCAGCTCTTCGGACAGAACAAGGGGATGCTGATTGGTTTAAAGTCAGGAAAGGTGTGCGTCAGGGTTGTATTCTTTCACCCTACCTATTTAATCTGTCTGCTGAACAAATAATACGAGAAGCTGGACTATATGAAGAAGAATGGGGCATCAGGATTGGAGGAAGACTCATTAACAACCCGCGATACGCAGATGACACAACCTTGCTTGTTGAAAGTGAAGAGGACTTGAAGCACTTACTGATGAAGATCTAAGACCACAGCGTTCAGTATGGATTGCACCTCAACATAAAGAAAACAAAAATCCTCACAACTGGACCAATGAGCAACATCATAATAAATGGAGATAAGACTGAAGTTATCAAAGTTTTCATTTTACTTGGATCCATAATCAACACTCATGGAAGCAGCAGCCAAGAAAAGTGTTGAAAAGCAAAGATGTCTTGAAGACTAAGGTGCGCCTGACCCAGGCCATGGTATTTTCAATTGCATCAAATGCATGCAAAAGCTGGACAATGAATAAGGAAGACCAAAGAAGAATTGATGCCTTTGAATTGTCGTGTTGGTGAAGAATATTGAATACACCATGGACTGCGAAAAGAACGAACAAATCTGTCTTGGAAGAAGTACAGCCAGAATGCTCCTTGGAAGCAAAGATGACAAGACTGTGTCTTACATACTTTGGACATGTTGTCAGGAGAGACCAGTCCCTGGAGAAGGACATCATGCTTGGCAAAGTACAGGGTCGGCGGAAAAGAGGAAGACCCTCGAGGTGGATTGACAGTGGCTGCAACAATGAGCTCAAGCATAACAACGATCGTAAGGGTGGTGCAGGACCAGGCAGTGTTTCATTCTGTTGTGTATAGGATCACTATGAGTCAGAACTAACTCGACAGCAACTAACAACAACAACAACAAAAATGGAATGGGGCAGAGTTTGACCTCCTCTAACTTCAGAAGGGAGAAGGAGAATCAAGATCAAGAGCCCAAGGCTGATTCCTACGAGGCAGAGGTCAGACAAGCCTCCTCTCTCCGCCATCTTTACTAATTCTGACACCAACCATCCCTCCCACAGCACTCTGTACTTCTCTGCTGGGTTCAAGCGTTCATTGCAATGGGCGCACAGAACTCACAGACAATACTAACAACTATGGGGTTTATTCGGGAAGTAATGGTTACATTTCAGGCTCAGGAACACTCAGAATACATTTCTTCCATCAGGACAGCCTCTTCTCAGCCATGCTCATAGGCAGGCCTCTTCCTGCCCCTGGGCCTCTGCCCTGCTCAGTTTAGTGTTACAACGTTCTTTTAGCTCAGCCAATAAGTACCCCAACGTACTCCACTCTGCCAGTAAGAATCTGCCCAAAGACACTCTGCTTTCTCACTCTGTGGGCCGGGAAGCCCACTGCACTGTTGCCCGCAGATATCTCCTGCTGGTCTCTGCTGTCGGTCTTTCCTTGCATGGTGGTGGTGGGATCCTCTCTTTCCTGCTTCTGGGACGGCTCATTCCAAGCCCAGTGGAATGGTAAAACTGACCAGTCCCCTTGGTGGGCCACAATTATCCCATTTCCATAGTCTCCCCCAGTCACCTGGGTGGGATTTACAAGACCATGGCAAAAAAGGTCACACAAAAAGATCCATCACACCGCAACAAAGGATGTTCACTTTGGCAAAATGTTTTTTGAGTTGTGCCTCTATGGTTTCAGCACTTTTCTGGATGTATATTTCAATAAAAAGTTTATATATATAAAAAAGAGTACACATTTCTTTAATGATGGAAACCTAGCAGTGCTGCCCTGTGCCAGTTTTCTATCAAAAACATTGCCTATGATGATGACATGTTCCTCATAAAGCAAGCACATGAGACTACACCACAGGACTGAGCCTTTGTTTGAGACTTGTGTTTGGGTTCCAGTGTCAGTAAGAAATGGAATAAATTTTCTGGTTCCACCTTTTGGCATAAGACTTTGTGTAGCCCAACACTTTGGCAGACTAAGCGGTCTCTGCTCCACGTCACCATGGCAAGCATAAGAAGGTGCTCTAAGAAGGGGGCAGTGATAGTTCAGTGGTAGAATTCTCACCTTCCATGCAAGACACCTGGGCTCGATTCCCAGCCAATGCACATCATGTGCAGCCACCACCCATCTGTCAGTGGAGGCTATGATGCTGAAAAGGTTTCGGCGGGGCTTCCAGACTAAGTAGGACTGGGAAGAAAGGCCTGGTGATTTACTTCTGAAAATCATCCAGCGAGAATTCTATGGATCACAGCTATACGATCTGCAACTGATCATGGGGATGGCACAGGATCATGGGGATGGTGCAGGACTGAAAGTGTTTCATCTGCTGTGCATTGGGTAGGGTTAGTGGGGGGTGTGACTAGATAGCAGCTAACAGCAACAACATCTAAGCTGCAGTGGATTAGCCCACTGAGCAGACCCTACGCTCCTGGGCTTTCTGACTAAAGCAGAAAACCAAGGCTGCAGGAACAGCTGAGTGTGTGGAATTTGTGGACCCCAGGAAGGCAGTTGGGAAGAAAAAAAAGGTTTTTTTTCCGTTTCTGTTTAGTCTTAACTTTGTAAAGTTGTCAAGAGGCTTTGGAGACTGAGGAAGCTGTTCGTATGCTAAGTGTTGTCTGCTTCGATTGTGCTCTTGAATTTTGGCTACCTGCCCAGGCCCTATGTGGTAGGCTGGTTCAAATGTGTGCACTTCTCAAAAAAAAATCAATTTTCGAATTTACAAAAAGATGCGAGTATTATTCCTTCAAAGAGAGGACTTGAGGCAAATTTTAAAAGAGAAGGTCAGAAATAATAGCCAGGTCTTTTTAAAGAGTCCCCACAACAAAGTTTATTATCAGGGTGGTGAGTGGCATCTGGTGTCTTAAAAGCTTTCGAGCGGCCATGTAAGATGCATGAATCGGTCCCAACCCACTTGGAGCAAAGGAGAATAAAGAACACCAAAGACACAAATATTAGCCCAGGAGACAAAAGGGCCACATAAACCAGAGACTCCATCAGCCTGAGATCGGAAGAACTAGATGGTGCCCAGCTACCATCAACGACCACCACGACAGGGAACACAACAGAGAGTCCTGGACAGAGCCTGAAAAAAGTGCAGAGCAGAACTCAGATTCACGTAAAAAGACTAGACTTAATGGTCTGACTGAGACTGGAGGAACCCCCGAAGCCATGGCCCCCAGACACTCTGTTAACCCAGAGCTAAAACCATTCCCGAAGGCCACTCTTCAGACAAAGATTAGACTGGACTATAAAATATAAAATAACATCCAGGAAGAGTGTGCTTCTTAGTTCAAGTAGATACATGAGACTAAATGGGCAGCTCCTGCCTGGAGGCGGGATGAAAAGGCACAAAGGGACAGAAGTCTGTTGAATGGACACGGGAAACCTGGAGTGGAAAGGGGGAGTGTGCTGTCACATTATAGGGATTGCAACTAATGTCACCTAACAATATGTGTATAAATTTTTGTATGAGAAATTAACTTGAGCTGTAAACTTTTACCTAAGGCATAAGAAAAAATAAAAAAATAAAGTCCCCCCCAATACTTGGTGGATACTTTGAGTTACATTTGTCCCCTTCCAGGGATGCAAGTGAGGAGAAAAGATGAAAGAAAATATTAAATGCTAAAAATCAATAAAAAGGGTAGATGTAATAATCCAAGCCTAAAGTAATTGACGACCTTACTCAAAAGGAAACAAGAAAATATTGCTGTGAACTAAATTTAAATACTTGTCAACCCATCTAGAAATTCAATCTAGAGGTTCTGGTACATACAGAAGATGCCCAGCCATTCTTTATACTACATAGTTATCCAAAAATGTTTTATTTAATGATGTAACACCATTTTCATGTATCTTATTAAGCCTATATATATGTATATACACACACATACAACTACATACGTGTAAGATGTTGATGAGATTTAAAAAATTAACTACCCCCCAATGGGGAGAGGGTGTCTGGCAAGTGGTAAGAAGGGACTGTAGTTGATTGTTTATGTAAGAATCTCGGAAGATTTAAATTATCTTGCCGCAGTCTCCCAGGCCTGGTGTAGCACCTCAAAGGACAATCTTTTTAAAAATCCAAATATTCATTTAGAAGGAAACACAGAAAATTGCATGACTCAGGTTTCTGTGGAAATTCGGATCTGACAGTAGCAGTTGAATAACACCCTCCCAGCTGCTTCAGCCCAGAGTTTGGGTTCCTGCTGCTTCTGAAGGGCTCTTCTCAGGGGCAACCTCCCTGCTCTTTTCTTTTCTTTTTGGCAGTCCCTGGCAGAGAGTGGAGCTGGGGGCGCTGGAACAAGGGCACCCTGGTGAAGCTCCCATGGGGGTAGCTATGTGGGCCTCTGGCTTGGTGGGCTAAGGGCAGGGCCTGTTATTGGCTCATTCATTTGGAGAGCTCTGTCTTAAGAGAAGCAAATTGTTCTGCCCCTTGGTGCCTGTCTTAGTCATCTAGTGCTGCTATAACAGAAATACCACAAGTGGATGGCTTTAACAAAAAGAAATTAATTTTCTCACAGTCTAGTAGACTACAAGTCCAAATGCAGGGAGTCAGCTCCAAAGGAAAGCTTTATCTCTCTGTCAGCTCTGGAGGAAAGTACTTCTCATCAATCTTCCCCTCGACTAGGAGCTTCTTTGCACAGGAATCCCGGGTCCAAAGGATGCACTATGCTCCTGGCACTGCTTTCTTGGTGGTATGAGGTCCCAACTCTCTGCTTGCTTTCCTTTCCTTTTATCTCTTATAAGATAAAAGGTGGTGCAGGTCACACCCTAGGGAAACTCACTTTACATTGGATCAGGGATGTGACTGGAGCAAGGGTGTTTCATTCCACCCTAATCCTCTTTAACATAATCTAATTTTGCCTCATTAAACACAGGCAGACATTAGGATTTATATATATATTTTTTTTTTTAGTAAAATTGTATCAATCACAAAATGGAGGATAACCACACCATACTGGGAATCATGGCCTAACCAAGTTAACACATATTTTGGGGGGACACAATTCAATCCATGACAGTGCCCCTCTGCATCCGGGCCTCAAGGCTTTCGTTCTCAGTGTTTGATAACAGAGTTGAACAATGGTGGTTATACAAAGGCAGGGCTCTGAGTTCTCAAAGCTCAGCCTTTGCCTAGAGTCCTGGGATGGATTCCACTTGTTCCAGTGAGAAACTGAGTCAGAGAGCTGGGCCTCCTGAACCACATAGACTGGTGTGCCCCTTGTTCTATAAGCCACACCTACCCTGTGGCTTTGCTGAAGTCTCTTGTGGAAGGCCCTTTAACACATCTGATTCTTCAACCTAAAATGGTGGCCTTAAGCTTGGACAGAGTCCCTGTAATTTCCAGTGGCCTATCCTTTTCTGTTGAACTGGCTTATTCTTTCCTAAGGGCTAGGATTATGATTTTTAAATATTTTGCCTTTCAATAGTACATTACAGTGTCCTAATGATAATCACAGGCCACCTGCAACATTCAACACTCGGGCATGGGATTCAAACTGGACACAAGGAAACGATTCTGTTGAATGGATCACCAGGTTGCTCCAAGCAGCGGTCACTTGCCTTGTAACTGATTCCATTTCAGGTTCTTTCTAGATCTGCTGGTGTTGTCACCACCAATGCTGATTGTTTTGTCTCCTGGAATTGTACTGAATAACAGCGCTCAACAGATATTTCTCCAGCAGTTGCTGTATAGCAGGCATACGATCAGGTTTTAGGGGTAAAAAGGTGAATATGATAGTCCTAGTCTCAAGGAGGAAACCCTGGTGGCGTAGTGGTTAAATGCTACAGCTGCTAGCCAAAGGATCAGCAGTTCGAATCTGCCAGGCGCTCCTTGGAAACTCTATGGGGAAGTTCTACTCTGTCCTACAGGGTCGCTATGAGTCGGAATCGACTTGACTGCACTGGGGTTTTTTGTGTTTAGTGTCAAGGAAGAGAAGTTCTGGTGGCACAATGGTTAAGCACTTGGCTACTAACAGAAAGGTTAGCAGTTTGAACCCATCAGCAGCTCTGAGTGAGAAAGATGTGGCAGTCTGCTTCCATAAAGATTACAGCCACGGAAACCCTATGGGGCAGTTCTACTCTGTCCTTTGGGGTCACTATGAGTCAAAATTGACTCAACGACAGTGGAGTTTTTTTTTGTATCAAAGAGTAGGAGCCGTGGTGGCACAACGGTTAATCACTCAGCTACTAATTTAAAGGTGGGTGGTTCGAACCTACCAGCTGCTCCGTGGGCAAAAAGACCTGGCTATCTGCTCCTGTAAAGATTACAGCCTAGGAAACCCTATGCGGCAGTTCCACTCTGTCCTATAGGGGCACTATGGGTCATCATCAACTCTGACAAACAACAACAAGTCTCAAGGAAGGTGGTACAAATGGTTAAGCACTTGGCTACTAAACTAAAACGTTGGAGGGTTGAGTCCACCCCTAAGTACCTCAGAAGAAAGGCCTGGGGATCTACTTCTGAAAAATCAGCCACCGAAAACCCTGTTGTGCATAATTCTCTTCTGACACACACGGGGGCACCATGAGTCATAATGAACCTGATGGTAACTGGTGTTTGGTTTTTTGCGGGGGGGAGGGGAGGAAACAGACGGGATGAGCGCCCTAGCAGAGGTACCAACAGGAGCTAGCAGAGGGCATGTGAAAGACAATGTGGCTTTGGAGGGTGGTGGGGTAGGTCAGGAACAGCTCCTCGAGGAAAGCCAGAAAGGCTAGTGGCAGTTACTCAGGCCAAGGAGAAATGGGGATGTAGTGATGGATGTGATGGGGGAAGAAGGGCCTTACAGGCAGAGGGAGTTTTCCCCGTGAAAACAAAGGCCTTATATTCAAAGGGCATTTCCCCTAGCAAGAAGCCAAAAAGGTGGATGGCCGCCTTGCGGAATGTTCAGAGTATGCAGAAGGTGCTGCAAGACGCTTTATGTACCACGCTAATTGCAGAAAATGGGCTGGGTTTGTGAAGACCTTCCAAATCTGTGCACAAACATATTTCTCTATACAGTACGACATGACCTAGAAGTCTCAGCCTACTGAAAAGTTTATGCCATGAAAATAAATCACCATTCGAGTTCCCTTCCTCTGAGTGGCCCAAGGTTTTTAAGACGAGACAAAATCGTTGGATGCCAAGAGCCAAATATGGCCCTGGGTGTTTTAGCACCGGTTGCTTTTCTGGCCTCAGAGCCCATGGCATGTTGTGTAATTGAATCTAGTTCATCTTTGGAGTGAGCAACATAACCAAGCAACATAACATGCATGCATCCAAAAGTAGGATTATATTTCTCAGGCTGAGGGCACAAGGACGCTTGGCTTCCGACGACATCTGGAAAACACCCATCAGTGGGAGGAAAATGCTTTGTCAAATGGTTTAAGAATAGTAAATACAAGAAATAAGTGAACATTTGTTTTTGGCTATGATTTATATAGTTCTGGAAGAAATGGGGTTGAGGGTGCTGTCTATAGACAAAATGAGTCTCAAATACATCTACCTGAACCGTCTAGAAATAACAAAAATATTTCTCTAAAAACTCAGATATGTGGGGCATTGAATCCAATTTGGAATTTGGCCTGACCTAAATAGACCTGTTTATCTTCAGCAAGTTGTCTGTCTGCTTCAAGGCTATAAAGGAAAGGAAATTATTGAGATGTTAATAGAACTGAATATATGCAAGCTATAAATTTTTTCCTTTGGATTAGTAAAACTCCAGGACCCACCCACCCATTGCTGCAGTGTTAAATTCACCCCATCTGGAGCAAGAGAGTAGAACTGCCCCATAGGGTTTCTAAGGCTGTCATCTTTATGGAAGCAGACCGCCACATCTCTCTTGGAGCGGCTGGTGGGTTCAAACCACCAACCTTTCCGTTAACAGCCAAGCACTTAAACCACTGCGCCACCAGGACAGAGAGGCTGAAAGTCAAAAGTAGAAAACAATTCAAAAGAAACAAAGCATTATCTCGGTTGAAATCGACTCAAAAGCAACGGGTTTTGGGTTTGATTTAGATTAGTTTGACAATCTTTTTTTTTTTTTGCTTTAGGTGAAAGTTTACAGAGCAAATCAGTTTCTCATTAAACAGTTAATATACATATTGATTTGTGACATTGGTTGCCAATCCCACGACATGTCAACACTCTTTCTTTCTTGACCTTGGGTTCCCCATTTCCATTCATCCAGCTTTCCTGTCCCCTCCTGCCTTCTAGTCCTTGCCCCTGGGCTAAGTGTGCCGGTTTAATCTTGTATACATGGTTGAACTACGTGTGTTATTGTTTGTTTTATAGGTCTGTCTAATCTTTGGCTGAAGGGTGAACCTCAGGAGTGACTTCAGTGCTAATTTAAAAGTGTGTCCAGGGACCATACTCTCTGGGTTTCTCCAGTCTCTGTTAGACCAGTAAATCTGGTCTTTTTTTGTGACTTAGAATTTTGTTCTACATTTTTTCCACCTCTGTCTGGTACTATCAGAATAGTCAGTGGTGATAGCCAGGCACCGTTTGGTTGTGCTGGACTTGGTCTGGTGGAGGCTGTGGTAGTTGTGGTCCATTAGTCCTTTGGACAAATATTTCCCTTGTGTCTTTGGATTTCTGCATTCTCCCTTGCTCCAGATGGGGTGGGGCCAGTGGATGTATCTTAGATGGCCACTCACAAGCTTTTAAGACCCCAGATGCTACTCACATTTTCTTTATAAACTATGTTATGCCAATTGAGCTAGATGTCCCCCAAGACCATGGTTCCTATCCCTGAGCCTGGTAACTAGGGCCCTCAGGGAGTTTGGATGTGTCTATGAATCTTCTATGACTTGGCCTTGGTCAAGTCGTGCTGACTTCCCAGTATTGTGTACTGTCTTACCCTTCACCAAAATTACCACTTATCTATTGTCTAAGTTAGTGTTTTTCTCTCCCACCCTTCCTCTCCCTCGTAACCATCAAAGATTGTTTCTTTCTGTGTGTAAACCTTTTCATGAGTCTTTATACTAGTGGTCTCATACAGTATTTGTCCTTTTGTGATTGACTTATTTCACTCAGCATAATACCCTCTAGATTCATCCATGTCATGAGATGCTTAGCAGATTTATCATTGTTCTTTATCGTTGCATAGTATTTCATTGTGCGTTTGTACCATAGTTTATCCATTCATCTGTTGATGGGCACATATGTTGTTTCCATCTTTTTGCTATTGAGAATAATGCTGCAATGAACATGGGTGTGCATGTCTATTCGTGTGATGGCTCTTATTTTTCTAGGATATATTCCTAGGAGTGGGATTGCTGGATCCTATGGTATTTCTATTTCTAGCTTTATAAGGAAGCGCCATATCGTTTTCCAAAATGGTTGTACCATTTTGCATTCCCACCAACAGTACATAAGAATTCCAATCTCCCCACAGCCTCTCCAGCATGTGTTACTGTTTTTTTTTTTTTTTGATTCCTGCCAGTAATGTCAGGGTGAGATGGTATCTCATTGTGGTTTTGCTTTGCATTTCTCTAATGGCTGGTGATGGAAAGCATTTCCTCAAGTGTCTGTTAGCCTCTTGAATGTCTTCTTTGGTGAAGAAGACATTTTTTTAATTGGATTATTTGTCTTTTTGTTGTAGAGGTGCTCGATTTTCCCATAGGTTTTAGAGATTAGATCTTTGTTGGATGTGTCATAGCCAAAATTTTTTTCCCAGTCTGTGTATTCTCTTTTTACTCTCTTGGTGAAGTCTTTTGATGAGCCTAAGTGTTTAATTTTTAAAAAGATCCCAGTTATCTAGCTTATCTTCTGGTGTTTGTGTATTGTTCATTATGGCTTGTATCCTATTTATGCTGTATATTAGGGCCTATAGATTTGACCCTGTTTTTAATTCCATGATCTTTATAGTTTTGGTTTTATATTTAGGTCTTTGATCCATTTTGAGTTAGTTTTTGTGTATGATATAAGGTATGGGTCTTGTTTCATTTTTTTTTCTTTAAGAGATGGACATCCAATTATGCTAGCAGGGGTGACAATATTTTTCTCTAAAATACCAGTTATTTTAGCCTTTGCAGACCATACAGTCTCTGTCACAGCTACTCAACTCTGCTGTCACAGCTTGAAATAAGCCATAGATGATACATAAACGAATGGGCATGGCTGTGTGCCAACAAACTTGAGTTATAGACCCTGCAATTTGAATTTCCTATAATTTTCACATGCCACAAAATATTGTTCTTTTGATTTTATTTCCAACCATTTAAAAAATGTAAAAACCATTCTTAGCTCAAAGGCTGTGAAAAAACAGGTGGCTGGCTGGACTTGGCCCACAGGCTGTAGTTTGCCAATCCCTGTGCTAGATCGAGGGAGTCCTGGTGATGCAGTGGTTAAGGTGCTTGGCTGCTACGTGAAAGTTCAGCAGCTCAAACCCACCAGCTGCTCTGCAGGAGAAAGATGTGGCAGTCTGCTTCTATAAAGATTACAGTCTTAGAAATCCTGTGGAGCAATTCTGCTTTGTCCTATAGGGTTGCTGTAAGTTGGAATCAACTTGACAGCAACGGGTTTGGTTTGGGGTTTTTTTTGGGTGTGCTAGATCGGAGACAAACATCTCCCCACAAGGTTGTTCCAGGAGAGATTCCTGATTGAAGTGCAATATGCTTTCTTGTTCAAGTTGTTTCTAAAATACTTGGATGGGGACTCCCTGTCCCCCTTGGTGTTTTCCTGGGTTTTTCTAGAACTCTCTGTGATCCTGCTAGACTGTAACCCTTTCTAGTATCAGTTGTCATTCATGTGATAAGCGTTCGCTGTGAGCTGAAATGCTGAGGACGCACGTCAGAGGAAAAGAAAATATTAGCAATAGAGAATGGTGCCGAAGCTCCTCTATTTATGGAAGTTCAACTCATGCACTTCCCTGGATACAAACAAAGCCACGCTCTAGAGCAAAGCCCTCCAGCCCTCCTCACCACCAAAATATGCCTTAAGGGCTTCTCGGAGCTCTTTTTGTTTCTGTTCTTTCTTTCTCATTTTTTCATTCTACCGAGTATTTGCTGTGTTTTCATTCAGTGCTGAGGCATTTTGCCATTAGCCCATCTTGTCTGTTGAGTCGACTCTGACCCAGAAATAGATCGCCAGGCCTTTCTTTTGAGGCACTTCAGGGTGGATTTGAACCTCCAGCCTTTGGTTAGCAGCTGAGCACAGTAACCGTTTGTACCACCCAGGAACTCCTATTAAAAAAAACAAAAACAAACCCGTTGCCGTTGATTCTGACATTAACTCATTTAATCCCCACAAAAAAAGGGTGATCAACAAATGATGTCAGGAAATGATCAATGAACCCCGGGGTGTAAAGAGAAAGGAGGAGAGTGCTGACACATTGAAGGGATGATGACCAATGTCAGAAAACAATTTGTATATAAATTTTTGAATGAGAAACTAATTTCTGCTGTAAACTTTCACCTAGAACACAATAAAATTTTTTTAAAAAGAAAGAAAAAGTTAAGCATAGAATTACCATAAGAAACAAAACAAAAACCTATTGCCATCTAGTCTATTCCGACTCATGGCGATCCCACGTGTGCAGAGTAGACCTGTGCTCCATAGGGTTTTCCAGGCTGTGACCTTTCAGGAGCAAATCACCAAGCCTGTGTTCCGTGGCACCTCTGGGTAGATTCCAACCACCAACCTTTTGGCTAGTAGTTGAGCATTTAACTGTTTGTACTACCCAGGGACTTCGTAAATATAATTAACACCACTGAATTTTACACATAAAAAAGGTTGAAGCGGCAAATGCTTTGGTATATGTTTTTCACCACAATAAAAATTTATTTTTTTTCCTTTTTTTTTGACGTGCTTTTTTTAAAATAATTTTTATTGTGCTTTAAGTGAAAGTTTACAGATCAAGTCAGTCTCTCACACAAAAAGCCATATACACCTTGCTACACACTCCTAATTACTCTCCCCTAATGAGACAACCTGCTCTCTACCTCCACTCTCTCTTTTCGTGTCCTTTTTGCCAGCTTCTAACCCCCTCCACCCTCTCATCTCCCCTCCAGACAGGAGATGCCAACATAGTCTCAAGTGTCCACCTGATCCAAGAAGCTCACTCCTCACCAGCATCACTCTCCAACCCATTGTCCAGTCCAATCCATGTCTGAAGAGTTGGCTTTGGGAATGGCGCCTGTCCTGGGCCAACAGAAGGTCTGGGGGTCATGACCACCGGGGTCCTGCTCGTCTCAGTTAGACCATTAAGTCTGGTCTTATGAGAATTTGGGGTCTGCACCCCACTACTCTCCTGCTCCTTCAGGGGTTCTCTGTTGTGTTCCCTGTCAGGGCAGTCATAAGTTGTAGCCGGGCACCATCTAGTTCTTCTGATCTCAGGATGATGTAGACTCTGGTTCATGTGACCCTTTCTGTTTCTTGGGCTCGTAATCGCCTTGCATCCTTGGTGTTCTTCATTCTCCTTTGATCCAGGTGGGCCGAGACCAATTGATGCATCTTAGATGGCTGCTTGCTAGTGTTTAAGACCCCAGATGCCACATTTCAAAGTGGGATGCAGAATGTTTTCTTAATAGATTTAATTATGCCAATTGACTTAGATGTCCCCTGAAACCATGGTCCCCAGACCCCTGCCCCTGCTATGCTGGCCTTCAAAGCATTCAGTTTACACCACAATAAAATTTTTTTAAAAACTAAACGAACAAAAAAAGATCAATGAAACCGAAGCTGCGTGTGTGGCTGTGGATCAGCATTTTAGGTCTATTTGTGTTAATTTAGGAGAAAAAAAGAAATCTGGATAAGTAAAATCTGAGTCTGGTCACAGCAACACAATCATGGATGATTTCATGAGTTTGTAGCCTTTGGAATCTGCCCAGTCTTCACCATTGATGAAATGGCAGTTGGGGCTGCTGAAACTGCTGAGCGCTTGTGAGCAGGTTAGCCAATCCAGAAACTTGGAGGGTATGAAATGAAACAGGTCTCATGTAGGCAAAGATACCAGATAAAGCATTTAGCAGCGAGGAGGAGAGTCAGACAGATCGTCAAGCCTTGGGAGATCAATTCATCCTTCATCTCTGTGGAAGTATGTGCAAGCTTCTACCCTTTGCAGTACCTCTGGCCATAGGAGCAGAGTTATCAACAGACTTTAAAGCCTAGTAAGTTCTCAAGCAATAAGCGTGGTGGATACTGCTGGAGTCATGCCCAGACTACAGTATCTCAGATCTTTTACCAGTTCTGTGTGCTGGTCCTCTCCCCCAGCTGCTTCTGTGGAATTTGCTTCTAAGGACCTACATCTGTGCACTTCTTCAGAAGGCTTCCTTGGGTTATAGAGCAGTTTCCCTGTACCCACATGGAGCAGACAGTGCTTGGGAGTTTACAGCACCCCGGGGCATCCCATAGCCTGTAACTGGCAGGTGCGAGAGCATTCAAATTTGGCTCCTTGGGTTTGAGATGGGACAAACTCTGAGATGCAGTTGACACTCCAGAGCTCCCCTCGGGATCAGGCTAACACTGGGACTTTGCCAGAAAGCGTCCCCTTACTTGGCTTCCTCCCATTTCCTTACCCTATTATACTACCACTACTACCCCATTGCCATTGAGTGATTCCAAGTCATGGCAACCCTATAGGACAGAGCAGAAGTGCCCCGGGTTTCCAAGGAGCAACTGGTGAATTCAAACTGCCAACCTTTTTTTTTAAATTTTTTATTGTGCTTTAAGTGAAAGTTTACAAATCAAGTCAGTCTCTCATACAAAAACTTATATACACCTTGCTATATACTCCTAGGAAACCCTGGTGGTGTAGGGGTTAAGTGCTGCAGCTGCTAACCAAAAGGTGGGCAGTTTGAATCTGCCAGGCGCTTCTTGGAAACTCTACGGGGCAGTTCTACTCTGTCCTATTGGGTCGCTATGAGTCAGAATCAACTGGACAGCAGTGGGTTATATACTCTGGGTTGCTCTCCCCCTAATGAGACAGCACACTCCTTCTCTCCACCCTCTATTTTTATGTCCATTCAGCCAAACTGCCCACCTTTTGGTTAGCAGCCGAGCTCTTAACCACTGCACCACCAGGGCTCCCTATTATACTCACCCCTTATTGGTTTCTCCTGGGAACATAGCCTTTAGTGTCTGCTTCTGGGGAACTGTACTTGAGAGGAAGCTATACTATTTGAAGAGAGAAATAGCCCAAAGCCTTGCCATCAGTTAGCCCTATTGAAAGTATGAGTGAAAGAATGGACTGAATCAATGAATGGAAGCCAGTCTTTAGCCTTGAGCCATACAGGTAGTTGTTAGGGAAACAAGAAAGGGATGAAACATTCAGAACATTGACTCTTGCATTTTAGTGTTTGAGGTCCTACAGGGGAACTGTGTTCACAGTGCAGCTTCTCTAGCTGATGGTCATCCAGGCTCAGCTTAAATATTACCAGAGAAGATACCAGTACCTCCTGGGACACCCGCCCTCGTACCACTGGATTATTATGGAGTTATTTTTCTTCCTCCCTCCCTCCCTCCCTCCCTTTTTCCTCTCTCTTTTCATTTTTTTTGGTACTAGTTTTATTTATAGATATAATTTATAGATCTATATGTAGAATTTATAGACATAATTTACATACAATTCACCCATTCAAAGTGAACAATTCAATTTAGTATATTCACAATGTCATGCAACCATCACTGCCATAATTTTAGAATATTTTCATCATCCCCTTTAGCTATCACTTTCAACTACCCCCATACCCCCAGCCCTAGGCAACCACTAATGTACTTTCTGTCTCTAAGGATTTGTCTATTCTGGACATTCATAGAAATGTAATTATATAATACGTGGCCTTTTGTGACTGGCTTCTTTCACTTAGCATAAAGTCTTCAAGGTTCATCTATGTCGTATCATTTATCAGTCCTTCATTGTTTTTATGGCCAAGTAATCTTCCATTATATGGATAATACCACATTTTGTTTATCCATTCATCAGCTGATGGACATGTGGGTTGTTACCACTTTGGAGCTACTGTGAATAATGCTGCTGTAAACATCCGTGTACAAGTCTTTGTGTGGACATATGTTTTCATTTTTCTTGGTTATATACCTGGAAGTGGAATTGCTGGGTCAAATGTAGAAAGCCCTTTCTTATGTTGAGCCAAAATCTCAGTTTTCATAGCTTCCGCCATTGGTCGTTGTCCAGCCTTCTGGACAAAAAACAGACAAAACTTTCCTTTCTGACACATGGCATCCCTTCAAATCATTCATGATTGTCTTCATGTCCTTCTTCAGTCTTCACAGAATGCATTTCTTCTGTTCTTTCAACCGTTGCACTGTAAAAATGGGGCTTACAGAAATGCAAACTGATAGCCTTGAAGTTGTCACATTATTTGTTACGATGTACATAACAGCTTTCTTTTGCCCCACATCTCAGATTTTTCCATCTACGACAGGGAATTGGGGGCTGATAGCTATTTTGCCAAGATGGGAGGCTATACAAATGATTTTCTAGGTGAGAAGGTTTGTCAGTAGACTCGAAAGAGGTTTTCCCTTTGGAAAGCCTAAAGGGCTAATAATTTGTGTAATTACACATTTGTCAGCTCTTGACATGTTAATGTGAGAAAGGGAATTGCATGGTTTTGAAAAATAAAATTTAAGGGAAAAGAGTTATCCTAAGAACTTTGAAAGAAGTTATGTGTAACATTCCTTTTGCTCTAAGTCATGAAGACAATGGGGAGAAAACTTGAGAAAACCACAGGAAAATGTAGCAAGTTACTCAGTGGGCTCTGGGCTGTGCTCAACTGGGCCACAATGTTAGGTTCATTTCTTCTTCAATAGCTCCGAATGGGGAAATCTGGTTCTTGCTTATTAGTCATAAATCTAGAGATATTTTCCACTTTTTTTTGAATGTTAAATCCAGCGTTCTGGATGAGTGCTGGCATTGTCTCATGCTAGATGCTCAGCCTTGAACAAGTCACTTAGCTTTTCAAAGTGTCAGTTTCTGTATCTTAGTGCAATCACGTCAGTGGTTACCAAACTGTTTTGCACATGGTTACAATCAAAGGATCTTGCTCAAAATGTCAATGCTGGGCTGGCACTCCCAGCAATTCTGATTCACTGTGTTTGGGGGAGGGCTTCAGATCTACTTTTTAAAAATTCACCTCAAGTGATTCTGATGCATGTGGCCCTGAAGACCACGCTTTCAGAAACACTCAGCTGCCATTTCTTGCTGGTCCCCTTTCCCATCGTCCTGTCTTCAACTAAAAGGGAGAAAAAAAACTTACAATCTCTCAAGGTAATATCTTTCCATTTATGCTATGTGCATGAAGGTGAAGAAGTATGGGAGCCAAAACTGAAATTATGAAAAAGTCCTAGCCTGATGCTTAGATTCTGAGGGATGAGAATTATTTTACCAGAGCAATGTATCCATAAAGCAGAATTTCTCATGCTCGAGGCTATTGATACTTGGGGCCGGATCATTCTTTGCTGTGGGGGCTGTCCTGTACATTGTAGGGTGTTTAGCAGCATCCCTGGTCTCTACTCACTATATACATACTATTAGCACCTTCTTTCCCCCAGATGTGACAACCAAAAGTATCTCCAGACAGTGCCAGATGTCCCTGGGGGACAAAATTGCTCCAGGGTAAGAACCAATTTCATAAAACATGGCCTCAAAGAAAAAGAATCAAGAAACTAGGCTTGGAGCAGTTTTCTTTGGTTGGTTCTTTTTGCACAGCAAGGCAAAGAAGGCCTTGCTAAACTGTTGGTACTCGACCTTTATGTACCAGGCATTCCATGAGGAACCCCTTGGCCCATCCCCTCTGACTGATGGGATACAGATAGGTTCAATTACTTGGCAGGCGAAGGACGCTCTCTGTGCTTCCTTCTCATTTTAAGACACTCCTGACAACAAATTCTTAACTTTTGCCTAGTAAGCGCTGTACCCTATCAAAAATGAGAATTGTAATCACAAGCTGGATTAATCACATGTGAAATTCCTTTGAAAACTCCAGGCATCGCAGTGATGCCAGGGGTGGTCATTCATGATTCTGTTGAGCCTCCAAAACTAGGATATTTTTTAAGGCGATAACAGTAGTTTCTTTGAGTGACTAGCCAAGTCCTCCGAAGGACTCCATCGTTGTCAGTTTTGATCACAAAAATGGTCAGTTTTTACCCAGCGTCTTAGCCTTTCAGCATGCTGTGTTGGAGTATGAGTCCCCGGGCTAGCTCTACTCTTTTGCTCTGGGGAAATTTGTCCTTGTTTTCTTGAATGGCCCAAAGCCCACTCCACTGAAAAAAAAAAATGTGTTCTTGGTGTGTGAGATGCTACTAAGTCAAGGTTATTAAAGGATGAATTTCTTATGTCTATGCAGAGTTTCTCAGCCTTTGTGTCATTGATATGTGGAGCTGGATCATTCTTTGTGGTGGGGACTGTCCTGTGCATTGTAGGGTATTTAGCAGCATCCTTGGTCTCTACCCGCTACATGCCAGTAGCACCTCTCCCCCATTGTTAACAACAAAAAATGTCTCCGGACATCACCAAGTGTCCCCAAGGAGGCACAATCATCCCTGGTTGAGAACCGCTGACCTAAGAGATATGGATGGGGCCTTGGCAGTGTCTGGTGCCTCCTGTAGCAACCTAATAAACCTGTAGGGTTTATCCAAATAATCTCTACTTTGAAAAGTACTGGCATGGATTATATTTACATCTTGACTTCACCAGTTACTGGTGTACAAAGCAAGTTAATTACCCTCATGAATTAAATGGGATACTTTCCTTGCACTAAGTATTCTGAGGCTCCACATTTGCTGTTTGCAAAACATTTAGCTTAACAAAGGACCTGTGTCATAGCTGCTCCATAAATAGTGCAATCATCATTCTTTCAAACAATTCTAGCCCCTGGGGTGTTGGTGTTGTTATGGACGTTCCATACAGTTTGGACACTTGAAACATCCCGCAGCAGAAAGGAAGTTGTAATTGGAGAGGGAAAGGCAATAGACTCACATCAGGTTATGAACATAAAGGAAACGTAGCTTCTCGATCCTCAAGCTTTTATACTGGAAAGTCATAACTGGAGGGATTGTGGCCTCTCCTTTACTGCGGATGGACTCTTGAATAGAAAGTTTATTTTAAGAAACATCTCTCCCTGGGCGTTTTTTAAGGGCACCCTCCCTGGCTCCCTGGCACTGAGCAAAAATAAAAGCAATTCTTCGGTGAAAAGAGTAAAATGACAACAAAAGGACAAACCGATGATCCAAACCAAACCCATTTTAATGGCCAGTTTTTCCTCACCCTCACTTCCCTGGTTTGCCTGTATTCACAGGTCATTCCTTTCTCATCTCTCATGACCATCACCGCCAGTTCATGGATCCAAAACCAGTTGCTGTCGAGTTGATTCCGACTCATGGTGACCCCATGTATGTCAGAGTAGAACTGGGTTCCGTAGGGTTTTCAATGGCTGCTTTTTCGGAAGTAGATCACCAGGTCTTCCTTCCAACGTGCCTCTGGGTGGATTCGAATTACCAACCTTCTAGTTAGTAGCAGAGCGCTTAACTGTTTGCACCCCCCGGGACTCCTACTTGATGGATAACTTCTCGAGATATGCTCTGTATAGGGACCGAGGCCCAGGGCAGTAGTACCAAGCTGTGCCAGGACACTCCTCTCTCTTCTCAGCCTGTCCTATGTGCCCACAGCTCCAGGCACCATCTTTGGCACCACCGGGACTCCCTCATTCACTGGTCTTCCACCCACATCTGTGTTCAGGATGGAGGTTGTCTCTCTAACTTACCTGGAGAAAGGAATGGGTCCCTTATGCCTTCTTGGATCCTGCCCATTGCCATATCCCTGTAAGGGCTCTCCCATGACCTAGCAGTGATGGAAGAGAAGAGGTGACAGACATTAGAGCTGTGGAGCAAGATGGAGTTTCCTTAAGTGACACATATGGAATGGTAGGTGCACTGAGATTTCCCCCCCATGTGTTGAACTTCTCCCTGATACAATGTCCTCCCTAAAAAGCATAACCCGTGTATCCATCGCTGCTGCCCGCACGTGTGGGTGGAGTCAGCAATGGCATTTCCAATGCCAGAGCCCTGGCAGAGCTGGAAGGTGGTAGTTCCTTCTTCACTTGCAGGAGAGATGTGATTTTGGACAAGGCGAGCCTAAGCTACTCCTCCATCTCTCCTTCCTGATCCTGGAGCTTCGTTCCCTTAATTCCTTCTTTGGAGCCCCTTGGGGAACAAAAAAAAAAACCTCCATGAGGGACAACTCTAAACTATGTTTAATCTTTGTGTAAACTATGCTCCGTCTATTTATACTGTAGTGTAAATAAAGATTCTAATTGGTACGGTCGCCTTGGAAAACCATTTGGCATTGTCCAGTGAAGTTGAAGATACGCATACCGATGACCCAGAATGCTATTTCTAGGTTTGCACCCTATAAAAATGTGTGCACACGTGCACAAGGAGATTGGATAATGATGTGCGAGCAGTATGGTTTTTAGGAGTCCCGAACTTGAAAGAACACAGATGTCCATCAGCTGTTGGAAAGATAAGTCAGGGGAAACACAACGGAATACTAGGCAGCAATGGGAATGAACGAACTCACGCTACATATGATAGCACGGGTGAGCCTTCAAAACATCATGTTGAGCAAAAGAAGTCAGATGTATTAAAAAGCATACTGTATAAATACATTTATATAAAGTTAGAAGACAGGCAACACTAAACTCTAATGCTTATGGGTACATAACTCCCTAAAAAGCAGTGGTTCTCAACCAGGAGTGATTTTGCCCCCTAAGGAGACATTTGGCAATGCCTGGAGCTGCTTGAGGAGCCCTGCTGGCTAGTGGTTAAGAGCTCGGCTGCTAACCAAAAGGTCAGCAGTTCGAATCCACCAGGCGCTCCTTGGAAACACTATGGGGCAGTTCTACCCTGTCCTCTAGGGTCAAAAGAACCGGAATCTACTCAGTAGGCTCAGGCTTGGGCTTGGGCTTGAAGAAGTTTGCCTGCCTGGACTGGGGAGAGAGGATGCTACTGGCATCTAGTGGGTAGAGGCTAGGGATGCTGCTTAACATCCTGCAATGCACAGGATGCCTCTTCCCCAAAGAATTATCAATCTCCAAGTGTCAACAGTGCCAGGGTTGAGACACCCTGCTATAAAAGGGAAACAAGGAAGTGAACACCATAAAAGATAGGACAGTGTTTGCCACTGGGGAGGGGGGGGTAGGGTGTTAGAATGCAGCTGAGGAAGGTGGAAGTTTCTGGGGCACTAGTGATAAATTCTATTTCTTGACCTCAATGATGATGAGATGGGTATCCATTTTTCTCTTTCAAAAAGTTTACAGTACTCTAGGAGCTGGATTGACAAGACAGTGGAATGGAAGGGTGCAGGCACTGGGTTCCCACTGGGGAGAGGGCTCCCCACTCAGTGGGGTCTCCTAGCCACTCTGTTGACAATGGCAGAGCTGGGCCTCCAAACATAGCCTCCACGTCCTGGCATCCTAAGTGGTCCTCAGAGCTCAGGTTACTCCTAAACGCTGAACCTGAATTTGCTTCCATGGATTTAAGTAAAGCTTTCCTGACAAAATTCATCACCCTGAGCTGGCACTAAATGTGGAAAACGTGAACCCAACCTATAGGCAGGCAAAGTCCATGCAAACAAGGATTTTAATTTAAATGCTCTAGCAGAAAGAGTTGCAGGAAGTGGGGAGATTTCACTGTTTGTATACCTCATTTTCTCTGTCTTTTTGTAAAATATTTTATTGTGTTTTAGGTGAAAGTTTACATGGCAAATCGACTCCACGGCAATGGGTTTGGTTTTTTTGGTCTTAACAATTTTTATGCAAGTTTTTCCGTGCCATTGGTTACAGTTCTCACGATGTGTCAGCATTCTCATGATTTCCATTCTGGTTGTTCTGTTTCCATTGCTCTAGCTTCCCTGCCCCTCCTTGTCTTCTCATCTTTGCTTCTGGGTAAATGTTGACCATTTGGTCTCATATAGTTCATTGTTTAAGGGAGCAGATTACTCACGGGTGATGTTGTTTATTTTATAAGTCAATCTCTTATTTGGCTGAAAGGAGACCTCGGGGAGTAGCTTCAGTGCCAAGTTCAAAGGATATCTTAGGGCAGTAGTCTCAAGGGGTTCCTCTAGTCTCTATCAGTCCAGTAGATCTGGCCTTTTTTAGTTGTTTTCTCTTAAGAATGATGCTGGGTAGAGTAACTTGCTAAGATTATTTTTGAGTCCTCTCTGGGGGAAACTATAAACATCAGACAAATTTATTTTAAAAAATGACTAACCGAAAGGGAACATTAGCCAAGCAAGATCTTAACTAGCAAACTGGGTTACCTTCAACCTACTCTGCAGTGCGGTTTGATGTGCGTCTAACCCCCATAAGTCTCCCCTGTTGCCCCCAAAGACCAAACTTGAATTTCTAAACCACCGGCCATGTTAATATGTAGTTTTGTAGATCTAGAACAATACCTGCACATAGGAGGCAGTTATAAATATTTATTTATCATGAATATTTATTTATAATTTTAATTAATATAAATTTATTAAATATTAATTTTAATAAATATTTCTTTGTAAGTATTCACCAAGTGGATAAATGAATAACATGGGAAAGATACTTGGAAGTAGAGACCCGCCAAAAAGAAATTTCAACTGCAATAATGTTTGAAATATATTTAAAGGGAAATAATGTGGGGAATTCAGATTGCTTAAGATCTCACAGATCTTTTAGAATTCTGCATAATTTTCTAGGTCCCTTCTTGAGACTTGAACAAATGGACTGAGAATTGAAGAGGCGGATGATTCACTCTGCATTGAATTTAAGAGTCTTCTAGCATGGACTGATCATTTCTTTTCTTAAATGCTTTGCCCCATCTCACAAAATCTTTTAAACACAGCAAAACAACCCTATTGTGCTGTAAATTTCACTCAGACCTGGCAATGAAAATGTAACAAGAAATACTCTAGAAGGCAGAAGTCCTTCCTAAATATAAGTATACATTGGAAATGAAGGCTTATTTTTGGCAGACGACAATGCCGTTTAGTGACTTAATACATTTTTCAAAGGCAGAATACAAACAAAATCTGAAGATGACCCAGATTTACCATGGGGCTGACTTACTCTTGGGTGTGTTAGTTCTCTAGTGCAGCCATAACAGAAATACCACAAGTGGATGGCTTTAACAAAGAGAAACTTATTTTCTCACAGTCTACAAGTCCAAATTCAGGGTGTCGGCTCTGGAGGAGGGCTTTCTCTCTGTGTTGGCTCTCGAGGAAGGTCCTTGTCCTCAATCTTCCCCTGGTCGAGGAGCTTCTCAGGCGCAGGGACCCCGGGTCCAAAGGACGCGCTCTGCTCCAGGTGCTGCTTTCCTGGTGGTATGAGGTCCCCAACTCTTTGCATGCTTCCCTTTCCTTTTATCTTTTGAGACATAAAAGGTGGTGCAGGCCACACCCTAGGGAAACTCCCTTTATGTTGGATCAGAGAGGCGACCTGAGTAAGGGTGGTGTTACAATCCCACCCTAATCCTTTTAACATAAAATTACAATCACAAAATGGAGGACAACCACGCCGAATTGAGAATCATGGCCTAACCAAGTTGATACACGTGTTTTTGGGGGGACATAATTCAATCCATGACAATGGGTACTGATTAAAGGATCACAGTTAAGGTTTTTAAAACCCAGAACCCCACCTTGTATTGTTGGAATATATTAATAATTGGACAGTTTTGGAAGGGAGAGGGATTTCAGGTTTGGGGCTTAATGGTGGATTGACAGAGTAAGAAGTCACAAAGGCTAGAAAGTCCACCTTTCCAAATAGACCACAGTGAGGTAAAGCTTTTTTCACTGGGGCATGTGGAGGTCATTCAGTCTCATTAAGCCCTCTCCCGCCTGCCCTGGCTGCATTCTCTGAAGGATACTTCTTGGTGAAGCTTACCAGGATTCTCTGCCTTAGATATTTTAAGGGTCTTTGATGACTTAGGGAGTCTCTAGGTGGCGCAAACAGTTAAGTGCTGGGCTACTAACTGAAAGGCTGGAGATTCTAACCCACCCAGAGGCCCTGTGATCTGCTTCTGAAAGATCACAGCCATTGAAAACGCCATGGAGGGGACGGATTACCCAATAGGCAAGGTAAGCACAGTGCTTACCTTGTTCACCAGATCATCTGTAGTGAACAATTTCACATTGTTCACCACATCAAAGATTCTGCTTCAAGGTATGGTTAGCATCTGTCTCTCTCCCAGCCCCACAGCACCTTCCTATAGAATCAAAGCCTCTTTTGAAATTTACAGTTCCTCACGGGGACCGATGGCCCAGTAAACCAGGTAAGCCCGAGCTTATTTGTGCTTATTTACCAATCTGTAGTGCACAATTTCACATGTGCTGAAAAAATGTGGAACTGTGCACTACATATTGGTAAGTAAGCACAAGTAAGCCTGTGCTTACCTTACTTACTGGATAATCTCCCCTGCCTATGACGCAGGAATCGACTCGATGACAACTAACAACATAACTGGGTAGCCACCACACTGATCAAGATATAGAACATTTCCAGAACCTGGAAGGTTCCCTTGCACCTCCTTCCCCGTCAGTAGCACCCTGTAACCTTTGGTAGCCCTATTCTGCTTTCTGTCACCATTCTGTATTCTTCAATTTCAGGTTAAGAATAAATAAATGGGATCTTACAGTACACACTCTTTTATGTCTGGTTTCATTCTCTCCACATAATGTTTGTGAGATTAATCCATGTTGCTGTGGGCATCAGTAGTGTTCTCCTTTTCATTGCTGAGTAGTATTCCATTGTATGGCTGGACCATGGTTGGTTTATCCTGCAGGAGTCGGTGGACATTTGGGGTGTTTCCATGTTGGGCGATTATGCCTAAAGATGTTCAGAACCTTCTTGTTCATGAGTGGCCATCTGCACTCATTTCTCTGTGTATCGAGGAGTGGAGTTGCTGAGTCGTAGGTTTGGATCAGCATTATTAGCTATAATCATAGTTTTCCAGGTGGATGAACTGTCACAGATTATCTAGTGGTAGGTTCCTCAGGACACCTGTACCCCTTGCTTCTTGTTTCCACTGCCAATTACAACTAAGTTGCCAATTGTTTTAATAGACTACATGCTAGTGGGTGGTGCATCCACTGAAATTGTAAATACTCAAGGACAGGGGCCACATCCGATTTTCTGACTCCTTTCACCCCCAGCCCACCTGCTCAGGACCTGGTATGTAGCAGGTCCAGGGCCATGAGTGGGACCCTGTACAGAACTGGCACAAACCACCCACAAACCCGTCATCTCCACTTCAAAGTCACCCCTCTTGGGCTTGGCTGGTTGACTGATTCATCTTCCTAGATCTGGAGTTTCTGCTCTGCCCCCAGGCCCTGACTTTGTCAGTGTTTGGTGTGGGGGAGGCTGCCAAGAAGACACTGCAGGCCAGGATTGGGGCAGGAACTGCATGCTCTTCTCCTGTGTTTCAAAGTGAGTGTGCGTTAGCGGGTGTCCACACAGCCTCATGAGGGGGTCTCAGAAGGAGCTCAGTTTGAGGTCTTCTTGTGAGCCTCCAGTGTGTGCTAAAAACGATTTGGTTTACTTGGCAGTGCTTGCAGGTAGAGCGTACGTATCTGCTATTTCCAAATCTTCCTTGCCTTGTCGTTTTCAGATTTGCACCCAAGAACTAAGACACAGAAGCAGCGCCCTCCCTCCCGTATACTCAGATCAACCTGGCTCTAATGCACGCCAGCCCTCAATTTCCAGCGAATTCTCCAGGGCTCCTTTTTTCCCCATCCAGCGGGGTTCCCCAGACACGCCTGGGTCCTGCGAGCCCTCTGGGACCCGGTCCTCCCGAAGTGGCCGGGCCGGGCCAGCATTCAGCCCGGGCTCCCTCCCCTCCGCCGCCCCCTCCCAGCTGCCCTCCCAAGGGTCCCCGCAGCTGAGACTCCCTGAAACTCCGCCCGCCGGGGGCTGGCTGCGAAGCGCCTCCCCGCCGGCGTGCCCACGCGTCGCCCAAAGTTGGGGAAAGTCTCGTTCTTGGAAACCCCAGCTCGCCTCCTCGGCGGTGGCAAGGCTTCAGCAGCCCCCAGCCCTGCCCGCCGGGTCCCTGGGGTCGGTCAGGGGCCGTGGCAGGAGGTGGAGCGCCTGCCGGCCCGCCGACACCTGTCGTGGCCGCTCGGGCGCTCCTGTCCCCAACAGCTGGCGGCGCCAGGGGCCCGTCCGGGGCGGAAAGCATAAACACCGCCCCTCGCGCCGACTCGCAGCGCTCTCCTCCTCCCCCGCCCCCGCCGCCCCCGGTTCCCGGTCCCCGGCGGCTCAGCGGCCGGACGCTGGTGCCGGGAGCTTGGCAGGCGCTCCGGGTGCACGGAGCAGCTCGCGCCGGGGCGGCCCGGGATGGCGGTGGAGTAGGGGACCTGGAACTGGCGCCGCGACCCCAGGCTACTCCTTCCCGGCGGCAATATGGGGGACCCGGTGCGCGGTCAGAAGCCACAGCTGCACTACGCGGTGAGTGTCCCGGCGCGCGCACGGGCGACAGGGGGCACCACTTCGCCAGCCGGGGAGGGGACCGTGCGGGGGTGATAGGCGTTGTGGCTCCCCAGAGATCCTGGGTGGTGGTGGTGGGGTGCCGTGTGCACCACCCGAGTGTCACCTGCTCGGGAGCCTACCCCTGGAGCCCCTTGCGGTGGTCACTGCGTCGGGGGCCAGGGATTTGAGCCTGGGACTCCCGGGACTGGACTTCGGCGGCCCATTCAGCCTCTGGTCAGATACTGTGCGAGGACGGGAATAGAAGTGGATGGAGGCAGGACAGCTTGGTGACCTGGGTGTTGCAAGCAGAGAACTGCTGCGGGCCACGGTGGAAATGGAAAGGGGTCTACATCTCCCTCCGAGTTTGTAGCAGGACAAAGTGTTACACCTTATCTCCCCTTCCATCAGGGTGGCCTCTCCTCTTCCTATTGGCTCGACAATCCTTCCCCAACTATTTATTGGGGACCTACTATGTGCCAGGCACTGTGCTAGGCGCCGGGGCACGGCAGGGAACACAACAAAACACGGGGCTTGCCTCCGTTGAAGGAGTTAAGATGTCAGGATTCAGGACCCATCAAATCTAGATTCTAGATTGAGATTGTATTTGAGAGAGAAAACAGAAAGAAAGACAAGAAAGCTGTTTGTGAAGAATGAGGACTGCTCCTGAAGATTCTGCAGTGCCCCTCCAGGAAGGGTCAGGCAGCAGTGCTTAGCTTCTTCATCTTCGGGCATTTATTTTCCACTTGTAAGATGTGTCATTTTAAGATGGGAGGTTGGCAGTTTTTCTGCCATCTGCTTACTGAGTTTTCATTGACATGATTTTTCACTGTTGAGAAGGGACATGCTGACTGCCGAATTTGAAAAACTGGAGAGAAGTAGGCAGAAAGTTAAGACAAGAATTGTCACTATTTCTAATCTGGAATTCATGTCCTCCAAACTTCACTCCCTACTTCAAAAAAATACTTTTCCCTAAAGGAGCTGAGGTGGATAGGGGTGGTAGGCACAGAGGTCGGGAGCTGTCCTAGCTGGTTTCCAGGTGGCCTGGCTGGCCAAGGACCTCCCCGGCTCCTGGGTAAACCACACACCTCTTCTGCTTCACTTTCCTCCGCTAGAAAAATGAGGGCTTGAATTAGAAAATATTTCAGGTCCCTTTCCAGGCGAACGTTCTAGGAACCTGTGACAGCGTTTTCTCTGGTTTTGCCTTGAAATGCCAAGTGAGTTACTTGTAAATTACTGATGCTTGTCATTTCTTTGGAGACTTTAGCGGCTGGGCGATTTGCCTTTTAAAGTGGTATGAACGATAACTCGATTTCAGTAGCGGTTTCTTTACACGGAAGGAGCTAGAATATGTGCGTATTATGCCAGCTGGGCGCCCCCACCCCTCTGGACCATAAAACCTTGTCCAGATTCTGAAAGGTGTGCTGGTTTCCCCTTTGGTTTGTGATCTGAGGGCTTCTCCTCATGCCATTTACCGGGGGCGGGGTGAAAACTGACTCCTTAATTAAAAAGATTAAAAAAAAAATATGTGTATTAGTGTATGTGACAAAGGAGCCCTGGTGGTGCAGTAGTTAAGAGCTCGGCTGCTAACCAAAAGGACAGCAGTTCAAATCCACCAGGCGCTCCTTGGAAACTCTATGGGGCTGTTCTACTCTGTCCTATAGGATCACTATGAGTTGGAATCAACTTGATGGCAATAGGTATATGTGACAAAAATGATCATTGCCTCAATTATTGCAGACACATCCAACACATCATAAAACAGTTTAAAAAAATTATTTTAATTCTGCTGTCTCAGTTCTCCTAAAATAATAAACTTGAGTCAGCCAACAGTAATGACCCCTCTTGAGCTCTGCAGGAAGATTTGCTGATGAAGTAGCCCCTTCTTCTAGCACAGGTCGCCAGCATATATGTATATTCTGATTTAAGACTATGAAAAGGAAACTTCCAGAGAGAATTTGTTGGGATTTCAGGTTAGAAGAAATCACCGGGTTCTTTGAAGTTTTCTATGCATACTTCAGCATGATAAATAAAGCAGCAGCATTCAAAAGCTCTGTATCCCTCACAAGTCGAAAGAATATTCTTTATTATGTGTGACCCATTGCTTTTCATATTAACATAGCTCTCTATTGCTTAATCACTATTCTAATGCCGCAGCCTTTGTCTACTTCCCCCACTGGGGTTTAGCTAATTCCAGAAGCTTGTTTTGCCTTTTAGCACAAATATTCCCATTACTTGGCTCAACATGGTTTTGCCCAACCTGCATCATCCTGTGGTCTTGGGGCTTTTTGGTCTGTCTTCTTGGAGAAGAATTACCTTACATGTGTCCTTAGCTCCTCTTGCCTCCTCTGAAATATAATCCAGGGAACAATTATTTAGTGTTCTTCCTCAGTGCTTTCTGTACTTGTCCAAGGTGAGGCTGCAGATGTAAGTGGCACAGGTGTAATTGGTGACAAAAAACTGAGAGCTTTGCCCAGTGCCCTGATCCCACAGTGCTTGTCTGAGTCATTTGGACAATTGAGGTAGACGAACCAAATTTTTCTTCCCTCTGCATCCTTTATCGGAAACCCTAGTGGTGTAGTAGTTAAGTGCTACGGCTGCTAACCAATGGGACGGCAGTTCGAATTTGCCAGGTGCTCCTTGGGAACTCTATGGGGCAGTTTTACTCTGTCCTATAGGGTCGCTATGAGTCCGAATTAACTCTGCGGCACTGGGTACCGGGTTACATCCTTTATCACCCCAAAAACCCAACAAACAAATGTTGGACCTTGAGTGATTTAATGTGGCCATCCATATTGTTGAATCGCATAGCCAAATTGCTCTTTAATTTGGCTAGTATAGAGAAAAAAACAAATTTCTAAATATCCACTAAGTTCAATGCCGTATCTTTATGTCTGCCTCAGTGTTTCTTGGCCTTGGAAAAATCGGCATTTTGAGGCAAATAGTTCTTTGTTATGGGGGGCTGTTCTGTGCATTGTAGGTTGTTTAGCAGCATCCCTGGTTTGTACCTACTGGATGCCAGTAGCATACCCCTCCAGTTGTGACAACCAAAATTGTTTCCAGACATTGCCTTATGTCCCCTGGGGGGAGGGAGCATAGTCACTTCCGGCTCAGACCCACTGGTCTCTGATTCTCACACATGGTTTTAAGAAGATATGGCTATTACTGTGTATATCATAGGGAGATCTGAAAAGAGAAAACACAGTAAATACTCTGAGTATTATATACACCATTCGGTGATCATACAGAACTTTGGAGAGAGGCTGATCACTAACACAGCACACATGCTGGGGGTGTAGTAAGTAGTCACCCCAGTTTCAATGATCACAGCTTTAACAACCTTCTCCCACAATTCTGAGTAGGTATGTGGTGACCCCGTAATGTCAGGTGACTTAGCTTGGGTTAAAGATTATGTTAAACTGACTTTCCCAACAGTCCTCATATGCTTTCCTTCATTAGCCACAAACAAAATATTACAAACGTTGATTGCCTGCCAAGATCATGTAACATATGCCTAATTTCATGACAACCTATGAAGTTAAGTCTGGCGACTTCTTTGGCAGAATTACTTCACAGTCTTAGTTCTGTAATAAATTATTAGAAGCAATTTGGGGCATTTTATGAATCCTGTTTATCCCAAACAACACCCTGGAGTTACATCATTATTTTTGTCTCCTTCCTGTAGAAAGGGAAGCAAGAAGAAGGTTTCACGATGCCTCCAGCTCAGATAAATCTATGGGTCGTGAGTGTTCTATTCACTGAGGTGTGGTTAGGAAGCAGCAGGCTTAGACTCTGACTCTGAGCTAGTCCCTGTGGAGTCCAGCTGCCAAGATGCAGCCCATGTGATCTCTCAGACCTCTACGCAGGCCCGTTTTACTCTCTTGCTAAAAAAAAAAAAAGCCTTCCGTGGCTCCGCATTGCCTTTGGATCAAGTCCAACCCCATGGACATAGCTTATGAAATCCTGCAGGCACTGGCCCTGCAGGCCTGTTCAGCCTTGTTGGGTGCCATTTCTTCCTTCACTCTCCACACCCCAGTGGCTTGGAAGCCATCGCATTCACCCCCCTTTCCAACCTCGTCGTCTTCTCCTCACCCTTCCTGCCTCTCTCTGCTCTAGCCATGCTGGCCTCTCTCATGCCCCTCCAACTCTCTAGGCATGCTTACCCCTTTAGGCCTTTGTGCTAGCAATTCCCTCTGCCAGGAAACACTCTTCCCCTAGACATTCTCATGGCTTCCTTCAAATCTTTGTTCTGATAGCAACTTCTCAATGAAATCTACCCTGATCACCCATCTCTACCACCTCCCCACCCCACTCTCAGCCCATCCTGCGCAAGTTTCTGCTTCGGCTTAACCTGATCCCAAGTTGACCGTTTTTCCTGGTACTCGTCGTCTTCACCACTCTGTATTTACTTGGGTGCTATGCGCGTGGATTACAGCATCTTTCCCTGTTAGAACGTAAGCTTCACTAAGGCAGGACTCTAGGGTCTTTGGTGCACTGATGTGTCCGAGCACCTGGTACAGTGCCTGACATGTGGTAAACCACTTGCCACCAAGTTAATGCTCGCTCATGGCACCCCCATGTGCACCAGAGTAGAACTGTCCTCCATAAGGTTTTCAACGGCTGCTTTTTGGAAGTAGATTGCCAAACCTTTCTTTTGACTCATAACGAACCTGTAGGACAGATTAGAACCGTCCCATAGGGTTTCCAAGGCTGTAATCTTTATGGAATCAGACTGCCACATCTTTCCCCTGCGGAGTGGCTGGTGGGTTTGAACCACCCACCTTTTGGTTAGCGCCACCAGAGCTCCTTTTGCACCACCCAGGGACTCGATGTTATAACTACCAGTTGCGATTGCGTCAGTTCTGACTCATCGTGACCTCTTGTGTGCCAGAGTAGAACTGTGCTCCAAAGGGTTTTCAATGGCTGATTTTTTGGAAGTAGATTGCCAGACCTTTCTTCCTAGGCACCTCTGGATGGACTCGAACCTACAACCTTTTGGTTAGCAGCCGAGCACATTAATAGTTTGCATCACCCAGGGACCCCAGGAGCGTAGTAAGTGCTTGATAAGTATTTGTAGAATAACTGTGTAAATCCAGTACGCGAGACCCAGTATCTGAGGCTCCAAGCTGCTCATTCCTCTCCCTTGTACCAGCCTACTTCTGAGCTGTTGCTGACCTCACTTCCTGTTTGGTGTGGTCACCCCACCATCTGTGCTTTTGACCACAGCCTCGTAATCAGACCCCGACTGTATCTTCGCTCTACTTTACTCCTCCCTAAGGACCCCACTGGAAGGGCTAAGCCACTCACTCTGACAGAGAGCCTGTCTTTACACAGAATGGTTAGGGCCTTGGGGGAAAGTTGCCAAATTTGCTCTATATGCACATTCTTTTTTCAAAGCCTTTGAATTTAGTGAATTCACTTAATAATTAAGTGGTGCTGATGACAGGATATTCTTTGATCATTCTGAAGAGGCCCAAAACTGGGCACTGTTGCAGGGCCATGCTGATACAAATCAGTTATCATCCATCAGCGCCACCACTGTAGACATCTTAAGAAATTCAACAGAACTTGTACTGACCTGTGGCATGGCCCGGAATTCACTTGCATGAAAAGCAGTTTTCTATCACTCTGTTTACTTGTCGTTTGTCTCCTTCTCATAAAAGTAAATATTATGTAAGTTGAAAATAAATGGGTGGTTATCGAACCCCGTTAATTCACAACCCTTCTAATCCTGGCTGCCTTTCCACTCACCCTAGACCACCTACTTCTTTGCTGCACTCAGCCTTCCGGGGATGGCCTCTTGGGTCTGGAACCCCCAGCCTCCCCCATCATCATGTTGGAAGCCACATCCCCCATCATTCAAACCACTTCTAAAGCGCCTCTATTCATTGATAAATTACCGAATTCCTGTTGGGTCTTACAAAGCAGAGATATCTACTGAGCCTATAAAAACAATACAAGTCCTATTTGGTAATGAACTTCTCTTATTTCCTTTCTATCACCTTCCCCATGGTGTGATAACCTGGACCATATGTGCATGATGCTCAACTAGTCTGTGGTTTTATTGTTCAGTCATAGGCAGTGTTCACTGGATTCTTGATTCTTCACTTCCCTCTCACCTGTGTTACTCCTGGCCCTCCCCGTCTCAGCGAGTTGCCCCAGCTGGAACACCTCGGGGACATCCTGGTTTCCTCCCTTGCCCACCTGCCTCATGTGGAATCTCTGAGCCAGCCCTGTGGATCTGTTTCGTAACACTCCCCACATCCGTCCTCTTGTCTCCATCTCTGTCGCTCTCACCTTAATACGAAGCATCAGCATCCATTGTCTCCACGAAGGCATATGGTGACCTTACATTCCAGTCCTGTGACACTGCGAGCTTTTAACAAGAAAATGAAATTGTGACATTTCAGTGCCTAGAGCCCTCCAGTGGCTTTTCATTACGTTTAGACTAGCATCTCCATCTGTGACCATGGCCTTGCAAGCCCTCCCTACATGATCTTTGCTGCTTTCTGCCACCCCCCCTCCCCGTCTCCCACTGCTCGGCCACAATAGTGGGCTTTCTGTTCCTCAAACATGACCAGCACTTTCCTGCCCAAAGCCTTTGTGCTGGCTGTTCCTTCTGCCCAGAATGTTCTTTGTGTGGCTGATTTGTTTTCATCCTTCAGGTTGCAGAAAGAACACCACCTCCCCTGACCACTCTTTCCAAAGTTATCATCCTTCATATCACACTGGCTGCTGCCTTGGTTGTTTGCATCGCTACTTGAGGTTATATTATATATCATTGTTTGTCTGTTGCCCCCTACTGTGTGTAAGCTTATTCAGGGCTGAGACCCAGTTATGGTTTTCCCACCTTATCCCCACTGCCTACAGCAGGCCCTGGCACTGGGTTTTTGTTAGGTGCTTTTGAGTCAGTTCTGACTCATAACGACCCTATGCACAACAGAACAAAACACAGCCCGGCCTGTGCCATCCTCACAGTCGTTCCTATGTTTGAGCCCATTGTTGCAGCCACTGTGTCAATCCATCTCATTGAAGGTCTTCCTCTTTTTCGCTGAACCTCTGCTTTACCAAGCATGATGTCCTTCTCCAGGGATTGATCCCTTCTGATACCACGTCCAAAGTATGTGAGACAGAGTCTCTCTAGCCTCCCTCTTAAGGAGCATTCTGGCTGTACCTCTTCCGAGACAGATTTGTTCCTTCTTCTGGCAGTTCATGGTATATTCAATATTCTTCAGCAACACCATAATTCAAAACGCATTTGAATTACGGTGTTGGCCCCGGGTAGGCACCCAGTAAATATTTAAAAGAAGGTGAATCTGGCTGGCTGGGTGTTTTTACTTAGGTTACCCCAGAGTTATCCAAACTTGACTCATCATCATTGATGATGGGGGTGGACTGGAGAGGGAGACTGGAAAAAAATATTGGCTTCAGGGATTTACCCAGTTCCTACTAAATGAGAATCTCCAAAGATGGGACTTGAAATTGAGAGTCTGAGAAAGCTTTCGAGGTGTCTGACATTAGCCCTGTACAGAAACCACCGCTTTTCATGATGAACCACATACTGCTCAAGCAGCTCCAAGAAGCCGAGGACTCAGCGGCAAAGTGGATCTCAGAGCGCAGTCCGGTAGTGTAGACGCTGAGAGGATGCAGCTCACATTTCCGGAGAGCACCTGGAGTTCATCTCAGCCGCACCCTCTAAACGGACAAGAGGCTGGTCCAGCAATATGTCACTCAGCATCCATTTTCTAATGGTTCTCAACCAAGGGACATTCGGCAGTGTCTGGAGACATTTCTGGTTGTCACAACGGGGAGGTGGGCGGGGGTCCTCCTGGAGGGTAGAGGCCAGGGATGCTGCTAAACATCCTACAATGCACAGAACAGCCCCTCACAAAGAACGATCCAGCCCCAAATGTCAACAGTGCCGGGGGCTGGGAAACCCTGACCTAAGAGTCTCTCTCTCTCTTTTTTTTTTCCACACTTTAAATGTAACTTAAAACTGTAGAGCAGTTTTAGGTTTACAGAGAAATTGTGCAGAAAGTACAGAGGGCTCCCATGACCTGCCCTCTCCCCTGCATACTCTCTGTTATTAACGTCTTACATTGGTATGGTAAATTTGTTACAGTTGGGAGACCGATATTAACACATTATTATTAAGCAAGGTCCATAGTTCACATTTGGGCTCATGCTTTGTGTTGTCCAGTCCTGAGGATTTCGACAAATGCATAATGTCGTGTCCTGTTTTATTTTAGGCATCAATGCCTTTCGTGATTTTGAGAATCATTTTGTATGACACTCTCCAAAATGCATTATACACTTCCCAGCTTTTTACATCAGTGAAAGAGAGGAAGACCCCCAACGAGATGGACTGACACAGTGGCTGCAAGGATAGGCTCAAGTATAGCAACAATTGTGAGGATGGCGAAGGACCAGGCAGTGTTTTGTTCTGTTGTACTTAGGGTCGCTGTAAGTCAGAACTGACTTGACAGCACCTAACAACAACAACAAACAATAAGCTTAATAAGAGGTGCAGTCAACAAAATGTGGGTTACCATTTCTGGATGTGAATAACACGAACATCATTTTTCATACTGTGCGGGATTACCGTGGATGGGCGATGGTCGCCCTTCCAGAAGCCTCAGTGCCTCGGGCTCTTGGCTTCTACACTCCATGATAATCTTGGGGCTTTTTTTTTTTTTAGGTTTTCTGGTTTCTCCCTTGACTTTAGCTTACTCTTTGATTTATTAATGTTTAACAAAAAGCAAACGACAACAACAACAACAAAAAACCTGTTGCCATCGAGTCAGTTCCGACTCATAGCTACCCTATAGGACAGAGTAGAACTGCCCCATAGGGTTTCCAAGGGGCAACTGGTGGATTTGAGCTGCTGACCTTTCGGTTCACAGCTGAGTGCTTAACCACTGAACCACCAGGGCTCCTCTAATTCACTACTAGTATTCAAATATATGGAGCCCTGGCGGCGCAGTGGTTAAGCTAATAGCCGCTAATCGAAATGTCGGCAGTTCAAATCCACCAGCCGCTCCGGGTGAGAAAAATGTGGCAGTCTGCCTCCATAAAGATTACAGCCTTGGAAACCCTATGGGCCAGTTCTGCTCTGTCCTCTAGGGTCCCCATGAGTCAGAACCAACTCAACAGCAACAGGTATTCAGATTTAGCTAGAAAATCAGTTCATCAAATTTGTTAGTCCTGGGTCTAAGTTTAGAATTCATAATGTGCGAGTGAGGACCTAAGGGACTCTGGGAAAGCCTTCATTGCTGGATATCGGATTTGCTATCTACATAAGTAAGGAGCTGGAGTACTCATTGCTTCCGGCCAGCAGCCACTCCTTGCGGATATGATGAGACCTGCCTGCTCCGGGGAAAATGCACTGAAAGCGAAGTAAAAGGAAGAAGGAGGGAGAGCGTTCTTCCCAGCTCTTCTCTCAATCTCTTCATGGTAAAAAGCCTCCCAAGCATCCCAGGGTTGGTCTCTTATCAATCCTGCCATTGACAAGGATTGCCCGCTCTTTTTTAACTCTTGGAGTCCCTGGGTGGTGCAAATGGTTAATGTGCTACGCTGCTAAGGAAAAGGTGGAGGTCAAGTCCACCCACAGGCAACTCGGAAGAAAGGCCTGGTGTTCACTTCCAAAAAACCAGCCACTGAAAACCCTGTGGAGCACAGTTCTACTCTGATACACATGGGGTCACCATCAGCAGGAATTGACTCCACTGCAACAGGTTGGTTGGCTGGTTTCCTGACTCCCGACCACATCATTCGGTGTTAATTGGCATGGCCTGTTTTAGATTGTAAGTTCCTTAATGATAGGGAGTAAATCCATTTAGTTACAAAGTTTTGGACTGAGATCACCAACATTTACAAACAAATACAATTGATTTAATATCTTTTAATTTAATCCTGTCTTCTTTGATTTTCTGGTTCAGAATAATCAAGCCTTTAACCTTATTTTCTAAGGATTGATTATTCTGAACACTTAAAGGCTTAAAATGAAAACAGCCAGGACTCCCACTAGTCATTACATGGGACCGAATGCTGTCATTGTCTTCACAGATGTGGACATGGGCTATGTTTCAGTACCTAAGTTACACACAAAGTCGAAGGCTAATTTGTTTATTAAAAGGTGATCGTTGTCACCAAGAACGCTACAACTTCCTATTTCCTTGAAAGACACCCTGACTCTAGGAAATGAAAATACATTAGGATTTTCTCCCTTCTCTTTAGCTATATGACACATTCTTAGAACTCTTTCACTTCTCTTTTTAAAAACTTATACTAAATTTTTGCATGTTCAAGGTACCAGCTAAATTAGATTTTGGAGATGAAGTTTTCAGAAGAGGTTGGGGTTGTGGCTTTGGGGGACAGTTGCCATGGGAATAGCAAAGGCAGTTCAGATGAATACACTTGAAAAATATTTTTTGAATGGCCCCTTTCTGCAGCTCACAGAAATACCTGGTAAAGAAATGTATAAGCCCGTCCAAGTCAAATAAAGAGGCAAAAACCATCTTGCCAGCTTGGGGAGCACTGCGGCTCTGTATCTGCTGGGCTTCCCTCTGCCAGATGGGGTGCCACCCAACAAGGGTTCCTAACTCGGCGGTGCCACTTCAATTAGAGCCATAAGAGGCTAGTAAGGGAATGGAATGTTGAGTTTGTTGGAAGAATTTGAAAATGGTAACATACCACATTGTTTTTATAAATATTTACCCACATGACTTTCAACAGTCCTATGAGTAGTCTGATGTCATTTTGATAGTCTGAGCAAAATATAAAACAGTCTTCAGTTTTCTCTCAAAATCAAGGCATCCTCCCACTTTGGCTACTGGCTGGTCAAGCGTGTGGCGCCCAATAGGCAGAGAAGGTCATGTATCAGTCAGAATCCCAGCAGAAACAGAAGGCAAGCTCAAAAAGGCTTCCCTGAAGGGGATTTAAGCAACGAACTGTGACTGAAGTGTGGATAGGTTTAAGGGAACCAACGATGGTGGGAAAGCTTCCAGTGGTCAGTGACATGGGGAAGCTGTTACCTTGGTACTGGCTGGGTACCACCGGGGCAGAAGGAGAGACCAGTGCTAGCAAAGCCCAGAGAGGGCTGGCGCTAGAAGAGACCCTGAAATGTGCCCAGAGAGGGAGGCTGCAACAGCAGAACATGGAGAAGCAGGGATGGAGCAGGACAATAAGTCTCCTGAACTCATTCTTCCTATTCCCCCATCTCTTCTTCAGGCTAAATCTAACCAGTCCACAAAGATTCCATCCATTGAGATCTGTCTGGTGGGGCATAGAGCAGAGAAGGGCAGACCGTATTTTTTTTTTCTTTTGGAGGGGGGAGTGTGGGGCAGAGTTGGCAAACAGAAAATATCATCACAAGCATGTCTTATTTGGGGTTTGCTTACATTATGAAAGACCCTAAGTTCCAAAGTATATAGAAGACTCCCAGATTGGTTAGAATGTTTCACCTTCCTCTCCCTTGTGGGTTATTTAATTTCCACATTTAAACTAGTAATGTGTTATCCTGACTCCATCCACATGTAATGTGCATGCTTTTGAGAATATCCACATTCGAAGCCTATTAAGTAACTTACTCTTAACTTGATACTACCACTAGTCGTTGCTGTTGAGTGGATTCCGACTCATAGTGACCCTGTAGGACAGAGTAGAATTGCCCCATAGGGTTTCCAAGGCTTTACGGAAGCAGACTGCCACATCTTTCTCCCACGGAGCAGCTGGTGGGTTCGAACCCCCGTTCTTTTGGTTAGAAGCTGAGCATTTAGCCACTGTGCCACCAGGGCTCCTTCTTAACTTATTATACAGTGATATATTTTACATGTATATTATGCTTAATTTAATATTGGGGAGCTCCATACTTATTTCAGAAGTGCTTTGGTCTAAACTTAATGTAGATGCCAACTGCCGTCTATCATTTTTCCTCAAAGCCTGTTAAAGAACAGCCTAGAGTAATTTATTTTCCAAACAAGAAGAGAGCAACAATGGGTTTAGCTCTTCCGGTTGATGGCTAAAGGGTTTTCACCCTTAAAAAGTTGCACATCAACAAAAATGGGTGAACCTGGGCTTGGCTGAGAAGTGATTCTAGGAGTAGTTGCAGCTCAGGACTTCCATTTAACCATCCTGTATGCCAGTTAACTTAGTACAGAGAAAAGTCTCTTTCAACCTTGACTACAGAAAGTGCCTTTCATTTTTAAGTTCTTCTCTCTACATCCACGTTCATAATAGCCATCCTGCTTGGAATTGCTTCTTTAAAGACCCCATTCACTACAGAACTGGAAACTCCAAATGGAGAAAGGCCAGGGCCAGTGGCCATACCTTGACTCCATGCCCTTGGCCACATATAGCATGTGCTGGGCACATAGTAAGTGTTGAAATATCAGTTACGTTAGCCAGTGATTTACAGGTCTTAGAAATAGTTGGGCTGACTTAGAGTACTGCTAATAATAGTATACCAGTATACCAGTTGCTGCGAAGTCAGCTCTGATTCCTGTTGACCCTATGTTTGTCAGAGTAGAACTGTGCTCCATAGGGTTTTCAGTGGTTGATTCTGAGGAAGGAGATCACCAGGATTTTCTTTGGAGTTGCCTTTGGGTAGACTTGAACCTCCGACCTTTCGGTTACCAGCCAAGTGCATTAACTGTTTGTACCACCCAGGGATGCCTCTACTAATTATAGCAGCCAGTATTGAATGCTGGCCATGAGCCCTGGCTGCTCTACATGTATTATCTCATTTACTCCTTAGAAGAACCCTTCGAGATAGGTCCTATTATCACCCTCATTTAAAAGACAAGGAAACTGAGACACTGGTTATGTTTGGTTTAGGGCCTCCCAGTTAGTAAGTGGTGGTGCTGGGACTCAACTCCATGTCTGTCTGACTGCTGGCATTGAATGTTGGAACCACCGCATAACAGTTCACTGTTAAAATATCACTGACTTGACATGACACCTTAGAGGCGATCCTTTTTTTTAAACTTTGTATCTTGAAATACAGACCCACAGGAAGTTGCAAAAATGGCACAGAGGAGTTCAGTGTGCCCATCCTCCAGCTTCCCCCAGTGGTAACATCGTACATAACTATACTATAATATCTAAGTTAGGAAAATGACATGGGAGACTTTATCTCGCTTACTTTGGACATGCTATCGGGGGACTGGAGAAGGACACGCATGATAAAGTAGAGAGTCAGTGAAAAAGAGGAAGATCCTCAACAAGATAGACTGATGCAGCGGCTGCAACAATGGGCTCAAACATAGCTGCCATTGTGAGGATGGCACAGGACCAAGCAATGTTTCGTTCTGTTATACATAGGGTCACCATGAGTTGGAACCGACTCAATAGCACCTAACAACAACAGATGATACTGTTAACCAGACTACAGGCTTTATTCAGACTTCACCCATTTTCCATGCACTCATACATGTGTATGTATGTGTATACATGTGTGTAGTCTGTGCAATTTTGTTACATGTATAGGTTTTGGATCCATCGCCACATTGAAGATACAGAATTCTTCCATTACCACAAAGGAGCTCCTTCCTGCTAACCATTTGTAGCCATACCCACCCACCTCCCACCCCCATCCTTAATCCTGGGCCCCCACTGACTTGTTTTCCATAAGATGCTGTTGCTCTTAGTTGCTGTCTAGACAGCCCTGACTCGTGGCGACCCCATGTACAACAACACAAAACGCTGCCCAGCCCTGCACCATCTTCACAGTCATTGGTGTACTTGAGTCCATTCTTGTGGCCACTGTGTATTTTGAGTGCCTTCCAACCTAGGGGCTCATCTTCCAGCACTATATTGGACAATCTTCTGTTGTGATCCATAGAGTTTTCATTGGCCAATACTCAGAAGTAGATCACCAGGCCTTTCTTTCTAGCCTGTCTTAGTCTGGAAGCTCTGAGGAAACCTGTCCACTGTGGGTCACCCAGCTGGTATTTGAAATATCGGTGGCATAGCTTCCAACATCGTAGCAACATACAAGCCACTCCAGTACAACAAACTGACAGACAAGTTGTAGCTCCATAGGACAGCACCTTTTAAATTACTCCCTTGTCCTTCCAGCACGGTGGGAACAATCCTGCTTCCAGTGATAACAGTGAAGTTGGAGAGGATTTGTTTGTTGGTAATAGATATACAACCACAAATAAAGAGCGTCCTGTTTGGTATTTTTAGCTGCGTGCTGTGGTTACTTTATGATTCCAGCTCTTGTGTTTTCTCTAGCAAAGCTCTTCTGATGGAAACATGGAGAGGTTCTCCCCTGCATGAATGCCCCACACTCCCTCTTTGCATGGCTGTTCTAATGGAACATCCATTTCAGGAATGACAACCACATGGTTGAGCTTGCACTGGTCTGGAAAAGGTACATGAGAGCTGGCACTCGGCCCTTGTCATGGACAAAAGTATTTATGAACAAGGATAAACAGAAGACCCGCTTGTATTTGCAGTAGCCAGAGCAGCGTTGTGTTCTGGGCAACGCAGTGGTTATATAAACCCTGGTGTTCATGGTACACGTGCATTTTTTTTTTAATGCCTTCCAAAGGGAGTGGTAGTTCATAGACCTCTCTTGGGGAAAAGTTTGAACCTTATCAAGATGAACCATTTCCAAAAAAACCTTAATAGCTGTTTTTATTCAGGATGGCTGCAGAGTGAAACCTTATCATTAGGACACAGTTATAAAGACTTCCTGCATTTATTTGGTTCCCACTATTTAAAAAAAAAGGTGTAAAAAGTGCTGATGCTGTCTGATTCTGCAAACATAGGCATACTGTCGTTGGACTTTTCAATTAGTGCACAGTTTTGCCGTATGGTTATGTCTTGATCTTTGTTAGAGAGGAAGGGTGTTTTTTCAAACCTAGACATGCTGAATACAGCCGATTGCTTTTAATCCCGTTGGCGGGTAATATTATCATTACTGTGTGGGTACATCATGTCACCCATGGAAATGTTTGGAAAGGGTCATGACCACTTCCATTGAGCCTAAGGAGAGCCTGGATTTGAATGGCCATGGGGCCTTTTGTGAGGTTTCTGCCCTGGTAGGTACTTTTTTAATTTGGGGTATCATTAAAAAGGAAACAACCTAAGTGTCCATCAACAGATGAATGAATAAATAAAGTGTGGTATATATATACAATGGAATTCAGCCATAAAGAGAAATGAAGTCCTGACACATGCTATGACATGGACGAACCTTGAAAATATTATGCTGAGTGAAATAAGTTAGTTACAAAAGTACGATTATCGTATGATCCCATGCATATGAATCATCTAAGAAAATAGGCAAGTGTATAGACACCAAAGTTCCTTAATGATTACTAGGGGCGAGAGGGAGGGAAGGGAAGTCATTACTGAGGGGACACTGAGTTTCTGTTAAGGGGGATGGAGAAACTGAAAATGGATAGTGGTGTTGATTGCACAACGTGATGAACATAATTAATCGCACTGAATTGTACTTGTAAAAATGTGGAAATGGCAAATGTTTTGTTATCTATATTTTTACCACAATAAAAAATACATCTACAGGAATGAAATATAGAACTTTTGCCATGCATACACATACTCACATAGTTAGACAAGATGGTGCTTTATTAACTGTGTTGTCAAAAATGTAGAATTGTGCTTGTATCAGTTAGCTGTTGCCACACTAATGCTGTGTAACAAACTACTGTGAATGTCAGTGGCTTAAAACAACCGCCATTTATTCTCATGGATCTGTGGCTCAGCTGGGGTTGGCTTATCTAGGCCGAGCTCAGCTGTGTGATTCGAGCAAGGTCAGGAGTTGGCTCCTCATTCAGCTCTACTCCACGTGTGTTTATTCTGGGGCCCAGGCTGGCAGAGCAGCATCTGCCTGGGGAAATTCGGTGATGGGAGAAGCACAAGATGGCAAGTGGAATGGACAAAGGTATCTTAAGGCTTAGGCTAGAAGCTGGCACACTGTCGTCTCCACCCACCTGCCACTGGCTGAGGCAAGTCATGTGCACAAACCCAACGTCAGCCAATGGAGAGGTACACTCCGTCAATTATGCGGCCATGGCAAGGGTGTGAGTGCATAAGGGATGAAGAATTGGGGCAAATCCCTCATTTCACTACAGTGTTTAATCATATTCTCCCGGAAATATTGATGTTTTGGAGAAGGTGCAAATCTATCCATCTCAATTTTTTTTTTTAAATCTATTTGGCCAATAAGTTCTTTCTATCCTGGATGTCAATATACATTTCATGATGGCCTAATTAAACAACAAAGGCAGGATGGTGGGGCCTTCCCACTGATATCAGTCCCTACAGATTCACACTGACTGGGGACTTGCAGAATGATAATTAAGGTTTAAACTGAATTCCCAGTCTTCTCCTGCTTCTTTGTGTTTAGCAGTTCTGGTTTTTCAAACTATCAGAAGGAAACCATTCAGGAGTCCCTCCTCACCCCACTCCAGAGACGATTTTTTAGTCTGCTGCTAGTTACTAGAGTGTTTGTTTGAAAAGATTTGTAAACTGAACTCCTCTTTGAAAATCCGGAAGGAATTATGGATCAGGTGATTTGCAGTCGGAAGAAAAATACATTCATTTTTTCGGCCCTATAGAGCAGTCAGTATTTGGCAGCTAGCTGATCAAGTTGATCAATTGTGACATGTAAATGGATAAGCTAAAGTTTTAAAAAATGTATGCTTAAAATTTACTCTCTTTGAAGTTTGGAAACCTTTGCCTTGTCTTCCTACATTCCATCAACCCAAATGGACAGTTGCCAGCCCTCTGATTTTTCAGCTTGTTCTGTATGTGATCAGTCATACTTAGCGAAGTGCCTGCCGCAGTGCAGTAGCTCAGTTGTCTGAATAGGGGGCAGCAAACTACGGCCCTTGGGCCAAATCCAGACCCCTGCCTGCTTTTGTAAACCTGCCAGCTGGGAATAGGTTTTGCATTTTTAAATGGTTGAAAAAATCAAAAGAAGAATAATATTTCATGAGACATGAAATTTGTAAGAAATTCAAATTTTATTGCCTGTAAATAAAGTTTTATTGGAACACAGCCATGCCCATTCATTTACGTATTGTCTCCAGCTGCTTTCATGGAACAGTAGAGTTGAGTAGTCAAAACAGACTGCATGGCCCACAAAGCGTAAAATATTTACTATCTGGACCTGAACAGAAAACGTTTGCTAACTCCTGGCCTAAAGCTATGTCTCCAATTACCACAGACACTGTGGATAAGTCTATTATTGTGTAAGAAAAACCGGTTGCTGGCAAGTCAGTTCTGACTCATTGTGACCCTATCTGTGTTAGAGTAAAACTGGGCTCCGCAGCGTTTCAATGGCTGATTTTCCAGAAGTAGATCGCCAGGCCTTCCTTTGGAGACACCTCTGGGTAGACTCGAACCACCAACCTTTCCGTTAGCAGCCCATCATGTTAATTGTTTGCACCACCCAGATGTTTCTTTGCATACGTTATATAAGAGTCAGAAGAGAGGGGACATATATCGTTGGTGTGGAGGGTACTATTGAGTACACTTCAGAGAAGACCAAAATGCCATTGAACATTCATTTATTCCCCAGTATGTGTGTGTGTGTGTGTGTGTTTTTATGTGTGACGAACTGGGTATGTGTCCAGCACTAAGTGAAAATTAAAGAAACCTGCCTGCCTGACTAGCTTGCCTAGTTCTACAGAAGTCACCAGAAAACCCTTTGGAATTTTTGAGTTAAAAATAGCATTTTTGTTCATGGCTTATTTTCTAAATATTCTAGGCAGAATAATTTTCATGAGCACCACACTTCTTGCTAGGTAAGAAAAGTATCATTTATTTTTGAGTTTACAATGCTGGTTCTTGTTTATGCATTTGAGACTTTTACATTACTGTATCCAGAACTCCCTCAGAGGAAAGAATGTAAAGGCCTTTAAGGGCTGACCCTAAACACACCACTGCCCCGTTCTTTAGACTCTATATAGTTTAGCTCACTGAGAGTGAGCTCTCGGTCCGGCTGGTGCAGCGCATGTTTTGCCAAGGGATGTGGCCCTGTCTTAAGCTTTGTGATGTTTCTTTTGGCTGACTCTTCCACATTCTTGTGACCCTTTGAATGGAACCGTCTTAACAGCTTTAGCTGTACAACATGGCCTCCCGCTATCATTTCCTGCAGGTCTTGTCTCAGATCTTAGCAGCTTCCTGAAAAATGTCGCCGTGGTGTCCTCTAAGAGGGGCTGGTGGAGGACTCACCGGATCCTTGTTCCCACTAGATTTAAAGCATAGTGTCTGTGAGCCTTCTCATTGATCTGTGCAGGAGAGTGAGCCTGGGGTTTTCTTCAGTTCCCACGGGAGGGGCTCGGTGGGGCACTAAACAGGGTGCCCCTGAGGGTGGGGACCAACTGACCTCAGAGAAGGAAATTCCAGTTTAAAATAGAAGTTGGGTGAGCACCCTTGAGTGAGCCATAGTGTACTGGTTTTGAAACCAGTGGCCTGTGGCTTGTGAAAGTAGACATTGGAGTCCATGGATTGGCCTGAATAAGGGTGTTGCCTTTTTCTGGCAGTAATTGAAACATGATTTGTCCACCTTCACAGTTATGCTCTGCTGGCGTTTTATGGGGAAATGACTTAATTTCATATACTTTTCATTTTGACCAGTGGCTAGTTCTTTAGTAGAGAAAGGCAATTTGAGAAGAATATTTTTGGAGAACTAAGAGCTGGGCTGCTATCCTAAAGGTCAGCAGTTTGAATCCACCAGCTGCTCCTTGGAAACCCTATGTGGCAGTTCTGCTCTGTCCTCTAGGGTCGCTATGAGTCGGAACCGGCTCGACGGCATCCAACAACAGCAACAACATGGTGTATACATTTATGGCAGAGGCAACTGCCAATTTATCATGGCAAGAATCTCCCCGTTGGTTGTTAACTAACAAAAGGCTATATTGTGGACCCTATATAATTTCCCCTCATTAATTAAATTAAAACATCTCAACTAATAATTGCTCCTTAAAACAATAGTCCCTTAATAGACTGGGAAATGCCCACAATGTTATCAGGTTGCCAAGAAAATCAGTGGCTTTTTGACTGGTGTGACAAACTTCCAGAATGTCTTTAAAGAGAGTTTGATTTCTAGAAGGTTTACCCCTTGAAAAGCTGCAAAAAATGTTGTCATTTTTGGAAGTTTTGTTTGCATGTCTCAGTCCATGATCCACATTTGGAGGTGATCAACTGGACGGCAACAGGTAAACCTACCCAAGAGTGTTGTCTGCAAATAAAGTAAAGAATATTTGCTGCAAACTGTTTTGACCTGTTAGATTTTGAGGTTTGGGGGAGGTGACCTGGAGGAAGGTAAAATAGGCACTTACGACTTTAATGAGGAAAATATTGTATGATGGTAAAATACTGTCTATTGGTTGATCGTCGTGTGCTTTAAAATAGCATTTTACAGTGGAGAAATATTTTATTTGTGGGACTGTTCTGCAGGGGCTTCTTTGCAACCTTTGTTTATTACTTAAAAATTTTGAACATCACAGACACCAACATCTTGGTGCAGAAGTAGGATTTTGATAAAGAAGAAATACGTTTTTGACCTAGATTTTGTATCCATGTGTGAAAAGGTAATGCCTTCCATAAATGTACAGGGACAGGAAGTGGATTTGTGGTTGCCTGAGGCTTGGGCTGGGAAAGGAGTGTGATGGCTAATGGGCACGAGGGATCTTAATGGGGTGAAGGAAATGTTCTAAAACTGGATTATCGTGATGGTTGACAACTTGGTAAATTTACAAGTGAATTTTGCCACATGTAAATTATACTTTAAAAAAGTTGCTTTAAAGAATATGCAGTAATAAGAGAATCAAAAAGCACTTACTTGCAAATGAAGGATTGAAACCAATCTTATATACTCAAACATGAAATAAATTAGTAACATTATAGTATATCTTTTTCCTTTTTAGGCCGCTCTCTCAAAAAACATCAAATTGTAATGAATGAGGGAGATCGCCACTTTTTGCTACTAATTCAATATTCACAGTGAATTCGGAGCAAGCATCCATTTGTAGTCAACCCAGAAACACCGCACTGATCCAGACACCAGACTTCTAAGAAATTCGACTTTCTAAAATAAGAAACAAAAAACATATCTGAGCAACCATCAGGCCCAGTTACATAATTTGATAAAAATGTTCTAAAACTAGATTATGGTGATGATAGTCACAATTTGATAAATTTACTAAAAATCATTGAATTGTACACTTAAAATGGATGAATTTTATGATATATAAATTACATGGTGATAAAGTTAACATTATAAACACACAGTAAAACCTGCAAAAGCCGGAAACTGTGTAAGGCTAAAACCTGTCAGAGAAGGAAAAGTAAAATATTTTCCACTAATAGAGAGCGATAGAAAAGTAGTAAGACCGACCCATGTCAAAGGCGGAAAATTTGCAAGACCCAGAAAAACAAGGCAGTTCTGTCAAGTTCCAGCTCTCACAGGTTTCATATTTATATGCGTTGCCATCAAGTCGATTCCAACTCATAGCGACCCTAAAGGACAGAGTAGAACTGCCCCATAGGGCTCCCAAGGAGCGCCTGTTGGATTCGAACTGCCAACCTTTTGGCTAGCAGCCATGTCTCTTAACCACTATGCCACCAGAGTTTCCTTCATAAATGTATGTATGTACCTTATGGTAATTCAGGCCCGTTGTCTACATTCTGCAAAATTAAGCCACAGCCTCACAGCCACAGGGCCATAGTCTTGTCTTTCTCACTTTACTTGGGACATTTTGCCCTTGAGTGGACACATCTGTGTGACATTGAAATTTCACTTGGGGCTGTTGAAATCATTCCCTCTATTTTTGTTTAAAGTTTAACTGAAAACCGCATTCACCCATTTCTGTGTTTCCCTTTGCTTTATTTTCTAGCACAGTGATAGCACCCCACTCCAAATCTAACTTTTTTTTTCTTTAAACTAACTTCTATTTTTATTATCACTCCCATGCTAGCAGTCAGGTCACTTAGGCCTCGTGACTTCATTCAAATGGGCTTTTAGTTTCATGGCCATTGGTGAGACTGTCTCTTGTAGCTGGAAATGCCTACGTTAACTCAAGGGACCTGCATGCTAAATTGTCTACCCCGGGCACACAGAGTTACTTAGGGACACTTTTGTCTGTATGCCTGAAGTGTATCATTCTTTGTTTAACAGTTTTATCGTGATAGAATTACATACAATTCATCGATTTAAAGTGTACAATTCAGTGGTTTTTCATATATTCACAGGGTTGTGCGACCATCACCATTTTTGGCCCCCCTAAAGGAAACCTCCCCATCCACTAGGCAGTCTCTCCCCGTTCCTCCCCCACCCCCAGCACCTGGCAACCACTAATCTACTTTCTATCTGTCTTCTGAACATTTCACATAAATGGAATCATACAATATGTGATCCTTTGGAACTGTGTCCTTTAAATTAGCATAGTGTTTTCAGGATTCATCCATGTTTTAGCATATATCAGCACTTCATTCCTTTTAATAGCTGAATAATACTCCATTGTATGGGTATACCAGCATTTCAGCCTAGAACTGGAGAGTACTTCAGGATCGCCAGACCCCACACCTTGTCAACCCTGGTAGGAAGAATTAGTGAATAACTACTGTGGGATCCCACTACCTTCAAACTGGCCTCTCTCTGTTCCTGGCTCCTTCCTCTCAGGCATCCATCTGAGCAGCAATTCTACATCTCAGTTAACTGTGCAATAGAGAGAATCCCATTGGCTCAGTTTGGACAGCAGCTTCCATGTTAAGAAAACTCTCTCACCATGCCTTCTAATAGGCACTTATGGATTGGGTGACTGTTAGGTCAGTTACCACTCATGGGCCAATCAGCTATGGCTGTAGGTGAATCTGTAGTACCCAGATGGACTTGTAGGCTTCTGGAGCCCCCAGTGGCTCCTTGTCTTAACAGAAGGCACTGTAGGCATAGAAAGCACTTGGTTGCCTTTCTCTATAACAAACAAGCACACCACCACCAACAGCAACGATATAAGACACCTTGCAGACTTGTGTCAAGAATAACAGATACTGTGTGTGAAACTTACACAAATGTGCACCTCCATGCTTGCCACACTGCTTGCCACATAGGGTGCATTGGTATCTGGTTGCTGTTTTTGCCATTAACTATCCCATCCTGCACCCACCCTTTCCCTGCCCCACGCACATCACTTTAAGACTCTGCTTGACTGGCTACCAGGCTGGAGTCTTGGTCATTGACGCAGGAGCCAGTGATAGCACCTTTGACCAATAGGCAAATGACTTAGACTTCTATTTTCATAGTTTTTTTTTTAAGTATGGTGCTGAACTCATTTGTTTTCTTTAGTTATTAATCTTACTGCTTCCTTCAACGTTTTGTTGAATAGAGTTTCATGGTGTTTTGGTTAAGTGATTTATAGTTAGCTCACAAATTCCAGTCTCAAGATTAAAGCTACTAACAAATTCCTTAGGACATTCATTGTGCTAGCGGAAAGAAAAAAAAAAATTAAACCATGGGATGTCATTCCTGTATCTGATCCTCTACCGTTCTGGTGAATTCCATCACACACCTCCACCCCCTTCACCTTGGGAACATCAAATGGTGCAGCTACTTTGGAAAACAGCCTGGCAGGGCCTCAAAAGGTTAAACATGGAGGTACCATATGTCTTGGTTATCTAGTGCTGCTATAACAGAAATACCACAAGTGGATGACTCTAATAAACAAAATTTTATTCTTTCACAGCCTGATAGGCTAGAAGTCTGAATTCAGGGCTTCAGCTCCAGGGGGAGACTTTCTCTCTCTGTCAGCTCTAGAGGAAGGTCCTTGTCATCCATTTTCCTCTGGTCAAGGAGCTTCTCAGCTCAGGAACCCTGGGTGTGTGCTCCAGCACTGCCTTCTTGGTGGTAGGAGGTCCCTATTTCCTTCTGCTGGGTTCTCTCTTTTATATATCAAAAGAGATTGATTTAAGACAAAACCTAATCTTGTAGATTGAGTCCTCCTTCATTAATATAATTGCCTCTAATGCCATCTCATTAACATCATAGAGGTAGGAGTCACAACACATAGGAAAATCACATTAGATGACAAATGGTGGACAATCACACAATACTAGGAGTCATGGACTAGCCAAGTTGACACACGTTTTAGGGGGACACACTCAATCCATGACACCCTATAACCCAGCAATTCCACTCCTAGGTCTATACTACAGAGAAATGAAAACATGTTCCCACAAAAATTATACATAAATCTTTATAGCAGCATTATGCATAATAGCCCAAATGTGGAAACAACCTAAGTGTCTATCAGCTGATGAGCGGGATAAATAAAATGTCTATCCATACAAGGGAATATGATTCAGCAATTAGAAGGAATGAAGTTTATTCATGTTGAAACATGAATAAACCTTGAAAACATTATGCTAAATGAAAAATTCCAGGCAGAAAAGTCTACATATTGTATGATTCCATTTATTTGAAATGCTCAGAACAGGCAAATCCATACAGAAAGAAAGTAGATTGATGGCTGCCCAGGTTTGGGGGGGGTTGGGAGAAAATGGGGAGTGACTGTTAATGGGCGTGGGGTTTCTTTTTGGGCTGGTGATTGCACAACTCTCTGCATATACTACAAACCTTTGAACTGTACACTTTGAATGCATGCATTGTGTAGTGCGTGAATTATATCTCAACAAAGCTGTTTTTTTTTTTAATAGAGAAACCAAAAAACAACCAACCAGAGCTAGACTTTAATGGTCTGTTCCACCATTAAAGTCTGTAATAATGTGTCTAGGCCCATTTACTTATGAAAAAAAAGCTCCCCAGTTGTCTATTTATATGTTGCTTTGCCATATATGTACTTAAGAAACGTCTCAGTTTACTTACAAAATGTATGTGACAACCAGTTTATTTTATGTCGTGGGAAGCAGAAACAGAATGAGCAAGGACTGTTTACATGAACATAGTCTGGCCTTTTGCTGGAAACTCGGATATATTTGAATGCCCCAAACCCACATATTCCACACATTAATCAGGGCCAACATGCTGGGAGCAACCACGGCTGCCAACCACAGGAAACTACAATGCTTTTTATGTGGACATTTGTGGGTAAATGTAGCATCATCTATTTAACTGGTGTGGTGGTCTTCCTGATGGCAGTGTTGGTGGTGGTGTGTGTGTGTTTGTGTTTATACTGTGTGTGTGTGTTTACAGCAAGCTCAGTCAGAATGCTGTAGGCCAAATAATACTGTGAATCTCTAAAAAGGAAGACAGATCAATATCTTTGAAAACGTACTCTCATTTATTCAAGGATTGCTTTTTCCAGGCGAGGCCTGATTTAACCTTACGTTGCCAGGGGATCAGGAATGGGAAAAAGAAGTGTTCTCCCCCACCCCCTCAGCACCCACTCTCTGTCCAGTATTTTACTCAATGCCTTATATGTGCAATCTCTAATCCTTCCAACAGCTCCCTAATGGAATTTGTTTAAACCCGTTGCCATCGAGTCGAATCCAACTCATAGTGACCCTATAGGACAGAATAGAACTGCCCCATGAGGTTTCCAAGGAGCGGCTGGTGGATTACCAACTGCCAACCTTTTTGGTTGGCAGCCAAGGTCTTAACCACTACGCCATCAGGGCTCCGGAGTTTGTGCACCATTTTAAAAATGAGGTAACTGATGCTTTCAGAGGCTAAGTAACTTTCCCAAGGTCACAAGGATGTCAAAAATGGTGGAGATGGTGGAGTTGGGATTTGAACCCATGCCAGCTGGTTCCACAGACTCCCTCATGTTAAGCTGTTTTTCATCTGCCCAAGGAGAAATGATACCTTTTACCCTTTTGCTATTGATTTCATTATAATTACTAACAGACCAATTGGACTTGAAATTGATTACATGACAATTCAGTGCTTAGACTTTTGTTATTGTTAGTTGCCGTTGAGTAGGTTCCTACTCATGGTGACCTCATGCACAAAGGAACAGAATGCTGCCCAGTCCTGCACCATCCCCATGATCAGTTGCACATTGGACCATTGTGATCCATGGGGTTTCTACTGGCTGGTTTTCCGAAGTAGATCACCACACCTTTCTTCCTAGGCCTTCTTAGCCTAGAAGCTCCACTGGAACCTGTTTTAGCATCACAGCAACACACAAGCTTCCATTGACAGATGGGTGGTGGCTGTGCTTGAGGTACATTGGCTGGGAATCAAATCCTGACCCCCTGCATGGAAGGCAATAATCCTACCACTGAACCAGCCAGCAGCTCCTAATACTTGGCCCATATGATGCTGGGCATCATATTGAAAAGAGCACCAGTCATAATGGATTGTCATTGTGGATGACTGGAGACACATTCTTTTCATGTGGTAATACCGTGATGGCCTCGTTCAATTCTTATCTGGTCTGCATTTTCACCTGTAATTATGTCTAGATGACAAACTGGTTCAGTAGTTTGAAAAGACAAGGAAATGTCTCCATTAGAAAAATAATAGCTCTTACAGTAAGATGGAGCATAAACCCTAGGCTATCCAGGATGTATGCTTATCTAGCATGACTCATTCCTGATGATCCAGGGTTGCTGAGGATTTACTGTACTGGGTCTTAAGAGCTATGACCTGCCCTTTTATTTAAATATTTTTGGAGACATTTTTCCTTCCTGAGGTTACCCCCAGCAGTATCCTTTGACCACATTTTCCTTGAGCTCTAGATTAGGAAAAAAAAAATTATAACCACCCACAAACACAAAACTTCTTAAGATGAAGCTTTCAGGGGCACAGAACTTATGAAACAAAAGAAAATTTAGTTCTTGGTGGCAGGCAATTGTTATTTTCTTTGAGTTCTAATTACATGGCATTTCTTTGAGATGAATTCAACGAATGCAAAATGAAAGGATTTCTTTTTTTCATGTTTCTATGTTGCCTTACAAAGACCGAGGATCGATCTGAAGACCTGACTGGTAGTCATTGTCACAGTTATCTTCGGACTCTTGCTTGGCTGGGTTAAGTGGAGTCATATCTATGGCTTTAATGCAAGGATGGCCTTGATTTTAACCTGAAGGCTGCTTGCTACTGTTGTAGGTTCTTGAGCCAAATGAATGGTAATGATTCAAATCAGGACTGATGAAGGAGAGTTAGGATGGTTTACAATGGTGGGCTCCAAGACAAGTTAGCAAAGAGTGGAAGGGCTCACCAAAGAGATGTGGAAGGTGGTTTTTGCCTGTGGCTGAGGCATGAATTAGTTACGGTGGTGCCGGTGAAATGGAGAGGAGAGTAGTATCGGGAGAGCAAAGAATGGTGGAACCCTGGGGATATGTAGCATGTTCCTCCCCTGCCGTGGCCAGGCCTGGGCTTTCTCCATCTGCACTTCTTTTGGAAACAGTATGAAATATTCATTCAGCGTCAGCACCTAATTAGGAGCCTTTTTCCTCTCTGCTTTAACATGGCTTAGATATGCCTGCAAAGGAGGACAATTTAGTTCCGTTGTTAGCCATCCCCTTTTATGTCTCAAAGCAGCAGAAGATTTGTTTATCCAACAGGTTTTGCCAAGAAGGCAGTGAATGAAATTTCGATTTTCAAGTTATGTTTGAAGTTAACATTTTGCAATAGGGAGCCAAGCTCAGTCAAGCAACGCTTTCCTTGGGAAATGTCTTTGAGCTCAGCATCAATCGCACCTTAAGGAACATTCAGCCTTCAGACCAGCGCTTTCCAATAGAAATGCAATTTGAACCACATATGTGATTTTATGTTTTCTAATAGCTGTGTGTCTCAAAAAGTAAAAGGAAACAAGCAAATTAATTTAGTAATATATTTTATTTAACCTAATATATCTGAAACATTGCCATTTCAATATGCAATCGCTATAAAGTCATTAGTGAGATACAGTCTTTTTTTTTTATGCCCCATCTTTGAAATCCAGTGTGGATTTTGCACTTATAGCACATCCCAGCTCTGACTGGCCCATTTCAAGTTCTCTGTTCCACATGGGGCTAGTGGCTACCAGATTGGACAGCGTAGTTTCAGAAGTCTCAATTAGGAGCAAAAAGATGACAGATCGGATTCAGTTCTCTGCTGGGGAAATTTCCAGATCAATTGGTAGAATTCTCAAGTCTCCCCGTGCCTGCACCCCAGCTATGGGCACCCCGGGATGGTTTTCCTTCTCCCCTACTGACATAGTCAGGATCTTGTATCTGCTGGATTCGTGGGTGGGGAGGGTTTGGGTGCCATGCTTCAGTGTTGCCTGGAAAAATTCAGCTGCTGTTCTCTGTTGATGTTCTCCTTCACTTTGAATTCCAGCCCTTTGGCTTTCCTACACTGAGCATCCAACGCAAACTATTGTTTACAGCAATACCTGCTTTTTTCTAGAAAGATGAAGGCAATAATCAGAACGGAACTTAGGACAAGTTGTTCAAGTGAAATTACCTACTTGTTTTGGTGACCCCCCCCTTCTCAAATTGCTGGGGTGTATCTTCATCTGGGGCTATATAAATAGCAATTGCCTACCTCCTAAATAGAGTGTGTGATAATGGAGGTAACCTAGGCATCCTCCCACGCCCTGCCACGACTGACGCCCCATTATTCCTCAGAACACTTAAGCCTTTATGTAATAACATCCTGGGAAGAAAGGCAGGCAAAAGTGGAATAGATATTTTGAACATCAGTCATTTATGAAACCATTAGATCTGGCATTTAGGTATGAGGCTCATTTTGTTTGTAGTTACAGAGTTTGTTACCTCGCAAAGATGGCCTGGTATCATGAGGGCAGCATCTTGGAGTTGATACTGACAGTTAATTGTCAGACCTCTCTGGACAGTCACAGTTAGGGACAAAGGCCTTCTAGAAGAAGAGCTCTGGCTCCTGCGTGATAAAGCCCAGGTTGTTCTGATGCGTTTCCCCATTCGGAGAGAGCAGTCTTCTGTTTTGTTAATTCATCTGCTATATTCAGTTTTGCTTAAATTAGGCACGGGCTTAAAGCATGACTCACTGACAGTCTTTCATGTTTTGAAAAGGTTCATTCTCACCAGTTAATTTTCACAGTTCTCATAATTCTTCCTTAAAATCAGACAAATTCAAGACACATATGTATAGTGCACTGTCGTGGCCAAGAGCTTGGGAATCAGGCTTTAAATTTCTGGGCAATGTCATACATTGAGTTTGTATTTGGAATTGGGCATGGTTTCAAATTCCGACTCTGCTACTTACTAACTGGGTGACTTCAAGTAAGTTGTTTGTGAGTCTTAGTATTATCATCTAATCATGGTGTCAGCAAACCTATCTCAAGTGACTAAAATCAGAATTAAATACGATGATATATATAAAGTGCATGGACAGTGACTGATACAGAGGTAGTCCTGAATAGGTGGCGCAAATGGTTAAATGTTCAACTACTAGCAGAAAGGTTGGTGGTTTGAGCCTACCCAGAGGTGCCTTTGAAGAAAGGCTGGCGATCTACTCCCAAAAGGTCACAGCCTCGAAAACCCTATGGAGTTCATTTCTGCTCTGCGCACATGAGGTCACCATGAGTCCGAGCTGACTTGATGGCAGCTAACGACGTACTTAGTTTTAAAATTTAATGGGTTACCAGATCTCTCTCTCTCTCTCTGTATTTATTTATTTGGCATGAAAGTCTTTTTAATCTAATTATTCTTATTCTAAAGTAGGAACTATGAAAAATCATATTTGCGTTCAAGTCAATAAACAATTGCTGAGTTTGGATCATGTCAAAGAACCTGCTGTTTGTTGGGTGATGTGGGGCACTCGTCAGGTTTTGAGTATCCTAACCTGTACGTGGAAACCCTGGTGGTGTAGTGACTAAGTGGCTGCTAACCAAAAGGTTGGCAGTTCAAATCCACCAGGTGCTCCTTGGAAACTCTGTGGGGGCAGTTCTACTCTGTCCTATAGGGTCTCTATGAGTTGGGATTGACTCAACGGCAGTGGATTTGGTTTGGGTTTTTTTTTTAACCTGTACATAGATCAAGAGGCAGTTGTTTCAACGGAATAAGGGGATACTGCGTGGTTTAAAATCAGGAAAGGTACGCTTCAGGGTTGTATTCTTTCACCATACTTATTCAATCTGTATGCTGAGCAAGTAATCAGAGAATCTGGACTATATCAAGAAGAACACAGCATCAGGATTGGAGAAAAGACTCATTAACAACCTGCAATATGCAGATGACACAATCTTGCTTGCTGAAAGTGAAGAAGACTTGAAGCACTTACTGATGAAGATCAAAGACCACAGCCTTCAGTATGTATTACACCTCAGCATAAAGAAAACAAAAATCCTCACAACTGGACCAATAAGAACCATCATAATAAATGGAGAAAAGGTTGAGGTTGTCAAGGATTTCATTTTACTTGGATCCACGATCAACAGCACTCAAGAAATCAAACGACACATTGCATTGGGCAAATCTGCTGCAAAAAGACCCCTTTAAAGTGTTCTAAAGCAAAGATGTCACTTTGAGGACTAAAGGTGTGCCTGACCCAAGCCATGGTGTTTTCAGCCGCCTCATATGCATGTGAAAGCTGGGCAATGAATAAGGAAGACTGAAGAATTGACGCCTTTGAATTATGGTGTTGTGAAGAATACTGAATATACCATGGACTGCCAGAATAACAAACAAATCTGTCCTGGAAGAAGTACAGCCTGAATGCTCCTTAGAAGCGAGGATGCCAAGACTTCATCTTACATACTTTGGACATGTTATCGGGAGGGGCCAGTCTCTGGAGAAGGACATCATGCTCAGTAAAGTAGAGGGTCGGCAGAAAAGAGGAAGACCCTCAACAAGATGGACTGATACAGTGGCTGCAACAATTGGCTCAAGCATAACAACGATTGTGAGGATGGCGCAGGACTGGGCAGTGTTTTGTTCTGTTGTACTATAAGCCGGAACCAACTTGACGGCATCTAACAACATCATCATCCTGTTGGGTCATGGCTTTCTTCCTGTAGCTATTAGAATTTAATGCCTCTAGTTCAGTGGTTCTCAACTAGGGGCCACCCCATTCCCCCAGTGACATTTGACAATGTCTGGAGGCATTTTGGGTTGTTACAACTAGGGAAGAGGTGCTTCTGGCATCTAGAAGGAAGAATCCAGGGATGCTGTTAAACATTCTAAAATGCACAGGACAGCCCCCCACAGCAAAGAATGATCCCTCCCCAAATGTCAGTAACGTCGAGAGTAAGAAACCCTGGACTAGGCCTACCTCACCTTACCCTTACCCCAACCCCATTCCTGTTGTGGAAAAACACACACTCCACATTGCATGTGGGGTTAAGATCCAATGCACACCTTATTATCTCTCCTCCTTTCTCCTCCTCTTTCTCCAGCTCACTCCCTTCTACTTGGAGTAGTTTATTATCATATACCACAGTCTCAAGCTTTTGCCCCTCCCTCTTGCAAATGTTGGCCAGTTATTTTTAAAATGTGTCCAGTTAGACTCCTGCTCTTTCTGTTTTATATGGAGACAAAAGATGACTTAGATCACGATCAAAGGTATCTTGCTAGTGAAACGCCCGTATTAAGACCGTTCTCCACCAACTTTTCAGCCCTCAAAATTGCCCGGAATCCCAAAGAATCCAGACTTACTGGACCCATTGAGGCTAGAGGAACCCCTGAGACTATTGCCCTGGGATACTCTTCAAACCGTGAAACGAAGCTACCCTCTGAAGTCATCTTTAAACAAACAAACAAGCAAAAGTTTAGCTCAAAAAGTAGAGAATGTCATCCTTAAGTATTGTACTTTACAAAGAAATTATCTATGCGAGACCAAAAGGACAACAGTAACTCCAAAGCATAGATGAGAAATTTAGGGAACCAAAAACATCCAAACCAAATCTGTTGCCATCGAATCATTTCCAGCTCATAGCGACCCTATAGGACAGAGTAGAATTGCCCCATAGGGTTTCCAAGGCTGTAAATATTTTTAACTACTGGGCCACCAGGGCTCCTTGTTTGGGGGTGAAATAACTAGAGCAGAAATGACCAGAATGTAGACACAATGTGAAAGATGCAACAAGTGTCACTGAGCAGAATGCGTAGAAATTCATGAATGGGAGCATTTTTGATGTATATATTTTCACCAAAAATGAAATAAAAAAAATTTTAAAAATCATTCAACGGTTTCTTCAGAACTATATCATCTCCGTCTTGTATCTCGTTCGTCACTGTTTTCCTACTAAATCTGTTTGTCCCCAGGCACCAGGTTTCAAGGTAACACAAGAGTCTTTATTCAATTCTGTTCTACTGTTTTATGCAATCAGATAACACTATTGCTTTCTATGGTTCTTCTCTGCCTGTGTAATAAATTTCAGCTGAAATATGGGGTTAGTAGATTTTTCAAATTACATTTAGAACACTGGTAATCTTTTATCATATTGTTGTAAGAGAAAATGTTTATGGAGTTTCTCAAGAACTGATGGAGACCCTAATTTTTGGAATATCACCCATCTATCAGTGGGCTGCCTTTCTATTCTCATCTAGTTCATAGTGATTACCCATAGAGTCAACATCCAAGTGTGCAGATGTAAGAAAAAAATGATGACAATCTGCAGCCAGGGCTGTTTTTTACAGAAAGGGTTTCAGTTTGTGGTCGTTGAGGCCATCAACATTGCATAGTACGCTGGTTTATAAAGAAATGCTCCAAAATGTCCCAAATGTCAATAGTGCCGAAGTTGAGAAACCCTGTTCTAGATGTTATGTATTTTTCTAGAGTTTATAATGTCTCTCTTCATTTGAAGCTTTGGCCAGGCTGTGAGGACCATATGCCTATGTTAGAACTGTCCAGTCTTCGGGTAGCTGGACCTAAAGCTATAAGTGTTGAGACCAAGTTGATAACCTGTCTCTGAGAGTTGTCAGTTAGAGGAAATTTGTTTAGTGGGTGGGAGGCTGCACTAGCTACCTTTCAAAGTCCTTCCAAACCCGAGAATCCCACACTTTCTTTCTTTTGCCCCATGGAACTGTGTTTCAGCAAGAATCCCTTCCAAACCTCATGCTCATCATGGCCAGCCTGTTCTCAGATGCCACCATCAGAGCCAAGAAGAACATTTTTGGAATGTTGATGAATGCGGTGGGGTTATTTTTAAATAGCACTCTTCTGAATGGAGCTGGTTCCAAGTAGAGGCATGACCTCGAATGTCTGAAAGTCAACTATCGAACACTTAGGAAGACCAACTATGTAAAGGGTTTCCAATTTGATTCACATGACTATAAGCTGACATTGCTGCCTCCTGAGATACGTGGACATCCTCTTCTTAAAATTCAGGCCCTCACTGTGGGGACCATGGTCTCGAGGAACATCTAGCTCAATTGGTATAACATAGTTTATAGGGAAAATGTTCTACATTCTACTTTGGCGAGTAGCATCTGGGATCTCAAAAGGTTGTGAGTGGCCATCTAAGATACTCCGCTGGTCTCACCCCATCTGGAGCAAGGTGAATGAAGAAAACCAAAGATAACAACGGAAAGACTAGTCCAAAGGACTAATGAACCACAACTACCACAGCCTCCACCAGGCTGAGTCAAGCACAACTAGATAGTGCTCGGCTACCACCACCGATTGCTCTGACAGGGATCACAATAGAGGGTCCTGGACAGAGCTGGAGAAAAATGTAGAACAAAATTCTAACTCGCACACACACAAAAGAAGACCAGACTTGCTGGTCTGACATAGACGGGAGAAACCCCGAGAATATGGCCCCCAGACACCCTTTTAACTCAGTACTGCAGTCACTCCTGAGGATCACCCTTCAGCCAAAGATTAGACAGGCCCATAAGACAAAACGAGACTAAAGGGGCACATCAGCCCAGGGGCAAGGACGAGAAGGCAGGAGGGGACAGGAAAGCTGGTAATGGGGAACCCAAAGTCAAGAAAGGGAGAGTGTTGACATGTCGTGGCGTTGGCAACCAATGTCACAAAACAATGTGTGTACTAACTGTTTAATGAGAAACTAGTTTGCTCTGTAAACCTTCATCTAAAGTACAATAAAAAGAAATTCAGGCCCTCAGATATCGGGAAAGACGAATAGAATACTGTACAATCAATCGTAGGATTGGTGTTGTTATACAGTGAAAGGTTAAGTTACGTGTCTGTTAAAACATTGAGTCTAATACTAAAATATATCTGGATGAAATGATGGGAATTCTGATATTTCTTTTAATATAAACTCTTGGGTGGAAATCTAAAAGTTGAGTGCTTTCAAAGGAAAAAGCTCTTGACTGCTAACCGAAAGGTTGGCAGTTCGAAACTACCAGCGGCTTCATGGGAGAAATATGTGGCAGTCTGCTTCCGTAAAGATTTACAGCCTTGGAAACCCTATGGGGTCGCTATGAGTCAGAGTCAACTTGACGGCAGTGGGTTTGACAGTAGTGAAAAATGAACGTTAGGCAGTTTTCATTTAGGCTGCTTAATCAATTCCCCTGGAAGCAGAGGCAGATGTGCTTTTTAGCAGGGGAAGACACAAGTTCGTTGTCAATACTGTTGCAGTCTGTGGTGGTGTTTCTTTTCATGATTGTTCCAGTGACTAGCCTCGGGCTGTCATCTTCTTCCTCTCATCTGAAATTCCTTTCCTACTTCCCTCTTCATGCCTAAATCCAATGCATCCCTGAAGACCCACCTCAATTCTCACCTCCTCCTAGAAGTTTCTAAAGGTGTTCTAAACTTTATGAATATTTCTCTGTCCAGTGAACCTGTGCAGCTTGTAACACCATCTTTGGCATCGTTTTTTAAAATTGATAAATAATTTGTATACTGCACCACGTTTTTACATGCAGAAAGGTGTGCAGCCATCACCACATGGTTTGGAACATTTTTATCACCCCCGCAAAAGAAATCTTGTACCCATCAGCAGCCACTCCCTAGTTCCCTTCCGCCCTTCCCCACCTAGGCAACCACTAATCTACTTTCTGTCTCCATAGAGTTGCCTTTTCTGGACGGATCATATGTGTTCTTTTGTGTCTGACTTCTTTCACTCAGCATAATGTGCAAACAAGGAGCCCTGGTGGTGCAGTGGTTAAGGGCTCGACTGCTAGCCGAACGGTCAGCAGTTTGAACCCATCAGCCGCTTCTTGGAAACCCTATGGGACAGTTTTACTCTATCGTATAGGGTCACTATGAGTCGAAATTGGGTTTTTGGAATGTTTGCAATGTATTGTGCATGTCGTAGCATGTATCAGTACTTCATTCTTTTTTATTGTGGAATAATATTTCATTGTAGGGATATACCGATTTTGTTTATCCATTCATCAGTTAATGGATAATTGGGTTGGTTCCACTTTTTGGCCATTATGAATAATGCTTCTGTGAACATTTGTGCACAAGTTTTTGTGTGGACATATGTTTTCATTTCTTCTTGAAATGAAATATACCTAAGAGTTGAAGTGCTGGATCGTATGGTAACTTTATATTTAACCATTTGAAGAACTGCCAAACTGTTTTTGAAAGTGGCTGCCCCATTTTCCATCCCTGCCAGCAGTGGATAAGGGTTCCAATTTCTCCACATCGTCTCACATCCTGATCTGCACAAATCTGTCAATGTCATTATTTGTCTTACCTCCCAAACTAGATTGTAAACTACTTGAGGAGGATGATCCATTTGTTCAGTCTTCATTTTAGTAAATGTTTCTTGATTGCCTACTGTGTACCAAGAACTAACTACTGCTAAGTGCCAGGTATATACTTCTGAATTGGACGTGATGCTCAATCGCATAAGACTGCGTTTAGCGGGGAAGACACATCAAGTCACAGTAGCCCATTTCAGGGTGTCAGGTGCAGTTAATGATGGTGTATTCAAGGCACAGCCTTTGCCTCCCAGAATTCGTATTGATTGCCTCCCTCCCACAGTGCCATGCCACTCAACCCTGCTATTTCATAAATTCTATTTTCAAGAAAGAACAGATCTGTGTGTGTGTGTCCTTTTTGTAGTCCAAATGTAGATGCTCGGATTTTTCTCTTGGGCTTTTGTGTTTCAGTACCACTTAGCAAATATGCTTAAAGAAATAAATGCCAGCAGTATTTCTAGCTGTAACATTGGAAGTGCAATTTGAGTTATTTTGAAACAGTGAATCATCAAGAATGTTAATCTGTTGACTTGTAAGTATAAAAGCTGCTGGAGACTCCAGGCTAAGGAAAGAAAAGGCAACTTCTAGAATTTTAATCCCTCTTTACTCAAAAATAAATGGACCATATGCCACTCTCACCTGCAGTTCTGTCTGGTTTTATGTTTGTCTTTCTGCAAGGCCCAGTCAGTGGTCAAGAGAAATTAAGACATTTCAAATCCCTAAAAGATGCCAAGGATAAAAGGAAACAAAGTACAAACCATAGAAACGAAAGCCTCTTGTAATACCATAAGCAGGCACAATTACACAAATATAAAGATATAATAGTTAAACAGGTCTTATGTTGTGCCCTTTAACACTTTAACAATAGTATCAAATAGTTTTCTTCTGATTTAATTACCCAATATAAAAATGTCAACTTCAGCATTGCCCCGGCAGGTGCATAAAAGAATTCATTGTATTTAGGAAAAAATTATTGATCGCCTGATGCATTCAAGGCAAGAGAATGGCATTCTAATTCCAGTTGTAAATCACATTCATTTTAACAAATGCCTTAAAATTTCTCCCGTGATTTGTCTGAACAATGAAGAGAGGTTTACTTTAAAGACAAAGCTATGAAACAGATAATGAGTTGTGTGTTCATACTAAGTGACGTCTTAACTGACTTTGTGGACACAGGAGAACAATAGATACACCCACAGGTTTTGTTTGGTTTGGTTTGGTTTTTTAATGAGCAGACAGATAGATAGCTGCTGCCGAGTTGGCTCTGACTCATGGTGACCTTACGTACAACAGAACAAAACATTGTCTGGTCCTGAGATCCCTACGGTTTTCATTGGCTAATTTTCAAAAGTAGATTGCCAAGCCTTTCTTCTTTGTCTTAGCCTGGAAGCTCCACATCATAGATCGCCATGGGCGACCCTGCCGGTATTTGAAATACTGTCAGCATAGCTTCCAGCATCACAGCAACACGCATGCCACCACAGTATGACAGACTGACAGATGGGTAAGCGAGATGGCTGCCACCTTACATACATCATCCAGGAAATGCCCTGCGGAGTGTCATGTCCAAAGCCAGAATTTGGTTGACAGCTTGACTTTTAAGAGGTTTTAAAGTGCTCCTGAGGTAGGAGCTGTGGTTTAGGGTAGCAAGCCTCAACATTGCCTATGGTGATTTGAAATGTTCACATTTCACTATCCCATTTACCATTTTTTACTGGATGCAACTGAGACCAATAGTGCAATCTTATGATTTTCCTGTGAAGAACAAGGGTTCCATATTGCCAGTATGCTAGCACTCCTACAGGGTGATTCATAGATTAAGCAGAAAAGAGAAAATATTTTTACTTGCCATACTCTTCTTTTTTAAAAATAAATATTACTGTTTTTTTTAAAACCATATCACTGACATAGCTTTCAGCTCTTTTCACAATTGCTTGCTCTTTAAGCATACAATCTTGGTGAAATCATTCAGAGAGATAATTATTTTTGGAAGGGAAATAGCTATGTAGTAAATTCCCAATTATCCATGTTGCTTTTCCCATTGGAATTAAAATCCCATTTTAGCAAATAACAGTCACCTTCTCTTTTTGCTAGCCCTTGGAACAAAATGTTTTATGGGGAACAGAACTGAATTTTATTTCTTTTCCTGGGCCTCGAGCCTGTCTTGTGTTTTCACTGACTGGAGCGCCTAATGTTTTCCACATTTCAGCAATGTGCTGGAGCTGGCTTACACTGGCTGGAGAACCATTTGTGTGCAGCTGTTCCCACCTCCATGTTCAGTTTCTTTACACTGGGGCCTGAAATCGGCCACAGTGGGAGTATTTACACCATGGAAATTGGCAAATGCTGCAAATTGGGGCTTTCCCCCCATAGAGTCAGTCGTTAAACATGTTACCAGCACGCGACTGCCCCCTTCAGTCCTCACATTTTTTGATAAATATTTTCTAAAATGTCTCCCTCTTTGCAAACGTAGGGTGTCCTGGGAAAAGTTAACTTTTCTTGGTCTCATTGTAATAATTTATATATCTGGGTCCACTTTTTCATGTTTTTTTTTTTTTCCATCGGATGGGGGATTCTCTCTCTGACAGCCTTGACTCACTTATTGGTGGATTCTTGATTGCTCGTAGCCCATAAAAATTAGATAACCAAATCTTCCAGGTGTGCGTGTAGAAGAAAATCAAATGAGAGTTTGAGGAGTTCTATTACAGCATAAAGTTCTTGAATAAAGGGCATAGCTTTGTTCACGGGTTTTCTGGTCATGACTTTGGCACATGCGTAGTGTCCCAAGCTCAGAGAGCCTCGTGCACATCTTAGTGTTCTGCTGTCGCCACTTGAAATTCTTAATCCTTTTTAACAGGAGGTGTCCTGCATTTTCATTTTGTGCAGGGCCCCGTAAATGATGTAGGTGATCCTGCATGATTGCTCAGATGTCTTACTTTTACTTCTGATTTTCGAAAGTTGGATTTCTTAGAAGTCTGGCATCAGACTTAGAGATCAGTGGAATGCTCCTGTTAACCACAAAGAGATGCTTGGTCAGAAATCACTGAATCCTGAAAAAGTAGTTAAGAAAAAATGGTGTTTTTCCTAATTCTTTATATTTTTATTTTTCTAAAAAGGTGGTCTAGAAAGGAAAGAGACTATAGTGGTACTAATTTATTTCAAGTTTGAGTGTATAATAGTGATTTCAATCATTCATTTGTAAATAAGTGCTTTGGATTCTCTTATTATTGTTGCATGCTTTTTTAAATAACTGCATTGAAGTATAATTTACATACCGTTATTTTTAGTAAATTTGCAGAGTCGTGTAAACATCACAATCCAGTTTTAGATAATTTTTCAGCCCAATAATCTCCCTTGTACCCATTTGCAGTCCTTACTTCCAGCTCCAGGCAACTGCTAATCTACTTTATACATCAAAAATTTGCCTTTTGCAGACATTTCATAAAAATCTCATTATATCATGCGTGGTCTTTTGTGACTGGCTCCCTTCACCAAGCATAATATTTTTGAGGTTCTATCCACGTTATAGCAGTGAATGCACCCTTTTAAACAATGATTCATAGGATGTGTGCAGTGTTTTGGAGGAGAAAGAATGCTAACCTATTTATGTGTGAGGACACGTTTACTTGACCTCCAGTTTCCAGTTAGAGTGGAAACGTAAGCCCAGTCCATTGTAATGGGAATGCCGTTTTCAGCATCTAACCGCTCGCCATTTTGACAGCTTCCGGATCAACCACTCACCCTACCTTGTGGGAAAGTTTATGCTCTTTCTGAAGATCTAAAGGAAATTCAAGTTTGAGTTCACTTACTACAAGCACAGTTTCTGGAATTAGCACTTAATTGCAAAGATATTCTGGCAGTTATAAAGAAGCTCCTTAGAGGTAATGTTCATCAATATTAAAAATACATTTTCCAAGGCATGTAAACAAATGAGAGAAAAATACCATGGGTAAGAATTCAGGCTTTCTGAACTCAAACAGGCCTCTGATGGAATCCTGGCGATGCCACTCAAAGCTGTGGCCTTAAATTAGCGATTCAGTCTCCCCAAGACTCAGTTTCCTAAATTAGATTGTGAAATAATACTAGACCCTACTTCAGGACATTCTTGTGCGGATTAAATGAGAGAAGCCATATGATGCATTGTAAGTGTTTACTAAATATTAGCTGCTGTGATGAGGTGGGTGATAATTCTATCTCTCATGTAAAGTTATCTACCATCATTTGCTAGGGGATCACAACAGAGCAGATAATATGATCAAAGTTTTGTTAATTACCATTAATATATTTACATATAACCCCAAAACCCAGACCTGTTGCCGTCAAGACGTTTCCAACTCATAGGGACCCTATAAGACAGAGTAGAACTGCTCATAGGGTTTCCAAGGAACACCTGGTGGATTTGAACTGCCGACCTTTTGGTTAGCAGCAGTAGCACTTAACCACTAAGCCACCAGGGTTTCCAAGTATACATATATTTTGGTATATATATAAAAAATTAGAAAAGAATGAATAGCACACTATCTGGCCCTTCTGCGCTCAATAAATATTAACTGTCATTATTATGAAGCCTTGGTGGCACAGTGGTTAGAGAGCTCAGCTGCTAACCAAGAGGCCGGCAGTTCTAGTCCACCAGCCACTCCTTGGGAACCCTATGGGGCAGTTCTACTCTGTCCTGTAGGGTTGCTATGAGTCGGATTGACTCAATGGCAGTGGGTTTGGTTTGGTCATTTTTATTTACAATGGCTTTCCTTACAGGGTGGAACTACCTACGAGTTCTACAATCTGTTTCTGGTGTTTTCTGCTTTATGCTTTTACCTCGCTTGTTTTTAGAAGTGCATTTTATCAGTTATTAAAATTGCCTGGTTTAGAACGCTGGGTCATATTTCAGTATGTTTTCTGCTTTATAATAAATAATCTTAATAATTTGTAAGTCTTTCTCTAAAATAGTCTTCTACTTCCCATTTGACGTGACTGTTGTCGAGGGTCAGGGACTAGAGATGTATGGTCAGTTTGCTTTCTAACCCAGATGAGGCTGTCCCTTCAGCTCTAACCATACCGTGACTGTCTCCTGTTTCAGGGTTATATGATTTCTCACTGTCTACTTACTTTGAAACCCTGAAAAGCATCTTCGTATCCCATATTTGCTCTCATTTCCATAAGACGAGTAAATTTCCTAACTGGTTTGGTAGAAATTAATATAAATGCAGAGCTTAAAATGCCTTTATTTTGTTCTACAAGTCTGTGATTTGGGGAGTTTAAAATGCATTAGTCGTCATGGATATTTTATTTTAGACTTCATTTATTTAATATTGATGCTAAAGGTACACTCTAGAAGTCTTCATTTAAAGGACTCTCAGTTTGAGTGTTCAGTCAACTCCAACAATAAAACAAAATTGGAAATACAGTTTTCACTTTAGCATACTGGCTGGCCAAGGTTTCAATTCCCCAGGCCCTGATCTCTCATTGCGGTAAACCCACACAATCATTTTATTAGTGGTTCAATGTTCTGTGAGAGGCCTTTGTATTTTTCTTTAATGCAGCATAAAATTTGTACATGTTGAAACTTGTTTGTGTTGAAATTGGAAGGCAGTGAGTGTTAGTTATTATTACTTATGGAAATGTTAACTGTATTGTCGAGAACTGCCTCGGCACTATTGACATTTGGGACCAGACACTTCTTTGTTGTGAGGGCTGTCCGGTACAATGTAGAATGTATAGCAGCATTGCTGGCCTCTATCCTCTACATGCCACTAGCATCCCTCAGTCGTGACAACCCAAAATGTCTCCAGACATTGCCAAATGTCCCCTGTGGCGGGGGGAGGCAAAATCGTCCGTGATGGAGAACCTCTGATCTACAGCAGAGATGAAACAGAAGAAGAATCTGTAGATATTTTATGACCTAAATGTTGTCCTTATTGTTAGTTGTCATCAAGTCGGTCACGACTCATGGCAACCCCATACACAACAGAACAAAATGCCTCCTTGTCTTGTGCTATCCCAGTGATTGGTTGGGGATCAGACCGCTGTGATCCATGGGGTTTTCATTGGCTGATTTTTGGAAGTAGATCACCAGGCCTTTCTTCCTAGTCTGTCTTAGTCTGGAAGCTCCACGTCATAGTAACATCATAGCTCAACATAATAGTAACTTGCAAGCCTCCACTGACAGACGTGTGGTGGGTGCACATGAGGTGCATTGGCCAGGAATTGGGCTTATGTCTCCTACATGGAAGGCAGCAAGTCTCCCACTGAACCACCACTGCCTGCTATGGTCTAAATACCAAAACTCCAAGCCCGTTGCCGTCAAGTCGATTCCAAGTCATAGCAACCCCATGGGAGAAAATAGAACTCCCCCATAGGGTTTCCGAAGAACAGCGGTGGATTCAAACTGCCAACCTTTTGGTTGGCAGCCGAGCTCTTAATTACTGCACTACCAGGGCTAAATAAGACCCTCTTATTTCTCAGTATTGATAGTTTTTATTTCATGGCTGGGCGAATTGTGATCTGGTGAAGAACACTGGTACACTGGCTTTCTGTTTAAAATGATTCCAAATATTGGAAATAGTTGGTCTTTTATAAGCCACCCAAGCATATTTCCCCATTTTCTTTTCTGAATTTAGCTTAGAAAACTTTCTTATTTCTGAATTTTAAAGCTCCTTAAGTCAAGTGGAAAATCAAGTTATTTGCCTGCAAAGCCCAAATGAGGAAATGACTTTGACCACAATTATTGGAGTGTTTCGGGTCAAGCAGCTGTTTTGGTCTGATCCTCTGGAGACATGGACCCCCTTGTGTTCACTTTGTGTATGCAAATCAATGGCCGTCAGCTCTGGCTGCCCATCAGTATGACCCCGCGAACTGTAGAGCTTCTCCTTGCCCAGGCCCCAAGCCTCAGAGATTCTAACTCAGTCGTCCTGGGTGAGGCATTGTTGTTGTCGTTAGGTGCGTCGAGTCGGTTCCGACTCACAGCAACCCTATGCACAACAGAACGAAACTGCCTGGTCCTGAGCCATCCTTATAATCATTCTTATGCTTGAGCTCATTGTTGCAGCCACTGTGTCAATCCACCTCATTGAGGGTCTTCCTCTTTTCTGCTGACCCTGTACTCTGCCAAGCATGATGTCCTTCTCCAGGGACTGATCCCTCCTGACAACATGCCCAAAGTATGTAAGACGGAGTTTCGCCATCCTTGCCTCTAAGGAGCATTCTGGCCGCACTTCTTCCAAGACAGATTTGTTCGTTCTTTTGGCAGTCCATGGTATATTCAATATTCTTGGCCAACACCACACTTCAAAGGCGTCAACTCTTCTTCGTTCTTCCTTATTCATTGTCCAGCTTTCACGTGCATATGATGGGATTGAAAATGCCATGGCTTGGGCCAGGCACACCTTAGTCTTCAGGGTGACATCTTTGCTCTTCAACACTTTAAAGAGATCTCTTGCAGCAGATTTGCCCAGTGCAATGTGTCTTTTGATTTCTTGACTGCTGCTTCCATGAGCATTGATTGTGGATCCAAGTAAAATGAAATCCTTGACAATTTCAATCTTTTCTCCACTTATCATGATGTTGCTCATTGGTCCAGTTGTAAGGATTTTTGTTTTCTTTATGTTGAGTTGTAATCCATACTGAACGCTGTGGTCTTTGATCTTCATCAGTAAGTGCTTCAGGTCCTCTTCACTTTTCAGCAAGCAAGGTTGTGTCATCTGCATAACGCAGGTTGTTAATGAGTCTTCCTCCAATCCTGCTGCCCCGTTCTTCTTCATATAGTCCAGCTTCTCGGATTATTTGCTCAGCATACAGATTGAATAGGTATGGTGAAAGAATACAACCCTGACGCACACCTTTCATGACTTTAAACCAATCAGTATCCCTTATTCTGTCCGAACAACTGCCTCTATATAAAGGTTCCTCATGAGCAGGATTAAGTGTTCTAGAATTCCCATTCTGGGTGAGGCATAGACCTAGGTATTTTGTCAAAGCTCCCTAGGTCATTCTAAAGTGCAGCCCAAGTTGACATCCACTGATTTCAGTAGGTGGAAACCCTGGTGGCTTAGTGATGAAGAGCTTCGGCTGCTAACCAAAAGGTTGGCAGTTCGAGTCTACCAGGTGCTCCTTGGAAACTCTATGGGGCAGTTCTACTCTGTCCTATAGGGTTGCTATAAGTCAGAATCAACTCAACGGTAGTGGGGTTTTACGAATGTCAGTAGGTATGGCCTCACTGTCTTCATCCTTAACTGATCACTTGCCCGCTTTTACCTGTGGCCTTCTTTCTTCCTGTCTGGGAGGTGCAGCTCTTTGCCTACCCCTTATTAATTTTTTTCTTTTTATTTACCAAATAATTTTTTCAAGCGTTTTTCCTGTGATCAGGCCTGGACTTGCAAGGAAACTGTTGGTTCATTCTAGGCCATGGTTTACCATGACCTTCTCTTGACTGCTGCCTTCATTTGAAAATGTTAGTCTCATTCCACCTGAAGAAACTTTTTTGGATTTAAACGGGTATTTCTTCTTCTGCTGGTGGATCATTATCCCCAATTACCATTTAGTTTTTACATCATCACTTGCCTCGATTTTGTTTTTATTACCGCTATTTGAAGCATAATTTTCTTTCTTTTCTTTATTGCCTTCTTATCCATTTTTCCATCCTTAGAATACTTGGTCATGTTTTACACGTTCTTAAGTGTGTCTCAAGGTGCTGGGAGAGTATGTTTTACTTGACCCTAATCTGTTTGCTTTTTGAATTTTTAAAACCGACCAGCCTGTTATTTTTAACTTGAGACTAGCGTGTTTTTCTTGTGCCTTACTTAAAATATATGCCCTGTGTCCCTGTTTACGGCACCTGAGGCATTTCAATGTGACACCTCACGTCTGCAGGGCGCCCATGTTCCTATTATGGCTAGTGGAGCTGGGCCAGGTAAACCATTCCAGGCCTCCAGCATCTCGTCACGTCTAGAATCACCTCTCCCCAGCCCACAAGGTGTGCTCACCTGCCTTCTAGGTGAGCCAGCCTCTCCTTCAACCCAGCTATGTCTAGCAGCCTTTGCAGTTCTAAATAATGTCTCAGTTGATCTTTATCCTCGGCTTGCTGGAGAGTCTTTCTCCTAAGCCTCTCCAGCAACTTTCATCTTATTACTTCAGAAAGTTCTTCCAAAATAAATCATATGTTGCCTCATTGCTAAAACTTACGTCACGTTCTCTCAACTCTGGTATCTGAGTCACTGCCAAAAGGCCCTTCGGATTCATCCCAGCGATTTTGCTGTGAAGGTTCGCACAGCACAAGGAATGTGGGGGCCCCTTTTGGCCTTTTCATTCAGGTTTAAGGATGGATATATTGTGCCTGCTCTGTCCCCTTCCCTTTTCTAATTTTCCAGAAATCACCTTTGCTTTCTTCTTGACCCCTCTGAGACTACAGCAGCACACCGGGTCCAGAATCATCATATCACTTGTATTTTTTAAAATCTGAGCTGTTGTTTGTGTGTGCGTGTTTGCAAGGATATTTCCATTGCTCCCACTTTGATTAATACTCAGTATATCAAAGTTATAGTTTTAAGAAGTAGAGCTTTTCTTAAGCCTTTCAGCTCAACTTACAAATCTTACTTTATTTGTAAATCTAATCATTTTTACAGTAACATAAAAAAAAGAAACTTTCTGTTGATCCTTTTAAATACCAGCCAGTCAGACTCTCAAATCTAACACTTAAAGTTTCCCTGAGTGTCTAAATATTCCTTACTAAGTCTGAATTTCTAGTTGTAATAAATCAGGCTTCCTCAAATATTTAAACTTTGACTATAAACAACATTAAATCCAAAATATTTTAATTAAAATCACAAGTTTAATATGTCAGATTCTCCCAAACATTTCAAAGATCTCAAAGAACAAATAAAACTTTCATATCCTAACACGCTGATTCCAGAAGTTACTGTTATCCCCAGCTCAATAGTATTAATACCAAAGTTTGATTCATTTCTTTGTTAGCTCCATAGTTTTTATTAGTGTTGGTACTAGTACTACCTGTATTAGTATTGGTAGCAGTACCAACAGTAGCAATAGCATTAGCGTTATTATTAGTAATAGTACTAGTACAAGGATTAGTGCTAACAGCAGTACTAATATTAATGCTAATATTAGGACTAGTGCCAGCACTAGTATTAGCATTAGTACTAATATTAGTGGTAGCATTAGTGCCAGTAGGAGTACTAGTATCAGCACTAGCGTCGGTGTTAGCACCAGCATAAGTATTAATTAGTACGGAAACCCTGGTGGTGAAGTGGTTAAAAGCTACAGCTGCTAACCAAAAGGTCGGCAGTTCAAATCCACCAGACACTCCTTGGAAATCCTATGGGGTAGTTCTACTGTGTCCTATAGGGTCACTGTGAGTTGCAAGCGACTCGACGGCAATGGGTTTTTTTTTTGTTTTGTTTTAGTGCCTATATTGGTTTAGTACTAGGACCAGTACTAGCATTAGTATTACTAATAGTAGCAGTACTACTAGTGGTATGAGTGTTAGTGTTAGGACTAGTACCAACACTAGCATTCACATTCATATCAACATTACCATATTTTTACACAAATAATGCCTGCCTTCTACATTTGCCAACCGCATCCTCCCGCTGTGAGGTATTTTTGTAAGCGTGCTATGCTAATTTTTTAAAGCAACGTGTGAAAAAAGAAACAAGCATAGCAGTGCTCAGGAAAATACCTCTCAGGGGGAAGGGCATGGCTGGCAAACAAACATAGAAGGCACACATTATTTGCATAAAAATACAGTGGTTTTAATACTAAAACTAATACCTGCATTAGTACTGGCGTTAGCATTAATATTCATATCAATACTGGTACCAGCACTACCGTTAATACCAGTACTGATACCAGCACTAGCACCAGCACCAGCCTGCGCGTTAGCATACCTTTTCAGAGTTGTAAGGTTACTGATCCAAATAAGGAAAACAGTTATTGATTGAGAAGGTGGCTTCAAAGTTATAAATTCATGGTTTTATTTGGAAATTTTGGACCGAGACATCAAGAACTTGGGTTATAGCCATTTATATGATAGTAGGCATATATATATATAGGCTGCTAACTGACAGGTTGGTGGTTTGAACCCACCAGTGGCTCCCCGGGAGAAAAGACCTGGCGATCTGTTCCCATAAAGACTACAGCCTTGGAAACCCTATGAGGCAGTTCTACTCTGTCCTGTAGGGTTGCCGTGAGTCGGAATTGACTCTCCAGGACGTAACAACAACAGGACTTTCTAAGCCTTGGACTTTTCTTGCAAGCTGGAGAATCATGGGTCATCCTTACCCAGCCCTTTTAGAGTACTCTCCTATGTAATCTTTATTGACAATTTCTTTTTTTTTTTACTTTTGAATAAACTTTATTTTTTTTTTCTTTTATTGACCTTTAGATGAAGGTTTACAGAACAAACTAGTTTCTCATCAAACAGTACACACATTGTTGTATGACCTTGGTTAACAACCCCACAACATGTCAGCACTCTCCCTTCTCAACCCTGGGTTCCCTATTACCAGCTGTCCTGTTCCCTCCTACCTTCCAGTCCCTGATCCAGGGCTGGTACGCCCTTTTAGTCTTGTTTAGTTCCACGGGACTGTTCAGTCTCTGGCTGAAGGGTGAACCTCAGAAGTGACTGCAGTACTGAGCTGGAAGGGTGTCTGGGGGCCATACTCTCAGGGTTTCTCCAGTCTCTGTCAGGCCAGTAAGCCTGGTCTCTCTTTTTGAGTTAGAATTTTGTTCTACATTTTTCTCCAGCTCTGTCCAGACCCTCTATTATGATCTCTGTCAGAGCAGTCAGTGGTTGTAGCCAGGCAGCACCTCGTTGTACTGGACTCGGTCTGGTGGAGGCTATGGTAGTTGTGGTCCAATAGTCCTTTGGACTAATCTTTCCCTTGTATCTTTAGTTTTCTTCATTCTTCCTTGCTCCCAAAGGGGCGAGACCAGTAGAGTATCCTAGATGGCTGCTCACAGGCTTCTAAGACCCCAGACGCTACTCACCAAAGTAGAATGTAGAACATATTCTTTATAAACTCTGTTATGCCAATTGAGCTAGATGTTCCCTGAGACCATGATCCCCACAGCCCTCAGCCCAGCAATTCGGTCCCTCATGGAGTTTGGATGTGTCTATGGAGCTACCATGGCCTTGCCTTGTACAGGCTGTGCTGGCTTCCGCAGCATTGTGTACTGTTTATTGCAAATTTCTATCATAACTTTTTATTGCCTGATTAGAGAGGGTGAGATTTGTAGGGTAACCAGTCAGCATCTTTGGTTGTCCAGGACTGAGGAGTTTCCTAGGACATGGGTTTTCAGTGCCCAAGACCAGAAACCCATTGCCGTCGAGTTGATTCCGACTCATAGTGACTCTATACAACAGAGTAGAACTGTCCTGTAGGGTTTCCAAGGAGTGCTGGTGGATTCGAACTGCTGACCTTTTGGTTAAGCAGCCACAGCTCTTACCCACTATGCCACCAGGGTTTCCCAAAACAGGAAAGTCCCCAGAAAATTAGGACAGTTGTCACACTAGGTTCTAGACCAGTGGTCTCAACCCTCTTGCTCACTAGAATGGTCTAGGGAGCTTTTCAAATGTGTTGTTGTTGTGTGCCATTGCTTCAATTCTGACTCATAGCAACCCTTTAGACAGAATAGAACTGCCTCAGAGGGCTTCCAAGGCTGTTGTCTTTATGGGAGCAGATCACCAGGTCTTTTCTTCTGCGGAGCTGCTGGTGGATTCAAACCGCCGAGCCTTCAGTTGGAAGCCGATACAAGGGCCCAAACCCCAACTTCAGAGATTCTGATGTAAGTGGCGTGGGAGTAGTGCCCAGGGAATTGGTATTTTCAACAATCTCTCCAAGTGATTCCCATGTGCAGCTGGGTTGAAGACCACTGTTCTGCACCGTCTACTCAGTTTGCAACACCTTGTGAAACATTTTGTGACCTTGAATTTGGGTTTATCAATGGGCAGCATTTCCAGTAAGCACTCCTGGGGAAGGTCACACACGCCTTTCTTTTGTATCACGTTCTGTGTCATTTTTGAGTATCATTAAATGCTCAGATGTTGATCATGGTTTTGTTTTTTTTTTAATCCTTGGCAGTTCCTTGAGTTCTTTGTTCTTACTCTTGAATTATTTTGTAAAATTCTTCCTTTTGAATATTACTGTTATTCTTACTATGAAGCAAATTTAACAAAGTACCAAAAACCCAAAACCCAAACCCATTGCCGTGGAGTGGATTCTGACTCATAGGGACCCTATAGGACAGAGCAGAACTGCCTCATAGAGTTTCCAAGGAGCACCTGGTGGATTCAAACTGCCGACCTTTTGGTTAGCAGTTGTAGCTCTTAACCACTATGCCACCAGTTTTTTTTTTTAAACAAAGTACACTGATTTAAAATTCAACAACTGCTGTAAACATTATTCAAATTTTGGTTTGTTTATTTTTGCTATTTGGGGGCTGATAGAATTACTGTTCTTTTGCTTTTACAAAAGAATCTTCCTACTTTGTAGTCTGTTTTAAGCAGACTTATTAGTATGTCTCAGCCCAGCAACTTAAAATATCAAGGATCCAGAATTCTCTGCCTCCTATGACAACAGCCTTTCTTTGCTTGCAATTAAAAAGTATATTCAGCTTCGTGAATAATCGAGGCCCCGAGTTGGAAAAACAAATAGATTTTATGTCAAAAGCCAGTCTGGCATCTTGGTGACTCATCGAAGACCATGTTGAGGCTTAGAAGGGATGTGTGTCTCTTGATAGAATAATGATGCCGGCTGTGGACAAGGGAAGGGGCGGGGGTGACAACTTGTGCACAAGGCAGTTGATGTATCTGTTGAATATGCCTTTATGAAAATCCATTCATCCTAGTTTTCAAAAAGAAAAATCAATTAATATCATCTGGACTAGACTATTTTCTAATTTGAACTATTATCCAGGATCACAAAATTCTTTGATAAAAGTAACCAGTTAGTCTGCTCTGTCTTCCTAACACTGGTTTCTCTGCTTTTTAAGATAAATAATTGAGACGATACATAATTTAGTTGTGTTAGTAACAGAGGGACAGTTGCTTCTTCAATTCATATACCTTCAAACACAGATTCTTTCCCTCTACAATGTGCCACATTTGATCATATGTGTCAATAGCAAATATCTAAATTAAGACTTATAGAATCACTGAGAGTATGTCCAGTCACTCTTGTGAAATGGATGAATTGTGAAGCAGATTGTAGTTCTCCAAAGGACTTTATTATTATCCACAAGAACCATGTAATTGTATTTCTGACCAAGGAAAACATCAAAAATTGTTGACCGTATTTTAGAAAAAAGCTGCCATTTGTAAGTCTCGACAATCGTTTAAATTATGTGCCCAAGCCTTTAAAATGGACATGCATTACTTAATAACAAATTGACTCATCAGGGGAACTTGAAGTACTGTAAAATGTATATATAACATTACAAATGCAACTCTATGGAATTTTCTCTAAACATAGAAGCATTCTCTCTACAGTAATCATTAATTTAATATTTATTTATATCTATCCATTTATTTTTGCCTTTGGCATTGAGAGTTTTTTGAGAATGATTGGGTTGCCCAAACTTGCTTTAACTTTAAAATATTAATATGTAAAATGAAAAAGAACTTTATACTTTCCTCCCAGGGTTGGATGAGATTTTAATTAGCTAGTAATGTAACTTACTTAGCCCAGTGTCTGTCCTGTGGTAGGTAGGCTTTCATTAAGCTTAGCTAAAATCTCCATCGCTTTCATCATCACCATCACCATCTTCATCATCATCATCACCACCATCAACGTCACTGTCATCATTGGTCTTACTATTTTATTAGTAGGCAGAGACATTCAAAGTCATTTCAAATCATTGTATTGACATAGGAAGCATCCAAACGCTACTGTGTTGGTTCTTCTACTTGGAAGTTTGTTGTTATCATTTAGAGAACTCCATTACTAACTGAAAAGCCATAATAATTACCAGGATATTAAAACATGCTTGAAAAATCAGAGTTTTAAGAGTGTGTTCTCAGAACTACCAAGACAGTAATAACTTGTGTTCATTGGATGCAGAAAGAGTAGATGAGAATGGAAGGACCTGGGTGAGGATGTGAATGGCATTTTCTTTTAAAACTTGGGTTGGGATGCTAAAAGGAGCCAAATGGGCATTTCTCTCCACATTCTTTTCATTTGAGCTGCCTCTTTGTATCCTGTGCCCCGTACTAATAAGTCCATTGGTCACTGGCCATGCACTTTTCCTGTCTCCAACTGCCAGAGCTTTCTCTTACGTAGCACAGATTTTTGCTTGTCTTATTCTTAATGCTTCATCTTAAATGTAAGAAAGAACGAACACCAAGAGGCAGTTACATTTGTCATTTTTGCCACCCCAGGATCAAAAATAGTTGTTGCTTGTGCTGTTTGGAATAAAAATCCTTAAAAGAACCTTGTATACAGAAGTGACTTGTACAGCCTTCTCTCCTGAATTCATGCCAGCAGATATTTTTATGCAGTTAGGAAGTAACTAAAAGCTTTATAGAACTCTGGTCCGCCAGTCCCTGAAACGCAATTCTGGCAAATGACCGCATGAGAAAGTTCTGTACTCCTCCTGGTGGCAAAAAGAAAAAACTAACAGTAATGCTCCTTATGGGAGAATATTATTGACAGAAGAATTGATGCATTCAAACTGTGGTGTTGGCAAAGAATATTGAATATACTATGGACTGCCAAAAGAATGAACAAATCAGTCTGAGAAGAAATACAACCAAAATGTTCCTCAGAAGCAAGGATGACGAGACTTTGGTTTGCTGACTTTGGACACATCAGGAAAGACCAGTCGTTAGAAAAGGACATCGTTTTTGGTAGCGGGCTAACAAAAATGAGGGAAACCCTCAGTAAGATGGATTGACACAGTAGCCACAACAATGAGCTCACTCAAACATATTGTCAACGATCGTGAAGATGGCCCAGGACCAGGCAACATTTTATTCTGCTGTACAGAAAGTCACCCTGAGTCAGAGCCAACTCTGTGGCAACTAACAGCAACAACAACGTGATATTTAAATGCTGCTTTGCCCCTTCAGCCAGTTTTTTCTTGTGGTGGGTTGAGTTGTGTTCCCCAAAAAGACCAAAAAGGTGTTCAGGACCTAACCCACGGTACGTGTGAATGTGACTTAATTTGGAAATAGCATCTTTGCAAATGTGTTTGGTTAACATGAGGTCATACAGATTAGGGTGGGTCCTGATCCAATACGACTGGTGTCCTTAGAGAAGAAAAGAAGGGAAAGAGAGCCAGGCACAAAGGGAAGACAGCCATGTGACAAGGGAGGTAGAAATGGACGCTATGCTGCCACAAGCCAAGGAATGCCTGGGGCCACCAGAAGCTAAAAGAGATAAGAAAGGATCTTCCCCTAGAGCCTTCGGAGAGAGCCTGGTCCTGCTGACACTCCGTTCAGACTTCCAGCCTCTAGAACGGTAAGAGAATACGTTTCTGTTGTTTGAGCCACCTAGGTTGTGGTACTTTGTTATATAGCCCTAGGAAACAAATCCTCTCATTAAATTGTGATCTCAGCCCCTTTGGGTGCTTTTCTTCTTTGAACAACAACTGATTTTTGTCTCTAAGGTCATTGGGACGAAAGCGATTGGACAAACTGGTCTAACATTTGGCTTTAGAGACAGCTTGAGAAAGGCATCTATGTCTTAAACTGGGATTATTTCAGAATCACAGTGATATGTCCAGCATTTTGGTCACAGAACGAGGTTTTAAGCCTCGTGGCCATGACAGGAGGTGTTGGGTTTATTTTATTGTTATTGCCTCTGAACTGAGAAAAGACTAGAATTTTAAATATAATGCATACAGTCTGATTTCGCTAACTCAGTAGACAGAGACCTGTGAAAAATGGAGTTTTGAGAACATTGGCTCATAGAAGACTTATCTTTTGACAAAATAGAGCCATGGTGGCGCAGTAGTTAAGAGCTCAGCTGCTAACCGAAAATGGCAGTTCAAATCCACCAGCTGCTCCTTGGAGACCCTATGGGGCAGTTCTACTCTGTCCTGTAGGGTTGCTGTGAGTCAGAATCGACTCAAAAGCAACGAATTTGGTTTTTTGGGGTTTTTTTGATACAATGATTACTAACCCTGATTGAGCCTTGGTTCTGCACCAGGGAGTTCAAATATATCCTCATTTAATCTGTCCTTACAGGAGTTCTAGGAGGGAGGCACCATCATATTCCAGCTTTAATGATGTGGACGCAGCTACCCTGAATCACACAGGTAGTAAATGAAGTGGTTCTGGCAGGCTCAAAGCCAGGTCTCTTTTACTAAGAACCTGTTCTCTAAGGCAGTGGTTCTCGATGGGGGTGATTTGGCTCACAGAGGACAATTGGCAATGTCTGGAACATTTTTGGTTGTCACACCTGGGGACTGGGGTGCTACTGGCATTTAGCGGGTAGAGCCCAGGGATACTGCTCAACATCTTCCAATGCACAGGATAGCCTCACTTGACAAAGAGTTATCTAGCCCCAAATGCCAATAGTGCTGCTGTTGAGAAACCCTGCTATAAACCAGCGCTACTCAAAATGTGGGCCTTAGACCAGCAGCATCCTCAGCACTTGGGAGCTTGTTAGAAATGCAGAGCCACAGCCCCCACCCCAGACCTACTGAGTCAGGCACGCTGGGGCTGGGGCTGGGGTTGCGGCTGGGGCCCAGAAACCTGGATTTCAACCAGCCTCCAGGTTCCTATTACACCCTCAAGTGGGAGAAGCTCTGCACTAAAACACCAGACTTACCGAGCTGGGCATGATCGCATGGTTTCCTCATCACTTTCCAGGGTTCCAGTGTCGAACAGAAGTTTTTCTTCCAGCATCCAAAAGAGGAAAGTCTGGCATATACTAGGAACAAGTGTGACTCATGAGAAATTGGTGCAAGTAAACTCAAGAACCACGCCCAGCTGAGAGTCTCTTTTTTCTTGTTTTCTCTACCCGAGGAGGAAAGTCCTGGAGACTCAGTGTAGGTTCAGAGAACGTCTACAGGCACACGAGTTTGCTTTTTGGCTGGACTATCTAAAATTAACCTTAAAAATGAATTCAGTAAAATCCCTTTGAAGAGGATAAGGGACAGAGAATGCTAAATTACGTTGAGTTTCTGATTTATCGATCACCCCTAAATACATCTTTCTCAGTATTTGTGCTTTTACCTAATCACAGATTGTCTTCTGGAGAACCAGTGGGATAATTATTTTGATCTAGGTCTCTCTCAAAAAATTGTTCACTGCTTGGCATTTTATATGCTATTTGTGGGAATGCATCCTGGGCAATGTCAGATGAAAGGTCTGAGGTCAGGTAGTTTTTATAGTAGCACCATGCCATTCTGTGCCTCTTAAACAACTCTGCTGGAACATCAAACAAACAAACAAAAGAACATATTTTCAAAATTTGGAGAAAAAAAAAGATATCCCCTAACTTAGAACCATTGTGTATTGATTGGATTCTTTGATTTCAGAGAGTTAAATTTTTTTGTAAAACCTAAGGAGGCTTTTCTAACTTGTTTATTTTGTCTTCACCATCCATGTAATGGTTAGGGGAGAAAATAGCATTCTTCGAAAGGTATTCTTCTAGAATATTCTTCACAAGGTTGGCTACCTTAAAGTCATCTGGGGTGTTGGGCAAATTCCCTGATCCCTTCCTACTGAGATCCAGATTCAGTAGCTGGAATGCTTGGAAACCATATTTTTATATTAACCATGTTTAGGAACTAGTAATAGGGAGTGAGCCCTCCAGCAGCTCTGATTTCTTAATGTAAGGGAGTGGCAATAGAGGGTTTTATTATTTTGGTGGCTGAATATTCATTGTAACTATTTTATCCTCTTAGGAGATCAGGCGTATCAGTCAATGAACTCACAGGCTCACACATTTGTAGAAGTTCTACAAGAATTTAAGCAATTAATTGACTTGGCCACTTGCATCACCTCTGTGCACTGTTGCTATGACTCTGTGAAGCGAAGAAAAGGCCAAACCATGGTGCAGGCTGAGGATTTGGGGATTGTAGCATCACTGATGAATTTCATCTAGAAGGATTCTAGGCATTGCTAGGGAAGGCTGGGAAATGAATAGTGAGTTTTTCCAGATAGTTGAGGTTTTACCCTTTAAGTATTGACTTCCATTTTCCTCAAACTCATTAGCGTAACAACCTAAAAGTGTATGTTGAAGTGTGAATTGCGCATTGAACTGTCAGGGAAAACTCAGTCCTGAGTTGCAGCCATGACTAAGTCACACACTTCCAGCCTTTCAGAGGCTCACGTTCCTGGATTGAGACTACCCTGTAGAGCCACCCATTGGAGAGCAGCAGATAGTGTGATAGTTTGCTCTGAGAGTGAAGAGAACACAACACCCTTCCCTACTTTCTAAGGCCTCCGAAGGTCTTGCCTCTTGTCTCCAAGCATCTGAGTCTCTGCTGTAGCGAGGAGGCCTCCGGGGAGCCTTCAGGTGTTCAGGAATTTTTGTCTAGCTCCCAAGAGCTCCGTTGCTAACCAAAAGATTGGCAGTTTGAATCCACCAGAGATCAGTTAGAGGTCAGCAACTCATTTGTGTAGAGTTTAGAGGGCAGAAAAAGGAATCCTAAAATGTTAGCAATCATTAAACCCATTGCCATCGAGTTGATTATCAATCATTATCAACGATTATCAACCTGTAATGAGTCGATTATCAATGATTATCAACCTGTAATAAATGTGATGTCTCTGAATATTGTAATTTGAGACAAGAGGTCAGCCAATGATTTAGACCCAATGATTAGTAGCAAGAGTTTACTTTTGTACAGGGCTGTAAAGTTTATAGACTCTTTTTGCATACCAGTCACATTAACTATTCCTACGTTGTAAGGTGGGCAGGACTGGTATTGCCAACAATTTCTAGAAGAGAGAGATTTATTGAGATCACACCATCTAGTAAGTGACAAAGCTGGAATAAGAAGCTCTTGGTGTTGGTTGGCTGCAACTTTGAAGTGTCTCCAGGGCTCCCTAGTGAAGAACCATTGTAACTTGCATGGTTCAAGCCATGGTTTTCCCTACTGTGGTTTCTCCTTCAAAGACATCCACATTCATTCTATCTTCCTGGAATTCCTGGTCTTCTGGTGGCACCTTTCCTTAAAATGCCTTTTTCTGTCATTTCAGTTGGGCCTGTGAAGGAAGGGAAGGAGATGCACATGTCTAGTCCGCCATCTTGAATTGAAACTCCTGTTTTCTCTCCTGCTCATCTTCACCACTTGATCTGGCCTTAACAGTAATAATAAGAAGAACATTCCATTAACCCTTTAACCATATCATTCTTTTTAAAGTTTTCCCCATCATCTTTGGTCTTCATTTTTTTCCTCGTTACATTATAGATTTAATCTAGAAAAGTGGGAGACTTTTATTCCATTGTCACATCTATCTCTGACTGATACCAGTTTGGAAGGGTTCTCTGCTTTTAAGGACCGACGTGATTACATTGGGCCCACCCTGATAATCCGGGATACTCTCCCCATCTCAAGGTCCTTAACTTAATCACATCTTTGAAATCCCCTTTGCCATATAAGGTAACATATTCACAGGTTCCAGGGATTTGGAGGCTGTTAGCCTGTCTACTATGAGCCCTGGTGATGCACTGGTTAAATGCTCCGCTGCTAACTGAAAGGCTGGCAGTTCAAACCCACCAGCTGCTCCACAGGAGAAAGATGTGGCAGTCTGCTTCCCTGAAGATTTACATCCTTGGAAGCCTTATGGGGCAGTTCTGCCCTGTCCTATAGGGTCGTTATGAGTTGGAATAGGCTCATCGGCAATGGGTGAGTCTACTATACCATGTTATTCAATAGATGAGTTTCTGGTCTTCTCCCTCCATACCCCTCCCCATCCCCGCTGTGTTTGTGAATGTGTGTACCTGATCACCACATTATTTTCTCCCTTCTGTATTTATATCCTTTTTGCTTTCTCTTTTCATGCTACATCAGCCTCTCTCTCTCTTTTTTTACCTTCCTTTTGTCCTTTGCTGCACAGATAGTGCCCGACTTACGGTGTACTCTGGTTACGACAAACAGCACTTATGACCATCTGTTTCTTTTACTTATTCATTTTTGTACATCTTATCATTAGTAATATGTACTACGTACTATGTTGCAATGAGTAATTTGCCGATGTCATCATATCTGTAAGTTTATATGTAATTTTTCCAACCCCCAAAGGCAAATAAAGATTGTTTTTATAAAGCTACTGATAATAAAAGGCAATAATAAAGAAAACTAAAAAAAGAGGTGTTCTATTTATGTCAGAACCAATTGACGATGAAGTCATCAGAACAGAACCCTGTTGTAAGTCAGGGACTACCTATATTTGTTTTTTCCTTCCTTATTACAACTGTTTTTTTTTTTCTTTTTATCCCTCCATACCATTTTTTATTCATTTGGCTATTTTTGACTATTTTGAACTCGTTTTATCTTCGTGTTCATTTCCCTCTAATTTAATTTTCTTATCTCTTTCTTCCAGGACACTTGGTCTCCATTTTAACACAGCATTGACCCAATCTCTTCTTTGGTTCTTATTCAGCTTCACCTCCTTACCCTCTCTCTCCACAGAATTCTTATCTCTACGAACACACATTGTGTAACTTCTGTGGCTTCTGCAGCCCTGACTGGGCAGTTTATATTTTAGAGTTCGAGTGGTGGTGGAGGGGCAGACCAAGTAGGAAGACTGAGAATCACAACCGGGTCAGCCTTACAATGCCCCTGAGCTCTGCAGCCAAACTGAGTCTGCTGAAGCTCCTGATGAAACCTTTTAAGGAAACTGCAAAGATACAGGCATTTGACTAAGCCCAGTACCCAGTGTCGTCGAGTCGATTCCGACTCATAGCGACCCTATAGGACAGAGTAGAACTGCCCCATAGAGTTGCCAAGGAGTGCCTGGCAGATTTGACTATACATATGTAAATATACATGTGTGTTCAATAACAAGGGTCAGAATAGAATTTAGAGTAATTTTAAATAGTCTAGTATGGATTCAGTTCTTGTACATTTTCCTACATTTGCGAGAAATAGCATTATACTCATACAGCTGAGGTTCTTAATCTTTTCAGACCATAGATCTGATCTGTACAGACTCAGATCTAAGTTATGTGCTTTTCCACCAGAGAAAAGCACCCGCACATGATTTCGCATCCACTTTCAGGAAGTTCCATTCATAAACTCATTCTACAAATATCTATTGTACATACGCAAAGTAGGAGCTACTGCCCTGGGTATTAAGATAGATTAGTAAATAAAATAGTTACAGTGTTTCCTCTAAGGAGGTGATGCTATAGAATAGGTCCCTGGGTGGCACAAATGGTTTGCATTCTTCTGCTACTAACTGAAAGGTTGACTGCTTGAACCCACCCAGAGGCACCATAGGAAAAAGGCCTGGCGATCTGCATCTGTAAAGTCTGTTGTTGTTGTGTGCTGTTGACTCGATCCTGACTCAAAAAAAAATGACTCAAAGCAACCCTATAAGACAGACTACAACTGCCCTATAGGGTTTCCTTGGCTGTAATCTTCATGGGAGCAGACTGTCAAGTCTTTTCTTCTGCAGAACCTCTGGTGGGTTCAAATCGCAGAACTCTCAATTAGCAGCCAAGTGCTTATCCATTGCACCACCAGGGCTTCTTAACCATCAAGAAAATCCTATGGAGCAGTTCTATTCTGTAACACATGGGATTGCTATGAGTTGGAATCGACTCGACTGCAACAGGTTTGTTTTTTTTTTTTTTTTTGGTTTTATGCTGTAGAATAGGAAGACTGACAACTAACCATTAAGCACATAATTTTCCAGATGGTGTTAAGATAAGGAGATAGAAGGATTGGGGGAAGTTATTAGGATGGTCAGGGCAGCTTTCAGAAAAGGTGGCATTTAATCAGAGATATGACATAAGGCAGAGCTGATATTTAAGGGATGAGTCAACCATTGTAACAGCCCTTTGTGTCTATTAATGTGAAGAACAGGTTTTTGTTTAAGTTCTTACACACAGCCACGAGTAACTAGAAATTAGCACATTCCAGAGAAGACAGACTCTTTCAAATTTATTTGGTTTCCAGTTTGACTAAGCAAACATATGATTATCCATTGCAACCGTAGTTCCAAAGGTGGGGATTTGAGAGAAAAAAGGGTTACAAATAGATTTGGAAAAGAAGTCTAAGTCGCCGACAGCTGCAATTTGTATAATGTCTAGATATACAGCATTGTCCAATAAACGTTTTTGTGAGGCTGGAAATATTCTGTATCTGCTCTCTCCAATATAGTAACCACTGGCCACGTGTGCGTATTGAGTGCCGAGAATGTGGCTAGTGCGACCGACTGAGGAACTGAATTTTTAATTTTTTAATTAATTTAAATAGCCACATGGGACTAGGAGCTGCCATATTGGGCAGTACAGGAAAAGTAAAAAAAAAAAAAAAAAAGCCAGCTCTCAACCTTGCACAGCTGAGGAGGGATATACATGGATACTTCCAGTCACACTTTTTCTACCAGAGGGACATCTTTCTCAAAATCACCTCACCTAATCTGTGAGGTAATGATTTGTTCTGGGAACATCAGAAACAGAGGTCCTTATACTCTTCTGGAACTGTGATTCTCTAAAACCTTTGGCTGGGGTGAGTGAGGAAGGGGAAGAGTAAGAAGGTGGGATGATCCCAATACTCTCTGAGGAAGACAAAGCGAGATACTTTCTAAAAGCATCACTTGGTATGTACCAGGCACTTTGCTGGACGTTTTACTGCATTAACGTAAGTTATGCCACTGCTTCTTAAAGTGTGGTCCACAGACCAGCAGCATCAGCATCACCTAGGAGTGTATCAGAAATGCCCAATCTCAGGTTCCACCCCGGAACTGCCGAATCCCAGTTTACATTTTAACAAGACCCCAGGTGATTCATCTGCCCATTACAGATTGAGAAGCACTGTTCTAGACTTCCTAGCGGTTGTTACTTTCAACCCCAGGTCTCTGGTCTTTGTGTTTATCTCTTTAGCCTGCTGGGCTGCAGGGAAGGGACAGGCGCACCTGGATCTTGGTTGAGGGTCATCTACATGGCTGCAGTGTACTTGAGTTAAGCCACCCTGGGAAGGCAGTATTCGCATAGTGAGGTCTACTTGGTTGCCCTTGCAGCCTGGGAGGCTGTTTACAAGATAGAGTAACTTGTGCAGAGGTTCCCAGCCTTGGCTGCATGTTAAGATCACCCGGGGAGCTACAAGGGCCTTAATGCCCAGCCCAGGCCAAACCCTAAACCAATCAAATCAATCTCTGTGGGTGGGACCTGGGCATCAGCAATTTCTGTAATCAATCAGCCAGTGATTTCTGTAATTAACCAGGAATTAATTATTTCTGCAATTCCTTTTTAAAGCTCCCAGGTTAGCCCCAAGAGCAGCCAGTGCTGAGAACCACTGGGTTTGGGCCCAGTGAATTATCTTCTCTTAGAGGTTTTCCGTTATAGCTACCTAGCCACTGGAGTTGAGATGCCCCAGGTGCCACAAAAACTGAATCTCCTCCGCCCTGGAGCCTAGGTGAGGACTCAAAACAAACCTGTTGCCATCAAGTCGATTCAGACTCATAGTGACCCTATAGGACAAAGCAGGACTGCCCCAGAGGGTTTTTACCAGGGCTTGGAATCTGTTTGTTCCTGCTCGGACCCCTGCTGAGAATTTGCATTTCTAACAAGTTCCCAGGTGATGCTAATACTGCTGGTTAGGGACTCATTCTGAGAACCACTGGTGGAGCAGTGGTTCTCAAAATTTATTGTATATAAGAATCACCTGGGGGTTTTGTTTAATTGTAGATTCAGATTCGGTATATCTGGGGCGGAAACGAGAATTCTTAGCAGGGGTTCAAACCGGAATGAACCGGTTTGAAGCCCTGGTTTCCAAGACTGTAATCTTTATGGAAGCAGCCTGCCACATCTTTCTCCCACTGAGTGGCTGGTAAGTTTGAACTGCCAACCTTTCAGTTAGCTGCCAAACACTTAAGCACTGAGCCATCACAGCTCCACTGAGAAGGACTCAAGGGCCTCCTTAAGACTAAATGTGGCCCCCAAATGCCTGGCCACTTAAGCTATAGTCCTCCTGGCTCCTGTTTTGCATGTTAAAGGCTCTCCATCTTGGGCCTGCTCCACACCTAGTACCTTGTAGAGTGTAGTGGACTGTGGTGCTTCTGTGAAGATGAAAAGGCCTCTCCGGAGATCGTCGGTCCTTTGCCTCAGTGGGCCTAGCTGTAGAGATGTCTTCTCAGGCTTGTGCCTGTCTTTGAATAATTTCCATGGAATATTTGTCTTGATTCTGTTGTTTTATATTATATGGCTGAACGCTTGGTAATTGCTTGGTCTCAATAACAAGAAATTGCTTCTACGTGGGAATATTAATCAGATGGGTGGGTACCACTATTTCTTTAGAGTGCCAATCAACTTAATCTGATATGAATAAATTTTGGAATAGAGGAAACACCATGTTTTATTTCTCAGCACTCAGAGGCCCACGCCAAAGGAAATAAATCACAAAATGAATTTACCTCACTAATGCCACCTGTGCTTATGTTACCTAGGCGTCCCCACCTGTTTAATCATCCCATTGCCAGTGATGCCCGGTTGAAAAAAGCTAGTTACGTGTGATCTCTGCCCTTTGCTTAAATGTCATCCCAAAATGGTGGCCTTTGGAAAGTTACATTACTTTTGTATTTAAATTGCTTTTCAAAGTAAAGGCACAATTCCTTTATATTGTTTGCATGCTTGAAACGGCTGACCTTCTGTTTTCTAAATCCACAGAGGCAAGGTTTGATTTTCAGAAGTTAGGAATTTCTTGTGGTCGACTTTAGCTCTTAGGCTTTAGAAACCTGGGGAAACATTGCTATCATTTCCTCCCTCCCTCCCTCCCTTCTTTTCTTTTTCTGTGTCTTTATTATGAACTTGGAGCAAGTGATGGTTTTAGTTTTTTGGTCCAAAGTAAAGAAAGCAAGATCTCCTATTTTACTCTTTTTTTATTTTACTCACCAAGCAGTCATCTGTTGGGCTGTTTTCTCACCTACTAACATCCCTGTATCCTGGGATTGAGGCTGATGCTGATAGGCAGAGATTTAGCATCCGAATTTTACGAAGATGTGGAAAAATTATAAAACATTCTTGTGAAACATTCAGAATTATTAGAAACATTCATCTCATGTTTAGTAATTTGTACGAATATGTTTTTATTTCAATATTTACATATGGTGAACATTTCTGGAGTATTTTTTTTTTTGCATCTGATTAGGAACAAAGAGAGCAACATTAATTGTCTTGGCTTTTGAATTTCCAAAGTATTTCCTTAACCTTTCAACATAATTAGAATTATAAACCACTTTCTCAGTTAATAGTTTTACTTTATTGTGCTTTAAGTGAAAGTTTATAAATCAAGTCAGTCTCTCATAACAAAAAGTTATACACACCTTGCTATGTGACCCTAGTTACTCTCCCTACAATGTGACAGCTCACTCCTCCTCTCCACCCTGTATTCCCTGTGTCCATTCAACCAGCTCCTGTCCCCCTCTGCCTTCTCATCTCGCCTTGACAGGAGCTGTCCGCATAGTCTCATGTGTCTACTTGAGCCAAGAAGCTCACTCCTGACCAATATCATTTTCTGTCTTATAGTCCAGTCCCTGTCTGAAGAGTTGGCTTCGGGAATGGTTCAGTCTTGGGCTAACAAAAGGTCTAGGGGCCATGACCTCTGGGGTCCTTCTAGTCTCAGTCAGACCATTAAGTCTTGTCTTTTTACGAGAATTTGAGGTCTGCATCCCACTGTTCTCCTGCTCCATCAGGGATTCTCTGTTGTGTTCCCTGTCAGGGCAGTCATTGATGGTAGCTGGGCACTGTCTAGTTCTTCTGGTCTCAGGCTGATATAGTCTCTGGTTTATGTGGCCCTTTCTAAGTTAATAATAATTTATTAACTTGTATTTAAGATGCGCATGGAAAGAATAATATGAGATCAATATGCTGTAGTGAACATGGAGAATTTTTTTAAATAAAACATTCTTTATCAATATCTACATGTGGTAATAGTTAATCACTATTATGGATTTAGTTATGTCCCCCCAAAATATGTATCACCTTGGCTAGGCCATGATTTACAGGTATTGTGTAGTTGTCCTCCATTTTGTGATCTGACGTAATTACCTATGTTTTGTAAATTCTAACGTCTATGATGGTAATAGGCAGGGATAGAGGCAGTTATGTTAATGAGGCAGGAGGCAGTCTACAGAATTAGGTTGTATCTTGAGTCAATCGCTTTTGAGATACAAAAGAGAGAAGCCAGCGGAGAGGTGAGGGACCTCATGCCACCAAGCAAGAAGATTTGGGAGCGGAGTGCATCTTTTGGACCCAGGGTCCCTGCACTGAGAAGCTCCTAGACCAAGGGGAGATTGATGACAAGGACCTTCTCCCAGAATCAACAGAGAGAGAAAGCCTTCCCCTGGAGTGGCACCCTGAATTTGGACTTCTAGCGTCCTAAACTGTGGGAGAATAAATTTCTCTTTGTTAAAGCCATCCATTTGTGGTATTTCTGTTATAGCAGCACTAGTTTGCTAAGACAATAATCAAAATTGATTTGTAGTGAAAAGAATAATTCTTTAGTTTTACGTATTGGAATCGAGTAAGGGGAAACTGATAATAAATAAGCATAGAGATTCATTATGTTCCTCCTTTACCTAGAAAATATAATCTTGTTGAATTTGCCATCTGATTATAACAACACATCTGGATACCTTCATAACAAAGCTGTAGCGCATAGTTGAGGCCTTTGAAGGGAGAGAGAAGGGACTATATTTAGAAAGTAGCTTGGACTCCAGTTGCAAAATTATTCATGACAGATGGTCTTGCTTCCCCTTTTGTTTTATCAAATGTATTTTTTTAAGTATTCATGCCTTAAAATTAACTAAGCAGAATGCAAGGATGACCTTCTTCCCATTTAAATATAGTTTTTACTCATTGGCTTCAGTCCTTCAAATAAATACACATATGCACTGGTTAAAAATATATAATGAGGTACATTAAATCTAATATAAGATGATGTCTTACTTTTACAGAAACATTTCTTATGTTACAGCTAAGTTTAGAAGAACTGGCCTGTGCCAAATTATTATGTAGATACTTAGGGTATGAGTTTTAGGATATGAGCATAGATTCAACTACTGTATTTTATGATATACTTAACAGAAATCAGAGATGTTTATCATCTGTGTATACTTGTATTAAAAATAATCAAAACTCACTGAAATTTGAACATAAGGCTTATTCCGAGCAGTTATTCTATATACATATAGGGAAATAATTTTGATTCCAGAAAAAGAAAATGGTTAGAAGACTAACTACTAACCCATTGCCGTCGAGTCAATTCCGACTCATAGTGACCCTACAGGACAGAGCAGAACTGCCCCATAGAGTTTCCAAGGAGCACCTGGTGGATTTGAACTACCAACCTTTTGTTAGCAGCCATAGCACTTAATCACTACACCACCAGGGTTTCCAATGGCTGAAAGAAGCTAGAAACAATGGGGCATACAAAAAGAAGAAGAGGAAGAAATAGAAACCATTGGCTCATCTTAACATAATTGATTGAACCCTGCCTTCCCCTCTCTGCTGAGATCCACTGATAACAAGTTACTTTTGGCGGAGCTGCTAATAATTTGGCCCTTCACCCACCTGTAGCCAAGAGTCTTTTTGAGATTCAAATTAGGAAGCAACGGTTTGACAACTATCCTTTCCTAGCAGGATTAGACAAATTTACATTGCTGCAGGGAAGTTTCTGGCAGGCTTGTGCAGTTTGGGTCAAACATTTTATGGTTAATATTTGGTGTCATGGATAAGAAAAACCTTAAAATCAGAGTAAGATGTCTATTATTAATTTTCCTACTCAGCATTTGTTATCCCTTTTTATCACTTGAATTCCAATATGTAAAACTCTGTATTATCTTCCTCATAAATAATATTTGATTAATCTGTTAGTGGTTAACCATATGCCAAAGGGATGTTGGTATAGGAATTTTTAGTAAAAAGCTTTTTCATGTTAGCTTTTTAATGTCTCTTTTAAGGATTGAAATAATTTTAAATTATTAAAGGTGTCATAATAAATCTATTATTTGTCCAAGGGTACGCTTAATTTTTAATTTTTTACTTTTATTTTTGGTAAAGTAACATAGTGATTTAGTTAGTTTGGGTCAGATAGTAAATACTTCAGGCTTTGCTGACCATACGGTCTCTGTCAAAACTCAACTCTGTCGTTTGAGCACAAAACCAGCCATAGACATTAGATAAATGGATGTGCCTGCCCGGTTCCAATAAAACTTTATTTACAAAAATAAGTGATGAGATGGATTTGGCTTGTGGGTCGTAGTTTGCTGACCACTGGGTAAGAGAATTAACAGCTAAGTGCCTGGAGAACAAATCATGAGAGAAACACTTTGTAGACCATGTTAATTTTGATGTGGCCCATGTCCTGCCTGCCCATTCTCTAGAAAACCAGCCATCCCTCCAATCAGACAGTGGAACTAGTTGGGGATTTTTCTCCCTAGCTGCATGGAAATTCATGTAGCAAGTGAGATCTTACACTGCCAAGCACAAGTCTGATGGAAAAATATGAATTCTGTCCTACCTACTTTCCCAATGACCAGGCCCTCTTTTCAGCCATAATGACAGTTGGACCAGTCTTTGCTATGGACATATTTTCCATATTGTAGACATACTTCGAAAGTGACCTGTCATCCAAGTGCCAGGAGCAGTTAACTTAGAATGGAGCGTGCTTAGTGAGCATATAGTTCTAGGCCTCGTGAAGCGTGCCCTCATAGTGTACCAGGCTCTCAATCGGGAGGGCCATTTTCTTATGTTCATCAAGCCATAGGTACCATGGCCAAGGTAAGCATTCAGTAAATAAGTCAATGAATTAATTGATGGAAAATTATAGTCTATAGTAAGTTTTGAATTATAGGAGGTAAAAATACAGCACATTGAAAACATAGTCACTTCGTGATCACTCTCCAGTTTTACAATGACTAAATTATCAGAGGTTATTTTCCAGGGAGCAAATAAGCCAAGTTTCCGATCTCTTTTTCCCCCTCCCATTGCTGACTGTACTCTGAGAACACTAGCCCTATATTAGGACTGACATCAGAGGAAAGAGAAATGTTTATAGCTAGAAAGGACCTTAAAGATGAGGAAGATGATAACCATTCTGTTGACCACAGCAACAATTGTGCCCCCATAGATATAGATAGGAAGTTATTGTTGACACAATGTTATTTCAACACCCTTACTTCACATATGTTAAAACAAAGGCTCAGGTTATGTGGTATTCGAAAGGCTGAGGGAAGGAAAGTGAAACTGAAATTCTTGGAGTTTTGCAAGCTGATACCTAGTTAGGAAAAGGAAGAGACGTTTTTAAAAAGACCAAGTTTGAAGAGTTTATTCAGTCTCCTTATTTGTCTAATATTTACTCTGTTTCTTCTGGTGGTAATACTGCATTTTAGAAGAGTATATACTGTTGAACCCTGGTGCCGTAGTGGTTAAGTGCTACATCTGACCAGGCGCTCCTTGGAAAGTCTATGGGGCAGTTCTACTCTGTCCTGTAGGGTTGCTACGAGTCGGAATCGACTCGATGGCAATGGGTTTGGGTTTTTTGAGTTGCTCCCTGCCACCACTATTTACACATGCAAACTAGGAGAGGCAGCCACAACATAGAGAATTGAATCCCCCAAGTGACAATAAAACAACTAAGAACACCAAAAAACAAAACAAAAAACCCATTGCCGTTGAGTTGATTCCAACTCATAGTGACCCTACAGGACAGAGTAGAACTGCCCCATAGAGCTTCCAAAGAGCAGCTTGTGGATTCTGACTGCCGACTTTTTGGTTAGCAGCTGAGCTCTTAACCACTGTGCCACCAGGACTCCAAAACAACTCTGAACTGGGGTTAATTACCAACTTTCAGCCAAGAGGCTTGCTCCTGCCTATCATGTAGACCCTTGTGTCTTAAAGTGTGGCCCTCAGACCAGCAACTTCAGTATCACCTGGGAGCCTGTTCAAAATGCAAACTCTGGCCCCATTTCAGACCTGCTAAATAGGACCTGCCTTTTCCTATCTGTCCCAGGAAATCCATGTTGTTCTTGTTGTTGTGTGCCATAGAGTTTATTCTGATTCATAGCAACCCTATAGGACAGAGTAGAACTGCCCCATAGGGTTTCCTGGGCTGGTAGTGGACTGGTTAAGCGCTTGGCTGCTAACTGAAAGGTTGGCAGTTCAAACCCACCCAGTGGCTTCCCTAGGAGAAAGACCTGACAATCTGCTCTCATAAAGATTACAGTCTAGGAAACACTATGGGGCTGTTCTCCTCTGTCACATGGGGTCACTATGTGTCGAAAATTGACTTGATGGTGCCTAAAAAAAATAATAATAATCTTTACAGCAGCAGATCTCCTGGTTTTTCCTCTTGCAGAGGCACTGGTAGGTTCGAACCACCAACGTTTTGATTAGCAGCCAAGCCCTTAACCATTATTTAACCAGGGCTTCTAGAAGATGCATATGCACATTTAAATTTGAAAAGCTTTTTCACTGACTCTTCCCAGACTACCCCAGCCCAGTAGTTTGAAGGCCAATAGAAACATTTCTCTTTATCATCAGGAAGGGGACTGGGAAAAAAACAAAGCAATAATCAGGAACTACTACCATGTCCTTGTGTACAAGAAAGGCTTCATCTGCTCCGGAAAGCCCACCTGCAGAACATCATGGAGGGGCTCTAGTGAGCCCAGGAGAACGTTGGTTACAGGTTACTTCAGACTGGGACACTTCTTTTTTTCTTTTAAATTAATTTATTTTTTAATATTTATTTTTTTATTGTATTTTAGGTGAAGATTTACAGAACAAACTAGCTTCTCATTTTTTTAATGACATTGGTCATATGACAACCCCACAACATGTCAATACTCTCCCTTCTCAACCCTGGGTTCCCTATTATCAGCTTTCCTGTCCCCTTCTGCCTTCTAGTCCTTGCCCCTGAGCTGGTGTGCCCCTTTGTTCTCATTCTGTTTTATGGGCCTGTCAAATCTTTGGGTGAAGGGTGAACCTCAGGGATGACTTCATTACTGAGCTAAAAGGGTGTCCCGGGGCCATAGTCTTGGGGTTTCTCCAGTCTCTATCAGGCAAGTAAGTCTTTTTTTTTTTAATTGTGCTTTAAGTAGAAGTTTACAGTTCAACTCAGTTTCTCATACAAAAACTTACACACATTGATACCTGACCCTAGTTGCTCTCCCCACAATGTGACAACATACTCCCTCTCTCCACCCTGTATTTCCAGTGTCCATTCAGCCAGCTCCTGTTCCCCTCTACCTTCTCATCTCACCTCCAGACAGGAGCTGCCCACTTAGCCTCATGTGTCTACTTAAGCCAAGAAGCTCACTCCTCACTAGTATCATTTTATGTCTTATAGTCCAGTCTAATCTTTGTGTGAAAAGTTGGCTTCAGGAATGGTTTTAGTTTTGGGCTAACAGAGAGTCTGGGGGCCGTGACCTCTGGGGTCCCTCCAGTCTCAGTCAGACCATTAAGTCCGGTCTTTTTATGAGAATTTGAGGTCTGCATTCCACAGACTGGGACACTTCTGAAAGAGAAAGGCCCACTAGTAATAATTACTCAGGGATGTTAGATGGAAACAGGAGCTGTCCTAAGGAAACTGGCATGTGTGATCACCCCATTATAGCATGTAGGTTTTGTTCGGTGAGAATCTACCAAAAGATTAGGATTCTTTACTGGGTAAAAAACTAAGATAAAGAGATGGGAAGTTTAAAGCCTACAAATTAAAAAGGTTGACAGCTACTTGTTTATTAAAGTATTTCATTCCATAAATATTTATTTAGCCCATTCCTTCTTTGGCAGGTATTTTATAGGCGACAGGGTCACAAAAGTGGACAAGGGCCAATAGAACTTTCCAGGATGGTTAATACCTGTTAAGCTTGACAACATTAGGAAATTAGCAATACTAGGAAACACTACTATAGAATAAGAGGTAACCTCATAAAAAAAAAAAACCTCATAGAACTCATAAATTCAAAGCCTCTGTCCTATTTTTATCCTGTATCTTTAGAAGTGATCTAGTCTACCATTTTTAAATTTAGAATTTTTTAAAGTTTTTGATAAGTTCATGGGAGATGAGCCCAAATGTGATAATTAAGGGAAATTGTGAAGTTAGTTTTGGGGGAGGGATAGTAATGCTATTTTTGATGGTAACAAAAACAAACTTGCCCTCACTCATATGGCACCTGGATCTTCTGACAGATACCGAATCCTGGGCCAAATGGGCCATGATGAAAATGTAAACACATGTAAGTCTTGGAGTTGACCATCTCTTGTGTGTTTTAGAGTGGAGTATTTATCCTTAGAGTATGTCCACCCTGAGCTGTACCTCGTAAATGAAAAGTACAACACGTTCAGCCTTCATGCTGAAAAATAAACAGCAGCCTCATCCATTGTAAACAGTAATGCAACATGCTCAGGGAGATTTGCAGATGCATCCGTTTAAATAGACAGTAAGAATCCTTATTAAGAATTAGCCCTCCTCCAAGACACATGACAATCTGTGCTAAATAGGAAAATTATTCTGTGGCCGTGATCCTTCCACTGACTCTGAGTACCGAGTCTGTAGTGCACAGTAGAGCAGTTAAACTTTGTGGGCCTAGTAGATGAATCAGATTTCAGGGATTCAGAAAGAGGAAAGCAGTGTTAGTCATTCCTGTTGGTTGCTTTAGCTCTTCTATCAGAGTGCAGAATTGCTCCAAGGCAGCTCACATGGATGGTCCCAGGTCAGTGCAGGCAATCAGGAAGGAGAGGGCAAGTAGCTTTGCCAACTGTCTCCTCTATTCTGGCTTTGTTTCCTCGGTGTAGAGAAGTAGATGTGCCTGCCTGATAGGGCGGAAGTGTGGAAGGCTCAAGACCTGAAGATAAGATTCTGGTCTCACCAGCTTCCTGGGTGATTCATTAACCAGCCGCAACGGCGAGGCTCCTCAAGCGCCAGTGAGTCAGGCCCTTCGGTGCCCTTGTGACAGGGCCTTGAGATACAGAACAAGTCTGGACAATTGGCGAATTATTGACGATTGGATTCTTTACACATAGTGCTTTGTGAGCTGGAAACAAGCTAACTTAAACAGAAGACCTTCTTTTGTTACAGCTAGTTCCCTACGAAAGTCCTGGGTCAGTTTGTTCTGGGAGTAAAAGATCTATCACAAATGAAAAGCAAATATGCACAGTACAGATTTATGTGCAGTCTTCCTGTGCAGATAGGATCATCTCACTCTTCTCTAGCTTCACCTTCTTCATCACTCAATTCTCTCCTTGCCTCAAAACCCTGCCTTGAGCAAACCTCTCCTGAAAGCTACCTCCTCTGTTTTCTGACTACACAATCATTGGTATTAGTTGCCATCAAGTCAGTTTCAACTCATGTTGACTCAATGCCTGCAGAGTAGAACTGCTCCGTAGAGTTTCCAAGGCTGTGATCTTTGAGAAGCTGATCACCAGACCTGTCTTCCAAGGTGCCTCTGGGTGTGTTTGAACCACCAACCTTTTGGTTAGTAGTCGAATGCTTAACCATTGCACCACCTAGGGACTTCTTTGGGAAACCCTGGTGGTGTAGTGGTTAAGAGCTATGGCTGCTAACCAAAAGGTCGGCAGTTCGAATTCACCAGGCACTTCTTGAAACTCTATGGGGCAGTTCTACTCTGTCCTATAGGGTCACTATGAGTCGGAATCAACTCAGTGGCAGTGGGTGGTAGGTGGTGTACAGACTCCTTTATATAGTACCTACTACATATCTGATGGAGCCCTGGTGGCACAGTGGTTAAGAGTTTGGCCATTAACCAAAAGGTTGGCAGTTTGAATCCACCAGCTGTTCCTTGGAAACACTATGGGGCAGTTCTGCTCTGTCCTACAGGATCCCTTTGAGTCAGAATCAACTAGATGGCTGCGGGTTTGGTTTGGTTTGGTTTTGGTATATATCTGACGGAGCCCTGGTGGTGCAGTGGTTGAGAGCTACGACTGCTAACGAAAAGGTCTGCAGTTCGAATCCACCAGCCGCTCCTTGGAAATCCTATGGGGCAGTTCTCTGCTGTCCTACAAGGTCCCTATGAGTTGGAATCGACTCAACAGCAACAGATTTGGGTTTTTTTGTTTGTTTGTTTGCTTTTTTGGTATATATTTGACATTATGCCATTTATTTTATGTACATTTCGGATCTTTGCACATTCCTAAAAAGAGAGTATTTTCCCTGTTTCACACATAAAGAAACTGGATACATGACTTGCCCTAAGTCACAGCGCTAGTAAGTGGTAGAGCTAGGGTTTAAAAACTATTATGGTTTTGGAGAAATGTTTGAATGAATGAATGCATATGGTTTTTTGCATTCATTTTTAATATAAGCCAATAAGTAAATGAACATTTTTTTTTCTAAACAAATTTAGGGCTGACTTCCCTTATGCTGTGTGTTGTTTTTCCCTACACCAAAGTTAAGACTTATCTGCTGTCTAGTTAGTGAACAGTTATTTTTTAATGAATGTAAACATTTTATTTTTTTCCTGATTTCTTATTTTGGGATTGATGACTCATACACATCACTGTAGGACAGTGCAGGACCGGGCGATGTTTCAGCCTGTTGTACACAGGGTCACTATGAGTCAGAATCATCTCGATGGCACCTAACAACAACAACACAGTCATATACGTTACATATACATATACATTACTTAATATTTGTAAGACAGTAACTAAGCTATATATTTTCATAATGGTGATTAAAATGGTAATTGGTTAGTCTTTGTGTCCCTGAAGTTTTTCATTTGTGAAAACACAAATCAAGGGAGAAAAATAACTTTCTTCAAATTTGTAAGACCTATTTTTATTAGGTGGAATGGAAACCCTGGTGGCATAGTGGTTAAGTGCTATGGCTGCTAACCAAGAGGTCAGCAGTTCAAATCTGCCAGGCACTCCTTGGAAACTCTATGGGGCGGTTCTACTCTGTTCTATAGGGTCGCTATGAGTCGGAATCAACTCAATGGCAGTGGGTTTGGTTTTGGTTTGGTTATTAGGTGGAATGAATTGGAAGGCATTCAGCTGCAAGTAACAGAGCACTCCCCCTCCAACAGTATTAAGCAGCAATGAAAATGCTGTCTAATGGAACAAAAACTCCAGACTAGCGCTGAACCCACGCACAGAATGTCAGGATGATAGCTCTCCTTCCCTGCAGGCTCTGTCCTGCTTTGGATGTTGGCTTCATTCTGGTAGCAAAATGGCGCCATCAGTTCCAGATGTCATCTCGAAATATGACAGTGACCAGAGGAAGAAGCACAGCCATCTCTTCTTGTCTCTCCTTCTTAGCAGGGGAGCCTTTCCCAGAAGCTTTCTCATATTTTATTAGTCAGAATTGTGTCACATACTGTGGCAAAGACTTCTGGTTACCTCCCCTTCTTCCTGCCTTCATTTCACTGCTTCTCATGTAGCTGATTGTGGCCATGGGACTTGGTTGCGACCAATGAGGACTTCCTTTGGCTGAAGTACACATAGAGCAGCCATACTGGACCTGAAACAGCAGAGCCAAATGGCAGGAAAGCAAACAAACAGGGGCCTAGTCCTTGATGCCATTGGAGGTGCCATCCCAGTCCCAGATTGCCTAATACCTGAATTCTTTTCCCCAACAGGGAAGCCACTGTTAATTTTATTTGCTCTTTTTGTAATTTTTGTGCAACCAAGCTTAATTTGATATGAATTTCTCTTCTCAAGACAGTCCTGGTGTGGGATGACATAATCACAACTGGCTACAAATGTGGATCTATTTCTGGAGCCATGACAGGTCATCTACCCCTGTGGGTCATATGGGGCAAGGTTCAACAGCCAAACAACATCAGAGCTCTTTTTGGAAGGTAGAGGCAATGGGGTTGTTGGGTAGTCAACTAACAGAGGCTGCTAACCAAGTAACTTCCCCAAGGTCACGTGGCTAATTATTGGTAGAAGAGCAATTTTAACAAAGGTTTCTAAAGGCAAGTTCGGTGGACTTATTTTCACACATTAAGTTTAGCTGCCAATTTGTCGTTGCTATTATAAAGGAAATTTCTGCATGTGTGGGAGGTGACCTTCTAGCTCTTCAACATCTATTGCTTCATTAATTCCCTCTTACGAAGATACAAAAGGTTAGTTTTGTCGAGATTGGTGAGAATCATATATATACAGGCGAATGTACACGCATATTGAAAAACAGCAGACAGAACAGACCATCCCCAAGCTATGTATTTGTCTTTGGGGAGTAATGGGAGACAAACTTGCCTTGCTAATGCTATTTTGCCTGAGCTAAACATTGAAATAGCCTGTGTTTGCCCAGCCTGTGAGCTGGCCATGGGAAGAACGGGTGATCGAAGTGAGCTGAGATTGTCTTGAGCAACCCAAAAGTATGATCGTATGCTTTTAGTTTGAGGGCAATCTGAAAAACAACCACCCAGTGCACCCTGCATGTGGGATCCCTTCTCAACACCATTCTGATGCTGACCCTAGAAGTTTCACTTCCCTTAAAATATGGCGGCTCCATTTGAGGATAGGGCACAGCATTTTGGTTCCAAGAGTGGTTGGTCTCATTAGTTATTTGCGGAAACACATAGCCATCATTACAATGCAAGACTAGCAGGAATGACTCTGCTGGGAAATCCTCTGCATCTACTTTATATAGCTTCATTTTTCTTCTTGTTCTAAGGAGACTTTCAAAGTAAAGTGTGTGTGTGTATATATATACACATACATATGTATATATATATAATTTTTTTAACCCACTACCGTTTAGTCAGTTCTGACTCATAGCACCCTTATAGGACAGGATAGAACTGCCTCATAGAGTTTCCAAGGGGTGACTGGTGGATTTGAACTGCCGACCTTTTGGTTAGCAGTCAAGTTCTTAACCATATATAGGACTCATGGAAACCTTCTATAGAAGAGAATGAAACGTTACCCGATCCTGCACCATCATCACGATCATTGGTATGTTTGAGTGTACTGAAAAGATGGTAAAGACATGTAGTGCTTATGAACTGTATTCCTATGAGGTTAAAAGGCAAATTTCAAAGTCTGTGTGACTGATTGATAAGTTGCTAATAGCCTTCATTCCAGTAGGTTCCGCGAAATGATTTCACTTGTCTAAGCATAAGCGTTATTAAACACTGTAATTCTATATCGTATTTGCTTCACACTTAAAAAAAATACTCTCTCCCTTGTCTTCTAAGAAGATGTTCTTCCAGGGAGCTTATGGAGTACAGATTTGTCTTCCTTCTTCTGCCTCCCTCAGTATCAGTGCTATATATTCTACAATATTACATCAAATAATTATATTACATCACTATAGTATTTAATAGCCGTCACAAAATGAAGTAATATCCTAGCAGGCATAAGAAAGTATAACATTTAAAAAAAAATCAGAAAAATTAACAGTGATCAAAAGATTTAAGGAAAAAAACTCACATTGACACACTACTGTGATATTTTGTCACAAAACAGCAAAAACCATGTTTTTATCAGCTTGACGTCAACATACTTCAAATTGGAGTAGGGTCACATACCCTAGTGAAAGCAGTCAAGCAGATAGGCACTTTGCTAAACTCGCATTTCCATTGTCAACTAATCATTCCTCATTCTTTAACCTGACCTCCCATTTATCATGGGGAGTGAGCTACCTGCTGTACTCCTGGGCTGCCTACCCAGAGCTGGCAGTGAACTTCTCCTCCATGGCCAAACATCCCCTTCTCTCTTAACGAACACCTCCATCTTCTTCATATTCCTCATTGAAACTTAACAAAAAGGAATTGATTCATAGTGGTGGGGACTTCAAAGGTCATATGTATGGCTTCTCACCCAAAGCAGAAGTCCTTTTTACAGCTTTTTGGTCGGATAATCCATTGGTTGTCTGCCTGAACCTTTGAGTGATAAGAGTCCCCTTCCCCCTAAGTCACCTATCCTTCGGTGGATGTTTCCTTCAGAAAAGGTCTTTCTCCAGGCCTACTCGCTGGAACCCTCATTCAGTCATTTTAACCCTGCCCTCTCTGGAACGAGAGGCCAGATCTCCTACTGAATCTACCTCACAGCGAAGCAAATATGTTAAGTCAGCATTTCTACTGCCTCACATCTCGCAACTCCAGACTAAATGACCTCAAGTTCCTTATGTGGGCTTCAAAGTTTTGTCAATTTTTGATGTTCCCTGAACCTTCTCCCCCTCACCCACACTATCCTCTTCAGGACTTGCTGGAGGTATCCATGCCTTTCAAGGGGTGGTCTCCAGAAAAGGACTTCCTACTCCACATGTGCTCAAGCCTGGCTGGAGCCCATGGTGCTGCCATTCTTCCTGAGTTAGATTCTAAAGTTTCTTTTATGCAACCCAAGGTTCCATTACCCGTTTTAGTAGCTTTGTCAGACTCTGAGGTCATTTGAGCTTAGTGGACGATCCGAGAACTCTTCTTCCTTTTCACAAGAACTCAGCTCAAGTGGCCTCTCCATGTCCAATTAATTTTGTTATAAATTCAATGCAAATTTTTCTCTAGTTATTTTGAATTCTTTTTAGTCTCATTTTAACCTTTTAATATAATAAACTAATTTTACATAACTTAAAACTATATTTTAAAACCCTAATTCTCTTTCCTATCGACTTGTCTATTCTTCCTAGCTTAGAGTCACCTTCAGATTTGATAAGTGTAACCTGTGCCTGTATGTAAGTCATTGACGAATATGTTGAGCAAGATGGGGCCAAGTGCCCTCTTTGTTAATTAGTAACTGTTATCTGTAATTCTTCAGTTCATTTGCATGTACAACCATTTCTGCTACAATTTACTGCCTGGTCCACAAAGGTTCCAGAAAAATTTGTCCTGTGCCTGACTGAAATCTGTCATTTATCTATACCTTTTGGGGTCAGGCTCCATATAATAAAAGGAAAGGAGGTAGATGGTCTGTGGGGAAAATATATTGAGGCCGATGAACGATGGAGAGCATCTTTCTATACAGAACCATATATGTAACTGTGTTTACCTTTGAGTTTACTCTATCATGGATCTCATTCCTATCCTAACTAAAATTTTATAATGTAGTAGTCTTTATTTCACAACATGATAATGATAATGGTGGTGGTGATCATGATGATGGTGGTGGTGATGAACGTTTTTTCAGCTCTTTCCTTTTGCCAGCCATTGTCCTAAATGCTTTAGAATTATCTCATTTAATCATCACAACAACCTTGTGGGCTATGTGTCGCAAACTGACTTGTACCAATTTGGACATTCACAAGGTTCTCTTTGGTAGGTACCACTGAGAAAGGTTAACTGCTGCCCAGATATTGCTACCAGGTTGTATGAAAGACTAAATTCTGCCACATATATAACCATTTATTAGCCAGTAGGCACCAAAAATCCAACCTGTTTGTTAGCTTGGGGATGACCCATTTCTGTGTGCTTTCAGCTATTTTGGTCATCCCTTTGTATGAAAGCTTTGCTTGATGTGACCACAAAAGATTATTGGCTCTTTAGAAATCCTAGGCAGCAATTTTTCTACAGTATGGCTACAACCACTTTAGGGGCACACCCTCTACAATGATGGTATCAAGGAGAGTGACCAGAAAGTGTTGAGAAGAGGCGTACTAATTAGGAAAGAAGGAACTGAAACAAGGTGGAGTGAGGGATCATATTGGGCCACTTGCCATATATTCAGACTCCTTATCCTAAACTGGGTTTGCTCAAGTACCAAGAAATGGGTGTGGCCGTTGGGACAATTTAGCCCTGATTAACATATCTACCACCTTTTTTTTTTTTAAGCACAATATAAGCATTAGTGTTGCCTGAGTTAGTTTGCCCCTGGTCCAACAAAGACAATCCAGCGAATTATCTCAACACTAAAGACTCCTGCTACCAGCCACGACTGATAAATTCCCGAAAGGAAGGAGTGTAGTGCTCAGAGTGACTTGAAAATAGAACTTTTTATTGTTGTTGTTATCTTCCAATGCTTTGGCCTGGGAGATGGCACTAAGTGGCATTGATACCTCCTTCTGGCTTCACAGCACCGTGCGGATTAGCCTAACTTGGATGGGGAAATTTTTTGTTGCCTTCTTTCCAAATGTCTATTAGAGAGCGCTTTTGCCTGGGGCGTTCAGCTGTGCGTTGATCAGCCTGACCAGCTTCCCAGGAGCTGCAGCATTTCTAGAGGACGGATGTGACTTCAGACTTCCATGATAGTGCAAAGGATTGTGATTTTCGCACCCGACGTAGATGTGCATACTTGCAACTTAGATGTACTTTGGAAACATGTTAGCCAGGTAGTGATTTCTAATGAGCTACCCACAGATGGATGTGGTATTTTGTAGGCTTGAACTGGATAATACACTTTAAAGGCATTTTGAAGATCCATAATATATGAAAACAAAGAGTTTATACACACATATGTACACATTTGCATATATACATGTATTTTATATTCCACCTACAAGATCATTCTCAGGCATTTACTTTAAAAAATCAACCCGCTTCTTCTCCTACTTCATTTCAGATTCTCCTTAGTTGCTGGGATATTTTATCCTTGGGGATAATTAAGTAAGAAAGATATAATGCTGAAGCCAATTTATTGTTAATGGCTCTGGGCTTGCTTGAGAATTGAGAGAGATTATCGAGACAGCTTGAAGTCTGTTCTGGCCCCCTCCATGGGGGACAAATCACTACACTGAGCTTGGCCGTCATTTCTACCCTTGCCATTTGGTTAGGGCTTCTGATCAACTGACCTGAAAGCACTTTAGTTTGAGAGACACGCTACTGTTTCATGTACCACAGAAACACCCAGTGGTTTCTGTGCTGTCTTTAATTAAATAAGGCCTTGGCCTCTTTCTGCTGAATAAACAGAAGGTATACCAGATGTGTTTTTTTTTTTTTTTATACCAGATGTGTACCTGCTTCAGCGTGCCCAATTCTTCAGCTGAACTGGTTAACAGTGTGTGTGTTTGTGGGTCCTAAGAGCCCTGATGGCGAAGTGGTTAAGAGCTCAGGCTGTTAACCAGAAGGTGGGCAGTCGGAATCCACTAGACGCTCCCTGGAAACCCTATGGGCCGGTTCTACCCTGTCCTATAGGGTCACTATGAGTCAGAATCGACTTGACAAGGCACAGAGCAATACAACAAGCAGTAAATAGCCTTTATTCTCTAGCAAATTATACTTTCTAATGTAACCATCCAACATCTCCTTTGTTGTATCTTAACTATTTCTATCTATATATGTATGTGTGTGTGTATAACAAACCATTTGGTTATAAGCCATTTACTTCGTGTCCCATGGCTGAGCATCTCCAGGCTTTGGCCAGTTGTCCTACAGTTTTTTTTTTTTTTGGTGGTCTTGGCGGGGGCCAGTTGAGAATGGGGATGAATGAGTCCAAGTTTTTCCCCACTATAAGAGAGAAAAGTTAAAGCACACAGATTGAGCCCAGACCATGGCTCCTCTTTTCCCCAAGAAAAGACGATCCACTTCTTTTTTTTTTTTTTTTTATTGTGCTTTAGGTGAAAGTTTCCAGCTCAAGTTAATTTCTCATATAAAAATTTATGCACATATTATCTAAGTCAATTGGCATAATAAAATCTATTAAGAAAACATTCTGCATCCCACTTTGAAGAGTGGCGTCTGGGGTCTTAAACGCTAGCAAGTAGCCATCTAAGATGCATCAATTGGTCTGAACCCTCCTGGATCAAAGGAGAATGAAGAACACCAAGGACACAAGGCAATTACGAGCCCAAGAGACAGAAAGGGCCACATGAACCAGAGTCTACATCATCCTGAGACCAGAAGAACTAGATGGTGCCCAGCTACAACCGATGACTGCCCTGACAGGGAACACAACAGAGAACCCCTGAGGGAGCAGGAGAGCAGTGGGATGCAGACCCCAAATTCTCATAAGACCAGACTTAATGGTCTAACTGAGACGAGAAGGACCCCGGTGGTCATGACCCCCAGACCTTCTGTTGGCCCAGCACAGGCACCATTCCCGAAGCCAACTCTTCAGACATGCATTGGACTGGACAATGGGTTGGAGAGGAGTGCTGGTGAGGAGTGAGTTTCTTGGATCAGGTGGACACTTGAGACTATGTTGGCATCTCCTGCCTGGAGGGGGGATGAGAGGGTGGAGGGGGTTAGAAGCTGGCGAGATGGACACGAAAAGAAAGAGTGGAGGGAGAGAGCAGGCTGTCTCATTAGGGTGAGAGTAACTGGGAGAGTATAGCAAGGTGTATATGGTTTTTTGTGTGAGAGACTGGCTTGATTTATAAACCTTCACTTAAAGCACAATAAAAATTATTTTAAAAAAAGGAAAAAAAATTTATACACATATTGTATGTGACATTAGTTGCAATCCCTACAATGTGACAGCACACTCCACTTTTCCACCCCTCGTTTCTTGTGTTCATTCAAGCAGTTCTTGTCCCTTCCTGCCTCTAGACAGGAGCTGTCCATTTGGTCTCCTGTATCTGATTGAACTAAGAAGCACGCTCCTCACGAGTGTTATTTTATGTTCTACAGTCCAGTCTAATCGTTGTCTAATGTTGAGCTTAGGGCATGGGCTTCTGGGTTAACAGAGCATCCGGGGGCCATAGTTTTGGGGGTTCCTGCAGTCTCTGTCAGACCATTAAGTCTGGTCTTTTTATGCGAATTTGAGTTCTGCTCCACAGTTTTCTCCAGCTCTGTCTGGGACGCTCTGGACAATCCATTTCTGTATAGGTGAAAATGCATATTTGTATGGAGCATGGTGAGGTTGTATATGTGTGTGTATGTGTTTGTACTGCCTTATTAATGGTGATAATGATACATACCCATCCCTTACCATGGAGCAGGTCATGTACTGAGTGTTGGACCTGCCTCATGTTTGTGCAGGGCCTTATTGTAAGGATCACCCAACCATTTCCAAAAGGGAGAGGTGAGGACTGATTTATCAGTGCCAAAGGTCGCCCAACGTGTGGTCCAAAACCATATTTATCAGTCAGTTGTTTGGGACTCAGCAGAAACTTTCCCACAGAAAGGATGTTCTAACTGGCAGACTCCCAGGACCGCCCACAAGTCTATTTAACCATAGCAGAGCTGACGAGTACTGTCAGGGCTAGAGTTGGGCTCCAAGTGGGAAGCCAGCCTAGCATTAATAGCACAGTTCCAGCTGCACTGCAGGTCCAACGGATTTCAGATGGACCGGCCTGGGAACCAAAGCCCTCTGGGTAACATGCATGGGAAACAGATTCCTTGGTGAGAATGGCGTGAGGGGAGTGCTGTGCTGGCATGAGAAGCATGGCTGCCCATTTCCGCCTTCCACTCTAAGCACTACCACCTCCAACCCCTTGACCTCCAGCGGGAAGAGGCCAGGTGAATCTTAGGGCACTCCTTCTCCTGCCTGCAAGTCTGGGGAGAGGCTACCCCCCTCTTCCTCTGTGGCTCTCTTGGGTCGGCTGTTCCCACATACAGGGTATTTGTAAGTTGGGGGTTTCTAGGTCACCTGTATTTAATTATGTAATACAAATGTTTATTTTAAGAAAGTAACTGTTTATCCAGGCACAAATATATTGAAGGTCTATTTTTATGATAAAAAATTTTTATTCATTTTGACTAATGTCAGCCCTGATTATACTCTTGGGTTTCTTTCATGGGTTAAAGCCATGCTTTTTATGCAAATGGAGCGTGTGCATGGTTGCAGTAAAGCATTCTGTTTTCTGGTTATAGGAGGAAATAGGAGAAGTGAGTGGTTTAGGGTGTGTGTGTGTGTGTGTGTGTGTGTGTGTGTTTGGAATTTGACTGTGATCCTACCTAAAGTGTGTTGTTCATATCAAGATATGCTTTAAGGAATTTAAAAATTGTGCATGAACTAAAAGAGGTCTTTTTCATTAGCGTATTTGGAAATATTTCAAGCTTTTTGTGTTTTCTCTTTTTTTGGTCCAAAGTGTTAGAATTAAAATATTTTTCTCCCCTGGGAGATCTTTGATTATACATGTTTTTAAAAGGGATTTTGAAAGACTAGTTGCCAGCGTAGTCTCAGGGGACAACTTAGTCAATTGGCATAACATAGTTCACAAAGATAACGCTCTACATCCTAGTTTGGTGAGTATCATCTCAAATCTTAAAAGCTTGTGAGTGGCTATCTAAGATACAACTATTGGTCTCTACTCGTATGGAGCAAAAAAAAAAGGCAATCAAAGGCTCAAAGAAGAAACTAGTCCAGGGGACTAATAGCCCACAGGAACCACAGCCTCTTCTAACCTGAGACCAGAAGTAGATGGTGCCTGGTTGCCACTACTGACTGTTCTGATCAGGGATACAATAGAAGGTCCTGGATAGAATGGGAGAAAAATGTAGAAGAAAACTCAAATTCCTAAAAAAAGGCCAGACCTACTGGACCAATAGATACTAGACGAACCCCTGAGACTGTTGCCCTAAGATACCCTTTGAACTTGGAACTGAAGCTATTTCTGCTGGTCACCTTTCAGCCAAATAATAGTTTGGCTTATAAAATAAACAATATTATCCGTGAGTAATATTATTTTTTTTAACGTGCTCCCTTAAACAATTAACTACTGTATTTTTACACAAATATCAGTGTGCCTTCTGTTTGTTTGCTAGCTGTGCCCACCCCCTTCGAGGTATTTGGGTAAGTGTGCTATGCTGATTTTTTTTTTTTACAGCAATATGTGGATGAGGATTGGCATGGTGGTGCTTATGAGGCTGCCTTGCGGTGGGGAGGACATGGCCGGCAAACATACACAGAGGCCTCGAGTTATTTGCATAAAAATGCGGTATATGTCACCAAATGGTCAACATTTACCCAAAAGTGAAGACGAGAAGGCAAGGAGGGGCAGGGAAGCTAGATCAATGGAAACAGAACAAACAGAATGGAAATCATGAGAATGCTGACACATTGTAAAAATTGTAACCAGTGGCATGGAATAATTTTTATAAACAGTTTTTATAAAAATTGTTAAAAAATTAAAGGGGAACCTAATTTACTGTGTAAAATTTCATCTAAAACACAATAAAATATTATTTAAAAAAACACACATGAAACAATCAGGAAACATTTTAAAACAAGATTAAAAAAAAAAAAACAAGATTAGATGCCAACTAGTAAATCCTTCTCTACTAATCCCAAGTAAGTGTCTTTAGAAGTGCTGCACTAAAGCTATCTTATGGGGATGGACATGACCCAAAGTGGAATATAATTTGTTTAGTAACTTGTTTTTCCTCCTTTTTTCATGATTCGCAAGTTGTCAAATTCATTCTAGTCTGGGCAGTAGAAATGTGTGAACTTGTACACAAATACCAAATTTAAAGTGTAAATGAACTAAAATGTAGGTATATGAAAACCGTGCTGGATTCTTACAAGGTTTCTTGATATTTCTGAGCCACACATCTCTTCTCCATGATTATATTTTGGGACATAGTCATAAATACAAAAAGGAAGATTTCAGCACCAAATTACATCCATCTTTAAAATATTGGGCCCCTTTGACCCCTCCCAAACATTACAAAATTCTCTGGAGTTTGAATTGCTGAGAAAAGGAAACTTTTCTTCAAGAAGATCTTTTTGTAAGGGAAAAAATCATATTAGGGTTATGAGTCTAGAATTTTAACACGGTCAGTTCATAATATTTCGTAATAGCTAAGTCAGTATTCTCTCTAAAAGATCTCATTATTTCACCCAACGCCATACTTAAGTATTTGGGGAAGTAAAACTGAGTGTACAGGATTCTCAGAGTGGAAGGTCCATGGGGGATCATTCTAACACAACCTGTTCATTTGGCAGGAAAGAGAGCTGGAGCCCACAGGAGTTAAGTGGCTTGAACAAGGCTACAGCTTGTGAGGGCAGAGCTGGGATGGGTGATGGTAAGCAACAGAAAGAGTGTCCGTCACTTATGGAAGATCCTCTAAGTTTCAGGCGCTGGGTTTACTTGCGCTGTTTCATTTTACCCTCAACAACCTTGCAAGGCAGTGGGTCATATTCTAGTTTTCTAGCGGAGAAAACTGAAACTTGGAAGGTTCTCTTACTGCCCAAAGTCAGCAGCCATTTAGAGCCAGAGCAAGAATTCAGATGGCTCACTGACTCTGAAGACCTAATGTCTCCCAGCTCGAGTTGCTTTCCATTGTACCAGCCTGGCTCTCAGGTCTCAATATAGCCTACAATCCAAGGAGCATTTCTTCTTTAAGCATGCTTATTTCTAGTATTTCCAGAACATTTGGTGGCTAGTATTCTGGTGTACTGATCTCATTACCTTAATTTTTCTGACAAAAGTGATTATTCCCATCCTTGTGCATTCAGTAATATTCTAGTGCATTATGGGTTAACTGGAGCCACGTGGGCTGGCCTGGGACCCAAATCCACTGTGCGTCTGGACTTTTAAACAGCCAACCATCTTTGCAGACTTTTGGAATTGGGCAGTGTCCAAGCTGCAAATGTGAGCAAAGATTGTTTAGGGTCCAGTGAGGCCACATCTGGCTGCTCACCCTCCAAGATATTGACCATCTCCCAGAGAATACGAAATCCTTTTCAGCCTTGACCCCATTGCCATCAATTCCAACTCACAGCAACCCTATACAGAGTAGAATTGCCCCATAGTAGGTTTCCAAGGAGCAGCTGGTGGATTTGAACTGCTGATCTTTTGGCTAGCAGCCACGCCCTTAACCGCTGCACCACCACGGCTCCTTTTAGTCCTGAAGACACCATCAAATGTGACACAAATGAGAAGTAATAGTTTCTTTAACAATATATGGAGAAAGTTTTCTTCTCTTCACTCTGAAGACAAACTGATGGCCAGAAATATTCACCCTTAAGTAACATGTCCGCAGATGGTAATTTGTGGAGTGTCAGTCCCAGACCTTCTGTCGAGTTTGTCATAGTTCTGTGGGGCTGTGGGAATCTACACGGGGGGTTGCAGATAATTTAATCTGTGTTTATTACATTATCCAAGTCCCTGGGTGACACAAAGATCAAGTGCTCAACTACTAGGGGAAAAGGTTGGTGGTTTGAACTCACCCAGAGGTGCCTCGGAGGAAAGGCCCGATGATCTGCTTCTGAGCGGTCACAGCCTTGAAAACCCTACGGAGCAGTTCTACTCTGCACACATGGAGTCATTGTGAGTTGGAATCAACTCGACGGCAACTAACCACAACAAATGGATGGGGCTCCCGTTTCTATACATGGCAGTAGCCAGCAGAGTGCCACAGGTACATTTTGAATGGAATGGAGTGGAAGGAAATGTTCTTTTTCATGCCGTGTGCTAGCAAGTGGTGTTTTCCCAACTCGTTTCCATAATGAGAATGTCATAGGCATTTCAGTTGCCATCCTACCTCCCTATCATCACCTGCCAGTTAGAATGATACTGTTGTACATAATAAGGACTTCGAACTTATATAAGCTTCCTGAGGAAACATGAACTTGGATTGAACTACAGTGGATGTTCCACTGAGGTTCAAAGGAACGATGATTATGGTTGTCTTGGCAACCATAGCTATGTGCTCTCTTTGTTTTATTACTTACTATTTTCCCTTTTTGGCTCATTTTAAGGAGAAACAAAGGAGAAAATATCAGTAAGGTACGATTTTTCAATTTATGAGGCTGCTGGGAATGATACAATTTTATGTAGTTACAAAAGCACCTCCTTAAATTTTCCCAAAACAGTGGAAAATCCAGGCATATGAAATGAACTAAAAATAGGCTTTTACTGTGAAATGAGCCCTGGTGGCACAATGGTTAAGTGCTCAGCTGCTAACTGAAAGGTTGGTGATTCAAACCCACCAGCTGTTCTGTGGGAGAAAGATGTGGCAGTCTGCTTCCATAAAGATTTCAGCCTTGGAAACCCTATGGACAGTTCTACTCTGTCTTATAGGGCTGCTATGAGTCGGAATCTACCCGATGGCATCAAGTTTTATTTACTGTGAAACATAAATACTGTTTTACTCTCTATACTAAAAAACCACATGCATTGCCGTCGAGTCGCTTCTGACTCATAGCGACCCTATGAGGTTTCCAAGGCTGTAAATCTTTACAGAAGCAGACTACCACATCTTTCTCCCACAGAGTGGCTGGTGGGTTTGAACCGCCGAGCATCTGGTTAGCAGCTGAGTGCTTTAAAACTGCACCACCAGGGCTCCTTACTCTATATAGACATGGTTATTTTTTAAAGGACTAAAACACATTATTACTTTTATATTTCTCTTTAGCATGTAACTAAAACTTCTATTTTTCTTTAAAAAGGGAAGATTATTTGTTCAATAAACTTCCGTAAGTATTTTTACCTGTAATGCAATTATTCAACTGCAAAGAGCAATGCAAATAAAATAGGTTTACTACAGGAAAGAGCCAGATTGAAAGACTTTCAAATAGTGTTGAATTATTAATCAAGGCATCCTCTCTTAGGCTTCCTTTGAGGAACATACCAGGTTTTTAAGGATAAAAGTAATAACGTCTGATAATTAATGATTACTATTTGGATCTTTGTTGTTTGGTTAGTATTAAAAGAAAAATATAGCATAAACATATATTATCACAAAATTACAATATAAAAAGTCATTGAAAAACATTTGATTTTGTCCAATCCCTCATTATAATTAAGTTTCTGTGGGAAATTTTTACATTTTAATGCTCTAGGACAACAGTGTCCCTAGATTGTACAAATGATTAATGTACTTGACTACTAACTGAAAAGTTGGAGGTGTGAGTCCACCCAGATGTGCCTTGGAAGAAAGGCCTGGCTATCTGCTGCCCCCCAAAAATCAGCCACTGAAAACCCTATGGAGCACAGTTCTGCTCTGACACACATGGGGTCACCATGAGTCACAGTTGACCGATGGTAACTCATTTCATTCATTAGGGCAAGAGTTGGAAAACTTTTTCTCTAAAGGGCTAAATGATAAATATGCTTGACTTTGTGGGCCATATGGTTTCTGTGGCAACTACACTCAACTACTACAACTCTGATATTGTAGCCCAAAGCATCCCTAGACAATATCTAAAGGAACAGACCCGGCTATGTTTCAATAAAACTTTATTTACGGAAACAGACAGTGGGCTGGCTTTGGTCTGCAGGTTGTAATTTGCTGACTCCTACCCTAGGAGAAAAATCGCTTTGCTTATCTGTCTATAGCCCACATGTGAGTGTAGTGCTTCAGACAAATTGGTTCTTTTAAAAGCTGTACCTATGAGACTGTCCTCTCCTTGCCTTTCATGAAAATGCCTCATTGGTACCATATTGTTTTCTACCAAGATGAAAGAGGAGGGCAGGTGTCACATACTTTCATGACTTATACAGAGAGCAGAAGTGGATACTTCATGTTAAGCTTTTTAGTTTGAAAGCTGGTAGGACAGAAGAAAAAATAAGCTACACCCACTCTTCACTTATCGACATGGTTAGGTTCCAAAGACCAGATTGTTACGTGAAAATCGATGTTATGAGAAAATAGAGAATGACCAATCAGATCACAAAATGGAGGATGACTGCATCATTACATAATTGCCAAATTACATCTTTACACAACTGCGAAATTGTATCGTTACATAACTGCCAAATCACTGAGAATCATGGCCCAGCCAAGTTGACACATAACCTTAACCATCTCAGCCAGCATTACTCTTGCCTTGCATCTCGGCTGTTTGCTATTGCCAGACATATGTTGTTAACGCACGAAAGAGTCGGATAGTAGAGTTTTTACTATTGTCGTAATAGTGAAATGTCAGGTAATGAGATAGTAGGTGAGGAGTAGGTGTAATAAGACTTCCTTACAGGCTGGGCAAATGTAAAACTGAACTTGAATATCAAAGGCTTAAGGGGCCCTGCCTGCATATGGCAGCAGTGTAAACTGAGGCAGGCACTGTGGGAAGGCGCCTCCGGCCTCCAGCTGGCCTCTCCATCCTGTCCAGTCTCTTTGGTCACCTGGCACGAAGCAAAACATGTTTTCCCCTTTATTTTCCCTTGGAGTATTCTCTGGTGCTTTGTTCAAACTGATTTTAACATCCTCTGTTTTGTTAATCAAATACTGGAAACAAGGAAAAGTACAAAGAAACTCAAACAAAAACCTACGTACTTGTTACTCAGCTCTAATAACTGTTAACATTTGATATGGTTCGCTTCAAGTATTTTATCTTTTTTTTTTTTAAATAAGTAAAGAATTTCAGAGACAGGGGAAACCTATGAGTAAGTTTTTTCCTCATTCTCACAATTTATAAAGAGGCTCTTTATCTTCAGACGAGTCTGAATTCTTTTGCACTTATCAAAATGAGTTGTTGAGAGCCGAGAGGATAGAAAGCATACTGGTCTTATTTTCTATGTTCAGATCATCATTGCTGCACGGGATGATCAATTTGATCTGGGGTGATAAAGTTCTCTGTCCATCAAGGGCTAAGTGATGCTGCAGATTCACTCCTATTACAGACTGCGAATTGCTTGAATCTCTTCCCTCCTGTGAATGGGGCTTGCTTCTAAGAGATGGTGAATATAAACCAACCTAATTCATGATAAAGAGCTGGCTACAGCATTTCATTTCCATGGTAACTTTAAAAAATAAATTCGTTTTCTCTACTGCCTTTAACATAGTTAACTCTTTGTGGTCCAAGTACTTGCAGAAATGTGCGTTCATTTGATCCTCGTGACATCCGTGTGTAGTGGTTAGAGCAGGTGACACGACACCCCCTCCTAGGTAAGGGAATCAAGGCACAGCAGGTCAGTACAATGCCTGTCTTGTCTTGACTGCACCTTGTCACCACCTGGTGACCTTTTAAAAATTACCCATCCCTGAGCCCACCCATGGAGATTTGATACAGCCAGGCCGGGATGGCTGTGAACATCAGTATTTTTCATTGATTCTACCCTGTAGCCAAGGCTGAGAGCCCCCAGCTTAGTGGAATTGGTCCAAATCATTGAACCCAGTAGCTGTCAGCTGGGGACAATTTGCTCCCTCCCCAAGGGACATTTGGCAACACCTGGGGACATTTTTGTTTGTCACAACTGGGAGCGGTGGTGCTGCTGGCATCTAGTGATTGGAAGCCAGGGATGCTGCTCAACATTCGCCACAAAGACTCATCCAGCCCCAGATGTCAATAGTGCTGAACTTGGGAAACCCTGATCCAGCCTCTAAGTGCTGGACCGAAGGCCCTCTGACTCCCAGCCATCATTCTTTCTTCAGTCCCAAATTGCTAGAATACTCAAATTAGTCATCCTCTCATTACTGCTGCTAATAAAACACATTTTGAGTAAGTTGCCCTTGGCATTGAAAATGTTTACAGTGACTTTTATGTTTTTCAGGAACTAGATGATCTTGTGTCATAACCACATGGGGACTGGCAGAAATCCTCATATTTAGATCTTCATTTTAAAATAAGAAAACACACACAAAAAAACCCCCCGCAGCATCAAAAAGAAGAAAAGCGCTCTTTCTCAAATTAAGTACATGTATGATCCAGTATTAAAAAAGTGTAGAAAGCAGTGGTTCTCATACTCGAGCATGCATTGGAATCCCCAGGAGGACTGGTTAAAACACTGACTGCTGGGCCCCACCCCGGAGTGTCTGATTCCGCATGTCTGGGGTGTGGTTCAAGCACTTGGATTTCTAATTAGTTCCGAGGTGAGGTTGATGCTGCTGGCCTGGGGTCACACTTTGAGAACCACTGATCTGAAGTTTAAGAGTTTCTACACTAGCTTTCAGATTACTGTTAACTTCAGAAGGAGCCCTGGTGGCACAGTGATTAAGCGCTCAGCTGCTAACCATAAGGTCTGGTGGTTCGAACTCACCAGCTGCTCCATGGGAGAAAGATGTGGCAGTCGCTTCTGTAAAGATTTCAGCCTTGGAAACCCAATGGGACAGCTCTACTCTGTCCTATAGGGTTGCTATAAGTCAGAATTGAGTTGACAGTAACGAGTATTAACTTCAGGGGTCATATATATTAAAGCTACAAATTAATATTCCTAACATGCAAAAGATGACTTCCTCATAGTACACAAATAACAATATGATTCATCAAGAAGTGGAAGGGGCCTTCTAGTTCTGCAGTTACAATCAGGGCTATCTATCCTGTGGAATTGAACGTTTTGCTCCCACTTCTAAGCACGGAAGGTGCCAGCTGCCATCAGCTCCTTGTCAAGAACAAGCCTAGTGGTAAGAGTGTACAATTAACCTGCCTAATCAAAAGAGAAAAGATGCCAGTTCACCAAGACATTTTACAATGTACCTGGTCATTAAGCAATTTAATATTTTCTAAGGTGCACATCCTTCAAACTGTTAAGTAGATGCTCAAATGAAAACTGACTTGAACAAAATTACCGTAGCGTTGGACACATTAACCGTATGGCTGTGGAAAGGCGATTAGGCTAGCTACAATATTTATTATTTAATATTTATTGCCTCAGTATAAAATAACAAATCTTAATTCTGTAGCTAATTGAAATATTAGCACATATAGCTAAATGACATTCTTGTTAAGTTGGGAATGCGATTCCTATTTCAATAGACGTTTCGAGAATAAATCAATTACTCATCCTGTCAATCGGCAAATCATTTTATAGACATTAGTGATTTAGATAGTGGGTTTTATAAACAATGTTTCCATTGTAGAAAGAAAGAACATACCTTTGGGGGGAAAATGTACAAAAATAATCAAAATGTAAGAAAATCAACATTTTCTCAATTTAGATAGACTTGTCCTAAAATAGTCTAAAATTAGCCATTATGGCGTATTTTGGAGATGAAAAATCTAAACCCCAAAGTGGCCATAGAGTTCCAGAGTACTGTCCCTCATTTTTTCCAGCAAGAGCTCATAGAAACAAGAAGATGCTCTTATCTCTGCCTGTAGATGTTTTCTGAATCCCTTGATAGTAAAGATTTTATGTTCATTCCTTCTAGAAACTGGCATGGTTCCTAGGACATAGCAAGTGATCATTCTGCTTTTACTGACTTTCCTTAAATGTGTATATGAGAAGTCCACCCATTTCTACGTTTCACGATGTTTCAAATTATGTGTTTCAGCCCCATTTCAATGTAGGATCCTTATAAAGAGGAATCCGGTCTATACTGCAGACTTTTAATTCTCATCTAAGGAGTGGAAAGAATAAAGGGAAACTACTGGAGAATTTTTGCAAGTACTAAGCTTTAATGATATATGTGGCAATTAGCAGCGGGGTCACCATGAATAGGAATCAACTTGACAGCAACTATTTTTGTTTGTTTTTAGCAACAATAAGACTCCAAAAGGAGAACTAAATAACCCTGTAGTGTCAAGTTTAGCATAAAATTTGAAAAGGATTAAAAAAAATGTGCCTATTAGGATGGCTCTGGTGTTGTCTGTTTAAGAGCAAATCGTGAGGTTGCTATGGCATTGACTTATGCGAGTGCATGGCAACAGAGCGAGCTCAGTGATTCAGTTTGATAAAAGAGGAAATTAGCTCACCATTTCCCTTTCCCCAAATCCAAGTCAGATAGCCAAAAATTTCATTTTGCAATGGTATATCCATCAACATGTTCTGATGGATAAAAGTCAATAGTGGGGGTGAGTGCAGCAAAGGGCCCAAGATGAAATTCATATGTCATGTGCTGGCTTTCGCAAGTAAACTCATGTCTAAATAATCTACTAATACCTCTGCATCCTGCTTTTTCCCTGATAGGACAGCATTTCTCAGCAGCATATGTTGGGTGAATATACAGTGGTGAGTAATAATTTGGCAAAAGACGGCGATTTATCAGCCCATATAACTTTGTTCTAATGAAAGTTGATGGTGATACAGTTTGAGAAAGAGACATTGTTCGGCTGTGAAATTATACTTCCCTGTGTGTTACAGCTCTCCAGGGAAGGAGTCAATTTTGCCAGCATAATATGTGAAGTTTAGTCATTATCAACTGTACAAAGCAGAGGTCAGCCATGGGTGGATGAGAGGGAGGCATCATTATGAAGGCAACCCACAGCCACTGCACCGCTGGGGTGATCCAATACAAATAGAGCCAAATGTCACAAATGAAATTTTATCACATGATTATTTTAAATATTATTTTAGCTCTGTGCCTTTTCTTGTATTGTTTATACTCTACCTCTTTATTTTGTTTCTAGTTTCCTTTCTTTAAACTGAGAAACGAGAAATGGGGAAGTATGGTTTGAGTCAGTACTTGACCGTGACCACAGGAAGTTAACTGAGACCCCCCCCCCAAAAAAAAAGCCCCAAACTCATAATCCTTGGATTCTTAGTTGTTTTTTTTTTTTCCCGGGTTTTCTTGGCATTTAGGGTCACAATAGTTTTATTAATTGATTTTTTAAATTTACATACAGTAGAAGTCACCTTTTGGGGGTACCGTCTTATGAGTTTTGACAAGTGCATAGGGTCGTGTATCCACCACTGCAGCTGGGATATGAAGAGTTTCATCACCCTCCAGAACTTCCTTGTTCTGCCCCATTATAGTCAACCTTTCCCTTTCTCAGGCTCTGGAAACCACTGATCTGTTGGAAGTATACTAATTTAACTGTTTTTCTCCTTCCCATTCATTCATACAACAACCATTTATTGAGCATCTACTAAGTGCTCAGGATGAAAGGATGAACAAGATGGACATGATCCCTATTCTTCAGGAGCTTTCCATCTGGAAACAAGATAATAAAGAGTAAATCAGTAATCACAAACTGTGATAAATGCTGTGATGGAAACAAACAGGTTCCTGTGATAACAGATATCAGAAAGCAAAATCTAATTTAGATGGAGTGTTAGAGAAGTTGCTCTGAGAAGTGGCCTTTAATCTGAGGACCCAAGGGCAAGAAGAAGCCAGCTATGTGAAGTGGGCAATGCGAGGGGGCATGTGGGCAGTCATTCCAGACAGAGGGAACAGCATGGGTAAAAAGAGTATCAGGAGTCTGGTGAGAGAAGGGGGCAGAGTTAGAATCTCTGTGGACAGATAGTCAGGGCCTAGTTAAAGCAAATGTACTTCATTCCATTGCAGAGGGAAGCCACTGAATGAGGATGGGTCTGTAATTGGTGACGATTTGATTGATGTTTTGAGTTCTGCGTAGAAAGTTGATTGTAAGAGAATAAGAGGACACAGGGGGCCAGTTGAGCTATAGGGATTGTCCAGTTGACTGTTGATGGCGGATTGGGCTTGGCCAGTGGCTGTCAAGATGGAGAAAGGAGTAGGATAGATTTCAAATATATTCTAGAGGTAGAAACAGCAGAACTAGGTGTTTGATTAGGTATGGGAATGGGGACTGGCGAAGAAAAAAGAAAATCAAATGGGATTCCCAAGTTCTTGCTCGAGCAATTAGGTGGGTAGTTTACTAACATGATGAAAATATTGAGAGAAAAATGAGATTGTCAGGGAAAGAATCAAAATTTCGATTTTTGGACAGATTGAACTAGAGAAACCTATTAGACACCTACGTAGGGATATGAAAACCCTAGACAGATATATGACTTTGGAATTCAGAGGTCTGGCTCAGGGTAAGTTCTCTATCATGAGCAGCATCAAGTTGGAATTCCCTGGGCCCTTGGCTCAAACTTTTTGGGCTGTTTTATTTCTAATACTCCCATTTGTGTTCAGAGGAAAGGCTTTGACTTTAGATCCCCAAGCTAATTCAGGTGCATATATCAGCAGTGGTAAAAAAACAAACAAACAAACAAACAAAAAACCCAGTTATGATTATTATTATCAGCAGTGGTAGAAATGGGATAAACAATGGTAGGGGTGAAGAAAGTTCTTGAAAGTGATGGTGGAATCGGTATAATGCTAGCAGAGAATTAACATGTATGCATCTTATTTTATTGAAAAAGAAATACACTAGTAGTAAACATAAGGAAGAAAATAAAACCCACCAATCTTTGCTAAGTGTGTGTGTGTGTATATACATATATATAGTATACTTTTCATCTTCCAAAAAGAGTACTGCAACCATCAGAGCATACCTGTAAGAAGACTCTGAGGAAGGTCATAGCTCGGGAACTATTCTATGCCCAGTTAAGGAGCCTGGGTACAGGTCATGCCAAGGAGTCCTACGGAGAGCTTGAAAGGTGTTTCTTACGACTTGAAAGAAAGTCTACAACAGATGAAGTAGACTTTCTCTGTGTCTACCTGCAGTCTTCCTTAGTGACCCTGAGAAGATACCTAGAACAAGCATGTGGAGTGTTTCTGGGGATCGTGCTTTGCTCTGTTATTCGCCTACAGTGACAAGAGGGACCTCTAGCAGCCAAGCGTTCTGGGTCATTGCTCAAGCCCAGGAAGCTGTTGTCTGGGAACTGAAGAAGGGAAATTGAACCAGACCACCCCCAGATTCCTGTCCAAATCTCTTGGGTTGAATCATTTGAAATTGTCATATTTATAGACCAGAAATGGTCAATATTAACCATTTCATATGCTTCAACCAAAAAGTATGATGCTAATACTTCATCTACAGAAATATGGAGAGTGAAGACCTTGTTGGTTTAAAGGTTGACCAACTGGTTGAAGCTCGGGGCCGTATATTAAAGTCTCATAATTTTGTGAGCCACAGTGAACACCTTCTTATTTCTGATACTATTGTAATACTATCTTGGGTGAGGGAGTGCCAACATCATCTATTTATTACCCTGCATGTTCAGTGACTATGTGAAAAGAAAGGAAAAGACCTTTCAAGCTGGGGTGATTGTCTACCCAGTCTAGACAGTATTAAAATAGCTACTCCCAGGTGCAAAGGAAGTAGTAAAATGCAGACAAAGCAGGAAGGTCTATTGCCAAAAATACACTTTGAACTCTCATAGGCTCCCTGTAAATTCAGGAGAAAATAGGCAGAGGCAAATTCCAATCATTACGGTCACTAATTACTTTAAATTACCACTACTTCATACAGAGGAGTGTGTGATAAATTAAACTTGAAATTTTTTTTCCTTGTGTGATAAACTTGAAAAATTTTGACATAATTATTTGGATAAGGTAGAGTTGAAATAGTCCAGACTGAAAATATTTACCTGGCTGAAACACTCACGCAAGCATTAATTTAAAATATTCAGACCCGTGTGTATCTCACTTACCTTTGAGAAATCTGGTAGGCCTCCTAAGGATTTCTGACTAGCATGGCGGAGCACTTTGTGATATGTTTAGAACAGTAACCGGCCCAAACCAAAAACCAAACCTGTTGCCGTCTGGTTGATTCTGACTCATAGCGACCCTATAGGACAGGGAAGAACCGTCCCATAGGGTTTACAAAGAGCAGCTGGTGGATTTGAACTGCTGACCTTTTGGTTAGCAGCGAGCTGTTAACCACTGCACCACCAGGGCTGCAAACAATTGTTAGCTTTTGTTGTTATTATTATAAAATGATGGCCAGAATCAGCTTGTGAATATACTTTAACACAGATTCAATTCTGGAACGACTTACTGGAAGGTGATGGGATAGATAACAGAAATAAGAGCTAGCAGGATTACAGTCGGCCCTCCGTATTCGCGGGTTCCACACCCGTGGATCAAAGGAAAAAAAAGAAAGTTTCAAAAAGCAGAACTTGCATTTGCCGTGCGTTGAGCACTATGCTGAATCCACGCGAATGACTGTAGATTCCCACCATTTCACAGATCCTCAGTCTGTCTCTACCACTTATTGCTTGAGCATTGTTCGCCTTGTTATTATCCCCTAAACAATACAGTATGACAACTATTTACATAGCATCTACATTGTATTAGGTATTGTAAGTCCTCTAGAGATGATTTAAAGTATACAGGAGGATTGTGTAGGTTATGTGCAAACACTACGCCATTCCATAAAAGGGAATTGAGCATGTGCGGATGTTGATATTTGCAGGGGTCCTGGAACCAACCCCCCATGGATACCGAGGGACAACTGTATTAATTATTAATCAATTCATTCAAACAGCTGTCAAGTTCAGTACTTAATTTCAGATAAATGAGGGGAGAAGGTGGCTTCGAATTTTTCGTATTTGTCACTCATCTGAGTTGCCCTGGCCAAACAAACTTAAGTTCGCTCTGCTGTTGACAATTACAATAACAGTGATAGATTGTTGAATACTCAAAGCAGACCTGTGAAATACTGAAAAATTACTACTGCAATATTGATCTATAAGATCTTGACCGTCTTACAGAGAATGGATGCATCACAGCTCTAGCATCAGGTCTAGGAACTTCAAGTAATGATTTCATAACCCTGGTGCCAACCATTGCTCAGGATTGCCAGCTTTCATGAAGTTCACCGTTAAAGTCTGGGATTGGTTCATGTGTAGGTGTAATGGGATTAGTCTATTTACAAAAATGCTAGAGCTGTCATTTAGAGGACAAAGCTCAATGCTAACACTTGCCTCTTCTAATGAGTCACCATAATACTCCTGATTGTTTTACAGAATTGGCTATTTTGTAGCCCTGGGAGATTTGGGTTAGAACATTCAGTTATTTGGTCGGAAGAACAATCTAGCTTTGTGGCTTAATGTTCTTTGGACTGAATGTATTGAAAATTAAATTTAAATGAGAATTTCTATACCCCAGACGAAGAAATGGAGAAAGTATTGAAGTTGTCAAGGATTTCATTTTACTTGGATTCACAATCAATACCCCTGAAAGCAGCAGTCAAGAAATCAAATGACATATTACGTTGGGCAAATCTGCTGCAAAAGACCTCTTTAAAGTGTTGAAAAGCAAAGATGTCACCTTGAAGATTAAGGTGCGCCTGACTATGATATTGTCAATCGCCTAACATGCATGTGAAAACTTGACAATGAATATGGAAGACCGAAGAAGAATTGATGCCTTTGAATTATGGTGCTGGCGAAGAATATTGAACATATCATGGACTGCCACACACCCAACCACAAACCCACTGCCGCAAAAAGGAACAAATCTGTCTTGGAAGAAGCAAAGTCAGAATGCTCCTTAGAAACAAGGATGGCAAGACTACGCCTCACATACTTTGGACATGTTATCAGGAGGGACCAGTCCCTGGAGGAGGACATCATGCTTGGTAAAGTAGAGGGTCAGCGAAAAAGAGGAAGACCCTCAATGAGATGGACTGACACAGTAGCTGCAACAATGGGCTCAAGCATAACAAGGATTGTGAGGATGGCACAGGACCGGGCAGTGTTTCCTTTTGTTGTACGTGGGGTTGCTGTGAGTGGGAAGCAACTTGACGGAACCTAATAACAACAGCAACAACATACCCCAAAGCCTCAGGTGCCTTTTCGCAAGTCAGGACACCAAAATAATTCTAGACTCTGAAATGTTTAGTAGAACAGTTTTGGTGGTGAGGAAAGAAAATACCCAAAACAGGCAGTAGAAACAAAGATTTCCCCAGAAATACTCAACTATGAGGATAGACTAGAAATTCTACTAGGACACCTGTATGTCATTAACCCTTGACAGCATTAGTAGGCACCCTTGGGATTTTAACCAATATGGCTGAACGCTCTGAGACATGGCAGAGGAAAGGGGAGAGCAGTCAAACACTGTATTCACCTGTGAACCATTATTGACGTCTAAAAGCTCTTCTTCCATTCACATGTATAATCTTAGAGTCAATCCTTACAAAACCTTATTAGACTGAGGATTTTATTCCCATTTGAAAAGTGAGCCAAGTAAGTAATTTGCCTCCAAATCATTCAATCATTGTTGCATCTGGATTAGAACCTCTCTGGGGCTGCCGTACCCACTGTGGCTTCCCTGTGACTCCATACTGCTCCCCGCCCCATCCAGTCTCACGCCGGTTGACGAAATCAGTGGTCGTGGTCCTGCACCTTAGATACATCTACCACACGAAAGAGCAATGTTCAGATGCTTCTGGACGAATGTACGAAGTTCAGATATGATAACCCTTTTATTCTTCCTTCAGTAAAATGCAAAAAAAAAAAACGTACCTGTTGATCTATAGCATTTACAAAACAAAAGTGATTTTTGTGTTAGTAAGGGGATTCGGTATGAACTACCACTGAATACTGCTTGAGAGGGCGCCATGTTAATACATGTCGGGAAACGCAGGGCAGGTGCCGATTAAATCAGCAGTGGGTCTGTTGATAACTTAGACCACACTGTAAAGTCTCTTGTAATGAAGCAGATTAGTCAAAGATTTGGGGGTAACTTCTGTACCAAGCCTGTTATAAATATTTAGTCCTCTTGCTTTGATAAAGTCAGCCTGTGTTCCTCTTTAGCATAAGATTGCCCTCAAACGTAGGTTATGTTTGATCCAAAAGTTCTAGGTACCATTGTGAAGTCAGGCTCTGAAGCAAATATTCATATCTTTCTATCCCCAGCACCCACATTCCTGGCACCTAGTAGGGGCTCGGTAAGTAGTCATTAAATGAACCCAGAATGTCTGTGTTTAGGTGGAATAATGTTTCTTGCTTACCTGTGATATTCAAGTTCCTCTGTACTATTCTGTCATTGGGAGTGCCCCTCTGGGTTATGGTACTCAATTGGCGTGCCCTTCCCAGAGGTGTTCAGCATTCCAAAACCAGTTGATACTTTGCAAAATTTCTTTTTGGCAATATCACATCCCTTCCAGTCTTTAAGTGGCTGGAGTCAGTTTGGCCTTGGAATTAAAAAAAAAAAAATCTGACTAAAGTAATTCGTACCAAAGGGTATATGACTGACATGTTCCATTCTGGACTATCTGAGATTTAAAAGAAGAACTATTTTTTCCCTTTAAGTCTTTGACATGGAATGTATGAGCAAGATTTTGTTATTCTTTCTTAGCAGGAGTAAACTCCAGATGCCCTTTGCTTACCTCAGCCTTCTACTACTACCCCATTCAGAAACTTGGCACAGCTGATGACCTGTAATCTACGGGAGAACATCATAGACACTCAGGAAAATTACACACACGGGAAATGACTTTTTCCCCCTAGCATTTTCTATTTTCCTTTCCTTTGGGTGGGGTGAAAGATGAGTAACTTACACAGTCCTAGCCCCAAATTGTAAAGCTATTTATATTTGGGGATGTAGGATTTTTTTTAATTTGTTTTTTAATTCATGTGCGTTTATTGTGTCATGTCCATGGCATGACCTAATGAAGTGGTTGACTGGGGCATTATTTAAAATGAAGTATTCAAAACTGGTTTTATTTGGAAACGATACCATAATCCATTGGATAGAAACTTCAGCAAAGTTTAACAAGTGTTAGTTCTCGCGGAGGCTTTTGCAGCTGTAAGCAATCATATTACTCTGCCATCATCACTGAGTTTCATGGAAAATGCAGATGTTTACTTAGGGCTGTTAAAAGTTGAATTTTAATAGTGACCCCTAAAGCAATACAAAATATCACTTACGCTTGACATCAGGAAAAATAAAAGATAACTATCCAAACTCCTTGCTGTATTGATTTTTATGATGCGTTTCTCTTAGCATGTTAAGCGATTCCCACGTTGCAGTGAAGGCATTCCTTTGACTTGCTGCTCAAAGAAGATATCTTCAGTTAGAGAACCGCAGTGTAACGATTGCACATTTGGGACTGCTTCTAGTGTCCCCTCAGCCTCCCATTGCGTTGCTTGCTCTGCGAGATGCCGGCGATAGCAAGAAGGGGTAGTTAAAATTCCTCTTTCCAGGGAAGAAGAAAAATCCCTTTGAGAAAATGCCACAGTGCTCTGCAAAGAGGGCTTCTCAACACACCAATCCAAAAGGAATGCTTTGTGCTTTGTTGCACAGGTTAAACCAGGAAGTACTTTTATCTAGAGCAGGGTTTCTCAGCCTCGGCCCTGTTGTTGACATTTTGGGCTGGGTAATTTTTTTGTTGGGGGGCAGTGGAGCTGTCCTGTGAAATAAAGGCCATGTTGCAGCATCCCTGGCCCCCACCTACCAGATGCCACTAGTTGCATTCTCCCCAATTGTGACAACCAAAAATGTCTCCAAACATCTCCAATGTCCCGTGGGCTGCAAAATTGCCCCCAGTTGAGGACTACTGATCTAGCAAGAGAAACAGGACTATTAAAACAAACAAACAAACCTTTGGAGTAAGATGTTTTTTATCTTTCAAAGGAGGTATATTTTAGATGATTATGATTTCAATAATAAATGTCAAATAATTTCAGAAGTCAAAGTTTAGGTTTGAGATGCCTAGATGTGTGGGTGTGTGAATAACATCGTCACAATGTTTTTCTGAACCAATAATTTGTATGTGCCGACTAACAAAATGTTTTTTCCTGATTTGTGCATTTAATTATATGAACTGTCCTTTGGTGGCATGATAATATGATTACATTTAGTGATAAATGAATCATCCGCACTGGAAAATTATGCAAAGAAACAAAAAGAAATGAACAACTCAGGAAAACTGTATTAACTTTCTTTTTGTCCTTTATTGTTGCAGTAGACATGTTGCTCCACTTGCTCAATAATTGTTTACTCTCAAGGATTTCCAACATTTCTTTGCTAATCTGAATAATTCCTTGATATCATCGTGAATGTTGTTGTTAGGAGCCATCCAGTTGGTTCCGACTCATAGCGACCCCATGCACAACGGAATGAAACACTGCCCGGTCCTGATCCATCCTCACAATCGTTGTTATGCCTGAGCCCGTTGTTACAGCCACAGTGTCAATCCATCTCGTTGAGGGTCTTCCTCTTTTCTGCTGACCCTGTACTTTACCAAGAATGATGTCCTTCTCCAGGAACTGATCCCTCCTGACAACATGTCCAAAGTATGTGAGACATAGTCTTGCCATCCTTGCTTCTAAGGAACATTCTGGTTGTACTTCTTCCAAGACAGATTTGTTCATACTTTTGGCAGCCCATGGCATATTCAATATTCTTCAGCAACACAACAATTCAAAGGCCTCAATTCTTCTTCGGTCTTCCTTACTCATTGTCCAGCTTTCGCATGCATATGAGGTGATTGAAGAAAACACCATGGCTTGGAACCGGTGCACCTTAGTCTTCAAGGTGGCATCTCACTTTAAAGAGGTCTTATGCAGCAGATTTGCCCAATGCAATATGTCACTTGATTTCCTTAATGCTGCTCCCATGGATGTTGATTGTGGATCTAAATAAAATGAAATCCTTGACAACTTCAGTCTTTTCTCCGTTTATCATGATGTTGCTGATTGGTCCAGTTGTGAGGATTTTTGTTTTCTTTATGTTGAGGTATAATCTATACTGAAGTGCTTCAAGGCCTCTTCACTTTCAGCAAGCAAGGTTGTGTCATCTGCATAATGCACGTTGTTAATGAATCTTCCTCCAATCCTGATGCCCCGTTCCTCTTCATATAGTCCACCTTCTCAGATTTTTTGCTCAGCATACAGGTTGAATAGGTATGGTGAAAGGATACAACCCCGACGTACACTGTTCCTGACTTTAAACCACGCAGTATCCCCTTATTCTGTTCGGGCGACTGCCTTTTGATCTATATACGGGTTCCTCCTGAGTACAATTAAGTGTTCTGGAATTCCCATTCTTCACAGTGTTATCCATAGTTTGTTATGATCCACACAGTCGAATGCCTTTCCATAGTCAATAAAACACAGGTATACGTCCTTCTGGTATTCTCTGCTTTCAGCCAGGATCCATCTGACATCAGCAATGACATCTCTGTTTCCACGTCCTCTTCTGAAACCGGCCTGAATTTCTGGCAGTTCCCTGTCGATATACTGCTGCAGTCGGTTTTGAATGATCTTCAGCAAAATTTTGCTTGCGTGTGGTATTAATGATTAAACAATATAGTTACATATTTTTAAATAAACTTAGAGGAGATGTGCATATTTTTCTTATTTGGAATATTAATTTCTCGGATTAAAAAATCTCCAAGTAGTCAACCACCTTTGAACTGAATGAACTTTCTCTTTGTTCTTTTTGCTAGCAAGTTCTAAGAAAAAGTTTAAGGGTAAAAATCTAATTTAAATGGTTATTGTAATTGAGTGTATTTCTGTAATATTCCACATCATTTCCATTTCACTGCAGGGAGGATTTTTTTTTCCCAGCTGATTCCTGAGTAATTGATATAAACTATAAAAAAAAATTTTTTTATACAAGTACCTGGGTGGTTAATGCACTCAGCCACTAATGAAAGGTTAGAGGTTCGAGTCCACCCAGAGGTACCTCAGAAGAAAGGCCTGGTGATCTACTTCCATAAAATCAGCAATCAAAAACCTCATGGTGCATGGTTTCTCTCCGACACACATGGGATTGCCATGAGTCAGAATTGATTCCGCGGCAATTGGTTTACTGGTATCAATATTTATTGTAGATGTTTTTGATCATTAGTATGGAAATCTTCAGAATTGTATGGAATACCATCATCAGCAACATTATGTATAAATCCCATTTTAACAGCCAAGATCAATTGTTTTCCTTCATCTCAAGTTACAATACAAGCAACATGATTTCCATGTGCGTTCCAGCACTAATGATCCGAGCTTCCATTTGGGAGGGAACACCAAGCAAAACAGTGATAACATTCTGGTTTAAGTCCCAAATCACAAATTGTGGCTGAGACTGCTTGGAAATTTTCATACACTTATCCGAAGCATTTTTAGAGGGTGTTACAAATGTTTACACTGAAAGAACCCTAAGAAACAGTCACTCCAGATTTGTCAGTCTGTTGTGATTGAATATGAAAAATTTTGCACCATACTTTGGCAACCCTTGCAGAGCGACTATATCTCATGCGGTTTGTTCTACATGAATATAAAATACTGAGCAGTTTTATAATATATGCCAGATCAGTGGATCAAAGAGGTTTATGTAAATGTTTGCAAATAGTGTTTTTCAACGTTTGCTCCTGTCTGGAGGCATTTTTGTCGTCACTGTAGGGAGGAGGTGGTTTGCTTCTAGTGGGATGCTGCTAAACGTCCTTTAATGCACAGGACAGTCCCCCTCCAACAAAGAATGACCTGGCTCCCGATGCAAGAGTGCCAAGGTTGAGAAACTGTGCTGTTCAGATGATTCACTAAAATATTTTCTTTATTCTCCAATGATATCTTGAGATGTTCTGAGGTCTAGTACATGTTGCAACTCTAGAGTTGGCCTCAGTGTTTCAGAGGGCATGCCAAGCATCTTAGCCATGTATGTTCCATCGTAGCACCAAGAAAATGGACTTTCTTCGTTGGTCCCTTATCCCAGCAATGTCTCGGATTCCAGAGCTGTCCCTGTACCTGCAAGTCCTTCGCAAAGAGTTCTCATTGAAATATACGGGCAGCTCTGATATTTGTGGTTCATTTATATTAATGATGAAAGTAATTCCTATGGAAAATTTGTCTGAATTTCTGATGCAATCATGTTTCTGCACAACTGCTTTGTGTTTTATTTGTGCTTTTAAATCTGAATTTGAACAATGTGGCAATTGCTATTCATGACTCCAGCGAAACTGCTATTTTAGTGTGACGGGCAGTTACAAGTTATTTTACCACAGCTTGTTTTTAATAGGATTATATTTACTTTGAAAAATATATCTATATATCCACACACATGTATGTATTTGTTGAAGTCCTGGGAGCTAAGAGCTGATAGCCAACAGATATTTTTAATCCATCCTTTTATTCACTTACTCGCTTATTGGTTTATTCATTTTACTGAAAAGTTACTTGTTAGCAACATTTATCTCACTGTTCTTTGCATGTAAATAATTACATTTATTTGGAAAAGATTCATTTTGAAAAATGTTCACTTTTCCTGTCCTTTATACTAAAATTTGCGTCAAAACTCCATTTTACAACTAAATTTGTCTAATGAACAAATCTTTAAACAAATTAAAGTTAATGGCCAAATGTTGATGTTGTTGGATGCATGAAGTCAGCGCTGACTCATAACGACTCCATGTGCCAGATAAAAACTACCCCATGGGGTTTTCTTGGCTGCAGTCTTTACAGAAGCAGACCACCAGGTCCTCTTTCCATGGAGCCGCTGGGTGGGTTTCAACCGCCAACCTTTTGGTTAGCAGCTGAATTCTTAACCGTTGCGCCACCAGGGCTCCTTATTGGCCAAATAGTTGCATATCTAAGCTACAAAAAGCCACATGTCTCCTATTGCAGTGCCCCCAGTAAGTTCCTTTCGCAGCACAATTTGCGGTGAATGATCTGTGCTGTCATGTTGTGCGTTTAACGCTCAAAATACCGCTTACATGCATCTAGAGCTATAGATGTTACAATGCAGATTTTTGCATTAATGAGGGCATCTTATAAATGAATTGGAATTAGTCCATAAGTAATGAGTGTGTGTGTGTGCGTGTGCATGTGTGCACATATGTGCATATTAAGGGGGAGATAAATGCGGTCTGTGAACTGGCCAAAACACACATCCTCTCTTTCTCCACAAGGGCAGTTTTTCCCCTATTCCTATATCTAAGGAGCCCTGGTGGTGCAGTGGTTAAGCACTCGGCTGCTAACTGTGAAAGGTCATTGGTTCAAACTCACCAGCCACTCCCTGGGAGAAAGACCTGGCAGTCTGCTTCCGTAAGGATTACAGCCTTGGAAACCTTATGGGGCAGTTCTACTCTGTCCTGTAGTGTCACTATGAGTTGGAATCTACTCGATGGCAGTGGGTTTGGATTCCTACATCTAGCCTGTCATGCCACCATAAAAGACATTTGCTGTAGGTTACAGGTGGCTGTAATATATGATCATTTCAGCAGAGAAATTCCCCAGTCCTGGGATTACTCTCTCTCGTCGCATCTTAACTCCTAACTTCAGACAGTCATTGGTTTGGCCTCATCTGTAAAAAATTATATAGGTTTCCTCCCATTTCAGTGCATGCATATTGGTTTCTGGAGAAATCACCTATGATTCTCACGGATTGGAAGAAATGTAATATGAAGTTTTTCCTGACTATACTAACTCAAAGTGACTTCTCTGTTACTCGATCCTGCAAGTGTTTATCCTTTAAAATGACCGATCGCATTTCCTTGTGTACGTGTCTTGTCTCCCACTAATTGGTACCCGCTGAGGTCCGAAACAGCACCAGCCATGTTCTTTAACTTGACCCTGAGGAGAGGTAGGCCTGGCTTTTATTTATGTTAAGATTGGCATCTGCGGAGCTGTGTTCCCATTGAATGCTGCAAACATGAGCTAACACCGCCCTGGAATCAAGCGCTGTCAAACTAACACGAAGAAGAGGGCTGCAGAGCTGTCTCCAAGAATCTTTGTTCTCGAAACCACAGCTTGACTATGGCTAACATGGTTGACATCCAGCAAAGCCAAAATTTACTTGAAGTAATGGGGTAGATTCAATACTGCAGGCAGTGATTGTAGACCTGAAACGACAAAGAAGTTAGGAGAATAACATCTGCTTTTCTGTGTGATGCTTCCCCCAGCTGTTCAGAGGATTATAAATTGCTCAGTCAAGAGGATTGTTTACGAAAGCCTGGCCAATTTCAAAATGAAGCTGCCTTTGAGCCTTCCTCGTTTCATCTCACTGTTTGGAAAGTAAATCTCAATCGTTATGATGTAAATACATCAAGTTAAAAGCCATAGGCAGTGAACACCAAGTTTTTAAAAGCAAGAGATGTACCAACAATTTAACTATTCTCCTGGGAGGAAAGATTTAGGTGGTAATATGTTTTATATTTAAAAAAATTTTTTTATTGTAAATTTTTCTTCAGTTGTTAAAAAACCAGTAACCAGTTGCTGTTGAATTGACTTCGACTCAAGGCAACCCCATATGTGTGTGAGCAGAACTGTGATCCATAGGGTTTTCATTGGCTGAGTTTTGGAAGTAGATTGCCAGGCCCTTCTTCCTAGTCTGAGTCTGGAAGCTCCGCTGAAACCTGTTTAGCATCATAGCGACACACAAGTTTCCACTGACAGAGAGGTGGCGGCTGGGCATGAGGTACATTGGCCAGGAATTGAACCCAGGTCTATCGCCAGGTGAGAATTCTTCCACTGAAGCACCACTATCCTGGTGTCTTCGTGAATATGCTCCCAAATATGTCTCTTGCATATTGAGTTTTTCTTCCCAAATCTATGTGGGTTGCTGGGGGAAGGACAAGAGGAGAGGTTGGAAGGGTAGGCTGGGGCCAGAGAGGGCACAGCCTATATTGTCTTATGCTGAGAGGCCTCCATTGACTTGGCAAAGCACTGGAGAGCAATGGGCAGAAGTCGCACAGGAAAAGGACCTCTGAAGACATGATCATTACAGCTGCCTAGGGAGGAAAGTGCCTTTAGAACCTGTTAGTTGTTAATGAATATTTCATGGCGGCATCAGGGCCAACCGGGGAGAGCAAGTGGGTGAGTAGGGCAGAAAGCCCCCTTTGCTGGTTACACAGGGGTGTGGCTTATGACCTCATTTGTTTTTCTGAAGTAGAAAACACAGTTGTTTTGCTGTTTGCTTGTTTGTTTTTAACTTGAACTCTTCTTTCATATTCTGAAATTTTGGTATCTTTTCCTGAAACAGAAAAATGGGCTTCCTTTTTCTTTTGGGCAAGCCAGAAGCCTCTTTCTGCCTCCAATTTTGATTTTCTTAATATTATCCACTTATAGCCTAAGAGATAGCCAAGTTTTGTACTAAAGCACTTACCTTACTTTTCTTTCCATCAAATGTTCCTCCTCTCTTCTCCAAGATGAGAAATGCATGTCTCCTTTCCTCTGCCTGGATCTGTGGGTTCACGAAAGATATTTACTGAAGATGACTTATTTCTACCAAAAGGACGATTTATGATCTGCATTTCTGGACACTCCGTGAGCTGAACATAATATTGTGTTTCCTTTATGTGATACATCAGGATTTCTCAGACACTCAGGTTGTCCCAGGTTTCTAAATAGCTAGGAAGCCATTAGAAGAAGGGGAGCAATCACTAATTGTGATCCATCTGTGAATATCATGCCCTTCAGCTCAGAGCCTGAACACACTGGCTGCTCCCAGAGTGCCATCACCGAGAAAATAGCTTTTATCACTTGCAAGAAGTAGGCAGCACATCAGAACAAATGCACATCCATTTGTGAGCGTCCCCTAGACTCGAAAAGTCTGTCCAGGAAGGGATGGAAACCTCTTCTATGCAAACCCCACTTTCTCCTGTAGACAGGACTTAAGAGGGGGCCTACCTTTTGCCGATACCCCCTGGCCATATAGACGTAGGTGGGCTAACACCATAGCTGAGGGATGGTGAACCCCCCCTCCCCGGGATTTTTATACCCCAAAGCCTACCTGGCAAGCTACAGGGAACACAATGTAGATTTTACCTGCTGATCGCTCCAGCAGGGGTGGGGGTGGGATACTTATGTCTTTAACCCTGCAACTGCCATCAGGCCTCTGAGGGTGGGGGAGGGGGCCTCATCATGTCCTCACCTTCCTGTTGCCAAGGTGATGACTTGGGGACTGTCCAGCTCATTTGCACATGTTTAATTGTTGCCTGGCTGTTTTAGAAAAACCAAAGTTACCTAGACTGCTCAAGAATTGCAAGGGCTGTTTCCAGAAACCAGAGGCAAAAAGCCAACCTAATTCTATAAATCTAGACAAAGAGGAGTCATATTCAAAGTTTATTTTGTGCAAGAATTTCCTGAAAAGCTTCTTAAAAAGCAAATTCCTGGACCCCAGAAGGTCTGGTGTGGGCAGTTCAGGACTGGACTACAGTTGGTCCATGTTGGTTGCTAGGCACCGTTACCAGCAGCATACATGGCCCAGGATCTTCAAGTTCTTCAGGGACCCACACAAATTTCTGTGAGCTGAAGAAGAAATTGTTGGCTCTCAAGGAAATTATGTAAATGTTTACCTATATATCTAAAAACAACCAAAACTCATTGAAATTTGAACATAAGGCCTATTCTGAACAGTTATTCTATATATAAATAAAAAAACAAATCAAACCCGTTGCCCTCGAGTGATTCCGATTTATAGCAACCTTGTAGGACAGACTAGAACTGCCCCGTAGGGTTTCCAAGGAGCTGCTGGTGGATTCACACTGCTGACCTTTTGGTTAGCAGCCATGAGGAAATCATTTTGATTCCAGAAAAAGAAAATGGCTCCAAGAAGGGTCAGTATGATGAGTCTTATAAAGAAAAGAGGAGGGAGAAGAATAGAAGATCAACCATTGGCTAGTCTTAACGTGTTTAAATAAATCCTGCCTTCCCCCTTTACTGAGATGAACTGATATCAGGTTACCTCTGGCCTGGCTGCTAGTAATTTGGCCCTCCACCCAGAAGCCCTAATGGTGCAGTGGTCAGCGGTTGAGATTTAAATTAGGAGGTAATGGTTTGACAACTATTCTTTTCCGGCGAGATATGACAAATTTACATTGCTATAGAGCAGCTTCCAGCAGGCATTTGCAGTTTGGGTCAGGCTGTTTATGGTTAATATTTGTTTTCCTGGATAAAAGAAACCTCACAATTAGAGTAAGATGTCTGTTATTAATTTTCCTCTTCAACAATAAAAAAAAATTTTTTTTCAATAGCGTGTATCAATTCCATTAATTGTCTATTGGTCTTTTTAACAATTTCATCATATGTGAAATATAATAATACAAATAATGCCCATTTTCTCTCTTAGCTAGAATTCATGAACATTGACAAATCTTATCAATAATCAAAATTATACAAATTCTCTAGAAAACAAGTTATTGTAATACTGGTACACGATGTAGTGATAGGCCTGAAAAGTAAGTGCTCAGAGTCTCAGGACACTAGTTTTTATAGAACGTACCCATAAGTGATTCTGATAAAAATGTTCCTTAGGCCACATCTGGAGAACCTATGGTCTAGGTCTCCCCACACGTCTGTCAGTTTGTCGTACTGGGGGGCTTGCATGTTGCTGTGATGCTAGAAGTTATGCTACCGATGTTCAGATACCAGCAGAGTCACCCATGGAGGACAGGTTTCAGCTGAGCTTCCAGACTAAGACAGACTAGGAAGAAGGACCCGGCAGTCTACTTCTGAAAAGCATTAGCCAGTGAAAACCTTATGAATAGCAGCAGAACATTGTCTGATATAGTGCAGGAAGGTGAGCCCCCAGGTTGGAAGGCACTCAAAAGATGACTGGGGAAGAGCTGCCTCCTCAAAGTAGAGTAGGTCTTAATGAAATGGATGGAGCCAAGCTTTTGAAACCTTCATTTGATGATGTGGCATAACTCAGAATAAGAAAAACAACTGCAAACATCCATTAATAATTGGTACGTGGAATATATGAAGTATGAACCTAGGAGAATTGGAAGATGTCAAAAATGAAATGAGATGCTTGTAGAAAGCAGAGTTGACCTTAGTGACGTAGATCCAAAAAAAAAAAAAAAAACCAGTGCCATCGAGTCGATTCCAACTCATAGCGACCCGATAGGACAGAGTAGAACTGCCCCATAGAGTTTCCAAGGAGCGCCTGGCAGATTCAAACTGCCAATCCTTTGGTTAGCAGCCGTAGCACTTAACCACTACGCCACCAGGGTTTCCAGTGACGTAGATAGAGTCAAGCTTTTGGGACCTTCGTTTGCTGATGTGGCATGGCTCAAAATGAGAAGAAACAGCTGAAAACATCCGCTAATAATCGGAACGTGGAACATACAAAGTATGAATCTAGGAAAATTGGAAGTCATCAAAAATGAAACAGCATAAACATCAATATCCTAGGCATTAGTAAGCTGAAATGGACTGGTATTGACCATTTTGAATTGGACAATCATGTGGTCTACTATACTGGGAATGACAACTTGAAGAGGAATGGCATTGCATTCATTGTCAAAAAGAATGTTTCAAGATTTATCCCAAAGTACATTGCTATCAGTGATAGGATAATATCCTTACTCCTACAAGGAAGACCAGTTAATACGACTGTTATTCAAATTTATGCACCAACCACCAAGGCCAAAGGTGAGGAAATTGAAGATCTTTATCAGCTGCTGCAGTCTGAAATTGAAGGAACGTGCAATCAGGGTTTGTTGATAATTACTGGTGATCTGAACGTGAAACTTGGAAACAAAGAAGGATCAATAGTGGGAAACTATAGCCTTGGTGATAGAAACAATGCTGGAAATTGCATGATAGAGTTTTGCAAGACCAACAACTTCTTCATTCCAAGAACCTTTTTTCACCAGCATAAATGGCGACTATACACGCGGACCTTGTCAGAGGGAATACATAGGAATCGAATCGACTACATCTGTGGCACAGAAGCGGACAACATTTAGATCCATTGTGCAGGGAGTCACTGTGAGTGGAGGCCCAACTTCATGTCAGCTAGCAACAACAGCAACAACATGGCATGGTAGTTTGTGTAGTAGCTCAGGTGTGAATTCTGACTCTGTTACTTACAGGCAAAGTGATCCTGGACATGTCCCAACTTCTCTGCTCAAATCCTTGCCTATGAAATGCAAGTAATAACGGTACCTACCTCATAAGGGGGTTTAACGGATTAAATAAATATATGGTAAGCGCTATACACAGGCAAGTCTGCTGCAAAAGACCTCTTTAAAAAAAAGCAAGGATGTCACCTTGAAGACTAAGGTGCTCCTGACCCAAGCCGTGGCATTTTCATTCGCCTCATATGCACGCGAAAGCTGGACAATGAAAAAGGAAGATGGAAGAATAATTGATGCCTTTGAATTATGGTGTTGGTAAAGAATAATGAATATACCACAGGCTGCCAGAAAAACAAATAAATCTGTCTTGGAAGAAGTACAGCCAGAATGCTCCTTAGAAGCAAGACTTCGTCTCACGTACTTTGGACACATTATCAGGAGGAACTATTCCCTGGAGAAGGACATCATGCTTGGTACAAAAAAGAGGAAGACCCTCAATGAGATGGATTGACATAGTGGCTGTAACAATGTGCTCAAACATAGCAATGATTGTGAGGATGGTGAAGGACCAGGCAGTGTTTCATTTCTGTTGTACATAGGGTCACTATGAGCCAGAACTGATTTGATGGCACCTAACGACAACATACATGTCTTAGTTCTGAAGTTTTATGTTTAAGAAAAGCACTCTGGCTCCCCCCAGGGAAGCGTGGTTGTGGTTAGGTTAGGTAGAAGACTGTTCAATTTGTTCAGGGGAAATATGATGGAGGCTGGCAGTAGGATGATGAAAGAAGAGATGGAGAGGAGGGACCAGATTTCTGATTTATTTTGGAGTCAGAGTTGACAAACATGGTGATGGATGTAATGTGGGGCATGAGGTGAGAAGAATAATGAAAAACAACTTGGTTTCTGGCTCAGTTAACTGGATGGATTAAAAAAATCATCATCATTGTCTTCATCCTAAGTAACATTTATTGAGCAGGTCCCATGCCAGGCACTGTGGTAAATGGTTTATAAACACCTCTTGAGATGTAAGAGGCTAAGATACAATGACATTTGCCAGAAGGGAAAGTCAAGAGTTCAGCATTGGATGAGTGAAGTTTGAGATGACCTTGAGATACCAGGTGGAAGGGTCAAGAAGGCAGTTGGATGGGCAACTCCATAAAATTCAGATATGACTGGGCTAGAGCTAATATTCATGAGCTATGAACTTTGTAACGGAATTCACCCCAGTGTTCTTTTATGTAATGATTTTGGCTTTTACAGTGCTATTTTATTTCTTTTGGCCTACTATTTTTTGAGTTCAAGACCTGCTTCCCAGCAACCTTAGTGTCAATTGAATTTTCAGTTGATTCTCCGTAGTGTAAAACAAAGTATTGCGTTAACATTTCTGACTCTGAAACAGAACTCTGCTGAACTCAACTTGCTTAATCTGGGCTTCATATTGACTGAAAGATTTCCTACTTAAAATCCAAAGACACCTGAATTCAAGTTACAATCTGAAATCAATGTAATTATATTAATTTGTGTGGGTGTAGAAAATCATGTATTTACAGTGTTTCAGTGGACATTTAAACAGTTCTTCCAGTCCCGCACAGCTGGTGGCATAAGGTCTTGAGAAAGCATGAAACGCTTTTTTTTTAATCACCCTCAGAGTTTATCAAGCTTGCCAAACACAGTTCATTTTCCAGAAAAATTCACGAACCAAGCAGCGGCCACATTTTCTGCATTACTGAATGTGAGCCAGTGAACAAAATTGTTAAACCCTTTGATCCCTCCCCACCACAGTTTTTTTCCTTTAAACGGTAACATAGAGTGTGCCTCAGGTTTTATTATTTGCCATCCATTACCCACAGCACTTGAGTGTATTTGAGATAGACGCCTGCATGGACGCTCCAGTACAGAAAGAACGTGGCCAAGTTCTCTGCATAACATTCAGTTGTAGTCTTGATTGCCCTCAGATGGGAAAGCCTACTCCTTTAGAACTCCATCAATGACCTTCAGAAGGCAAGAGCATCGGCTTTGAAAACTGGATTCTTCCAAGGGTTTTTAAAAGATGAAAAATTTTAAGAGAAATCCCTTATAGAAAAATATTACCTGCTGGCCTCAAAAATGGGATCAGTCCCAGAAGCTATGTACTGGAGGTGATCGAGACCATTAGCAAACTTTTCTCTCCAGTCCTAATAGCCTAACACATTGATTCAAACAAATTTTTGACCCAACATGAGGCGAGATGGAACTTGTTACCATCAAGAAAATCTTAGTCCCAAGGCACTGTTTCATTGTGCCATAGAATCGTTTGGAAAGATGAAGGATATGGAAATTTTGAATGTAATAATGAATGATAATAATACCGATGATGAAAACTGATAATTAAAATGTGTCAGTAACTTTTATGTTGTTCTTTTAGTGAATGATAAGATTACACGAGAATGGTGGTTTTTTTTTAACCCTGTACAAACATTGTTGCCTTCTTCATTGGGCTGCTTTCTTCACTGGCATGACTTGCTAATTTCGTTTTTACTTATAGTAGTAAAAATATACAATGACCTCTGGATTCAATACCATAATCATAAAAAAAGTAATTTCCTCAAAAAAGTAGATCTTTTCCCCTCAAAACAAAACAACCAAACAAACGAGGGTAACGACTAGTTATTGGATTTTAACTATGAGAAAGTTAACTGAGCTGTGAGGGTTCCCTGTGCTTAAATTGTGTTTAATCTATTTGGAGATGGCAGCCATGCAGGATACAAGAGCAACGATAAATTCTAAAAGACTCTCAAAGATGGGAGCCATGGGCGTGCAGAGAAGGGAGCCACTGTCGTGGGCCGAGGGAGGAGTGGGGCTGAACCTCAAGCTGGAGCAGAACCCTTATGACCATCCTAGAATGGGGGCCCCACGTTCCAGCGGTTGTAGCTTGATGCTGAGGTGGTAGCCCTCTGTCACTGTGTCCTTGGCCTAGCCACATGGGGGAGTCTACAGGAGTAATGGTGACCTGGGAAGATGGGTTGGGGAGGAGCCCAGTGTAATTGGGGATGACTTGTGGCAAGGGAACAAGAGTTAGCATTTCATTTTTTAATGTAACAGTTTTATTTATTCACATACCATACGATTTACCCGTTTAATATATACAATTCAGTGGCTGCTAGTATATTCACAGGTGCATACCATGACATTTTCATCAATCCCAAAAGAAACCCCACATCCATTAGCAGCCACCCCCATTTCACCCGTTCCCCACGCCCCTGGCAACCACTCATCTACTTCGGTCTCTATGGATTTGCCTATTCTGGATATTTCATATAAATAGAATCACACAATATGTGGTCTCTTGTGTCTGACGTATTCCGCTCAGCATAACGTTTGCAAGGTTCACCCATGTTGCCGCATGTATCGCTACCTTGTTCCTTTTTATGGCCAAATAATATTCCATTGTATCAATAGACCACATTTTATTGATTTGTGCATCCATCAATGGATATTTGGACTTTTCTCACTTTTTGGCTATTGTGAATAGTGTTGACATGAACATTTGTGTACAAATTTTTGTGTGGACATATGTTTCAGCTCTCTTGGGTATATACCTAGGAGTGGAATTGCTGAGTCATATGGTAGGAGTGCCCCATAGGGTTTCCAAAGAGCACCTGGTGGATTCAAACTGCCAACCTTTTGGTTAGCAGTTGTAGCTCTTAACCACTACACCACCAGGCTTTCCATGGTAGCTCTGTTTTAACTTTTTGAGGAACCGCCAAACTGTCTTCCAAAGCATTTTACATTCCCACGAGCAATGTATTAGGGCACCAATTTCTCCACATCCTAACCAACACTTGCTATTTTCTGTTTTGGGTTTCTCTTTTCTGTTTTTAATAGCCATCCTAGTGGGTGTGGTGTGGTATCTCGATGTGGGTTTCATTCGCAATTCCCTGATGACTAACAATGTTGAGCATCTCTTCATCTGCTTATTGGCCATTTGTATATTACTTTCAGAGGAATGTCTAGCAGATCCTTTGTTTATTTTTTAATTGTTATTTGTCTTTTTATTACTGAGTTGTCAGAGTTCTTTACATATTCTGGACACAGGCCCCTTCACAGATCTATGGTTTAGCGTTTCACTTTAATGATTTGTTCCTGCCAGCCTTGGTATCACACCTCTGTCATTTACTGTCAGGTGGTGCACGTCTGTGGAGCCATTTCCCTTACCTTTTAACTTTCAGACTTTTCCCCTAGTGAGTGCTTGATACCTCTCAGCCTGTGGAGCCCAGGGAGGCCTGTGAGAGTGGCAGCTCCCCAGGGTGTCTGACTCTGAGGAGCACAGTGACCTGGCCGAGGCCTTCTCCCTCCCAGGGCCTCTCGCTGCGTATTCTGGCTCTTTGAGTAGCATCCCTGCCTCCTTCTCCATTCCCACACTGGACAGGGGCTTGGTGGGGGGGTCAGTCCTGACTGGAGCTGCTGCTACTGCTGAGGTCTAAGGACCCTGGAGAGGTAAGAAGACATGGTCTGAGTGTGCATTTCCGGCTCTGTGTTTTCTGCCTCCTCCTATTTGGAGAAGCAGGTAGGAACTCAAGCCAGTAAGACAGGGCAGACTTGATGGGGTTACCATCCCTGAGCAGCATCGCGGAAGGTGGACACAAAGAGGAGAGAGTGAGAGGAGCCTTAGGGTTGGAGGGAATCACTCAGCTGATTCCAGCACTTGAGTCTCTTTCAACTGCAAAGTTCAGATGATTCAAATGACAGCTAAAATGTCTCTGGCTGTTGCTTTAGGAGAAGTTTCAGAGCCTCTGAGCCAGGGTAACTGGAATGTTACCTGTCATTGCCAAGGCACTCATATTGCTATCGAATGCTCAGAGCAAATCTTGGAAAGGGCCTGCCATTTCTTCTGCACTTTTCCTTTTGGCTTTTTTCTCGGTATTTTTAAATCAACGCAATTTGACTTTAACTATGCAATTTGGCTTATAATGTTACTATTGCATGGGTCTTAGTGGTCTTCTAGTCCAGTGCGTTTCTGTTACAGATCAAGAAACTGAGGGTCAGAGTGGATCACGGTTTTGGCACTGTCAGCACATACATCATGGCTATTGAGATTCCCTCTGGGTTATCGATCGTCGGGTAGCATATAATGACTGACGGTTGGTGACAGGGCCGTACATTACCCTTTCCCCCAACATGATGAAAGATCATGATTCTTTGACATCTACAAGCAATATAGGAACTGATGTGGAACCACAAAACACGGTCCGACTCTTTCCTTGTGGTGGCTCCATAAAGCAAAGACAGATGGCTGGCTCAGAAAACCTTGATTTTGCTGCGTACATACAATAAAGGCAACCTTTGGTGCCAAACTTTTTCTTTATAATTCCAATTTTTTATGGTCTCATAGAAAGAACTTCAAAATGCATCTTTTCTTATTCATTCAGACTATTATCAAAGTGTTCGCAGGACTTAGATACTAAATAATTGGCTAGTTTCATATGGCTACAAGTAAAAGTTTCTTTGAACCCTTCCTAAAGTATCACATCAGAGTGAATATTAATTAATCTGGGGAGTTTTTTTGTTTGTTTGTTTTTGTTTTAAACACCAAGAAGGTGAAATCCCACGCTTTTCTAGAGGTTGGCTGTTACCTTCAACTGTATGATCCTGCTGCCTCAGTTCATTTGCAAGTGTCTTCCTCCCTATCGTGTGCACATGCTACCATGTGTATGAAGTAATTGAAAATAGAAATTCATTATGTAGCTGTTAAAATCCCAGTGGTTTTTGGAGGAGGTTTGCTGCTCTTAGGTCACAATCACTTACAGCCTGTTGAATGATGCCATTTTGTAGAGGGGCAGTGTCTTTATGTTGCGATTCTGATTATTTATGATAATTAAAAAATAAAAATAAAACAGTTGCCATGGAGTGGAATCTGGCTCATAGCAAACCCATGTATGCCAGAGTGGAACTGTACTCCATAGGGCTTTCAATGGCTGATTTTTTAGAAGTAGTTCTCCAGGCCTTTTTTCCGAGGTGCTCCCGGGTGAACTCGAACCTCCAACCTTTAGATTAGCAGCTGAGCGCTTAACCATTTGCATCACCCAACCGGTTGCCTTCGAGTTGATTCCTACTCATAGCGACTCTATAGGACAGAGTAGAACTGCCCCATAGGGTTTCTAAGGCTGTGAATCTTTTGCTGAAGCAGACAGCCACATCTTTCCCCTGTGGAGCGGCTGGTGGGTTCGAACTGCCAACGTTTAGGTTAGCAGCTAAGTGCTTAACCGTTTGCACCACGAAGGGACTCCGTTTATGGTAATAGTAACTATAAAATAAGTCAGCTCTTATGTTGAGGTGAGTATATGTTCCTGACTGTATATTACCCTTCATCAGGAACATTTATTTTTCTACCTAAATGGGAAAATAAGTAGCAACGGCAGTTTCTGTTTTTTTTTTTTCCACACTGTCTTTCTTAATCCCTGTTGATAGGAATTGCACATTTTAGCAACAGTCCTTAAAAAGAAATCGATGTTGAAGTTGGTGTGTTGTATACAGATTAATCATCTATCTTCAGATTAGGAAAAATCATTTGTAGAAACCAGGTTTGAGCCCAAGTTCCTCCTTGTGGGGAGAAAATGCGATTTTGTACGGCTTTAGAGCCTGCATTTGTTATTGCAGACAGCTGTGCAAACTTGTGACCATTTCCTTCTCTAGGCAGGAGCCAGTTTGGACTGCTGCCTCGCTAGCTAACATTTACCAAGGCTACAATACAGGAAGCTATCTAGATATTTGAACTTTTTAATGTATTTTAACCTGGGCGTTAAATGCCAGGTAGAGAGAGTATTCAAGCCAATTTGTCCTAATTTAATGTCATGCTAGGAATATATCAGCAGTCTTCCCATTCTGGCCAATCTCTGTGAATTTCAGCATGTCCCTTGTGTTGGCCTTTCCATGTATGTTGAATACGTGTTCTATGGGCTCTCTGAGAAGGAAGCTAGGGGACGGCAAGGGGCTGGGTTTTCCAACCCCTACCATATCATTATTTCCACACTCTAACATTCTCCGACTTAGTCAAGACATTGAAAGCAAACCAATGGCTTATAGTTCCTAAAAGGATTGGTCTTGAGTTTGTTTCCTGCCAGTCCATCTTTTGGAACAAGGGAAGGAGTGCAGGCACCCACATTTGGGACGGATAGTCTTCTGTGGTTGCCATAGCAATGCTCCCTGGTGGGCTGTCCTGGAGTAGTGTGCTGATGCTTACCCATATTTGTAGAAATTTCCTCTTTTTTTTTTTTTATGAGATGGTTTGCAACAAGAGGCAACTCTCCCCATGCAACTGCAGAGCAATGATTGGGTTGGGGGTCCTTTTGCTTGATTGACAGTTATACTCCTTGGCACATCCCTGGGAGGCCAGATGGGCAGGAAAATGAGGTGACAAAAGGAGACCAGCTTTGTGACTCTGGTCAAGTTGAATTCATGTTAGCTGTTATAAATAGATGCAGGTTGTTTTCATTAGGATCCTCAAGGCTGACAACCAATTAGTTTACCTTTCAAATGGTACTGTCAAACACAGAGCTGGGTGTGTGTGTGTGTTAAATGATGCCTTATTTCTTTTTAAACTGTTCTCATTTGTAGAATGGGGACAGAGACAGTTCAGGAGCAGATATAAAGCACGCCCACTAGTTTCCAGGTACTTGTCTAAATCTGCTTCAAGAAACTTGCCAGCTAGTGGTGTACCAGCCCTGGGGCAGGGACTGGAAAGTAGGAAGGAACAGGAAAGCTGGTAATGGGGAACCCAAGGTTGAGAAGGGAGAGTGTTGACATGTCGTGGGGTTGTTAACCAATGTCATACAACAACGTGGGTACAAACTGTTTGATGAGAAACTAGTTTGTTCTGTAAACCTTCATCTAAAGTACAGTAAAAAAAAACAAAAACTTGCCAGCTAGTGAGGAGCCCAAGGTAGAAACAAGTAGTTGCTGGAAATGGTGGTGGTTGTTGTTGTTAGGTACCGTTGAGTTGCTTCCAACTTATAGCGACCCTATGTACAACAGGACAAAACACTGGCTACTCCTGGAAATGAGGGTGTGCCTAATATATCCTGGGCGAACCTCCTGGCCTGAGCATCCTGGCCCATGCGCGCCCGGTAAGAGAAAGCCCATAGCACTGAGCTGATGCTGATTTACAGCTGTTCTGACGTGTGCTCAGTGGGGCCAGGGAGGAGCAGGTGAACCCGGTTCACGGAAGAGTGGCTTGAGGTTGGTATTCGAGTGGCTAGGACCTTCCATGTCCTGGCCCAGTCAGATAGTCCGGGTTGCGTAAGGCTCATGCTCAATCCAAGTGGGTCTCCTATTTATAGCAGCATACCACTTTACCTTCTCCATGGCAGGGGTGTTTGTAGCAGTATTGCAATGAATACCTTAGTATATTCATCAGTTGAGAGCTTTGGAAAGTAATGGTTCTGAAAATCATGAAAATTAAGGCATCTCAAATCTCTGTCTTCTGTATGGACAAAACAACTCATTTCTTGTTCTTCTATCAAATTCCAGCAAATCCCGAAACAGGACTCCCCCAGACAAATGAACTTTAATTCAGCGTTTACACTAGTGGCTCATGGTCTGGTTATTTTTCTCCTCTTTATCACTCAAGTAACAAAACCACTTTTAAGTAACTGAGCAAGAAACGGTTCTATTGTACTCACATTGCACAGCCAAAGACAAAGCATAGAAAATTCTTTGGAGAGGAAAAGAAAGACAATTTGGTTGTTCTGAGGAAGTTGAGATATTTTAACCTTTTTTTTTTTTGATTAGCAAGAAGAAAAGAAACACCATGACCTAGGGTGTTTTTTGTTGATCATGGGACAATGTTATTTGAAGGAGGCTTGACTGATTGATTGATTATCTCTATATATTTATACAGGCCTGGTTTATCAAGGTTTATCCTTTTCTCCTCTCCCTCTTCACTCCTCACCACTTCCAACCCAATCTTATTCCTCTAGTGTTATTTAGCATCTTGAAGAGAGTTAGGTGTTTCAGATGATGAGGCCAGGACGGACTCTCCCCAGCAGGGAAGTATTTTTGAATAATTAAATGTCAGCCAATGACCTCTGCTGATAAGGGCTTCCAGACCAAATTGGGGCCAAAGGAATTAGAAGCCAAATCACAAAACTATAAGTCAGAATTCCAATTAACAAGACTTTCACAACAAACATAGACTGATGACTTTTTTTCAGAGCAATGTTTGACCCAACTAGCTGCCTCTGTGGTCTGGAAATGTGGGACATTGGTTGAAATGGTGTTTCTCTTGTGAGTCCATGTTAAGCCCTAACTCGTCACAGCAGGACCTCATAGGTTAGTTTTTATTAACATGGTGGTTTGCTATTTTATATTTTTCAAAGCCTTGGTCTTAAACTCCGTTTGGTATTTTCAGCTGTTGTTTACTACGGGAACAACTTCAGATTTAGAGGCAAGGTCAGTGTTTTCATTTTGTGTGGAGTTGGGAGAGGAGGCGGTCAACTTGACATTGCTTGCAAGTAAAATGAACAACTTGACCTTGTTTTCTTGATAGAAATTTTGTATTGGAAGAAATGCAATGTGACTTGGTGATGATAATTGATACCTTAGCTATATATTTCCTAAATGATTTATCGGAATGGATAGAAATTTTATTTAAAATTAAATTAATTTAATTGCTGAAAGGGAGTATGCCATGTCTCCACATGTGTCTTTTTACTATAGGTGAACTCAGCCCGTGGAGGGCAGTGGTGGTTCAATGGTAGAATTCTTGCCTTCCGTGTGAGAGACCTGGGTTCCATCCCTGGCCAACGCACCTCATGCGCGGCCACCACTCGTCTGTCAGGAGAGACTCATGTGTTGCTGTAATGCTGAACAGGTTTCAGCAGAGCTCCTAGTCTAAGACAGACTAGGAAGAAAGGCCTGGCAATTGACTTCTGAATATATGCCAATGAAAATCCTATAGATCACAATGGTCCAATCTGTAAACAACTGTGGGTGTGGCACAGGACAGGACATGGGGTCCCCATGAGTTGGGGGCTGGCTAGATGGCAGCTTACAACAACAAGCTCAGTGGATGTGTGTGTGTGTGTCCATCTGTCCTAGGTTGCTCTGCTGTTTTGAACCACAAAATAGAAAAGAGTGTAAATATATTCTGATGTTTACAGGCAGTAAACCACCCTCAGGAATTAGTCTGTTTTAAAAGAAAACTAGAGGGCGCGTGATTCCATCTGAGAAAGACAAAGGCACTGCTGCAGTCCTTAGAAAATTCCTATATAAGATCATGATTACTGGAATGCTTGGGAAATGAGTTGCTGTAGATAAGTTTTCAATTCTAATCAGCGAATCTGTTTTGTTTCATGTTTTGTTTAAAATCTTTGAATTAATAGGAATTGTTCTTCTACCTCAGGAAGTAGCTAATAGAGCAGCGCTATCAAATAACAGCCTCTGAGATGATGGAAATGTTCTATATCTGTGCTGTCCAATATGGCAGCCACTCCCTGAGTGGCACAGACAGTTCAGCTCTCGACTACTAGCTAAAAGGTTGGTGGTTCGAATCCACCCAGAAGCGCCTCGGAAGATAGGCCTGGCGACCTGCTTCTGAAAGGTCACAACCTTGAAAACCTTCTGGAGCAGTTCTACTCTGCACACACATGGGGCTGCCCTGAGTCAGAATCAACTTAATGGCAACTAACAACAACAAAAGCCCCATGTGGCTATTGAGCACTTTAAATGTGGCTAGTGGGACTTAGGAATTGAACTTCTAAATTTTATTTCATTTAAATTATTTATGGTGGCCAATGCAGTAAAACGAGACAGAACAATGTCCGTTGGAGAAGACTGCCAAGAAAATGTTTAGATTAAAGGCACATATTTGAGCATTTAACGTAACCAAAGGGTCAGCAGTTCAAATCCGCCAGGCGCTCTTTTGAAACTCTGTGGGGCAGTTCTACTCTGTCCTATAGGGTCGCTATGAGTCAGAATTGACTTGATGGCACTGGGTTTGGTTTTGGTTTAACGGACAGGTTGTTGCAGTTACTTGTAAAATTAACTTTGGGCTAAAAAAAAAATAAAAAAAATAAAAAACTTGGGGCTAGTGGCTACCATATTGGATAACGCAGGTACCAAGTATAATTACCAGGTAGTACATGGCTTTGATTTTTTTTTTAATAATTTTTATTGTGCTTCAAGTGAAAGTTTACAAATCAAGTCAGTCTCTCACACAAAAACCCATATACACCTTGCTATACACTCCCAATTACTCTCCCACTAATGAGACAGTCTGCTCTCTCCCTCCACTCTCTTTTCGTGTCCTTTTCACCAGCTTCTAACCCCCTCCACCCTCTCATCTCCCCTCTAGACAGGAGATGCCAACATAGTCTCAAGTGCCCACCTGATCCAAGAAGCTCACTCCTCACCAGCATCCCTCTCCAACCCATTGTCCAGTCCAATCCATGTCTGAAGAGTTGGCTTCGGGACTGGTGCCTGTCCTGGGGCAACAGAAGGCCTGGGGGCCAAGACCATCGGGGTCCTTCCAGCCTCAGTCAGATTATTACATCTGGTCTTATGAGAATTTGAGGTCTGCATCCCACTGCTCTCCTGCTCCCTCAGGGGTTCTCTGTTGTGTTCCCTGTCAGGGCAGTCGTCAGTTGTAGCCAGGCACCATCTAGTTCTTCCGGTCTCAGATGATGTAAGACTCTAGTTCATGTGGCCCTTTCTGTCTCGGGCTCATAGTTATTGTGTGACCTTGGTGTTCTTCATTCTCCTTTGATCCAGGTGGGTTCAGACCAATTGATGCATTTTAGATGGCTGCTTGCTAGCGTTTAAGACCCCAGACGCCACTCTTCAAAGTGGGATGCAGAAATGTTTTCTTAATAGATTTTATTATGCATGGTTTTGATTTTAAATATTCCATTGTATTATGGCCCTACATATCTGAATTTTGGAAAATGTGGCAGATATTACTGTTTTTGCCTGGCAAGGGAAGATTTCTTCCTGGTAATTCTTTCAATCTCTATCCTGAACAAATGTTATCAAGGTCAGCAATTATGGAAATACAACCCAGGAATTCTCTTGTTAGCTTGTATTTTCCTTTGCTCTTTCTAATAAGTAAACTGGGAGCAGTTCAGGTTAACTGGAGTTGTTATTGATTGAGGTTGAGCTCTTCAGAATGATTCAGACTCTATGTAACTAAATGCAGAAGAAAAATATAACATTGTGGCCAGTCGAAAGCCCCAAAATGAAATTAGGTAATCCACGAGTCAGCAGTAGTTGAGGCATTTGTTTGAATCAAAATTAGAAATGCTGTTTTATTCAGCTTTTATCACCTTATGTTACACGACATGGTGACAGCCACATACGTCTTCATGTCAGAATTTTGTCGTTTTAATAGGAAACGTCTCTGCAAACCCCCAGCCACTTAAAGCTTTAGTGCTCTTTGAACCTATTTTTACAACCTTCAACAGAGTCTCAGCAGGAGCCACCTTCACAGTCATCTCTCCATTTTGTTTTGTGTTGTTCCTAATTCTTCTTCCTTCCCTTTATAATACTCATCTCCTTTTTTTTTTTTTTGCATTGTGCTGGGTTTTGTTTTTGTTTTGTTTTCTGCTAAAGCCTTTTGTTCTTTTAACGTCACCCTTCTTTGGTCAAAGTGGTTTTCTGAAAAATGTAAACTGATTTATAGTTAGAATTTACCTAAAGGTGACCCACCAAGGTCTCTGGGTGGCACAAATGGTTTACATTTGACTACTAACCTAAAGATTGGCTGTCCAAACCCACCCAGTGGTATCACAGAAGAAAGACCTGGAGATTTGCTTCTGTGAAAGATTACAACCAAAATTCTACGAGCAGTTCTACTCTGTAAAACATGAAGTCACCGTCAGTTGGAATTGACTCGATGGCAAAGGGTCATTTTTTTTTTGCGGGGGGGGAGGGGGTGACTTGCCAAGATTAAAAGCTTCCATCAAAGGAATTAAAGAGAAAGAGGTACGTCTTGACTGAAGCAGGGAAAAGGGTGAGCAAACTTTAAAAAAATTAAATGTTTGTGACTACAGAATTAATTCACGGTTATTGTAGAGAAACTGAATCTTCGTGCAAATGGCTACCTCTCCTTCCTAGTTTATTTTTCCACGTATGTGTTTAAGTTACTTAAATGTTATAATCATGCATGACCTTCGCATATGAGATACAGTCTTGGTCTTAAATTTATTTTATCATATTTTCCCCACTAATGAATTTTCTTCTAAACCCAATTCTTAATCACAGCATCCCGTCAGATGGATATTACAAAATTTAGGTAAGGTCCACTTCCTCACTGTTACAGATAATGCTGTAATAAACACCTTTGCACATATCTTGTGCATTTAGATGACTGTCTTAGAATAATTCATAGACATGGATTTACACCCCAACAGAGAATGAATGAGAACACAGCAACTTTCAGATGTATTAGGTGAGAAATGAGAGTGGTTATGGTGAGATGAGAGTTTGCTCAAGGTGGTTGCCTTGGCTCTTTTTCAAGAGTTTATATGTCTCTTTAGCTTAATGTCAAAGACATAGCATAGCTTTATCAGCTACTTTTGCTTTTTTTTTTAACTGGTTTAAGAATTGTGTAGATATAAGTTTGTGTTTATTAATTCATTTATGATCAATATTGCTATTTATTTCAGCCTGAACTTTGAGTCTTGGTCTTTAGTATATAGTGATTTTCTTCCATATTTGATTCAAATGCATACATTGGGCAGTTGACTAAGCCTGGATTGTAATGAATCAGAAATGCTGTTTTATTCAGCTTTGATCGCCTTATGTTACACTACATGGTGATAGCCACATACATCTCCATGTCAGAATTTTGTCAGTTGTAACCATCTGCCACAGTCAGGAAAAAATATTCTCTCCAAGTGAACGTGGAACTTGCAGCATAACAATTCCAAGGCCAATGCACTTCATTTTGTTACAGAGCATATGTTTACGAAATAAGCCACACATTAGTAGATGTAAGTATATACCAACAAAAAGAGGGAGTAATAGCCAAGAGCAGAAAGGCGCAGTTAGAGTGAGAGAGCAGTGTGGGGCAGTTTAACCCTTTGCTGACCCACTTATTTTCTCCTTTGAATTTTTTGTTACCGAGTGTTTTCACTAGTGGAAGGCATGCTGATTAAAGGACCAACTCATAATTTTTGTTATGAGTTGTGGATTTTGATGATACCCATTATCTGGGAACAAGTATGTTCCAGCGGACGTAAAAATCAACCAAAAACCCATTGTCATCGAGTTGATTCCGACTTCTAGCGACCCTATAACCCAACCAAAAACCACTGCCGTCAGGTCTATTCCGACTCATAGCAACCCTATAGGACAGAGTAGAACTGCCCCATAGAGTTTCCAAGGAGCACCTGGAGGATTTGAACTGCTGACCTCTTGGTTAGCAGCTGTAGCACTTAACCGCTACGCCACCAGGGCTTCCATCGACCCTATAGAACAGGGTAAAACTGCCCCATAGAATTTCCAAGGCTGTAAATCTTTACAGAAGTAGACTGCCACTTCTTTCTCCCTCAGAGCGGTTGGTGAGTTCAAACCGCCAACCTTTCGGTTAGCAGCTGAGCACTTAACAATTGTACCACCAGGGCTCACTATGAGTCTGAGTTGACTCAATGGCAGTGGAGATGGTCCCAGGGTTGGTTCATTCAGGGACACGTTAAGACAATCAAGGACCCAGGGGTTTTCCATTTTTTCGCTTGCCCCTCCTGGTCACAAGATGGCCGTCACAGCTCCAGCCATCACATCCTCGAACAAGATGCAAAGACGGAAGAACACTTTTTCCTAGCATGTATTTTGTTTTATTAGAGGGCAGTCTTTTCTCAGAGGCTCCTCCTCTCCTAGCTGACATCCCTTTTGGCTTCATTCATTGTTGAGGCTCCAGCTTACACCCATCCCTAGACCAGTCACTGGCAAGGGGAATAGAGCTGTTGGAGTTGCTCCATAATTGGTATGGAGGGATGGACATTCACTCCCGGGGCAGGGGAGGTGAAGCGAGTCATTTCTCCTGAGCTGGATGGCTGGATGGTGGGATTAATTCAAGCTCTGGCAATAGGGAAGGAAAACCAAACCAACCTCATTGCCGTTGAGTCGATTCCAACTCATACGACCCTACAGGACAGAGTAGAGCTGCCCCATAGGGTTTCCAAGGAGCAGATGGTGGATTGGAATTGCTGACCTTTTGGTTAGCAGCTGAGCACTTAACCACTGTGCCACCAAGGAAGGAGTGGTGGGGAAAGCCACTGGACAGCTGACTAATAATGTCTGAGACATTGGATGGAGCATTTTGACTGTACTTCTGTCATGGTATTAATCCTATTAGGCCTTTTCTTATAGTTATTTGTGAGCTTATTTTATCCCTTTGGTAGGTTCTAGATTTCTTAAGGATGAGGACTTACTATTTTCATCAACACATGGAATAATGCCTTGCCCTAGCAGGTGCTTAATAAATATTGACTGAATCGATTAGAATTGGCCCATGCCAGCCGATTAAAAGCTTTTTTTTTTTTTTGCTTTTTTTTTTAATTTAAATGCCTTAAAATCAAGTTAGTTGTTTGAATATTGACATCCTCCCAGGAAAGCTATGTTTATTCATTCCAGAAAATGATTAAGCGGCCATAATCATAAAGGTACTGGAATAAAGTCACTGTGGGCACTGCGTAATATAAACCCTGCAAAGTCTGTTTACAATTCTGTGTGGGTGTAGGAGGAAAAAAGGATTCAAATATAAATATGAGTAGGAAGGAAAAGTTGTTTTGAGTACATCGTATGCATTTGTTAGTATTTGGAAGACAATGCAGTAGAGCTTATGTCAAAGATTATGAAGTGAAAGAAACAGCTTACATATAATATCTCAGCAACTCTCTTCTATTTGAAGCTTCAGTTAATAAAAGTTTTCTTAAGAAAACTAATTACTTCAGTTCTTTTAAATCTAGTACAGTATTACACATATCACGTAATTTTATTTAAAAAATGTTTTTCAGTAGAATGAGATCAGAAGACCAGATTTGATTACTAAATGCGATGTGATGGATAAAAACTGTGTTCCCAGTTTTAATTTGTTTTGTAATGTAGACATTTTTTAAAGAGTTTATCTTTTTCAATGTAAAGAATTCTTCATACAAATTTTCTTTGATTTGGTTCTGATTCAGTGACTATCCATGCTCATCATTTTTCACTTTATTGACTATTATAACTGATATATACCACCTCCACCAGTTGCCATCAAGTCAGCTCTGACTCATGGTGACCCCATTTATGTCGGAGGAGAACTGTGCACCGTAGGGTTTTCAATGGCTGATTTTTTGGAAGAAGACTGCCAGGCCTTTCTTCCATGGTACCTCTGGGTAGACTTGAGCCTCCAACCTTTTGGTTAGCAGATGAGTGCATTAATTTTTTACACCACCCTTTTTTTAAAAATTGTGCTTTAAGTGAAAGTTTACAGTTCAAGTTAGTTTCTCTTACAAAAATTTATACACACATTGTTACATGACTGTAGTTGCTCTCCCTATAAAGTGACAGCACGCTCCTCCTTTCCACCTCGGATTTCCCGGGTCCATTCAGCCAGCTCCTGTCCCTTTCTGTCTTCTCATCTCGCCTCCCAGCAGGAGCTGCCCATTTAGTCTCATGTATCTACTTGGGCTACGAAGCACTCTCTTTACGAGTATCATTTTATGTCTTATAGTCCAGTCTAATCTTTGTCTGCAGAGTTGGTTTCAGGAATGGTTTTAGTTCTGGGCTAACAGTGAGTCCGGGGGCCATGTCTTCCGGGGTCCCTCCAGTCTCAGTCAGACCATTAAGTCTGGTCTTTTTACTAGAACCTGAGTTCTGCACCCCACCTTTTTCCTGCTCCACCAGGAACTCTCTGCCGTGTTCCCTATCAAGGTGATCACTGGTGCACCACCCATTTTTAAAAAAGATTTAAGATAGTATCATTTAAATTTTCTCTAAAAGGAAATGTAGTCTTTATTTGCTTGTTGAATGGTCAGTTTGTAGGTTGTAAATAAGCATTTCATACCTTACTCAAGAATACCCATTTACTATTTTTTTTTTCTCTTGAGTGACGGAAAATTTTAAGTTCAATTCAGTGATAAGACAGGAATAATTTTTTTAAAACATTTTATTGTCTGCTAATGGTATTTATTTTTAGTTACAGCGTTTACTAAGGAAAATGATTTTAGACACAAATCACTGTGCACTTGTGTCATTCCTGAAAGTAACTGAAATATCAAGTTCAGTTCTTCTCTCATTGTCCGATCGGTTAATCCTGGGGGTGGGGGGCGGATAGCAAAATGAACAATTAGCATAATTTACAAACATTCGTATTGAGTACCATGTATAATAACATATAGCTTCAGTTTTGCCAAATAAATGTACCATAACTTAAGTTGTAGTCTATAATCTCCAAAGTTTCTGTGTTGTCTCATTGTCCTAAACCTGAGGTGTCATGAAGGAGGCCTTTGATTTTAGGACATTCAAAATGTATAACTGGATAGTAAAATAATAATGGTTACCTTTCCTTGAGTACTTCCTGTATGTCAGACACTGAGCTAATCACTTTTTTATTTTCCCTTAGATAACTCTAACAAGGTATCAATATTTATATTCTAATTTTACACATGAGGAAACTGAGTGTTAAAGATGTTTCAAATCTTTAGAATGTAAATATTTAGAATATAAATATTTGAAACTACCCACTTGAAGTCACCTTTCTATAAAGAGTTTTGGCAAGGTGTGAGCTCACTATGAAGTCCACAGCCTTGATTTTTAATGAACAAATCCATGTATTTTCTATACAAAGCCTACCTTAAAAAAAAAATTTTTTTTTTTAGACTAGAATAATCAACTCTAGGCACCATATTATTTGGGATACAATCAATTTTAAAAAATTCTGTCCCATATTTCTATAAATATATTCATAATTGTGAAGCTACATATGCTAGATACTATAGTATAATTTTTTTTACTGGGAAGCTATGGTATCTGTACTTGGACAGAGCCTTGGAAATTATCTGATCCAGTCACCTCCCCCCACCCCATTTTGAAGAAGGGAAAAACAAACACGCATATACTTGAGGTAACCCAGACCATACCATGGTCTCCTCTTTGGGAAAAAGCCAGAACTAGAACCCAGGTGTCCGGGCCCCCCATCCAGGTCATTTCTATGTCACTCTTCCCTGCTTCTCAGTAACGAATCACCAATAGCATTCACAACTTGTGAAATCACCTTGTTTCCTATATGCAGAAATAAGGGTTTATGGGTATGGTTGAGGTCGCCCTATTGACCGTTTCCAATTTATTTAGAAAAGCTTCCCTCCCTTACTGGAAGGAGATTTTGAGCTAAACTATGAAAAATTCTTGCTGAAAGCTTAATCTATAGAATTCTAGCCCTGAAAGGGAATCTTACAGTCTATCTAGTTTAGCTGCCTCCAAGTTAAATTAGACCCTATCTCCCCTAGACAGTCCCCAGGTAGTTGTCCTGAAGGTCTCTAAAGAGATTTCCCACCTCCCTTTTACAGCCTGTTCAAATATTTGTATCTCCTCACTCTCAAAAATTGCCCTTTTTGTATCTTCAGTGCGATTCTAGACTAATCTTACTATTCAACCCCTTGAAGGATAAGGAGAACAGATATTCCCTTATACTGTTGCCCTTAAAATTAATGGGCAATATTTATTCCGGTTGTGATTCAAAATAACTGTAGAATTTGAACCCACCATAAAAGCTCTAGTCTTAATTCCTGAGCCATGCAGATGAATAAACTCATTTACAATGTAAAGTTGCACTACATGCCTTGGACTAATAGAATCGTAGACCTGGAGCTACTGCAACTCTGGGGCCTGCATTGTTGGGGAACTCAGAACTCTGGGGGGCCATTTTGCTCCCCCATTCCCCCAGGACTTGTACTATGCCGGCTTCGAGGTGCACTCACCACTTCTTCCCGCTTGGTCTTGTCGGTTGCTGGCCAAGCTTCCAGGGGCAGGTCATGGAGCATGGGGGGCAGAGGCTGCATGGGGAACATCGGAGGCAGAGGTGGCTGTGGTGGCAAGGGCTGGATGGGGTGCACAGGTGGCTGTGGCTGCATGGGCTGCTGAGGCTGCGGCTGGACTGGCTGGGGCTGGTAGGGTTGCTGGATGGGTGGAGGGAGGTTTGGCTGATGGTGTTGGGTTGGAGTCATGGAGTGTTGGCCGGGAAGTGGCATCATTGGCTGCTGAGGGACCACGGGCTGCTGAGCGGCCACCATGGGGAAGTGGTGATGAGGCTGCAGGGTGTGGCTCTGGGGATGCTGCTGGGACAGCACGGGGATGATTTGGTGGTGCAGCCATCCACCCATGGGCTCGTAACCATAGGAAGGGTACTGGTGAGAAACAGAGAATCACATTTATCATTGGCTCGGTTGACCTCCAGTGGGAGAAGCAGCAATGTTTTCTTTGTCGTTATGGCCGTATGAATAGTTCGTTCTTTTTTTTTTTTTTTTTATTCCTTTGCATGGATTTCTAACTATGCGCACGGACCACTGAAAATCCTATGGAGCACACATTTCTAGTCTGACACTCACGGGGTTGCCATGAGTCAGAATCGCTCCATGGCAACTGGTTAGTTGGTTGGACACAGATATGACTTCTTTCAACTGAATTTCCCATTAGTGTCCATATGTGGAGGAGACCTGCTATTTCACTGAATAAGGGGATTTAGATGCAGGCTTAACATTTTAAGGAAGAAAGAACATGATATCTACCTACCGGCTGCCTTATCATGTTCTGGTACCACTTCAAAGGGGTGAGCACCTTAAGAGAGGGAGACATTAGAATACATATGATTTAGTTTAGGTTCCTGAACTAGAAACTCCCTCCTGCAGTCCTGTCAATACTGGTAGCCTGAAATTGTGACTTTACAGACAAGAGAGGAAGGTAAGCATTTGTTGAGGATTTCCTGTGTGTCAGGCTCTGCCTCGCAGCCATCACATGCATGTCCAGCGTTTTCTCACATGCTCTGAGGCAAGTAGGAGCACTCTCACTTTTACTGACAAGGTCACGGAGAGTTACAGAGAGAGACTCATTAACTTGACTGAGGTTCACCCAGTGCCGTCGAGTCAGAGTAGTAAATCTGTTTAATTCCACAGCCCCTGTTCTTTATTGCAGGAGGAACTAATAATAATAATAATGTGACACAATATGTATTTTGTCCTTTTTGATTTGCCGTCCCAATGAAAAAAAAATTAAGACGAGGCAGAAACACTGTCCTTCATCCTAGAAACACAGCTTTACTGGTCAAATACATCAACCTTTTAAACTGTTAACAGCAAGTCCTGCCCCAAATCTCGTTACCATTTTCTTCCACTTGTATGAGTCATAGACTGTTACCTAAACCAGTGAGAGGTAAGAGTTTCATTCCTTTCTAAGCAGTATATACTTGGGGTTTGGGGGTTCCTTCACATAGTAATATAACATTTTAATCTTTACAACAAAACAATTGTTAACCATGCTCAAGCTTTATTTAACTCCCCACACAACAGTTTGAGGTGTGGTTATTATTATTATTTCCCTCTTCCAGATGAGGAAATCAGTATTCCAAAGAGAGAACATTGGTTTGCCCAAGGTCATTTGTGCTTAGTATGAGTTTGAGGAGAGCCTCAAACCAGATTCCAGAACTCTCTTTCCAACACACTACAGAGTCTCTCAGATACCACTTGGTTGCTAATCTTTCAGTAAAGCCAAATGAGGGACACACAGAGTGTGAACGTCTTATAATCAGGGGTTTTAAAGCTGGAAAGATCTTAAATAACATCCTACCCAATTCCCGCATTTTCCAGGCTGGGCTAGAACAAGGCTGTTCAGACCCAGTTTACTTTGTGCGCTAACATGGAGCCTTCCTGAGTGGTATTTTATGATGGAGAATTTTCTAGCTATAAGTAGGAGGAAAGACTGAGTCAGAGAGGCTAGGTAGGAAGGTGCTGGGGCAACGCAGGCTTTTAGGTGACCTATCAGGGCTTAATCTGAGAGGCTGGTGGCAGGAACTGAAAAGTGGGACCCTTTGAGAAACATTCTTAATGAAGAATCAACACACTATTCTTTACAGAGCCCAGGGCATTGTTAACTCAAAACAATGGTCAAAATTAGTAAAGAGAAAAATTACCTCATAGCTGAAGTTGATATAACCAGGGTGCCCAGGATGAGGCGGTAGCTTTTTAGGGGGGTGGGGGTGGGGGAAAGAGACGAGAAGGAGAGAGAGGGAGAGAGAGAAGGAGAGATTAAGTCAATATGCAATTGTTTACATTAAGGGAGACTGAAGCTATTCCAAATAAAATCTTTATAGAGCAGAATGTATTTGAGGTCTACTTTTAGTTTATACTTGTATACTCTGTAGGAGAGGTGCCTTCTTATTCTAAAGAGATCCAAAACAGCTAACTGACTTTTCTGGTAGTCACAGATTTATAGTGGGAGAAACTTCTGTAAGCAGAGACCAACACACATTTATTCTCCAGTGCTCTTCGAACCTTCCATGGTGTCAATGAATGCTATCCTATCCTACCCAGCATTTCACTTGCTATAACTCACTCCATGTTGAGAAGAGAGGTATGTTTCTCTCACAAAGTTAGACCATACTAACAAGAGAACTGTCTCACCTTCTCTTGTAGAAGAGGAGGTGGTTAAGTGCTTAAGTATCAAAGGGATTCCTCATAATTGGCATGCAAAGGAAATAATACATCAACAACAAAAAAGAAATGACACGACTAGGTGCCATTTTTTTATGAACATGAGCACAAGATGGGGTGTAGTAAAGCAGAAACCTTGCCAGTCCCATGAAAAATAGTGAGATTTAGGAAGTTTAGGCCAATTCATTTCATTATTCTGTCAACATTTTTTATGGCAGAAGAATTTCAAAGTTCAAAACAAAAAGCAGCTTGAATAACGATCTAAACCAGGACTATCCTTTCAAAAGTGAGTACCAAGTGGAATTCTGGTAGATTCCCTGGAGTAGGGTAAAGGGAGAGAGAGTCCTGCAGAGTGGACAAGGGGCAAAGAAAACCTTCCGCAGACACTGAGCTTATCCAGAGTCAGCTCTGTTCTTTAACAATGCTTGTTTCACCACAGGGTTCATTCGCTTTCATCTGAGTGAATTCATCAGGTAACTGCCTTTCCTATACCTTCTTGATAGAAGCCCGGAGAGAGGAGGGTGTTGAATTGAGGTGTGGAAAAGGTCTGAATGTGTAAGGTGCGGGCCCCTCAGGGGACTGGGAGTTGTCTCAATGCAGGACTTCAGGAAGGCAGAGCAGAGGACCTTGGTCTTGTGGGTGAGAGAGGAGGAAAGGAGCAAGATGGGCAAGCTTTGCTGGCCTCTGGTTGTATCAACCGCTCCCTGTGCCACCAAAAAAGCAGCTGGACCTGCATTGCCTGTGTGTGAACTAAGCTTTTCTACCTGTCTAGGAGAGTAGGTCCGACTTCCTGGGCTTTGGTACATTTGAATGTAAAATATATCAATATGTAATTGGATAGATAGGATTCTGTGTAGCCACGCAGAAGCCAGGTGCTTAACAGTTGTACCCAGAGGAATGGGGCTCCTGGGAACAGAGAGATGGTTCAGAAAGGAGTATTTCTATCACAGATATCTTACCCCCTAGACAATGCCAGTCATGGAGTTTGGAGGGCAGGGCAATAGTTGGAAATTTAAGACAAACTGGGTTTTAGAAAACACTGGTATTTTTCTTGTAGTATTAGCCTAAGTCTTGGGTGCCCTTTCAAGTATCCCTTCTGAATTTCCTCTGTCCTGAGGTGAGCTCACTTGTTTCTCAAAGCGTGGTCCACAGATCACCTGCCACAGGATCTCCTGGGGTGCTTGTTAAAATGCAGAGTCCTGGGCCCCACCGCAGCTGTATGGAATCAGAATCTTGGGGTGGGGAGAGGCGTCCAAGAATCTATTTTTTTTTAACCAGCTCCTTCAGTGTTTATTAAACACAGAGACATTTGAGGACTTCGGTTCTTGTGTTCTTTTAAACCCTAAAGTTGAGCAACCATGGGGTAGAGTTTTATGTCCAGGCTTGTGAAATTGGACATTGACTTATGCAGGGGCATGATACTCACTGGCATAGCGAAGGCTGCTCCCAGGAGGCAGGCAAACAAAATCCAGGTCCCCATTATGGCCCTGAAACATAAGACAACACCTGCTCTTCTTATTGCTTCTCAAACCTGGACATAATTAATGCTCCACAAAACACGTGTAATCCACATCAGCCCCTTGTTTATAAAAAGGATGGGACCATTCTTTGTGAAGTTATTTTATTCATATTTGATTCCCAGTTCTCAGCTCATTCTGTTGCTTCTGCAGTCACCATAGTGATAAAGATGCTTTCAAATTGGGTTGAGAACTGAACACGTCGGAGGAATGTGAATAATCTCTCATTACATGATTTGGCCTGCCATTTCCCTGCACCTGTGTCCAGCCTGCAGAGTCAGTGAAGCCAAGTGTTATTTACAACTACTGATTCAAGGAGCAGGGTTAGCTCTAAAAGTTGATGAGATTGTCAAGGTCATTACACATTAGTGCCCAGACCAAAAGGTTGAAGGGTTGAGTCCACCCAGAGGCGCCTCGGAGGAAAGGCCTGCTGATGTGCTTCAAAAAATCAACCCTTGAAAACCCTATGGAACACAGTTCTACTCTGACACACAAATGGAGTCTCCATGAATTGGAATCGACTCAACAGCAAATGGTTTTTTGTTTGATACTTTTAGAACAAGGAGGCACAGAAATGTTTTTAGTAATGTTCACTTGCATTATTATTGGTTAGAAGAAAACAAAGCGTATCTTATGAGAAAAGACATTAAGTAATTTGCCAAAATGGATTAAATGGGGTCTTGTTTCAGGTGGTTCAACCCTGTAAGTTTTCAGGCAAGCCCCTCAGGTACAGCTCTGAGCCCCAGGGTTAAAAGATGGGGTTAAACAGAAGGGAGAAGACAGACTAATATTCTGGGATTCTTCATGAATTTTAAATGATTCCATATTTCATCAATGGCGTCTTCCTTTTGCTTGGTGCTGCACTGCCCACAAATGGCCCCCCTTGGGACATGAAGCAAAACAGGCTCTCCGAAAATGGGTACTTTGTGGGCCAAATTATTGACTAACTTTTAAAAACTGTCACCAGAAATACCTGAGATTTTTATATCCAGTGAATATAATGTGCAGTAATGCTGGCTATGAAAGAAGTAACACTGAAGTTTTCTACTGCCTACATCTGTTTTTCTTTTTTTTTAATATAATTTTATTCTTTTGTTGTTGTTGAGAATATGCACAGCAAAACGTACACCTATTCAACAGTTTCTACAGGTACCATTTAGTGACAGTGATTACATTCTTCGAGTTGTGTAACCATTCTCACTCTCCTTTTCCTAGTTGTCCCTCCCCCATTAACATAAATCCACTGCCCCCTATGGCTCCTATCTAATCTTTCGAGTTGCTGTTGTCACTTTGATCCCATACAGATACCCCAAACCCACTGCTGACGAGTTGATTCTAACTCGTAGCGACACTATAGGACAGAGTAGAACTGTCCCATAGAGTTTCCAAGGACTGCCTGGTGGATTCGAACTGCAGACCTCTTGGTTGGCAGCTGTAGCTCTTAACAACTATGCCACCAGGCTTTCCCCCATATGGACAGTTCTTAAAAAAGAATAATGCTCAAGGCAGACTTTTTTTTTTACTAGTTAAGCTAGACTGTTGTTTGGTTTTAAGAAGACTTCAGGGAATATTTTTGGTTTAAGGTTTAAAGATTATCTCAGGGCAATAGTTTCAGGGGTTCATCCAACCTTCATGGCTCCAGGAAGTCTGGAGTACATCTGTTTTTTTAAAGGTTGAATTAATGAGAAAAAATATGGCATAAACATTGAGTTGATGGTTCTGTTTGATGTAATTAAACAAAATGAATCACAGCCCATGAAAGCAGCATTTTACCTTAATTGATCAATAATTAAATAAGTAAATATTTTGCCATTTGTTTTGGCCTCAAAAAGTGCTTTGTGCTTCCAGAATGAAAATTTAAAGAAGTATAGACACTTTGCTGCATTGTGAAGTAAAATAATTCATTTAAGTAATCAGAGTCTAATTACAGTGCAACTAAGCAAGTAACTAAGTATTGATGGCATATAAAGTATTACAAATGTGGAATACATTTGCATGAGTTAAACATGAAATATAGAGAAAGAAGTAAGCAAAATAAAAAGGATGCCTAATTATGAATAAAATCCACATACCTTTGAATGTATTCAGACAGTTTCTGAAACTCAGGGATGCTTGATCCTTTAGACTTCTCCCAACTAGGAGCTCAATTTATACCATTCACAGCCTCTAGAACAACCAATCAGGTTTCTGAAGGAAAAATGTGTTGAGTATAACTAAAAAAAAAAAATCTCCGTATCATGATTTTTTAGCAACCGTGATCAAACATACAACTGGGTGTTGTGCTTAGTGCAATAGAGTCTTTCATTATGGGCAATAATAGGTTTAACAGGCAAAAAGGTTGTCAGCAGGCTGTTTCGTAAGTCAGCAAATTGCAGATATGCCTCGTTTTACTGCACATTGCTTTACTGTGCTTCACAGATACCGGGTTTTTTGCAAATTGAAGATTTATGGCAACCCAATGTCGAGCAAGTCTAATGGTGCCATTTTTCCAGCAGCATGTGCTCACTTCATTTCTCTGTGTCACATTTTGGTAATTTTCACAGTATTTCAAACTTTTTCATTATTATTATATCTGTTATGGTGATCTGTGATCAGTGATCTTTGATGTTACTATTGTAATTGTTTTGGGGCACCAAGAACCGCACCCATATATGATGGCAAACTTTTTTTTTTTAATAATTTTTATTGAGCTTTAAGTGAACGTTTACAAATCAAGTCAGTCTGTCACATATAAGCTTATATACACCTTACTCCATACTCCCACTTACTCTCCCCCTAATGAGTCAGCCCTTCCAGTCTCTCCTTTCGGGACCATTTTGCCTGTTTCTAACCCTCTCTACCCTCCCATCTCCCCTCCAGACAGGAGATGCCAACACAGTCTCAAGTGTCCACCTGATACAAGTAGCTCACTCTTCATCAGCTTCTCTCTCCAACCCATTGTCCAGTCCCTTCCATGTCTGATGAGTTGTCTTCGGGAATGGTTCCTGTCCTGGGCCAACAGAAGGTTTGGGGACCATGATTGCCAGGATTCCTCTAGTTTCAGTCAGACCATTAAGTCTGGTCTTTTTATGAGAATTTGGGGTCTGCATCCCACCGTTCTCCTGCTCCCTCAGGGGTTCTCTGTTGTGCTCCCTGTCAGGGCAGTCATCGGTTGTGGCCGGGCACCATCTAGTTCTTCTGGTCTCAGGATGATGTAGGTCTCTGGTTCATGTGGCCCTTTCTGTCTCTTGGGCTCTTAGTTATCGTATGACCTTGGTGTTCTTCATTCTCCTTTGATCCAGGTGGGTTGAGACCAATTGATGCGTGATGGCAAACTTAAGTTCAGTAAATGTGTGTGTTTTTGGTGCCATGAACCATGCCCATATGATAGCGACCTGAATAGGTAAATGTTGTGTGTGTTCTGACTGCTCCACCAACCGGCTGTTGCCCTGGCTCCCTCCCTCTCCTCGGGCCTCCCTATTCCCTGAGACAGGACAATATTGAAATTAGCCTAGTTAATAACCCTTGAATGCCCTCTAAGTGTTCAAGTGAAGGGAAGGGTCGCATGTCTCTCACCTTAAGCCAGAGGTTAAAAATGATTAAGCTTAGTGAGGAAGCCAAGTTGAAAGCTGAGATAGGCTGAAAGCTAGGCCTCTTGCCCTAAACAGTTAGCCAAGTTGTGAAAGCAAATGAAAAGTTCTTGAAGGAAATTAAAAGTGCTACTCCAGCGAACATACAAATGATAAGAAAGCGAAACAAACTTACTGCTGATATGGAGAAAGTTTTAGTGGTCTGGATAGAAGATCAAACTAGCTACAACCTTCCCTTAAGTCAAAGCCTAATCCAGAGCAAGGCCCTAACTCTCTTCAATTCTATGAAGGCTGAGAGAGGCGAGGAAGCTGCAGAAGAGAAGTCTGACGCTATCGGAGGTTGGCTCATGAGGTTTAAGGAAAGGAGCCATCTCCGTAACATGAAAGTGCCAGGTGAAGCAGCAGGTGCTGATGTAGAAGCTACAGCGAGTCATCCAGAAGCTCCAGCTGAGAGAGTCGATGAAGGCGGCTACGTTAAACAACAGATTGTCGGCGTAGACCCAGCAGCCTCATGCTGGAAGAAGACGCCGGCTAGGACTTCCACAGCTAGAGAAGAAAACTCAGTGCCAGGTCTCAAAGATGCAAAGGACAGGTGGACTCTCTCGTTAGGGGCTAATGCAGCTGGGACTTTAAGTTGAAGCCAGTGCTCATTTACCATTCTGAAAATCCTAAGGCCCTTAAGAACTATGCTAAATCTACTCAGCCTGTGCCCCGTAAATGGAACACCACCACCTGGATGACAGCACATCTGTTTACAACACGAATTACTGAAAAATTTAAGCCCGCTGTTGAGACCTACTGCTCAGAAAAAAAAGATTTCCTTTCAAAATATTACTGCTTATTGACACTGCACGTGGCCACCCAAGAGCTCTGATGGAGCTGTGCAAGGAGATTAATGTTGTTTTCATGCCCATGGATCAAGGAGTAATTTCGACTTTCAAATCTTAGTATTTAAGAAATACATTTTGTAAGGCTGTAGCTGTCATAGATAGTGGTGATTCCTCTGATGAGCTCATTGTTGTCTTATTTTAAGAAATTGCCACAGCCACTCCAACCTTCAGCAACCACCACCGTGATCGATCAGTAGCCATCAACACCAAGGCAAGACCCTCCACCAGCAAAAAGATTGGGACTCACTGAAGTCTCAGATGATGGTTAGCATTTTCTAGCAATAAAGTATTTTTTAATTAAGGTATGTGTGTTGTTTTTTTAGATATGATGCTATTCACACTTAATAAACTACAGTATAGTGTAAACATAACTTATATATGCACTTGGAAACCAAAAAATTCATGTGACTCACTTTATTGCTATATTCACTTTATTGCTGTGGTCTGGAACCGAACTCACAATATCTCTGAGGTGTGCCTGGGGTTGCCTGCACATGCTGATAGATTCAGATTTACTTTTAAGAAGCAGCTATGTCATTGTTGGTGCCCTGGTGGCACAGTGGTTAAGAGCTATGGCTGCTAACCAAAAGGTCAGCAGTTCAAATCCAGCAGCCGCTCCTTGAAAACCCTGTCTATAAGGTCACTATGAGTCGGAATCAACTCATGGGAATGAGTATACGTCATTATCTACTCCTTGGTTCTATCAAATATAAAATTGTTCTAGCTTGATGGTTAGATTTTTTCTAGTGTAACCAAGATGTCTGCTAGGGTTTCCCAGTCCTTCAAGATCAGGATAAATTCATTAAATCCCTTATTCTGGTAAAAAAAAATTTAAAAACTCTCCTCAATATTTCTCTGAGGGATTATAATTTTGGAATCCCAAAAAAAAAAAAAAACAGTTGCTATTGAGTAGACTGTGATGAATGCAGACCCCATGTTTCTCAGAGTAGAACTGTGCTTCATAGGGCTTTCAACGGCTGATTTTTTGGAAGTAGATCACCAGACTTTCTTCTGAGTTCTTCTGGGTGGACTCGAACCTCCAACCTTTAGGTTAGCAGCTGAATATATTAACCTTTTGCATCACCCCGAGACGCCAATTTCAGAATCACCACTGGTCTGTTTCCTGTTTCCATTGGAAGTATGTTCCCTCTTGCCTGTGGCTACTCTTTGGTCACTACTCTGGTGTCCACTCAAAGAAGGGACAAAGTCCCTTCTCCTTGAGTCCACCCCGCAACCCATTTGCCATCCAAGCAACCATGAACTCAAGGTTATTGCAGTAGCAAAGCTTTTACTGACAATCTGAAGGCCGAGGCAGGGGACATTTCACACACCAGGCAACACATGAAAAAATGTATTTTAACCCTTACAAACGTGGATCACAGGGATAGTGCTTTGGCCGCCCATCCCACCAAGCAACTGAGCCTCTGTCACCCTGCTGCTGCTTCTTTGCCCACGCCCTTCTAGCCCGTTTCCACTTTCCCTCATACCGTGATCAGTTGTTGTTGTGTTGGTTCTGACTCATGGTGACCCCATGTGTGTCAGAGCAGAACCATGCTCCATGGGGTTTTCAATGGCTGGGTTTTTGGAAGTAGATCACCAGGCCTTTCTTCTGAGATGCCTCTGGGTGGACTCAAACTGCCAACCTTTCAGTTAGAAGTTGATCACTTTAACCATCCAAGGACTCTGAAGTAGTCACTAGCTGGCCCTTTACAGAAAGCGTTTGCAACCCCTGGTCTAATATCTGATTATGTCATCCTAACCAGAGTGACCCTCTCTTTTTCAGAGCCTCTTCACTGTCTCTTTAGTTGCATTGTCCCCATGTTCGCAGAAGCTTCTCCTTCACCTAAATAACAACAATTAAAGCCCTTACGTCTCTTAAAAGAATCTCTGACCTAGGTCTTTAATTCATACTTTTTAAAAAATCCTTCAGCCTTAGTAAAGCACACGGGTTTATTCTGGAATCTAATCATTTAAAAAGATCAGATTTGTAGCTAGTGACGAGAGATAGCTGTCCAGTTTCCCAACAGTATTAGATCAATAAAGGAAATATTGAATAAATACCCAGACACAATTGGTGTTATAGCCGAATCTCTTTGAATATTTATGAAGTTTGTGCATGTCTATGTATTTTTATATAGATGCTCCACCTTGGCTGAATTAAATTTAAGGAAAAAATATGCATAAAAGGCGATGTAGTAATGATTAAGAGCTGGGGTTTCAATTTACATGGATCGTGAATCCAGCTTCGCTGCTGGTTAATGGCCCATTGACAAGTTATGTAGCCTGTCTTAGCCTCGGTTGCCTCTTCTGTAAAATGGGAGTAATTATAGAACATTTCTAAGAGGATTAGCAAGGAGCCCTGGTGGCGCTGTGGTTAAAGCACTTGGCTGCAAACTGAAAGGTCGGCCGTTTGAACTCACCAGCTGCTCCTCAGGAGAGAGATGTGGCAGTCGGCCTCGATGAAGATTACAGCCTTGGAAACCCTATGGGGCAGTTCTGCTGTCCTATTAAGGTCACTGTGAGTTGGAATCGACAGCAACGGTTTTGGTGTTTTTTAAGAGGATTAGCTTGAAAACTAAATGAGAGGCATCCCTGGGGAAGTGAAAAGTCATTCATCACCTCCCCAACCCCACCACCTGGCTCACAGTAAATGTTTTCAGAAATGCTAAGCAATAAAATTCTAACGTGATCTTTGGGGATGAAGCCATAGAGAATGAATAATCCTCCTGAAGAAAGGTAGACCTTTCAAGTCAAGGGGGAGAGATTGCAAAGAAGGAAGTGGAAGGTTTTAACAGGCAAAAATGGTTGCATTATGGTGAACATAGAATATGGTTCTTTTTGATCCTGCACCATCCTCACAATCATTGCTATGTTTGAACCCATTGTTGCAGCCACTGTGTCATCATACTAGCAGGATGCTGATGCTAGCAATTTCCCCCCGCTGATTTACTGCTTCTAATTTACAGTGGTCTGAAAAACCAGATGCCCAAGCTCGTTAGATGGATGCTCGGCCTGCAATTAACGGAAAGATCTGTGTGGAGGTGTGTGTCAGGGAGGGGGCTCACCTGTGAGAAAAGTGCAAGCATTGCAGTCGGGTAGTATTGACTTTTGACTGCTGGGAGGGTGTTTTGTTTTTGTTTTTGCTTCCTCCCCTCCTTACTCACTTGTTCTCAACAGCATTTGGGATACGTATGTGATCTTTAGGAGCCCTGGTTGCACAGTGGTTAAGTGCTTCACTGCTAACCGAAAGGCTAGTGGTTTGAACTAACTAGCCCCTCCGTGGGAGAAAGATGTGGCCGTCTGCTTCCGTAAAGATTACAGCCTTGGACACCCGGTGGGGCAAGTTCTACTCTGTCCTATAGGGTTACTATGAGTCAGAATCAACATGACAGCAACAAGTGTTGTTTTTTGTTTTTGTTTTTATGTGATCTTTGGAAAAGCTACATATTATGAGCCCCAGCAGACTTTCTTATCATTGATGGGAACTCAACCGTTCCGTCTTCTTTTAAAGCAGTTCCAAGATTGTCCAAGACAATAACATATTCTGGAATAATTTCAAGAGAGAGAAGTTTTATGTAACTGGAACCAAAGTCAGCTTTTAATATTTCTTCTGTGGATATTTGCATTTAAGAAAATCTCATTTCCTAGAATGGCTTTTTGCTGAGGTGGAGTTGCACCCTCCTTGGATTTTAGGCGTGCTACCACCAATTGATTTTGACAAATGCTCTGACTTCAATCACACTGCAACCCTTGGAAGTCAGATATTGTGTCTTATATTTCCTTGGGAGTTCTATGATATCTAGAAAAATCTCTTATGCCAAGTAAGTGCTAGATAAATGCATTGACTAATGGAAAATGTAGAAGAGTTACCCATGACATTTTGAAAACATAAAAAGTGTCCATAACTTATGTAGATTCTCCATAGACAAAGAAATCATGCAGTGATTTAGATGGGCCTTTTGAACAGGCCCTGGTGGCGCCGTGGTTAAGTGTTTGCCTGCTGACCAGAAAGTCAGCAGTGGGAATTCTTCACCTGCTCCTTGGAAACCCTATGGGACAGTTCTACCCAGCCCTGTAGGGTCACTTAGTCGGAATCGACTCAACAGCAACAGGTTAAAGTAGGTAATTTCATACTGCTGTGAACTGCTCACATGGGCTTTCGTGCAAATGGCCTCTGGTGAGGACCTAAAAAGGAAGATGCTATAAAAATTGTAGAATCCATTATCATAAGATCCTTATTACATTTGGCTCTGACCGCCTAGTTCAAATTTTAGTAAACTGCAAATGAATTTACGATGATAGATTAATTTGAGTTTCTCTTCTTTATGACTGAGTTTTTTTTTGCTTAATATAATAAAGCTTTATCATTATTACTACTACAATTACTAGATTTTTAGGCTTCTAAAATCTTTTCAGCCCCAGGTGTAGTCAGTGGTTCATTTGGGTGGGCTGAGGAGGGGAATATTAATTGTATACAGGCCCAGCCCCGACTTTCAGCCTCTTGCACAATGAGTCTGCATTAACTGATACGCACGTACTGAGTCCTCAGGGACAGATGGAGCGATAGCCCGTGCATGCTGTTTTCAGAGGATAATATAAAGCAGAAAGAACTGTTTACGACTTAACCTTTCAAAGAAAATGTCTAGCAATAAGGGGGGCTGGTAGAAATGAAATATGTCATGTAACATTTAAAATGAGGATGTCAACCTGTGTTTGTTGACTCAGAAAGATGTTTGTGGCACATCACTGAGTGGAAAAAAAAAAGATTTTTAAAGGGCTCCTTCCTCAAAATTATGTCTGCTCGCTCCATTGAGAGATGTGGCAGGAGCTGTTGACCAAAACGAAACCTTAACGGTAATTCTTCAAGGGACGCCTTCTTGAAAGTCTCTGGGTAGCCAAGAGTTCATTTTCTTTCCTTTAAATAATCTGTGAATGCAGCAAACACAGCAGGGCAACTGTGAGAAGTTTGGGGTATAACATTTCTCATTCTTATGCAGCAAGAGTGATGTGTGAGGGCCGCAGCTGAATCCCCTCTAAGACCTGGGCTCATTTAATGTTTGTTCTCGGTGGTGGGGCGGGGAGTTGATCTTAAAATCAAAGAAAAACACAGCGAAACATATATGTGCATATTTTTAAGTGAGAGTATCCCTTTCAGCTGAGTAGTGGAAACTGTCTTAGTAATATAAGCATTCACAGAAGAAGCTCTGTCTTAATAATATAAGCATTCACAGAAGAAGCTGATATAGCTTATAATTTGAAAGGTCTGTCAGCCTTTGCTAAGTAAGTGCCTACCCAAAGTGCCTGGTGGGGCAATTTTCAGTAAGGGAAATTATATACAGATGGATAGTATGTTATGTCAGTTATAATTAACTGGTAACTGTTGGGAGTGGAAATGTTACATCTGTGTTAACTGAGGTAACTCAGTCATGTAAAAACAGGCATTTGTATTTCCGTTTATTGGGCAGAATATACCAAGGTAAGCTGCACGTTCCTCTCCTGAGGTTCAATGTACTCGTAAATGGATGGGTAGTTTTTAAACAAAATCAAGATGGTATGGTGGAGAGAGCTGGGTCTTGGGCACCGTGCAGCCGGGGGTCAGAATAGTTGCAGGAGCTGGGGACCCTGATGTCCAAAATTCTATGATGGCTTGTAGAAAGGAGTGAAGAGACGTATAGGGGAAAGGAGCATGATAGTTATTTAGATGAAAATTATTGTTCAAAAGACATCTGATGGGGAAAATCACCCATGGGGGGGGTATTAAAAAATATATATAAATTGTTATTTTAAAAAATAAAATAAAATAGCATAAGCCAGTGTTTTTTACTTTCATGCCCAAACATTCTAAATCATTATAAACCACAAGTTACAAATCTTTTCATTATAATCATGGTGTCAGTACTTCAAAAAGCATATAAATTTGGAGCTGGGACGTTCACTACAACTTTTAAGAACATATGAATGGTCTTCAAAGAGTTTTACTTAAGTTAACTTTAAAATTATTCTGCAACCTGTGAACACCCCCCACCCCCGAGCAGTAAAAGGAAGCCTAAGATTTGATTTATACTGTGGCAAGTGAAAACAAGTGGGCAATCACAGTTGGATCATATAGGACTAATCTCACTTCTAATCTGGAATGGGGGAAATAAGGAAAACTCGTGGGCTTCAGAAATACCTAAATTTCAGAAAGTCCGTTTGTAAGAGTGACCCCTTTTCTGTTCCAGAATGTGTGAGTGGAGGAGGCATTCATCCACCCCACGTATAAACGAACAGGCGGAAGAAAGTAGTGTCTATGGGCCATTCCACTTCTCAGGATCTGCCCTGCTCAGAGTAGCACTCTTAGAATGATGGAGGCAATCGTTGACACATTTCCTGCTCCCAGTGCGGAGGAAGTGTTTTCTCACATTGCTTCAGTCTGTGCAACCTTGCCCCTCTGGGACTTGATATCAGACCAAAGTTAGTGAGCCCAGATTTATTTATGGGAAGGCTACCAGTGAACTATTTGCTGACCGGCCGACTCTCACTCATGATGACTTCACACGTGTCAGAGTAGAACTGTGCTCCGTAGGGTTTTCAATGGTTGATTTTTCAGAAGTGGATCATCAGGCTTTCTTCTGCAGAGTGGCTGAGTGAATTTGAACTGCCAGCCTTTCAGTTAGCAGCCAAGCGCTTAACCATTTGTACCACCAGAGCCCCTTTACCCTGTCCCTTAGGAGGTGGAATAGATAGAGCATCTGACAGAGCCACCATACAATTGGATGAGAGCTAAACTTTTGGAAAAACCTATTTGTGTGCTGGTTCTTCTGGAGAAACCTATTCCCCGCTTAGCACAGACAGCACAGCCTCATGGAAATCTGCTTGAATTAGTCATGTGACCAATCTTAAGCTCAGGAATCTTGAATTCTTGTCTACAGTATGCTATGGAATGCCAGGACCTCTTTCCAGATCTTTCTATGACACAGTAATAGTCGTATCTTCTTAAAAACGTGAGTTGGGATCACATAGACCCATGGGTCTCCACCAGAGTGATTTTGCTCCCCAGGGGACAGTTGGCACGGTCTGGAGAGATTTTTGGTTGTCACAACTTGGGGAGGGGGAGCTGCTAAATGGTATTGAATGGGTAGAGGCCAGGGATGCTGCCAGGAATTAAACTCCTCATTTTTTTCCACCTTTATTTTTTTATTCCTCAAAAATTGAGAAGACAAAGTGTATGAGTTTCCTATTGCTGCTGTAACAAATTACCATAAACTTTGTGGCTAGAATCAACATATATTTATTATCTCATTTTTAATTTCGGAGGTCAGAAGTCCACATGGGTCTCACTGGGCTAAAAAGTCAAGATGTTGGTAAGGCTACATTCCTTTTTGGGGGTTCTAGGGGAGAATCTATTTCCTTGTCCTTTCCAGCTTCTAGAGGCTACCTGTAACTCTTGGCTCGTGGCCATCTTCCATCATCAAACCCAAAAATGGCAACTCAAGTCTTTCTCACATTGCATCACTCGGACATTGACCCTTTTCCCTCTCTGTTCCACATTTAAGGACCCTCGTGATAACATTGGGCCCACTTGGATGATCCAAGATAATCTCCTTATTTTAAGGTCAGATGACTAGCAACCTCAAATCCATCTGCAACCTTGATTCTCCCTCGCCATGTTAACATAACATCTTCATGGGTTCCAGGGATTAGGACATAAACATTTTTTGGAGGTCATTTTTCTGCTTTCCATACAAAGCATTCTTTTTCTCACCAAAAAACTTTGTGTTATAGGGAAGAATCTTGGAGGGAATCCAATTGGGCTCAATCTCTTTATCAATTCAGAAATGTTCTTGCAAATTCCTCCAAATTCGACCATCTGATACTGGCTTCTCAGCTAGACTGTAAGCTCTATCTTATAGCAGACCCACATCTTACACTTATTCTCCATCTCCCCTCCCCAGTGCCTAGAAGAGAGTTGATCTCGTAGTAGATGTTCCACAAACACTCTTTGATTGATACAGATACACTGTTTTCGAGCTAGGGCTCTCCATCAGTACATGTTGTTGTTGTTAGCTTCCACTGATTCTGCCCCTGTGACCCCATGCACAGTGAAATGAAACGCCACCTGGTCCTGCCATCCCCATGATCGATTTTGAATCGGACCGTTGTGATTCATAGGGTTTTCATTGGCTGATTTTTGGAAGTAGATCACCAAACCTTTCTTCCTAACCCTTCTGAGTCTGGAAGCTCCACTGAAAGCTGTTCAGCATCATAGCAACACAAAAGTCTTCACTGACAGACGGGTGGGGTCTGGGCGTGAAGGGCATTAGCCGGGTCTTCTGCACGGAAGGTGAGAATTCCGCCACTGAACCACCAGTGCCCCCATATGTTCATATGTGGGCTGTGGAAACTTGCCTCTATGAAGCTGTGAGAGTATTGCCAAATATTCCCAAGGCTTAGTTGCCTCATTTATAAAATGGGTATGATAATATCTTTATAGATATTGTTTGGGGGATCAAATGAAATGATGTAAACAAAGCACTTGGAGCAGTGTTTAACCATGTTGTTGTTGGGTGCTGTCGAGTCAATTCCAACTCATAGCGACCCCATGTGACAGAGTTGAACTGCCCCCATAGGGTTTCCTTGGCTGTAATCTTTATGGAAGCAGATAGCCAGGTCTTTGTCCTTTGGAGCCCCTGGGTGGGTTCCAACTGCCAACCTTTCAGTTAACAACCAAGCACTTAACCATTGCATCACCAGGGCTCCTTAGTGTTTAACCATAGTAAGTAATAAAGTGGGAGTTATAAAAAATTTTTTTTTCTTGTGTGAAACACCTGAAGCCATAAAATGGGAGTGTATCACCCTGTGATGATTTTCTGGGAAAGCGGCACAGCTGAGGTCAGCTCCTATTGTATCTATTTACAAAGCGCTTCTTGAGTAGCCAAGGACCCCTGGTGATACAGTGGTTAATTGAAGCGCTCGGCTGCTAAGCAAAAGGTTGGCAGTTCAAACCCACCAGCTGGTCCCCAGGAGAAAGATGTGGCAGCCTGCTTCCATAAAGATTTATAGGCTTGGAAACCTCATGGGGGCAGTTCTCCTCTGTCCTACAGGGTCACTATGAGTCAGAACCGACTCAACATCTGTGGGTTTGGTTCTGGGTCTTGAGTAGCCACCTAACTACTTTCTTCATGATGTAATTTTAGAAGTAGTGGTTCTCCGCCCCATCTATACCATGGAAACACTCCTTAAGTAACTTTTTAAATAATATCCATGGCTGGGTCTCATTCCACCAAAATTTGATTGGTCTGGGATTAGGGGTACCTTGGACTCAATTAATACAAAACAATCTCCAGGTGTTCCTAAGGAGCAGCCAGGGTGGCGAACTGCTGTTTCACTGGAGCAATCCTCCCACTCACACTGGGGTTTTGAGTCACCTGGGAGCTTTAAAAGCTGTCCGTGGCTAGTACCACCTCCAGGAATTCTGTTTCAGTTGAACATAAGGTGGAGCCAAGGTTGAGATCAATGACATACGTCTTGTTGCACTTTATGAATTAATACATACACTTGTCTATTAGCCCTCTCTTGGATCCCTGGTGGTGCAGTGTTAAGCGTTTTGCAGCTAACCAAAAGGTCAGCAGTTTGAATCCACCAGGCGCTTCTTGGAAACCAACCCTATGGGGCAGTTCTACTCTGTCCTAGAGGGTCGCTATGAGTTGGAATCAACTTGACAGCAACGGGTTTGGGTTTTTTGTCTGTTTGTTTGTTTGTTTTTGGTCATTAGCCCTTTCTACCACCCGTCAGTTTGTCATACTTTGTTGGCTTTCCTGTTGCTGTGATGCTGGAAGCTCTGCCGCTGGTATTTCAAATACCAGCAGGGTCACCCGTGGTGGACAGGTTTCAGTGGAGCTTCCAGACCAAGACTAGAAAGACCTGAAACAGCCTAGGAAGAAAGGCCTGGGGGTCTACTTCCAAAAATCAGCCAATAAAAACCCTGTGAATGACAACAGAATATTGTCCCATATAGTGTTGGAAGATGAGTCCCCTAGGTTGGAAGACACTCAAAATACACAGTGGCTAAATAATGGGTTCAAACATACCAACAATTATGAAGATGGCACAGGACCAGGCAACGTTTCACTCTGTTATACATGAGTCGCCATGAGTCAGAACTGACTTGACAGCAGCTAACAACAACACTAGCCCTTTACCGTTTATGGCAAGTTGTAGTTTTATCAACTTTGCCCAAATCAGTGCTGTTGTTGTTTTTCTTCTCCTTTCAGTGGATTTCCATTCAGTGGTTTGGGTAGAATTACAAACACTCATTGCAATGACATGTGTGATGATAAAGGTAGTATCTGACCCACAGAGTATCAGCAGTTTTGGCAAGATGGAAGACCCACAGCGAGCACTCAGAAAATGTTTGCTGCTGATGGGCATCTCAGTGTCTTTCATGGTCTCTTGGTTTATTCACGAGTGTTTCATTTCAAACTGAATCTCTCACAGAGTCTGCGTGAGACTGCTAAAGTGTTGATTTAGTGGATGGACGAATTTCAGGAGCCACCCGTGTGAGGGGGTTTCTTTGACTGTAGCTGTTTTGATTTTTCCTTTCCCTCTGATATGTGGTTTTGTTCATTTAATCAAACAAATCCAGTTGTTTTGTCATTTTGTAGACACATTCTATGTGTGGCCAAGAATCTTGTTTGTGGTGGCCACACCACAACTAGATTTGAATGCAAAGCAGCCCAGCAAACAAGTGCTAATTTGAATCAATTGTTAAGATTGCCAGCAACAAACCAAGGTAACTTCCATTACTGAGTTCAATTAGCAACCCGGTGGGCAAAGCACTGTGTTTATTCCATTATCATTTCCTTAACAATGAAATAATAACAGTCTCAAATTTAAGGCATTTTTTGTTCATTTTAACTTTCTCCATGTCCTTTTTTTAATTACAAAAATAATCCAAAAACCAAACCTGTTGCTTTCGAGTTGATTCCTGCTCATAGTGACCCTGTATGACAAAAGTAATACATGTTTGTAAATAAATCCAAACAATAAAGAAATGCATGAGACAGGGTCCCTAAGAATCCCACCCTTGAGCGATAACCACTAGAAACCATTTGAAAATATAATTCCAGAATTTTCCATGCATACACTGATAAATATTTCTCGTAAATATTATAATAGACATAGCATCCCTGCTGTTCCACAATTTCTCCGTTTAGCTAAATGTATACAGGAAGAGAGAGTTCATTTTTCTTAATGGCTGTAGAGAATTCCATTGTATGAATATCCCATAGCTTACTTAGCCAGTCACCCACTGATGGACACTTAGGTTATTGATATTTCTTTTTTAAAAGAAGAATTTTTTTTTTGTAAAGTATAACACACAAGTAGAAAAGTACACATGATATAAATGTGGAGCTTTATGAATTTCCACCAAGGGAACCCACCTGTACCAGATGAAGAAACAAGACAACCAGCAAGCACCCCAGGGCCCCTTGGACTCCCATCCAGTACTTCTGCCCAGCGGGGGACTCCAGTCTTCTCATAGCACACATTGGTTTTGCCTACTTTTGTACTTTGTATGAATGATATCATACAGTATGCTTTCTTCTGTATCAGGTTCTTTTGTTCACTGTGATACCCGTGAGACTCATCCATATTGTATGTGGTTGGAGTTTGTGCATTCTCATTGCTACGTAGTATTCCATTGTGTGAATATACAACAATTCTTCTATTCTACTTTGATGGACAGTTGGATAGTCTTAGGTTATTGTGAATAAGTACACTTCTATGAATCTTCTCATATGAGTTGGAATCAACTCAACAGCAACAGGTTCGGTTTTTTGGTTTTTTGGTATGAATGTTTTAGAACATGCCTTTTGGTGAATCTATGCAAGTATTTCTATTGGTTTTATTTTTGACTTTTTGGGGGGACTAAGATAGTGTTAGAATGAATATCTGTGTGAATATATTTGCACATTTTGAAAATAATCCTGTAAAATAAATTCTTAGAAATAGAATTACTGGATCAAATGCACAATTGCATTTTGGGTAGACGTGGCAGAACTGTTCTCTGAAGAGATTTCCACCTCGAACAAACCATTGTGGCTGCATCCCTTTGCTGTTGCCATCATCTCTGACGAAGATGCCGCTGCTTCTGTGTTTTCTGGATTATAAGGCAAGACTAATGAAAACCAGAATCTTCTTTCTGGCCCTTTACAGACAATCCCTAGTGGGCCAGTGCCTCTCTCATCTGTCCATTGAAGGACAAGAAGAGAAAATTACCTAGTGTCCCAGGGTGGTGGGGCATAGTATGAAACTAGCAGCTTTAAACCCTGAAGTGATGCTCAGCATTTACCCTCAAAACTTGGAGTAAATTGATGCTACCAGAAGAAGTACCACATGGATCCTGTGGCTTTCAGTGTCCTTCACCTGCCAGGTTGAGATTGTCTCATTTCCCAGGTTGTCATAAAGAATTAAGTCCCAGAAATGAGAATCACATGAGTTACCAACACATGGCCAATTCAAAATACCATATCATTTGGGAGGCATTAGTCTGGAGCAGATTGCCAACCTCAGAGCTATTGACGTTTTTGGCTGCATCACTCTTTGCTGTGAGGGGCTGTCCTGTGCATTGTAGGATGTTGAGCAGCCTGCCTGGCCTCCACCCACTAGGTGTTAGTAGGTCCCCCTTCTCCAGCGTAACAACCAAAAATATCTCCAGACATTTCACCTTGGGGGTGGAATTTCCCCCAGTTCAGGTCCACTGGGCTAGAGCTTATGTAGGACCCTGGCTCCGCCACTTGTTCTTGTGTGACCTCATGCAAAGTACCTAAACTCTCTATGCCTCAGTTTGCTTATCTGTAAAGTGGGGACATTAGTAATGATATTTAATCAGTTGTTGTAAAGATTGAATGAGATTCTTAACGTGAAGCTCTTAGCACAGTCTTTGACACAAACTAAGTATTCAAAGCTTTTAGCTTTATTAGTTGTAGCATTTATTTTTATTTCTTTTTTAAAAAATCTCTTAAAATGGTAGAAAAAAGTTTTTACGTATGTACTCTGGAAAAGGATGTGGATAATGGGTATCTGAAAAACATCAAAGGACAGTGGGCTCATAGCTCTTGGAACAGGCGGTGGGAAATGTGGCAAAAGCGTTATTTCAGTGCTACGAAGGCAAACAATGGCATTAGGTTGTATCTCTCTGTTCCTTCTCAAATTAACATTTATGGAAACCAGAATTTGTGGAAAATGGACTTTGGCAGCAGAATTAGGTGTTTTTAAGAACATGCTCAATCACCATGAGGAAATATTTTACTGCTTTACTCTTGTTAATATGGAACTAATAAATCTTCATTAGTTGGTATGCATGATTACAATTAATGTAACTACTATTACAAATAATAAAAATATGTCAGAACTAAGAAGATCATATTGTTTTGGATATTATTTAGTGGAGGATTTTATCTATTATGAGCTTTACTGGGTTGATTCTTGCCTGATATCCTCTTTTCCCACCAGAGGTCTAACTTTTGTAAAGCCGGACCCCTCTTGTCAGTGGGACAGACAGAGAGAATCCCGGACCAGGCGGCAGACTTGGAGTGTGAAGCCAGGGTTGTGTCTTAGCGCAGTCAAGGTGCAATCTTGACGAGGTCCTTCGTCCCTTTGAGCCTCAGATGCTCAACTGGGCAGACGGGATTAGTTCGGTATCTCCCAAGTGCATTCTGAGGAATTTGAGCAATACAAAGAGATGTTCTGAAAATAAAGACAAAAAGGAGGTGGGTTTATGGCAAATGTATTTACCAGGTAATGATGATTACACATATCTGAGAATATACCAAAAACCACTGATTTCTACACTTTAAAATGGTGAATTTTACGGCTCATGAATTGTGTTTTAATAATAATAATAATAAATGCATCCATTAGTTACAGCTCCAAAAGCCCCTCTATTATTTTGTTGTTGTTGTTAGTTGTCATCTAGTCAATTCCAACTCATGGCAACCCCATGTATGCAGAGTAGAATTGTGCGCCATAGGGTTTTCCAGGCTGTGACCTTGTGGAAGCAGATTGCTAGGCCTGTCTTCCCCAGTGCCTCTGGGTGGGTTTGAACTGCCAACCTTTTGGCTGATAGTTGAGCGTTTAACTATTTGCACCACCTGTTATTTTAGTATAATTTATTTATTTAATGAATTCACTGCAGTTTATTTTTCTATTTACAATTCATTTAAATGTTTCATTGCTCAGAGGAAGCTGTATTTTTCATATATCAAAGCAAAAGTCTTTAGCCAGGTTTGTGAAATGATTTTCCATTTATCATTTAAAGTAGTATACTGAGAAAACATTTGTGGAAAAAAAGTCTGGAAACTGGCAACGAAAAAACCAGATTTGTGCCGTTGAGTGCAGATGGTTTGTTTTTATGCCATACCTGTCATTCTGGGTCATTTACAAATTAGCATCTCTCTGATCAGTTGCCCCTTTTACATGTTTTACACTTTATAGTAAAAGCTGGTGTATTATTTCCTAGGACCGCCATAACAAAGCATCACAAATTGTAGGTGGCTTTAAACAACAAAATTTATTATCTCACAGTTTGGAGACTGTTGTTGTTGTGTGCTGTTGAGTCGATTCCAACTCATAGCAACCCTATAGGACAGAGTAGAACTGGCCCATAGGATTTCCAAGGAGCAGCTGGTAGATTCGAACTGCCGCCGTTTTGGTTAGCAGCTGAGCTCTTAACCACTTCACCATCAGGGCTCCTCCGTTTGGTCCAAATTCAGGGTGTTAGCAGGGCCATGTTCTCTCCACAGGCTCTAGGGGTAGATCCTTTCTTTTCTGTCTCAGCTTCTGGTAGCCCTAGGCGTTCCTTGGCATTCCTTGCCTTGTAGAGGCATCTTCCCATGGCTGTCTTCCCCCTGCGTCTGTCTCTCTGTGTCTCCTCCTGGTTTATAAGAACACCGCTCAGATGGCATTAGGACTTACCCTACTCCAGTATGATCTCATTAACTTAGCTGATAGCATCTTCAAAGACCCTAATTCCAAATCAGATCATGTTCACAGGTATAGGGGTTAAAACTTCAACGTATCTTTTTAGCAGACGCAATTCAATTCATAACAGCTGAAGAGCAAGGTTTTTCCCATTTCACTCGAAGTGATTTTAGCTACTTCAAGACAAATGTCCTAATAGAAATATCCCTTGCTGGGCTTGATGTTTGCATGCAATAGACACAAATGGTTTTCTGTATAGACCCAGGAGTGCTACTCTTCCCAAAATGTCCTTTCCACCAACATGTATGTGAAAGTACAAAAATACAAGACACTATTCTGAGTGCTATTTCTCCTCATGGAATGTGCAGTCTAGCCAGGGAAAGAAGAAGGCACAAAGATAGAGAATCAAATAGCTTTCCAGTGTTTAAATAGAAGTCAAGAAAAGAGCTGAAATGTCAGAATTAATTCACAATCTATTAGCGAATTAGGGGGAAGGGGGTTGAGTGTAATAGTTACATACCAGTTGTCGTTGAGTGGATTCTGACTCACAACGGCATCATTGTGTCAGCGTAGAACTGTGCTCCATAGGGTTTTCAATGGTTAATTTTCGGGAAGTAGATTGCTAAGCCTTTCTTCTGAGGTGCCCCTGGGTGGGACGAACCGCTCACCTTTCGGTTAGTAGCCAAGCAGTTAACTGTTTGTGCCAACCAGACGGTTACATAGGATGGAGAGGTTAGTTTTTTTGGAAAATAGCTCACGTTTGAACATTCCCAAGCCCTCTCTTCTTCCCTCAATGTGACGTCACACGCAATTTATTACACATCTCAAGTGTCTGCCATTTGGGGCCTTAAATGAAGCAGGTTTGCCTCCTTGTACAACCATAAAATGGATTTCCTTTGGTCATTTCTTCATTCATTTTGCAGAGCGCTGTAGGAAACACCCTTGTGTTCCAGAGGATATGGTTTTCGTGTTCATTTGATACTTTCTGTGATGGCTCATTTGTAATGGCTTCTGCCTTAGTGCCCTACGACTGTCATAACAAAATAGCACAAGTGGGTGCCTTTAAACAACAGGAATTTATTGTGTCACGGTTTTGGAGGCTTGAAGTCCAAATTCAGGGTGTTGACAGAGCTATGCTCTCTCTCTGTCCTCTCGAGGGGAAGATTCTTCCTTGTCTTTTCCAGCTACTCTTCGCTCAGGGCCTTTCTTGGCATGCTTTGGGCTTGTTAGATATATCGTCACGTGACATCTCTCTTCGTCCTGTGTAACACTGTCTCCATGTCTCTACTCTTTGATAAAACACCACTCAGAAAAGATTAGGACCCATCCTGCTCCCCTATGACCTCATTAACTTAACAAAAGATAACAAAAGATAAACCCTGTTTCCAAATAAGGTCACATTTACAGGTACAGGGTTTACAACTTCAGCATGTGTTTTGGGGGCAGACACATTTCAATCCATAACATCTTCTCAGAGGAGATGTTGCTTGCAGAGTGAGTACAAGTTGGGTGATCCAAGACAAGAGGAAGGCTGAGGACACCTCCTACATGAAGACCCCTGGCATGCATCAATCGATGTGTTAAAAGTAATTTATTACTGATGATAGTTAAATATTTTACGAATGTTAGAAGGTTACTTTATAAGAAAATGAAATGAGCACGTTTTGGGGCTTACCCCAGAATTCTCTCACACCTGCTGTCTTTCGCATGTTCTCTCTTGAGTAGGAGAGAAAGGTGTGGCACTTATAGTGAGGTAGCATAGGGCAGTGGTTAAGACCGTGAACCCCGAACTTGAGGTCCCAGAGTTTGAATCCTTGCTGTGTTGCTTGCAATCTGTTTCCTTGGACAAATTACCTAACCTCCCTGTGCCTTGATTTCTTCCTCCTGGAATGTGTAGTCTAGCCAGAGAGAGAAGAAGGCACAAAGAGGATCAAATAGTTTTCTAAGATGTTTAAATAAACCTGTTGCCGTTGAGTCGGTCCCAACTCATAGCCACCATATATGACAGAGTAGAGCTACCCCCTAGGGTTTCCTAGGCCGTAATCTTTATGGGAACAGACCACCGGGTCTTTTCTCCCATGGAGCGGCTGATGGGTTCAAACCGCTGACCTTTTGGTTAGCAGCCAGCCGCTTAAGCACTGCACCACTAGGGCTCCTTAATGTTTAAATAGAAGTGAAGAAAGAGCTGAAAGGTCAGAATTGGACAAGATGGGTATAATAATAGAACTTACATCATAAAATTGTTTAATGATTAAATGAGCCAGTGCAAAATAAGTGCATGGAGTAATATTGGTCACATATTATATGCATAAGAGATTTTGGCTTTTCCTAACATATCTAAATCCCCTGGGAATGGGCATAGCTCCCAGCTTATCTTGTCTGTGCTGTGAGTCACTCATGAACAATCCTGACCATGCGCCATTAATAGTTGTGTTGACTACAAATTCTCATGGTGCTAATGGAGTGTAATTTATAGTTTCTTACATTGAAAGAAGCCCTGGTGGCGTAGTGGTTAAGAGCTTGGCTACTAACCAAAAACTTGGCAGTTTGAATGCACCAGCTGCTCCTTGGAAACCCTATGGGGCAGTTCTACTCTGTCCTATACGGTCACTATGAGTTGGAATCAACTTGACAGCAATGAGTTTGGTTTTGGTTTTGGGACCATTAAAAAATACCAACAATTATAAAGATGGCACAGGATTGGGCAACATTTCATTCTGTTATATATAAGGTCGCCATGATTCAGAGCTGACTCGACGGCAACTAACAACAGCCACAACATGAAACAAAAAGAAATTTTACCCACACACAAATATTTAGTAAGGAAGAAGGTAACAAGACTCAGTGTAGAAAGTGTGAATATGCATAAATCAGTAGTGCCTGCGAATGAAAATGACATTTGACCACATCGTTAGGCGATAGAAGTTGAATTTACCAAAAGGTCAGCAAAGAGATTATGGGACCGAAAATTGGACGCTATGCCCTTGGTGTTGATATCATTGAATTCTGGAATTCTCAGTCTTGCTATTTTTACAAATAAAATGGTGTTCATATATGCTTATTAGCACATACTTCCTTGTCTTATTAATATTAACTGGTGGCATGGAAGTTAATAAAAATGAGCGCTCATTGAAATAAATTCAATAATTTTTAAAAATCAGATTAGCATATTTCTTTATCTTTGTAACACTTTCCTAAATGGTCTTCACGTTGCCAAGTTAATTCATCACGTTCTTGGAACATTCTTTTATGAATTCCATGACTTCTTCCCCCAAATGTTTACTCTGTGCACATGTGTGTGCATGTGTGTGCTTGTGTGTGTGTGCACGTGGGGAGGGATCAAAATCTGGGTCTAGCAGCAAGTGTGACATATATATTATTCATCATGTGTGTTACATGCCTTGCCTCAGTCCATACTCCCCACAGGACTATTTTTATTACCATTTTACAGAGCAGGTAACTGAGATTTAAAATTGTTAGAGACTTACCCCACTAGTTCAGGGCTGAGCTGGTACTACCACAAGTGGCTTTGAGAGTTGCCATGGGTTTTTTCTCCAGATTTTTTATGGGTCATGGTTGGAACCAAAACAACAACAAAAAAAAACCCATTGCCTTTGAGTCGATTCCAACTATTAGTGACCCTAGAGGACAGAGCAGAACTGCCCCATAGAGTTTCCAAGGAGCAGCTTGTAAAAAAAAAAAAAATTCCGTTGAGTCGATTCCAACTATTAGTGACCCTATAGGACAGAGTAGAGCTGCCCCATAGAGTTTCCAAGGGGCAGCTTGTGGATTCAAACTGCCATCCTTTTGGTTAGCAGCGGTAGCTCTTAACCACTAGGCCACCAGGGTTTCCCCGGGGTTAGAAGTGAAGCCTGTAATGTCTTTCCACATTCCATTGGCTAGAGCCTAGCCACATGACCACTGCTAATTGCAAAGGAGGCTGGGAAGTGTAGTCTAGCTAAGTACCCACACACAACCGCCCAGTGCTGTACACACACACACACACACACACAAACACACACACACATCCCGAAAAGAGACTGTGGGCTTTGGGAGCCGCCAGTCTTTCCCTCACTGTGTGCCTTTCATTTTTTTTTATATAATTTTTATCGTGATTTAAGTGAAAGTTTACAAATCAAGTCAGTCTCTCACACAAAAACTTATGTACACCTTGCTACATACTCCCAGTTGCTCTCCCCCTAATGAGACAGTTGCCTCTCATTTTTTAAACTTTGTATGTCTCCATCACCTCCTCTGTAAAATGGTGTTGTGGAAGAGATTGAATGTATAATACACATGAAGTGTTCTAATACATGCTCCTAATGTAAGCACCAAATACATGCTCAGTAAATTTCAGCTATTATTATTGTTATTTACTATTATGCAGTGCCTATTTGATTTCATTCTGTTTAGTCAACAAACATGATAGTAGATGCCATGCTGAGGAATTTAGACTTGTCATAAAGCTAAGGAATCCCTGGGTCGTGCAAACAGTTAATACGCTCAGCTGCTAACCCAAAGGTTGGAGGTTCACATCCGTCCAGACATGCCTTGGAAGAAAACCTGGAGATCTACTTCTGAAAAATCAGCCACTGAAAACCCTATGAAGCAGAATTATACTCTGACACACATGCGATTGCCACGAATTGGAATCTACTTGATGGCAACTGGTTTTCCTGTAGCTAAAGAGGGGATATCAAATGGTTTCAAGCAAGGGAGTCCTATAATCAGTAATGTGTTTGCCTAAACAGTTTGGCAGAGAGGTTCTGTAATATTTTGCCCTGAATGTGCAAAATATCTCCAATGGTGTACACAGAAAGAATCCAGAATCCAGGGCCAAGGAGAAGGTAATGCTAATGGCACATATTCTGGGGCTATAAATTGCTGGCTTCCCCACGCGTCTGTCAGTTCGTCATACTTTGGGGGCTTGCGTGTTGCTGTGATGCTGGAAGCTATGCCACCGGTACTCAGATACCAGCAGGGTCACCCATGGAGGACAGGTTTCAGCGGAGCTTCCAGACTAAGACAGACTAGGAAGCAGGACCCGGCAGTCTACTTCTGAAAAGCATTAGCCAGTGAAAACCTTATGAATAGCAGCAGAACATTGTCCAATACAGTGCCGGAAGATTAGCCTCCCAGCTTGGAAGGCATGCAAAAGACAACTGGGGAAGAGCTGCCTCCTCAAAGTAGAGTTGGCCTTAATGACATGGATGGTGTCAAACTTTCAGGACCTTCATTTGCTGATGTGGCACAACTCCAAATGGGAAGAAACAGCTGCAAACATCCATTAATAATCAGAATGTGGAACGTACGAAGTACGAATCTAGGAAAATTGGAAGTCATCAAAAATGAAATGGAATGCATAAACATCAATATCCGAGGCATTAGTGAGCTGAAATGGACTGATATTGGCCATTTTGAATCAGACAATCATATGGTCTACTATGCTGGGAATGACAACTTGAAGAGGAATGGTGTTGCATTCGTCATCAAAAAGAACATGTCAAGATCTATCCTGAAGTACAGGGCTGTCAGTGATAGGATAATATCCATATGCCTACAAGGAAGACCAGTTAATATGACTATTATTCAAATTTATGCACCAACCACTAAGGCCAAAGATGAAGAAATTGAAGAAGATTTTTACCAGCTTCTGCAGTCTGAAATTGATCAAACATGCAATCAGGTCACATTGATAATTATTGGGGATGGGAATGAGAAAGTTGGAAACAAAAAAGAAGGATCAGTAGTTGGAAAATATGGCCTTGGTGATAGAAACGATGCCGGAGATTCCATGATAGAATTTTGCAAGACAAATGACTTCTTCATTGCAATACCTTTTTTTTCACCAACATAAACAGCATTTATGCACATGGACCTTGGCAGATGGAATACACAGTAATCAAATCGACTACATCTGTGGAAAGAGACAATAGAAACGCTCAATATCATCAGTCAGAACAAGGCCAGGGGCCAATTGTGGAACAGACCATCAATTGCTCATATGCAAGTCCAAGCTGAAACTGAGGAAAATTAGAACAAGTCCACGAGAGCCAAAGTACAACTTTGAGTATATTCCACCTGAATTTAGAAACCATCTCAAGAATAGATTTGATGCGTTGAACACTAACAACTGAAGACCAGGTGAGCTGTGGAATGACATCAAGGACGTTATTCATGAAGAAAGCAAGAGGTCATTAAAAAGATAGGAAAGAAAGAGAAGACCTAAATGGATGTCGGAAGAGACTCTGAAACTTGCTTTTGAAGGTTGAGTAGCTAAAGCAAAAGGAAGATATGATGAAGTAAAAGAACTGAACAGAAGATTTCAAAGGGCGTCTTGAGAAGACAAAGTATTATAATGAAATGTGTAAAGACCTGGAGTCAGAAAACAAAAGGCAAGAACATGCTCAGCATTTCTCAAGCTGAAAGAACTAAAGAAAAAATTCAAGCCTCCAGTTGCAATAGTGAAGGATTCTATGGGGGAAGTATTAAAGGACCCAGGAAGCATCAAAAGAAGATGGAAGGAATACACAGAGTCATTATACCCAAAAGAATTGGTCAACGTTCAACCATTTCAAGAGGTAGCATATGATCAGGAACCGGTGGTACTGAAGGAAGAAGTCCAAGCTGCACTGAAGGCACTGGCGAAAAACAAGGCTCCAGAAATTGACGGAATATCAATTGAGATGTTTCAACAAATGGATGCAGCGCTGGAAATGCTCACTCATCTATGCCAGGAAATATGGAAGACAGCTACCTGGGCAGCCGACTGAAGAGGTCCATATTTAAGCCTATTCCCAAAAAAGGTGATCCAACCAAATGCAGAAGTTATTGAACAATATCATTAATATCAGATGCAAGCAAGATTTGGCTGAAGATCATTCAAAAGCGGCTGCAGCAGTATATCAACAGGGAACTGCCAGAAATTCAAGCTGGATTCTGAAGAGGACGTAGAACCAGGGATATCATTGCTGATGTCAGATGCATCTTGGCTGAAAACAGAGAATACCAGAAAGATGTTTACCTGTGTTTCATTGACTATGCTAAGCCATTGGACTTTGTGGATCATAACAAATTATTGATAACATTGCAGAGAATGGGAATTCCAGAACGCTTAATTGTGCTCATGAGGAACCCGTACATAGATCAAGAGGCAGTTGTTCGGACAAAATAAGGGGACACTTCTTGGTTTAACTTCAGGAAAGGTGTGCATCAGGGTTGTATTCTATCACCATACCTAATCAATCTGTATGCTGAGCAAATAATCCGAGAAGCTGGACTATATGAGCAAGAACGGGGCATCAGTATTGCTGGAAGACTCATTACCAACCCACGTTATGCAGATGACACAACCTTGCTTGCTGAAAGTAAGGAGGACTTAAAGCACGTACTGATGAAGATCAAAGACCACAGCTTTCAGCATGGATTACACCTCCACATAAAGAAAACAAAAATCCTCACAGCTGGACCAGTAAGCAACATCATGATAAACAGAGAAAAGACTGAAGTTGTCAAGGATTTCATTTTACTTGGATCCACAATCAACACCCATGAAAGCAGCAGCCAAGAATCCAAAAGAAGCGTTGCATTGGGCAGATCTGCTGCAAAAGACCTCTTTAAAGTGTTCAAAAACAAAGATGTCGCCTTGAAGACTAAGGTGCACCTGACCCAAGCCATGGTATTTTCAATTGCATCATATGCATGGGAAAGCTGGACAGTGAATAAAGAAGACCGAAGAAGAATTGACGCCTTTGAACTGTGGTATTGGCGAAGAATATTGAATATACCACGGACTGCCAGAAAAAAACGAACAAATCTGTCTTGGAAGAAGTACAACCAGAATGTTCCTTAGAAACAAAGATGGCAAGACTACGTCTTACATACTTGGGACATGTTGTCAGGAGGGATCAGTCCCTGGAAAAGGACATCATGCTTGGTCAAGTAGAGGGTCAGTGAAAAAGAGGAAGGCCCTCAACGAGATGGATTGACACAGTGGCTACAACAATGGGATCAAGCATAACAACGATTGTGAGGATGGCGCGGGACTGGGCGGTGTTTTGTTCTGTAGTACATAGGGTCGCTGTGAGTTAGAACCAACTCAATGGCACCGAAGAACAACCACAGCCCTGGCTACTGAGTGGTTAAATGGGTAAAGGATGAGTGCTTTGTCCTCAGCATTGTTCTAGTTAGCAAAACCGTGCCAAGGGACTGAACCTTTTAACTATGTCTTGATATTTATTCTCAAGGCTGTTTGGAGGACCCTGGTGGCCTCTTATTGGTTGTACTTAAAGAGTTGATATTTAAATCTTAGAGGGAATTCCTTATCTTCACCCTGCCTTTTTTGGCTTAGATGCATTTTTCCAAAGAATGCCAAAAAAACACAACTTCTCCATTATTTTTGCACTTCCTCTCAAGGCCTGACTTTGTTCCGCTCTTAAAACAGACCAGAAATTTCACAAGACAATGTCTCTTGAGTTTGAGATTATTTTTGAAAGAGGTAGTCATCTTCTTGAGGAACATTATTTGACCTGACAGTGTATTTCTCTATCAAATAATTGCTTTAACAGACCAGTGCAGTCTTAGGTGTTCTTACTAAACCGCCTGTGTCTATTTTTCACCGTGAGCTATGGATCTGTGCCTTGTCTTCTAGTTCATTTGTCTGCATCGTAGTCGTTGGAATCACAACTGCATCACTTACGAGCTGTGAATCTTTGGACGAGTTACTTAACCTCTCTGAGCTTCTGTCCCTGCATCTGTAATACCATTGCCCTCAAGGCAATTCTGATTCATAGCGACCATGTAAGAGCGTATAACTGCCCCATAGAATTTCCAAGGCTGCAATCTGTGTGGAAGCAGACTGTCACATCCTTCTCCTGAGGAGCAGCTGCTGAGTTCGAACCTCTGACCTTCCCATTTACAGCTGAGTACTTAATCACTGCACCACCAGGGCTCTTCACATCCGTAGTAGAGGGATAATAATGTAACCTACTTAGAATTCTTGTGAGGATTAAAGGAGTTACTTACTACCCCTGAAATTCTTATAACAACGGCCGGCACCTAGGAAGCACTAGATCAGAACAACGTGTTGCTTTCATGTATTCACAAAGATCATTTGCCTAACAATGAAAAATAAGTTGCTTGTTCATAAAGTTCATGTTAAAAATAATATATTGTTGGGTGCTGCCAAGTTGATTCCGACACATGGCAACCCCACGTGACATAGGGTTTTCTTGGCCTTTACCTTTATGGAAGCCAGGCCTTTCTACTGCAGAGCCTCTGGGTGGGTTCAAACTGCCAACCTTTTGGTTAGCAGCCAAGCGTTTAACCATTGTGCAACCAGAGTTCCTTAAATAATATGTTAAATACTTCTAAATGAAGCTGTACCTTCCTTCAAAGAAACAGATTTTTGAGTATCCATTCTTCTCTGAGCCGTACTGACTGCCTGATGGGATTATGGGTATTGTAAGGTCCACATTTTTTGTAGAGGTATGTTGTAACAGGTAGATTTTACTCTTAATTTTTTAATTTTAATTTCACCAGTCTCATAAAGGAAACCTTCTGACATCTTTTATTGTTTTAAAATTCTTTCCTCATGCTAAATAAATACCAACAGCGAAAGAGGCTGTGTGTGGCTCACCTCCAGGGCTGACCCACCTTGCTGAATCCTAGTAAAAACCATACCGAGTCCCTTAATTTTGAGTCCATCGTGAGACCGTTCATGAAACCATTTCTCAGTTTGCCAGTTCTAATCACAGTGATTCTTTTGTTGGAATTCCTTTGGGACCATGACAGAACTATAACTTCATATCAACTGGGAAACAAAGATGACTTTTAGAGTTGTCTTTGGTTCGGTGCCATGGGGAACACCCAGCTATCGAGCAGTGGGGGTGCGGGCTGCACCTTGGCCTTTCCCTCTGCTCTTCGTGGCTCCCGCCCCCCACCCCACTTGCAGCTTCTTCCACCTGGCAGGGTGGTGGCCTTCACTCTGCCGTCCACACTCTCTGTTCGGGAAATGGGCAGCTTCTCAAGGACTACTCTTTCACAAAGAACATAAAATTCAGAGCGTGTGTAGGCTTTGGTATAAAAGAGAATGAACAGCTTTTTTATTTTTTATTTTAAACATTTGTGGCTAGTGTTAGAAAAATGAAGAAGCCAGTAATTTTAAAATATACCTTAAGAAAGGAGAATTTGCCCAAAAGCAAGGTAGCATCGTATGTGCTTTATCATGTTCTCGGGGGTTTCACCCGAGGCTCCCAGAATTCTTTGGTTAATTCCTAATAAGGACAGTTTGCACAGTTATAATCCAATTACCATTTGTAGGTCCCTGTGGAAAAAGGAAGTTTTTTTTTTTAAAGAGAAATCCTTAACTTCAATATATTTCTTCAAAATAATCTTATTAAAATAAGAAGCAGGATATCCAGTTTCAATTTCTCTGCATTCTTTCTGTCCCTTCTCTCTGCCTCACCTCCCCACCCTGCCATCCACTCTCTCTGTCTCTTTCACACATACACATACACATACACACACACCCCTCATGACATAGCCTTCCTGCGTTCTGAAATGAAGGGACAGGAACTTCTCAATGGTCTGATGAAAAGATAGCATTTTTTCAGTCCCAAGATTCACAGTAGCCAGAGCTGAGGTCTCTGGCAACAAATGGTACCGTGGGAGTCACAGCGATGCCAGCTGGGCCATTTCTCAGACACTCGGTAGGATCTGCTGTTTCTGGATGCGTTTTTCACCAAACAAAATAATTGTGTTAAACTGACTCGTGTTCCTACTCCAAGCTTAGTTCAGTTGAATTAGAGAGGACGGCAAAGACGCGGCCAAATCTAATTCATGGGTAAGCCATATGTCCATCTGTACTTGTACTTCTTTTCTGGAAAATTCTTGTGATAATATTGTGTGATCCTTCTACATCCATCTTGTAATTTGGGAAAGAAAACTGGACTGATGAGCCTCTGAGATGTGTGGCAGCTGACTATTGTCGCTGCCAAGAGAGAGTTGGGAGAACTTTATTTTTAGATTGATTACTGACGTTGGAGCAGCTTCTGCAGGAAGGAGCGCGCCTTGATTAAATGGAGCCGTCTAACGGGGCTGATTTCTGCAGAAGATTTGGGCACAAGCTGTTTTGAGGTCTGGGAGGGTGTAAAGTGACTTACAGTTCCCTCAACTTCTCGAACACGGCACAGCATTTTAGTTGCCGTGACCGGGAAAAGGGGATTCTTAAATAGGAGCTTTGGATAGCAACTCAGATATTAGACAATGCTAACACTAAATTTGATGTGCTCTGTTTTACAAAAGAGGGAAATCGTAAGCTCCTGGATGTTTAAACACTGACTGGCTTACCTGGTTGTACGGGTGTGCCTCCTACTGAAAAGTCTCGTAGGCAGAGCAAGGCAGAACATTCCTGCTCTGCTACTGCAGTAGTTAAATTCTTAACTATTTTGCTCGTTGCCATGCCAATTTGTAAAGTGGGGGGTTTAAATCAGTGTATCAAGAGAGATGGTGAGATCACTATAATGGTTACACGGCTAGATTTGTAATCGACTTCAGATGCTGCCTGCCTTTGACTCTCAATTCTGCTACTTACTAGGTGTGTGATCTTGGCAAGTTACTTAAGCTCTGTGCCTCAGTCTCCGCATCTGCAGCATGGGGCTAATAATGGTAACATAACTCTTAGGGTCCTTGCAAGAAGTAAATAAATTAATATAAATAAAAGGATTAGAGCAGTAACTAGGGTAGGATAGACTGCATAAATGTTTGCCTCTCTGGAGGTCGGTCATTGTAATGTCAGTGAATCGGTTTAATTCTAGAAAGACAAGCAAGCCCCTCAGCTGCGGGCCCTGTCATTGAGAAGTTTCTCATTCTTGTGAGTCTTTCCATTTCCCACAGCCCTCGGGTCCATGCAGGCCGATTTATCTCCTCTTAATCGAAGATGCAAATGAAGCTTAAAACTAAGAATTAAACTGGTGGCTTGTAAACCAGTCCACAATTCAACTGAGGGTCCACAGAAATGAAATTGGCTTCATTGTCCTCAACATTTCTTCCTTTGGGGATGTGGTCCCCCTGTGTGAGTCACTGGAATGTTCTTTCTACTGGACACAAGACAGGAGTGACATTTGTTTTTTAAATGGTGTTGGCCCAGCATTGGGTTTGACGATGTTAATTTCCACTTCTTTGGTTTAATTATCAATAATCCAGATGAATAGACCATCTGCAGAGAACCACTTTTATTTTCACCCTAGTATTTACATACTTTCCAATATCCCAAATTATGACTATGCTGTGTGTTTTCCTTCCAGGCTCTTTGTGATGTTTCCCAGGGAAACAAAATCATAGGAAAGGAGGAAATGTTGATCCAAAAGGCAAATTCTAATCATAGATATGCCTTTACTTTTAGTCTAGGCCAGGGGTCAGCAAACATTTTCGGTAAAGGGCCAAATTTTAGGCTTTGGGGATCATACAGTCTCTGTGGCAACTACTCGACTCTACCTTTGTAGTATGAAAGCCACCATTTACAATACATAGATGAATGAGTGTGGCTGGGTCCCAATAAAACCTTATTTACAAAAACAGGCGGTGGGCCGGATTTGGCCCACATGTTGTAGTTTACCATTCTTTGGCTAGTCGGCTTGTATTAGCAAGGTCTTTAAGTTCTATCTCCCACAAGGGCTGTTTACTGGACAATCTTATATTACTTAAAGTATGCCAACAATGTCCTAAGCACTTTATAAATATTAACCAATTTACTCCTCGTCAAAATTCTATGAGATAGGGACCACTATTATCTTCATCCCCATCTCATAGATGAGAAAAGTGAGGTATGAGGAAGGTAAGTAGCTTGTTAAAAACCGCATGTCTAGCAAGTGACAGAGCTGGGATTCAAACCCATGCAGTTCAGCTTGCCAGCCCTTGCTTTTAAGCCCTACCCCGTGTCGCCTTTATGTTAACCTATCTCTCTGCTTGGAATTCTCACCCCCTGGTGGCACAGTGGTTAAGAACTCAGCTGCTAACCAAAAGGTCGGCAGTTCCAATCCACCACGTGCTCCTTGGAAATCCCCTGGGGCAGTTCTACTCTGTTCTATAAGGTTGCTATGAGTCCGAATTGGCTCGATGGCAAGGGGTTTGTGGTTTTGTTTGATATCCACCTGGCTCACTTCCTCTTGCTCTGTAAGTGTTGGCTCAAATGTTACCTTCTCAATAAGGCTGCCCTGGCGAGCCTGTTTTGAGTTCCAGCAACCCTCCCAGCATTCCTGATTCCCTTCACCCTGCTCAAGCGTCTCCTTTTCTAGAAAACTTCTGACCTTGTATTGTGCTGTGAAATGTACTCAGGTGTTACATTTATCATTTCTTGTCTGTTTTCCTCCCCTGGAATGGAAACTGTATGAGGGCAGGAACCTAAAACAATGCCTGACATGTAGAAGGTGTTCATTTAAATTTGTTGAGTGAATTAGGTGGGATTTTCCATAATGTTGCTGTCACATGTTTTGACACTCCTTGTGTAGCAATGGGAGTCCCTGGGTGGTGCAAGCAGTGTACTTGCTTGACTATGAACTGGAAAGTTGGAGGTTTGAGTCTACCCAGAGGGACCTTGAAAGAAAGGCCTGGGAATTGACTTCTGAAAAATTAGCCATTGAAGACCCTACAGAGCACAGTTCTACTCTGACCCACATAGGGTTGCCATCAGTCAGGGTTGATTTGAAGGCAGCTGGTTTGTTGGCCCCATAGAGTGTTGCTATGAGTTGGAATCGACTCGACAGCAATAGGTTTGATTTAGTTTTGGGTGGTTTGTGGGCTTTTTGTTTCATGTAGCAATCAATGACTGTTACACAAGGAGAAAAGGTAAAAAATGCACTGCTACCTCTACCAACTTTCCAGAAATTTTTCGAATTCTTGGTTATTAAAAACAATAAAACTAGAATAGATTAAAAAAACAAACATAAAAAGTATGTATGGTATAGTAGAACTGTTGACTCTTCTTTAGAACCATCTGTTGAGAAGAAGTGGCTGAAGAATCAAGAGAGAAAGAATTAACACATGTTATCCTGTTGTTCACAAAGGAATAACCTCTTTCAAGAGTCCAACCAGGGCTGTGCCAGCTATGCTCACACCCTCAGCTTAGCCCGGAAACTTGTGAAGAACGGAGTTCCTTGTCATTGGAGATGTGTTTATTTTGGAGTTATAAAGAGCTAGGCAGCTCTTTTCAGAAATGTTGGTTGTGGGCCTGGTATTTAAACTTAGGCCACTCTTCAGCAACACATCGTGATCACATGGAAGCCTCAGCTTTACTAATTATTAATAAATGACAGCTGGCCACATTAGAAATGGTTAAAAAAAATTAGCCCCTAGCATGGGTTTATGGCTGAATGTTCGGGGGTTCGAACCTACCAGCCTCTCCTCGGAAGAAAGATGTGACAGTCTGCTTCTGTGAAGATTCCAACCTTGGAAGCCCTGTAGGGCAGTTCCACTCTGTTCTACAGGGTTGCTATGAGTTGGAATCGACTCAACTGCAAAAGGTTTGGGTTTTTTAACCTATGTATCTATCTGGTCTTTTCTTCCACTTCACACCCATCTGGTCTTTTCTTCCGCTTCTCACCCATATGAAACCGCAGTCCAGCTGGCTGGCTGGTGAACACCTGGAAAGCTGAGTGTCTTATACATAGTAAAACCATTTATTCACGAATTCAATGCACATTTTTTTAAGATAATTTTTATTGTGCTTTAAGTGAAAGTTTACAAATCAGGTCAGTCTCTCACATATAAACTTATATACACCTTACTACATACTCCCATTTACTCTCCCCCTAATAAGTCAGCCCGCTCCCTCCTTCCAGTCTCTCCTTTTGTGACCGTTTTGCCAGTTTCTAACCCTCTCTACCCTCCCATCTCCCCTCTAGACAGGAGATGCCAACACAGTCTCAAGTGTCCACCTGATACAAGCAGCTCACTCTTCATCAGCATCTCTCTCCAACCCAATGTCCAGTCCAATCCACGTCTGATGAGTTGTCTTCGGGAATGGTTCCTGTCCTGGGCCAACAGAAGGTTTGGGGACCATGACCACTGGGATTCTTCTAGTCTCAGTCAGACCATTAAGTCTGGTCTTTTTATGAGAATTTGGGGTCTGCATCCCACTGTTCTCCTGCTCCCTCAGGGGTTCCCTGTTGTGTTCCCTGTCAGGGCAGTCATCGGTTGTGGCCGGGCACCATCTAGTTCTTCTGGTCTCAGGATGATGTAAGTCTCTAGTTCATGTGGCCCTTTCTGTCTCTTGGGCTCGTAATTGCCTTGTGTCCTTGGTGTTCTTCATTCTCCTTTGATCCAGGTGGGTTGAGACCAATTGATACATCTTAGATGGCCGCTTGTTAGCATTTAGACCCCAGATGCCACATTTCAAAGTGGGATGCAGAATGTTTTCTTAGTAGAATTTATTTTGCCAGTTGACTTAGATGTCCCCTTAAGCCATAGTCCCCAAACCCCCACCCTTGCTCTGCTGACCTTCGAAGTATTCAGTTTATTCAGGAAACTTCTTTGCTTTTGGTCCAGTCCAGTTGAGCTGACCTTCCCTGTATTGAGTGTTGTCCTTCCCTTCACCTAAAGTAGTTCTTATCTACTAACTAATCAGTAAATAACCGTCTCCCACCCTCTCTCCCTCCCTCCTCCCTCTCGTAACCACAAAAGAATGTGTTCCTCTCAGTTTAAACTATTTCTCAAGATCTTATAATAGTGGTCTTATACAATATTTGTCCTTTTGCCTCTGACTCATTTCACTCAGCATAATGCCTTCCAGGTTCCTCCATGTTATGAAATGTTTCACAGATTCGTCACTGTTCTTTATCGATGCGTAGTATTCCATTGTGTGAATATACCATAATTTATTTATCCATTCATCTGTTGATGGACACTTTGGTTGCTTCCAGCTTTTTGCAGTTGTAAACAGTGCTGCAATAAACGTGGGTGTGCATATATCTGTTCGTGTAAAGGCTCTTATTTCTCTAGGGTATATTCCAAGGAGTGGGATTTCTGGGTTGTATGGTAGTTCTATTTCTGACATTTTAAGGAAACGCCAGATAGATTTCCAAAGTGGTTGTACCATTTTCCATTCCCACCAGCAGTGTATAAGAGTTCCAATCTCTCCACAGCCTCTCCAACATTTATTATTTTGTGTTTTTTGGATTAATGCTGGCCTTGTTGGAGTGAGATGGAGTCTCATCGTAGTTTTAATTTGCATTTCTTTAAGCTAATGAGCGAGAGCATTTTCTTATGTCTCTGTTAGCCACCTGAGTATCTTCTTTAGTGAAGTGCGTGTTCATATCCTTTGCCCAATTTTTAATTGGGTTGTTTGTCTTTTTGAGGTTGTTTTAACAGAATCATATAGATTTTAGGGATCAGGCGCTGGTCGGAGATGTCATAGCTGAAAATTTTTTCCCAATCTGTAGGTGGTCTTTTCACTCTTTTGGTGAAGTCTTTAGATGAGCATAGGTGTTTGATTTTTAGGAGCTCCCAGTTTCAATGCACATTTTTTAAGAGTTCATGGTGTCACTAAAACTGTCATGTTTGAGAGAACCAGTTGCCTTGGAGTCAGTTCCGACTCCCGGAGACCCAACGTGTGTCAGAGAAGAACTGTACTCCATGGGGTTTTCAGTGGCTATGATCTTTCGAATTCGAATTGCCAGCCTTTCACTTAGTAGCCGGGTGGTTGACCATTTGTGCCACCCAGGGACTCTGCCATGTTTGAGGAGGGGGTACAAATTCAGAGTAATGATGATTAATATTAGTTATAACTTAAATTTCCACTTATTGAGGGCTTGCTGGGAGCTAACCAGCAGCTCTACAAGAAATTCACTTGCATTGTCTCATATGATCCCTACAAACCTGAGAGAGGTCTCGTGCTTTGCTCTATCTTGTTGATGGGGAAACCGAGGCTTAGAGGTGTTCTGTCTCTTGCTAATAAGTTCACAACTAGTTGAACCCAAGTCTTAACCACCACACCAGTGGTGCAAAAATAAGCATCACCTGGAGGTGCTTGTTTGCAATGGAGATGAGGGCCCCATTCCTTGAGACCCTAATTCCATAAACCTGCCTTTGAGTCCAGATATCTGCATGTTTAACAAGTAGCTCCAGGTGATCCCTATGTACTGGGTCTGTAGGCCAAGCTTTGAGCTGTCTGCCTCACTCTTTGCTGGCGCTCCCTTGGCCTTGGGGACTTTACAGTTGGCTGAGGTTAAAGAGATACTGCTATTAGACACTAGTCCCAAAGACATAAGACAACAATGCGGTATAGACCAAAACCAAAATTATTTCAATCAATTTCATTTCATGGGAAAATCAAGTCTGTTGGTAACAATAAAATTTAGCCCAAAAGAATGATCTTTCAGAATAAAACACAAATACTAGGTTTTTTTTGTTTTTTTTTTTTAGCTTGTGTTTTACTTCTTTTTTCTAAATATGGAGACATATGCTTCTGGTGGAAAGGAAATCTCTTTAGTTAAGACTTCTTGTGAGTTGTTCTCCAGTTAATCAAGATTTTATTGTATTGAGTTTTTTTTTTTTGCTTCTTTTAAATTGCTTCTTAATGCGTGTTTGAAATAAAATAATTCATAGGATTCTGTTCATTTACATAGTATACAAAATAATGCATGTTTTTTTAAAATGTACACAGAGCCCTGGTGGCATGTGGTTAAGAGCTTGGCTGCTAACAGATCGGCAGTTCACCAATCCACCAGCTGTTCCTTGGAAACCCTATGGGCAGTTCTGTTCTGTCCTGTAGGGTCACTGTGAGTCAGAACTGACTCGAAGGCACCTAACAACAACATAATATACACAATAATAATAATATATAGCGAATGGCTTCAATGATTAAAAAAATATGTAAGTGATGGTTTTTATCTCCTGATACCATCACTTTCTGTGAATTCTGTGTAATTTGGGGCTAATAGAACACCTAATTTAGGCTACGCTATTTCTCTACCTCTGAACTATTGATATTTGGTGGATAATCCTTTGTTGTTGGGGGCTGTCCTGTAGCACACCCCTCCAGTTGTGACAACCAAAAATGTCTCCAGACGTTGCCAGATATCCCCTGGGGGGCGAAATCACCTATGGTTGAGGACCACTGTGCTAGCCCGTTTTTTAATTCTTATATTGTCGGCCTTTAGTAATGCTGTCTTGTAGTAACCCAGAATAAAAGGATTTTTTTACAACTCCCGAGGCATTTAATCTATCCAGAAACTGAGTCCGTTTCAACTTCACCCACATTTATGAAATTGAGACACATTCAAAATAATTTTCAATCCTTAAAAAAAAAAAATCCTATGAGGGCCACTCCAAAGACTGGTTCCAAAAAGCCTTAAAATGAGTCACCTATTTATTAGATAGACAGTCACCAAAGAAAAATGCTGGCCTGGAACAAGCATTGGAGAGTTGAGAAACAGCCAGAAACCCATTCGGGGCCGTGCTGGTGGGCTCTGGAGCGCTTCCGTGTGCTGTTTCTCATTTCCTTGGTATATGTCGTGAGGATCAGCTGGGGACATTGACCTTAGTGTTCATGTTTTCCTGCTCCTAAGTGGTCTGTTGGGTGTGGGCGTCATGGATTCCCTTTTTTCCAGGTCAGATCGTATCACGTTCATTTTCTATCCTCGTGTACTAGCATTTCTCAGCTTATAAACAGGCTCCATTTCAAAAGAGTGTTTCTTAGCAGTTTATTCAAATTCAGACTATGTTATTCTGCGTAGATAAAACATGACATGGCCTGGTTAGGTTTTTAGACAGCCCCAGAAATCCAGTTTCTTAATTTAACTCATGGTGTACCTGATACATTTTGTCACTTGTTAGGCAGGTATTTGTTGTTGTTAGTTCCTGTTGAGTCGGCTCCAGCTCTTGACAACCTTATGTGCAATAGAACAAAATGTTGCCCAAGCCTGTGCCATCTTCATGATCATTGGTGTGTTTGAGTTCATTGTTGTGGCTGTCGTGTCAGTCCATCTCATGGAGGGTTTCCCTTGTCTTCACTTACCCTCTGTTTTACCAATCATGATGTCCTTTTCTAGTGATTGGTCTTTCCTGATGACATGTTCAAAGTAAGTGAGCCGAAATCAAGCCATCCTCCTTTCTAAGGAGCATTCTGATTGTATTTCTTTCAAGATTGATTTGGTCATTCTTCTGGCAGTCCATGGTCTGTACAATATTCTTCGTCAACACCACAGTTTGCATTGATTTTTCTTCTTTTTACCTTTTTTATTGTCCAGCTTTCACAAGCATGTGAGGTGGTCAAAAAGACCATGGCTTGGTCGGGCACACTTTACCAAATAAACCGAACTCATTGCCATTGAGTTGATTCCAACTCATAGCGACCCTATAAGACAGAGTAGAACTGCCCTGTAGGGTTTCCAAGGCTGTAATCTTTACGGAAACAAACTGCCACATCTTTCTCCCTCAGAGCAGCTGGTGGTTTTGAATCTCTGACCTTTTGGTTAGCAACAGAGCACTTAACCATTGCACCACCAACCAAAACCCAAACCCATTGCCATTGAGTCGATTCCCACTCATAGCAACCCTGTAAGACAGAGTAGAACTGCCCCATAGGGTTTCCAAGGAGCAGCTGGTGAATTTGAACTGCTGACCTTTTGGTTAGTAACTGTAGCTCTTAACCACTGTGCTACCAGGGATCCATTGCACCACCAGTAAGTGACAATTCAGTGTCAGACACTGGGATGCTTGGAATACCAAGGCAAACAAACCAGACAAGGCTCTTGAGCTCATGAACTTAGCCAATGTGCAGCTGATGGTGCAGAGTCCCAGGATTGGGTCCCTGGCACATGGTGTTGTTATAGAACCACCCCATAGGGTTTCGTAGGCTCTAATTTTTACAGGAGCAGATCACCAGGTCTTTTCTCCCATGGAGCCGCTGGTGGGTTAGAACTGCTGACCTTTCGCTTAACCATTGCACCGTTAGGGCTCCTTTGGCACATGGTAGTAGGTGCTAAATAAATATGTGTAGGCTACTAAACATATTTACGTAGGCAAAGATAAATATAGAGACCGTCTCTATATCAAGGGTCGGCTAACTACAACCAGCAGGCCAAATCTGGCCCACTGCCTGTTTTTTAGGAGCTAGGAACAGTGGTTATATTTTTAAAAATTTAGAAGAGTAATATTTTATGACGTGAAAATGATGAGAAATGCAAATTTTAGTTTCCACAAATAAAGCTTTATTGAAACACAGCCAAGCCCATTTTTTTTCATGTTGTCCGTGGCTGTTTTTGCCCTACAATGGCAGAATCATGTGACAGAGACTCCATGACCAACAAACCCTAAAATGTCTGCTGTCTGACCCTTTATAGAAAAAGTTTGCTGACCTAGCTATAGATAATTGAGCCTGTTGGAGTTAGCATGTTTAAATACTTTTAAAGAATTGATAGGCAATTCCATTTTGACAAGTTAAACAGTAATTGACTCCTTTGTTGTTGTTGGGTGCTGTCGAGTCATTGTGAACTCATAGTAATCCCATGTGACAGAGTAGAACGGTTCTGTAGGGTTTTCTAGGCTGTAATATTCGTGGAAGCAAATTGCCAGGTCTTTCTCCTGCAGAGCTGCTGAGTGGGTTCGAACCACCAACCTTTCTGTTAGCAGCCGAGTGCTGAACCATTTACATCACCAGTGCTCCTATAGTTAGCTTCATATCTAAAAGTCATAGTTATCTGGGACTCCCCATTTCGGGAAAAACAGGCAACTCACTGAGGCTGTACCTGTGGTCTCCTAAAGTTAGTGGGTGTGAGTGAGGGGTACACTCAAGGCCTGAGTCTCTAACTCTGAACTGTTCAACCTTGTAAAACCAGCTGCAGTAGAGTCGGTGCTGACTCATACACTCCCATGTGTGTCACAGCAGAACTGTGCTCCACAGGGTTTTCAATGGCTGATTCTTCAGAAGTAGATCTTCAGGTGGATTTGAACCTCCAACCTTTTGATTATGGACCAAGTGTATTAAGCACTTGCACCACCCAGGGACTTCATTTAAACTTTTAACTTGTACTCAGTCCAGTTATTTAAAAAAAAAAATCAAAATGCGCTAGATCTGAAAGAATTTTCTTCAGTCCACAAAATGTGATTGCAGCCTCCCCCCTTTGCCTGGATTGGCTCACCCATTCCCCTCCCTCCACTCCTTCCCATATCTTGTTGGCTAAGCCCCTCTTGGGCTCCTGCTAGTCTTCATCATTATCTGCTGGGTGTAGAGTCATATATGTCAAAACAAACAAAACCCCCCTCGCTTCCTCTAGCTCTTCCTCAGAGTCTGCCTTCTCAGGGAGGTCTTTCCACTGTTATCTACAACTGCAGATTCCTCTCTTCTACTCAGCCGTCCAGCCTCCTTCCCAGCCTTTTTCCCCCTACCTAGCAGTTATCAGTATTTACCACACTATATTCTTTTTTTTTTTTTTTTATTCTTTGCCTAACTTCTTCACTGTCTCGCCTTACTAGGGTACAGTCATGAGTCGCTTAACATCCACGATATGTTCTGTGAAATAGGATGTTATATGATTTGGACCTTGTGCAGGCACCGTATTAGGATGAAGGTCCTTTCAGGCATTCGCTGTCAGAATAAGCAGGTTTTGTCCATACTAAAAATTTGCTGGGAAAAATAACCTCCCTCTTCAATTAATTTATCTAAGGTTCAACAAATTCTTCTGCTGCCTTCCCATCAGCACTCACAAACTCACCAGGCTGACATTATGCTGCGCAGAACAAGTTGTTTGAAGTACTTGAACTACCCAGAGCTGGCACTAAACTCGATATCATAATCTAGCCCTGCTTTTTCTTTAAGCCTCTTGAACAAGCTTTGTGTCTTAGCAGTGATCCTCAACATGCTGAGAGGGATTCACTTTTATGTTGGATCCTCAATCTGCGTCGTTAGCAATTCCTCCATATCTGGCATAGGTCCCTCTCTCATTTGCATTAGTCTCGTAGCTTTCAATGGACCCGATCCTTTAACAACTTGGAGAATTTTCTCTTTGTTTTTAAGGATCGTCGTGATTCTTGAGTGCAACATGCCTAAATGCGCTATGTCCCATTCTCCGATCACAATTTCTGAACTCTATTATAACCTTCATTTTTATTATAACCTTCACGTGCAAAAGATGTGGCAGTCTGCTTCCATAAAGATTTACAGCCTTGGAAACCCTACAGGGCAGTTCTGCTGTGTCCTACAGGGTCACTATGAATCGGAATTGACTCCATGGCAGTGCGCTTGGGTTTGGGTTTTTGCATTGTAACCTTTATGGGATCACAGACTTATATGTGGTTGGACCTTGCCTGAACAGACTTTATGCAGCACATGACTGTATAAAGGAGTCCTGGTGGCGTGGCGGTTAAGCACTCTGCTGCTTACCAAAAGGTTGGTGGTTTGAACCCACCCAATGGCTCCAAAGGAGAAAGACCTGGCGATCTGCTCCCGTAAAGATTTATTGTTGTTGTTAGGTACCACCGAGTTGGTTCCTACTCATAATGTCCCCACGTACAACAAAACGAAACATTGCCCGGTCCTGTGCCATCCTCACAATCATTGCTATGCTTGAGCCCATTGTTGCAGCCACTCTATCAATCCATCTTGTCGAGGGTCTTCCACTTTTTGGCTGATCCTTTATTTTACCAGGTACATTCTTCTCCAGGAATTGGTCCCTCCTGATAACATGTCCAAAGATGAAGTCTCGCCATCCTCGTTCTAAGGAGCATTCTGGCTGTACTTCTTCCAAGACAGATTTGTTCATTCTTCTGACAGTCCATGGTAGATTCAATATTCTTCTCCAACACCACAATTCAAATGCGTCAATTCTGCTTCACTCTTCCTTATTCATTGCCCCTAAAAATCACAGCCTAGAAAACCCTATGAGGCAGTTCTATGCTGTCACATGGGGTTGCTGAGTCAAAATCAACTTCTATAGCATCCAACAACAATAACAACTCAGGAGTGTACAATTTTCATTTTTAAGTGAATAAATAAGTGATTGACTGAATGAATGAAGTTCCAGATACTGAGGGGGAAAAAAATCAAAGAATTAACATAGTGCCACTCACTCTTTGGGATGAACATTCTAGGCAGGATGCTGCCAGCATCATGGAAGAAAGGTGTCTTACTAGTTGTTGGGCCAGTCTTTCTGTCTTCCTTCTTTAAGGTGCATGATGAAGAGGGTGAGGTCTTTGGAGGTTCCTGAAGTATTCCACTCCTGAGCAATAAGTCCCTGGTGGGGCTGACATGGTTCAGTGTTGATCCTTCCCACCCCCTGCAAGTTTTTTTTTTTTTTTTTTTTGTCTTACCCGTTGAGGAAACAGTCTTTCTCAGCGAGGGGGGACACTTGGCTTTAGCGGATTTCTAAGTCTGTTTCTTAGGCTCTCACTTGCTCGCTGTCTGCACTGGGGTGGAGCCATACACTCTCAGTGGGCAGCAAAGGTGTGCATGTCCACGAACATACTCTTAGGGTTGTGTGGATCTTTGCTTTGACTCTTTGATATGGAGTATTTTAGCATTATATGTCTCTGTAAGTACGTGAAGCTCTAATTGATCATATCACACCACTGCACTTACTGTGATTAACATAGCTCACTTGAGTGCCGTATACAGAAACAGAGGTTATGATTTAGCCTGGAGGTTAAGTGCATAAGTCCTGAGCTAGAGCCTGGGCTCTGAATCTTACAAGCTTTATGCTTTGGGGAAAATTGCTTAACCTCCCCAAGCCTTAATTACATTATGTATATTGTTATGTTATGTTATGTTATGTTATGTTATGTTATGTTATGTTATGTTATGTTATGTTATGTTATGTTATGTTATGTTATGTTATGTTATGTTATGTTATGTTATGTTATGTTATGTTATGTCATGTATCATATAATACTGTGTAGTCCCTGGGTAGCGCAAAAGGTTAACACACCCAACTGCTAACCAAAAAGTTACACGTTTGAGTTCACCCAGAGGTGCTTTGGAAGAAACAAATAGTGATCTACTTCCAAAAAATCAACCACTGAAAACCCTATGGAACACAGTTCTGCTCTGACACACATGGGGTCATCATGAGACAGGACTATCTCCATGGCAACTGGTATGTTATAGTGTATTATATTATGGTATATTATACTATATAATTATCTACTAAATTAATGGGAAACCCTGGTGGGGTAGTCGTTAAGTGCTATGGTTGCTAACCAAAGGTTGGCAGTTCGAATCCACCAGGTGCTCCTTGGAAACTGTATGGAGCAGTTCTGCTCTCTCCTATAGGGTTACTATGAGTCAAAATTGACTCGACAGCAGCGGGTTTTGGTATATTATTATACTATAATAATATGAGTCATAAATATATATTACAAGGAGCCCTGGTGGCGCAGCAGTTAAGTGCTCGGCTGCTGACTGTAAGCTCTGTGGTTCAAACCCATCAGCCATTCCTTGGGAGGAAGATGTGGCAATCTGCTTCCGTAAAGATTACAGCCTTGGAAACCCTATGGGGCACTTCTACTCTGTCCTGTAGGGTTGCTATGAGTTGGAATTGACTCGATGGCAATGTTTTTTTTTTTGTTTTATATATTATAGTATATATTAACCAAAAAAAACCCCAGTGCCGTCGAGTTGATTCCGACTCATAGCAATTAGATACCTTGTATATTACATATTACATGTTATGCATTATTATATTATATTGTCAAACACAATGATTTATTAAAAATAAAATATAAAAATGGTGTTTGTGCATATGCCCCTAAATTTTAGGCATGGGATCCAGGTAGATTTTTAGAAAAAGCTCTAGCTAAGTATCCAGTTCTGACAACAAAGTAAACTACCCCATGCCCCAACTCCTACCAAGTTTTTGCTACAGAATCAGGAAGTTTTCTCCCTCCTATCCAAAAAAACCCCACAAATTAAAACAAGACATTTTGTTAATATAAAAACAACCTAGGTCCAAGTAATTAAAAAAAAAAGAAAGAAAGAAAGAGTTCATCGATGTCTGTAACACGAAAAATGCATATGTGGGGGCTGAGTGCATCTTCAGAAGGAGAAACAAGAGAGGTGGGAGGCAAATAGGGCAATACCCCCAAGGGGAGGCAGCCTTAGGGCCCCACCAAGGGCAAAATGAAGATGGCAGTGGGAGGAGGAAGGGACTTAGGAGTTGACCCTAGTTGGGTTGTTGAAAAAATATTTATGTATGTATATATATGTGTGTGTGTGTGTATACACACATATATATAATTTTGTTTTTGTTAGGTGCCATCAAGTCAATTCTGACTCATAGTGACCCCATGTGGCAGAGTAGAACTGCCCCATAGGGTTTTCTAGGCTGTAATCTTTATGGGGATGGGGGGGGGTTGTGGATGGAGCCCTGGTGGTGCAGTGGTTAAGCACTCAGATGCTAACTAAAAGGTCAGTGGTTCAAACCCACCAGCTGCTCCACAGGAGAAAGATGTGGCAGTCCGCTTTCATAAAGAGTTACAACCTTAGAAGCCCTATGGGGCAGTTCTACTCTGTCCTGTAGGGTTTCCAAGAGTTGGATTGACTCAATGGCAGTGGGTTTGGTTAGGTTTTTTAGTAATCTTTACAGGAGCAGATTGCCAAGTCTTTCTCCCAAGGAGTGGCTTGGTGAGTTTGAACCACTGATCTATCGGTTAGTAGGCCGAATACTTAACCTTTGTGCCACTAGGGCTCCTTAAATATAATATTATTATATTATTAAATATAATATACATAGGGTCCTTATGAGGAGCCACCTCATAAGGTTGTTGGTGGGATTAGCTAAAAAATCCTTAGCGTAGTCTCTGGTACGTGGTAGCCTATCAATATACGTTCCTCCTCCTGTATCCAGTGATAGTCATTGGCAGCAGTCTTTGCTGTGTCAAATATAAAAACGATTCTTGTGCACAAGAAATAGGAAAAGAAAAGATTCCTAATTGTTCTCATAAACGAGGTCCCATGAGAGGAAGTAGGCCCCTCAAGGGATATTTCTACATAGTTTTCTTTGGACTGCGTATGCATCATTAGATGGGATCAGGTCTCATCAAACCCAGCAGATACTTAAGATTTTGACGTTTGCAACAGACTGAGAAAATCCACAGTCAATTAAGAGTGGGTTTGATTTGGGGAATAGAGAGCCAGTTTGGGGACACAGATGGCGTTTGTTTGCCTTTGTTACTAAGAGAGAGGGTAATGTTGCTGAGAAGTGGGCGGCCCATGTAACTCTTGATGTTTTTCCCTTGGCCTGCAGGGTGACTTCACCTGGAACAGCATGTCAGGCCGCAGCGTGCGGCTGAGGTCAGTCCCCATCCAGAGTCTCTCCGAGCTGGAGCGGGCCCGGCTGCAGGAAGTGGCTTTTTATCAGTTGCAGCAGGACTGTGACCTGTGCTGTCAGATCACCATTCCCAAAGGTAAGGGCTCAGCTGCCATTCCGCTCCGGAATGCGGGAGTCAAACATCTGTTCAGGCAAAGCCGCAGGCTGCGGTCTCATCTCCCACCTAACATTAACCTGGGAAGAAAACTACCATCTCTTGGTCGTTGGCTGGCATTAGTGTATTATTTCAAAAAACAAGTTCAAGCAGAACAATTTGCATGTGAGCTTGTATGTTTATTTAAAGGGGAAGGTCAACTTGGGGCACTAAAAGGAAAGCCATGTGTATCTCAACAGTCTACACGAGTGTTGAACAACCTATTGAGAAGAATTTTCAGAGAGGTCAGCTGAAACCCTTTGAAAAAAGCTGTGTTTATCTCAGCATGATTTCAGAATAACCAGTTGAAAAGAATGTTTTACCAATGGGTTAAACTCATCATTTGGCCTTATGCAAACACTGAATCTGGCCCTGTGCTGACTTTCACTTGTTTTTACCCCTGGTGCTCTGTGGTTGGGCCCACAGTACGACTTGGAGTCTGTACAGACCTGGTTGCCTGATGCTTCTGCAAACCCAGATCCTCATTTCAGTAAAGATGAGAAGCAGGCACTTGAATTCTGTTAATCCATACAAGTCTAGTTCTGAGTTTTTACTATCTTTTATAAAGCAACGGGAAACCCTGGTAGCACAGAGGTTAAGAGCTACGGCTGCTAACCAAAAGGTCAGCAGTGTCGAATCCACCAGGCGCTCCTTGGAAACTGTATGGGGCAGTTCTACTCTGTCCAATAGGGTCATTATGAGTCGGAATCGGCTCGACGGCAATGGGTTTATAAAGCAACGTTATAATTTTTGTTAGTGTGTAACAGAAAGCTGCTCTGAGGTACAACGAAAACCTGTGATGTTGTACAAACAGAGTTCCAGTTCTAGTTGCCGTCAGTCAATCCTGACTCAAGGTGACCCGATGTGTGTCCGAGTAGAACTGTGCTCCATACAGTTTTCAATTGCCGATTATTCAAAAATACATCGCCAGGCCTTTCTTCCAAGGTGCCTCTGGTTGGACTTGAACCTCCACCTTTTTGGTTGACAGCCAAATACATTAACTGTTTGCATCACCCAGGGACTGCACAAATAGAGTAAGCCCGCCCTAAAAAGATATGTTGGCTGATGTGCCTGGAGCTTCAAGGAAAGCAGAAGAGAGGCGCATTAAGGTTCTAAAAGCTGTAAGGCGGCCTCAGAGGATCTAAGTGTCTGCAGGACTTCTTTTCTACTTTGTTTTCCTTGACGGGACTGAGCAAGGAGTTTGTTATGGATTGAATTGTGTCGCCCAAGATATGTGTTGTAAATCTGAACCTCTATGCCTGTGGGTATAATCCCATTTGGAAATGGGTTGTCTTTGGTATGTTAATGAGACAGGATTAGTGTAGGGTGTATCTTGAGTCAATCTCTTTTGAGATATAAAAAAGTAGATTAAGCAAGCAAGGAAGCACAAGTGGAGGGGAATATACAGGTCATATGATCCTCAAGCTAAAAGTAGACAAAGACCTTCCCAAGGGCAGACAGAGAGAGAGAAAGTCTTCCCCTAGAACCAGCACCCTGAATTTGGACTTCTTGCTTCCTAAACTGTGAGAAAATACATTTCTGCTTGTTAAAGCCACCAACTTGTAGTATTTCTGTTACAGCAGCCCTAGATAACTAAGACAAGGTTGCTTCATGTACATTTATTCATAAATAATTATATATATTCATAAAATAAATATTATATATTTAGTCACACATATGTCTGTGTGTATGTAAATGTGTGTACACACTTACACACATTCACACATAAATATGGGTCTCAAGCAGAGGTGGGAATCTGTTTGACGAACCTTCTCCTGTGAGACTGGGGCTTCCAGGGCCTGGCTGTTTGATAATATAGCATATTCATCAGCTGCTGGGAGTCACCATAGAGAGGGAAGAGCTGTGGCTGCGGAAGGGTGATGGCAATGACTGGAGTGATTTCCCAGAGTGCACTGCACGGGTAGGATACAGGGCCCAAGAGGAGGACCTGACTGAGCTATAGAAATAGGCGGACATAGGTTCCATGGGTCTAGTTGCAGAGATAAGTTAGAAGATGGTGGGAAGAGCAAGAGAAATTTCCCTCCAGATTGCTTCTCTGCTCTCAGCAAAATAGGAAGCAGTTTTATCTGCTGGGAGTGAGGATGGAGGAGGCCCTGGAGGTTTGAGGAAAGAGGATGGGAGTGGAAGAGAGGAGAGCTAACGGAAGAGGGGTTGCAGGCTTGCTCCAGTTGCCGTCAACTCTGACTCATGGCGACCCCACATGTGCAGAGTAGAACTGTTCTATAGGGTTTTTGAGGCTGTGACCTTTCGGAAGCAGATCACCAGGCCTGTCTTCCAAGGCACCTCTGGGTGAGTTTGAACCACCAACTTTTTGGCTAGTAGTCAAGTGCTTAACCGTCAGGCCACGAGGGCTCCTTTGAGGGTAGTGGCTGTGAATTTAAAGTGCAAAATGAATATCCTGGCAGCTAAACACTGCTAAAGCCAAATGCACCACTAAATTCCCCAGCCCTGGTTAAGTCCAAATATCCTGTCACTGGGATAGTTCGGTGAAGGTAGAGGGGTACAGGGGAGTGGGCAGTATATTTGTGGTAGCAGAATATTGAACCCAAAGGTGTTCACATGCTTATCCCAGAACTTGTGAATATGTGACCTTACACAGTAAAAAAAGGACTTGTTGTTATGTGCTGTGGAGTCGGTTCCGACTTATAGCAACCCTATAGGACAGAGTAGAACTGCCCTGTCGGGTTTCCAAGGAGCGGCTGGTGGATTCGAATTGCCGACCTTTTGGTTAGCAGCCTGAGCTTTCAACCACTTTGGCACCAAACCCATTAAAAAAAAAAAAAAACATGGCATCCAGTCAATTTCACCTCATAGCGACCCGATAGGACAGAGTAGAACTTCCTCATAGGGTTTCCAAGGAGCAGCTGGTGGATTCGAACTGCTGATCTTTTGGTTAACAGCTGAACTCTTAACCACTACGCCATCACGGTTTCCAAAAAAGGATTTTGAGGTGGGGAGATTATCATGGATTACTGGAGTGGACCCAAACTAATCACTTAGGTCCTTAAAGAGGAGAACTTTTCCTGCTGTGGTCAGAGGGAGATATAATTATGCAGGAATGATCAGGGAGATGCCATGTTGCTGGCTCTGAAGATGGAGGAGGGGCCATGAGACAAGGCATGTGCGTGGCCTCTAGGAGCTGGAAAGGGCAAGGAAACAGATTCTCCCCTAGAGTCTCCAGAAGTAAGGAATTCCTGCCAACTTCTTCATTTTAGCCTAGCGAGACCTATTTTGGCCTTCTGAGCTCCAGAACTGTAGGATAATAAATTTATGTTATTTTAAGCCACAAAATCTGTGTAACAGTAGAAAACTAATACAGTATCCAAGGAAACGATTATAATCATGGACTATGGAATCTGAATTGGATAAGAAGATGCATTAAGAAAAAATGGAAAAGACTTACATTTTCCTTGAATAAGAAGTCAATAATATCTATAAATTCAATGTGATTCCAAAAAAAAGTACCAAAAGACTTTTTTTTTTTAACAACAATTTAGGGTTTTGGATTTAGCTAAATTAATCTCAGCTTCCTGTGGGAGAATAAGTATGTGAGGACAGTGTTGTTGTTGTGGGGTGCCGTCAAGTCAATTTTGACTCATAGTAACCCAGTGTGACAGAGTGGAACTGCCTCATAGAGTTTTCTTGGCTGTAATCTTTATGGAAACAGATGGCCAGGCCTTTTTCCTGCAGAGCCACTGGGTGGGTTTGATCTGCCAACCTTTCGGTTAGCAGATGAGTACTTAACAATTTTGCCACCAGGGGGAAATCTAATAAAGAGGTCTAATGGAGATCATCCCTATCTGTTTAATAAATGTGCCATAAAACTAAAGGAATTAAAAGAATACTGTACTGCCTTAGGAATAGACAGGCAGATCAGTGAGAGAGAATAGAGTTCAATAATTGACCCAAATATGTATCAGAATTTATTATATGATAAATATACTTTTCTTGTGAGGGAAGAAAAGATAGATTATTACAATGTCTGAGACAATGGGATAACCATGGGGGGAAGAAGCTGGATTCAGACCTTATTTCTTTCATCAAAATAATTTGATACGGAATCCATATTTGAAGATTAAACAAATAAACTATAAATGCACCCGATGAAAATGTAGCTGGAGGGTTATGTATTTTTAGAAAACTTTCTTAGAAGACACACTATCCAGAAAATATGAAGAGAAGTAACAAATTTCACTACATAAAACAATAGAATTTTCTCTGTGGCAAATAAATAAAAATAAAAAGATGAATTAGCAGCATACTTGACAAACAAAAGACTAATTTCTTTACTATTTAAAGCTTTACAAATTAGAAATTAATATGAAAAAGAGAAATAAATTAAAATACAGGCAAATTACAGACCTCTTACAGGAAACCCTGGTGGTGTGGTTAAGAGCTGCTTGCGGCTGCTAACCAAAAGGTCCGCAGTTTGAATTTTGTTTGTTTGTTTGTTTCCTTGGAAACCGTAGGGGGCAGTTCTACTCTCCTGTAGGGTCACTATGAGTCAGAATCGACTCGAGGGCAGCAGGTTTTACAGGAAAAGAAATACAAATGGTTTATAAATATTGGAAAAGACACTCAGCCTCATATTCATTAAAGAAAAGCAAGCTAAAACAACAAGATTTTTTTTCTCCAGTTAAGATTGTTGTTACTTTATGTGCTATCGAGTCAGTTCTGACTTTACCCCATGTAAGCAGAACGAAACAATGCCTGATCCTTCGCCATCCTCACAATTGCTGCTGTTTGAGCCCATTGTTGCAGCTACTTTGCCAGTCCATCTCGGTGGGGGTCTTCTTCTCACTAACCCCTTACCTTACCAAACATGATGTCCTTCTCCAGGGACTGATTCCTTCACAAGAGCATTTCCAAAGTACGTGAGACGAAGTCTCACCATCTTCGCTTCTAAGGAGCAAGACAGATTTATTTGTTCTTCTGGCAGTCTATGGTATATATTCAATATTCTTTGCCAACACCATAATTCAGAGGCATTAATTCTTCTTCAATCTCCCTTTTTCTTTGTCCAGCTTTCGCATGTATATGAGGTGACTGAAAATACCATGGCTTGGGTTGAGAAATTAAGCAAAATCTAATGGCTAGCATGAACTTACATTTAAAAAAAAAAACTTTTTTTTTTCGTTTTTTTTTTTTTCATATAGCCACGATTTATTCATTCATTCATCCAAAACACATCAACAGATTACTTTTTATATATTGGATATCATGTAAGGCTCAATTAATACTATTTTGATAACAGTTTAGTACAAAGGGTTTAAGGCAGGGTTTAGCAAACTGGTCCATGGGCTGAATTGAGCTCAAGACCTGTTTTTGTAAATCAAGTTTTATGGACACACAGCCACACACATTCACTTACAAGTTGTCTGTGGCTGCTCTGCAGCAGCAGAATTGAGTAATAGTGAAAGACCGTATGTCTCCAAGTCTCAAATATTTACTATCTGTTCCTCTACAGGAAAAATTTGCTCATCTAAGGTAAGCTAAAAGGAAGTGACTGATTTCCATCACCAGCAGTATTGCAGGACAGCATAGGCAATATGACTTAACCTCATTATATCGTGAACAAGTACTTAAAGTCAAATGATTCCATAAGAGTGAAATGCATATTCATGTTTTCTCTCGTGCTGGTTTTTTTTTTTCCTAGCCTCAGTTAATTTCTGATATCACAATTGAGAAAGGCTTTGTCTGTGTTTTTTTTTAAACACTGAATGAGGAATGGCTGATGGTTTAAGAAAAAGTGGACAATAGTCCAATAAAAGTGTACCCTGAGGCCTCAAAATTGCTAATTGTATTGTTTCCTTATAAATTGGTCCCACAACTCAATGAAATTGAGCAAATGATATTCTTGGTCAGCCACTTTTTTTGCAGCTGTCTTCTGTTTGTGATTTAAATGTTGATTTAGAAAAAGGGTAACCTGGTGTGCAAGGCTGAGGCTTGCATGTTTATCTAACAACCCTAGACAGAAATTATAACTGCCCCCTCTGCTGTTATCCTTGCTGGCAATGCCTAGTTGAAGAGATAATATGTTAGAACTATTCATCAACATTTTTTGTGTAACAATGATGTATGAAGCCTGGGGCAGAATCCATAAACTCCACCGTAGGTAGAATAGAAATGCAGATAACAAACAAACACCATCAAATAGGGTGATCAAAGAATAATGTTAGGCCACTGGACTTAAAGGCCCTCCGCAATATCTGTATAGTGTGAGCTGTGGAGCTAATCATATCTTCTAAGTATCCCCCATCAACTTTTCCAAGATCCTCTCATATAAGGAATGATTTCCTGTGGGTAGGGCTATGTCTTATTTGTCTTTGAATCTTCAGCGCTGGGTACAGTGACTGACACACCACTGTCTCTCGGCAGAAGTAAATGGATGAATAAATGAATGCACGCATGAATACTCTCCATTAAAATTAAGATCCTTCTTTCATTCCTCACTGTTTCTAAAGAGTATCGTCTTTTTCTCATTTTCCCCAATAATGATTTTGAAGCAGCCTCTTGCTTGCCTACTGTTTCACCCCATGCCGACTTCGTTTCCAGCTTTGACTGATGGCCTCATAGGGTTGCTATCATGAAGTAATGATGCAGTGAATTAATGATATCATGATTAAATGAAGCAATAACCCTAATGAGCTTATAAAACAGACAAACAAAAAAAGAAGCCCCGGTGGCGCCTTATAAGCTCCCAATAAAAGATATCTATCAATTTTTTTTTATCACCATCATCATTATCATCACCATATTGCTTTGTCTTGTGTCTGTCCCTTCTTTTGTCTTGAGACTGCCCCCCACCCTAGGTCACTCCATTATTACGTCTCACATGAATTGTAGCCATGGATACACTCCACCTGCTTTCCTCCATTCAGAGATTCTCCCTCATTCTGCTCACTATGCTTAAGACCACCAGAGTAGTCTTCAACCACAGAAGCTACTCCCTTGTTGGAAAAAAACAAATCTCCCCAGGCTCCCCATTGCCTACTGATCTATCAAAGCCATTTACAGTACTATTTCATAAAAAAGAAGAGGTCCATTTTGTTTGCAGCCTGTTCTTAGGATGCACTGCAGACTTGAGTTTGTCTTAGAGCAGTGGGTTTTAAACGTTTTGTCCACAATCCACAGTGCGACATACATTTTACATCTCAACCCAGGAAACACACAAACCTAACAATGCTTATCTTTATCAGAGATACATTTTTATATTCTCTGCAATATTCTGACTTGATTTCATTTTCTTTTTTTTAATAATTTTTATTGTGCTTTAAGTGAAAGTTTACAAATCAAGTCAGTCTCTCACACAAAAACTTATATACACCTTGCTACATACTCCCAATTACTCTCCCCCTAATGAGACTGCCCGTTCCCTCCCTCCGCTCTCTCTTCTCGTGTCCAATTTACCAGCTTCTAACCCCTCTACCTTCCCATCTCCCCTCCAGGCAGGAGATGCCAACATAGTCTCAAGTGTCTATTTGATCTAAGAAGCTCACTCCTCACCAGCATCCCTGTCCAACCCATTGTCCAGTCCCTTCCATGTCTGAAGAGTTGCCTTGGGAATGGTTCCTGTCCTGGGCCAACAGAAGGTCTGGGGGCTGTGACCACCGGGGTCCTTCTAGTCTCAGTCAGACCATTAAGTCTGGTCTTTTTATGATAATTTGGGGTCTATATCACACTGCTCTCCTGCTCCCTCAGGGGTTCTCTGTTATGTTCCCTGTCAGGGCAGTCATTGGTTGTAGCCGGGCACCATCTAGTTCTTCTGGTCTCAGGATGATGTAGTCTCTGGTTCATGTGGCCCTTTCTGTCTCTTGGGCTCGTAATTGCCTTGTGTCCTTGGTGTTCTTCATTCAACTTTGATCCAGGTGGGTTGAGACCAATTGATGCATCTTAGATGGCTGCTTTGATTTCATTTTCTAAAATATGCTAATCTTGAACCACTAAATTTTCATGAGCCACGGTTTTAATAGGACAGTCTTGGAAGGTAGATGGAATAGGGAACAGGCAAGAAGAAAACAATAAAAAATATCAGTGTGGAAAACTTTTAGTTGTTCTTTGCTGTGGCTCTTAGGGCCTTGTAAGATGGATGAGGCATTCAGTTTTTATGTGTTGTTGTTGTGTGCCATCGAGTCAATTCTGACTCATAGCGACCCTATAGGACAGAGTAGACCTGCCCCATAGGGTTTCCAAGGAGTGGCTGGTGGATGCAAACTGCTGACCTTTTGGTTAGCAGCGGAGCCCTTAACCGCTGCATCACCAGGGCTCCTCAGTTGCTCTAGGGAAATACACCTGAGGCATGTAGCGCCTTCTATCTCTAGAGTGCATCTCTGGGAGTGTCACCCAGGGGGCTTTCTGCACTGCTTGTTGCTATCTCTCATGATAAGAAGCTGGGATACATCCTGGGGGAGGTATGTGGGGCTTTATAGTCTAGCTGCAACAAAGGATACAGCGATGTGTTGAAAGTAGTCCATATGCTCCAGGGGTTTCTAGGCACAGATGCATTCATTATGTTAGAAGGTAGAGCAGTGGATATGATCTGCCCAAGTTACCTTTGGTGACCCCTCTAGATAGAGGCTGCCTCATCCACCTAGTCAGATAAAAGCCAGAGGTGATAGAGAGGCTGCCCTGTAAGTTCTTTTGTAATTTTCTTCTTGGATACTGTCCAGAACCCGAGGGCCTTTACCATGTCAAGTTCTCAAGTACGCGCTGCCATCTAATTCCAGGCTGGGGCCAAGGAGGCAGCCACGCAGTAGTGTGCTATTCTTTAAGCCATAAACTCCGGGCCTCGGTATTCACAGTCGGCTCCCTTTATGTTCTCAGACAGTATAGTTTTCTGTCCAAAATCTTGTCTCCACTGGTCACATTTACACATATTTATGTAACTTAGTTGAAGCAGCAACTACTATTGCCCAAGGTTTTGGCATCTTGAACAAAACTTTTGTCACTGCAGTTTCTGAAGTATTCTGGCACAGTTCAAAGATTTCAAGACTACACTGTTCTCTCTGTTGGGATCATGGCCCAAAAGTAAACTTGATAATTACAAAGAATGTCTCATCCTTGAAATATGAATAGGAACTTCTTCCATTTTTGTTTTTCCCTTGAATTCCCCATGAGCAAAATAAAGGCAAGTAAGTATTAATTGAAATTAAATACTGAATGCTTTTTTAAATCAACTTGGGTGTTCTTGATAATATACAGATTTTTTTTATTAGTGAGTAAAGGAGCCCTGATGGCGCAGTGCTTAAGCGCTCAGCTGCTAACTGAAAGGTCGAAGGTTCAAACCCACCAGCCGGTTCGCAAGAGAAAGATGTGGCAATCTGCTTCCATAAACATTTACAGCCTTGGAAACCCTATGGGGGCAGTTCTACTGTGTCCTATAGGGTTGCTATGAGTCAGAAGCCACTCAACTGCGGCAAGGTTTTGGTTTTTTAGTGGGTGATTACTACATTTTTACAAATGGAAAGCTCTGGAAGAGTCATTTAAGAAGTCTTCACTCAAGACAGGAATGGGCAAACTATAGCTCACAGGCCAAATCCGGCCCACTGCCTTTTTTTCTAAATGAGTTTTATTAAAACACAGCCATGCCCATTCGCTTCTGTATTGCCTATGGCTGCTTTGATGCTAAAATGATAGAACTGAGTAGTTTTGACAGAGACTGGATAGCCCACAAAGCCTTACCAACTGGACCTTTACAGAAAAAGTTTGGCAACCTCTGATTAGTATATTTTTGTGTAAATAACGCGTGCCTTCTATGTTTGTTTGCCAACCACTCCCTCCCCCCCATGAGGTATTTTCAGAAATTAAACACAGTTGCTGTAAAAAAAAATTAGCACAGCATGCTTAGGAAAATACCTTGAGCGGGGACGGAGTGGTTGGCAAACAAGCAGAAAGCACTCATTATATGAGTAAAAATATGGTAATATCAATTTGATATAGTAATTTATAGTTATTATCCATGCAGTTGATCAGCTCTCCTATCCATTTAAATTTCTTCACTGTCTTAATATTATTTTGTAATAGTTGAATGCTTTTCAATGATCAGATCTTTGTGACCCTCAGATATTTCAGTGTTTATATTACATGTGATCAAATATCTTTTCCAAGTAGGAAAAGTGCCCTTGGTGGTACTTAACAAGAAAGAAAAGTTAATATTATTATTATGAGTTGTTTAAATCACTGATGTCACCATTCAGTTTATAGGTATGTAAGTTAGACATTAAAATAAGTGACTTTAACAATAAGTCTTCAGTTTGGGTCATTAGATTTATTATTACCATCTGGTTTGATAACTGAGAAGTTACCAATACTTACCTTTAAAGACTTTATTTACTTATTTGCAGATCTAGAGTTCTTTGCAATACTAAAAAAAAAAAAAAAAAAAAATTTTTTTATACTATACTCCCTTATGTTTATTATACTCCCTTATCTTAGATCCCACCCAACACACATAAATTCAGAACTTCTAGTATCGTCTTTTCTTAAGATTGCCTGGCATCATGTAACACAGCTGATGTAAACGTAAGTAAAAAACATCCCACAACAGAGTTTTGGATTATCTACTCATAAGATACTTTGCCTGCAAATGATGGAAAATCAATCAAACATGGATGAAATAATAAAGAAATCTATTATTTTATTTTATAAAGAGGTAGGCTAATTCTAGGGCTCATTTATTCAGTGACTCCACTGTTCCTCTCTGCCATCCTTAGGGGGTCCCCTTGTCTTTGATTGGCTTCCCTCATCACAAAATGGCTGCAGCAGCCACTTGCATATAGCAGCCCCTACTCATACGGCAGCATTAAGAGGCAGAGAAGAGCAATGACTCCTCTGCATATAACTTTTTAAGAACAGAGAAGGATTGTCACTGCTGCCTCCCAGTAGACTTCTCTTCCTTTCTCACTCCTTAGAATCCCAGTACTGGCAAGTGGAAAGAAATCACTGGGATTGGCTTGAACTAAGATTCCTTTCCTGAGGCTGGGATGAGGACCCATCCTAGGGTACGTGACAACGTGGAGGGTCAACACCCAACAAAGTTGGGACTCTGACTGTAAGAAAGAAGTTAGGGGGCGTTGGAGGGGATCAAAACTATTGGTGTACAGTACTTAATGGCAGTGTCATCTTCTGCCATTGCAGGCAAGCAATAGGGAGGAAACTATCCCTAGATTCATTTGCTCTAGTGCTTAGCAGTGTGCTATATGGAGACCTGCTGTCCAATAAATATCTGACAAACGAAATGAAATGGATTAACCATCCAACCCCTAGGTCATTTATTTATATATATAACCACCAGTAAATCAGCTGCCTTAGAGTAGATTCTGACTCTTGGTTACCCTACATGTGACAGAGTAAAACTATGCTCCATAGAGTTTTCAATGGCTGATTTTTTCAAAGTCGATCACCAGTCCTTTCTTTTGAAGCACCTCTGGGTGGGTTTGAACTGCCAACCTTTCCGTTAGTAGTAGAATACTTAAACATTTGTGTCACCCAGGGAGTCTATGTGGTGCTTCTACATCGTATAGAATTGCTTCAAATGGCACAAAGAATAATCAAAACCAAAGAGTTTAAGATGAAAGGATGAGGGGCCAGTTAGTGCTTCATCTGATCGGGTCGTGTGTCCAGTCACTGTATCTGAGAGAGCCGTTTTAGTGTGAACAGCTGTCAGAAATGTTGAGGAGTCCCCAAGGCTCGAAGTCTATGGTTGAAGGATATTTTGATTTCCTTCCTAGTTGTCCATTATAAAACAATATCTGTCAAGAGAAAGTAGGTAGGATTAGCGCCTTACACGGGTCAACACTCATCACACTGTGTGTAGACATCATGGTCTGACTCTCCCTTTTCAAGTTGACCTACATGCTTTGGCTTTAAAACACCTAATGACGAAACTGCCATGATTGGGGGTTTAGTTTTCTTGAATAACAGTCTAGGGTATTTCTTTGAGATAAGCGATTTTGGTCTTTTTCTTCTCCCACCTACTTTCTTTCCTTTACTGTCCAGGGAAGAAATATACCTTAAGGAAATGACTTGCCAAAACCCATTTTTCTGACTCTGATATTTGGAAACTTCTGTCTCTGCAAATACAACACTGAGACTAAGTTGAAAGTATTGTTTTCCATTCAAGGAATGTGCGATGAGAGATACAAATCCGGGAGCCTGGAAGCACAGAGCAGCTCCTGACTCAGGAAAAGACAGCAGCAGGCCTACCCTTGGGGGACATGTGCTTACAGCTTTTCTCCCTTTTTTCTCATAGCACTTGAATGTGGAAAAAATGACAGCAAGTAAAAGATCCTTCTAGGGCATAATTTGATCATGGCCAGTTGTTAGAGCAAGCAGTGATTACAAAGAACGCTTGGTTAAGGAAAAAACCATAGTTGAGCTTTTAAACCCCTGGCATCCCAACCATGAGATCAGCTTCCCTTCCTCACGTTTTGACAGAAGAAGGAGCCACAGTAACCAAATCAAATATCTTAATGATTTTCTGTAATAGAAAAACACGGGCTTTATGGCTCAAGAATCAACACGGTTTCCTTTTTCCTCTTGAGGATGATGGAGAAATCATCCTAGAACTAATTACCTTCCCAAAGTCGTTTACACAAAATGGAAATGGTTTCTTAATGTTTAATTTAGCTGGAAGCATGGCGATTTCCAGGAGTTGAGTCTCTTTACAGCAGTGACGGACTCACAGAGTGTTCTTCTCTTTAACCACAGCTTTGACGATTTCACCACCCCTTTTAGGGCATTTCACGAGTACTTTTGGGAGCCTCATCCCTAAAGAGAGGCATCTCTATTACTTAAGAATACCATAACACATTTCCCTGGGGAAATGTAGACAGTTTAGGAACAGATATTGGAAAACCTTTGCCCGCAAGGTACTAGCATAAAAACCAAACCTTTTGCCATTGAATTGATTCCAACTCATAGTGACCATATAGGACAGAGTAGAACTGCCCTATAGGGTTTCCAAGGAGTGGCTGGTAGATTTGAAACTGCTGATCTTTTGGTTAGCAGCTTAGCTCTTATCCACTGCACCACCAGGGCTCCTAGCAGGATAAAGAACCCTGTTTTAAATCATTGGGATTCGCAACAAGAAAAATTGAGCCAATCACCCTGCTCCTCCCTGCCTTCCAATCTTTCAATGATCTAAAATGAGCTCCAAAGTTGAGTCAATGGTAGGGCCAGTTTGGGCTTGAATGCATCATTTTCTCCTTTTCCCATGTAGGTTGTTTGCTTCTCGAATTCTTACTGCCACCCTCTTCAACTCTGGTCCCCCCCTGAATTTGCACTTTTCTCATCTTTTTGCACCAATAGAATTCTTGCTGGATAAAGGATTGGACTACAAGGAATAAAACGTAAGGGGGCTTAAGATAATGAGAAGAGAACATTTCCTAGACTAAGCAGTCACTATATGACTTAATAGGGGAGACCCCATGACCAAAAGGCAAAGGCCCCTGAGAAGTGTAACCAATTCGTCCTTTAAGATTGAACTCAAACATTAGCCTTTACAAGCAGAGCTGGGGGCAGCCTTCTGTCTTCTATCCTGCTGTTGCTAGGTGCCATCAAATCAGTTCTGACTCATAGCGACCCTGTGTACAACAAAACAAAACACTGCCTGGTCTGCCGCCATCCTCACAATTGTTGCTATGTTTGAGCCCATTTTTGCAGCCACTGTGTCAGTCCATCTCATTAAGGGTCTTCCTCTTTTTCACTGACCCTCTACTTTACCAAGCATGATGTCCTTCTCCAGGGACTGACCCCTCCTGATACCAGGTCCAAAGTAAGCGAGATGAAGTCTCACCATCCTCGCATCTCCTAAGAGCATTCTGGCTGTGCTTCCTCCAAGGCAGATCTCTGTCCTACCATCTAGTAAATGCCTCCACTGAAGCAAGTCTTCATTTTGTTTTAATTAGGTTTCCACGTATCTGACTCTAACACTCAATTATGAGTTCCTCAAAGGTTGGGATAGTGTCCATTCATCTGGGTCCCTAGCACCTAGAACAGGGTGTGTGTTTAATCAATGTTGGTGGAAGGATGGATGAGTCTACTTTCTAGGAGGAAGTTGACATTTAAACAGATAACTATTATATAGGAAATAATATTTCCAAGCCAAGGAGATCCATCATGTTTTATGACATCACATCCCTGGACAGAGCATACTTACTTTAGAATAGAGAAGAGCTCCCTGCTTCGGCTCCCCTTCAAAATCTCTGGGGTCCATTGTAGTTCAACTCTTAGTCCAGAGCATTGCACTGGTCCCATTGGTCCCGTGTCCTGGGCTTGCTGGACACTTTCCCTACTGAGTGACCACGGTGGCCATTTTCCTGGGTAGCACCTTCCTCCTCCCTTCTCTCAGGGCTCCTCTCCCTCCCATTTCTTGGCATGGACTTTGGATATGAAGAAGGCAAGTCAAAGTAGCAGGGACAGTTTTGAGTTAATTCCCCTGATGGTGGTAGCAGCACTCAGTGGCTCCAATGTCCTGTCAAATCTTTCCTGGGGTTTGATTTTGACTGGTGTTTTGATGGTCCAGCTCTCTTAGTCCCTATGTGCCTTCCAAGGTTCTCTAGTTTTCTATCACTTTTGCATGTTCCCCAATATCCTTCCAATAAATTACTTTTTCTACTGAAGTTATCTAGACTTGATCTTTATTGTTTCCATCCAAGAACCTTGATTAGTACAGGAATCTATTTTTCAAGCTCTCAGGCCTAGCTTGATAAAATATTTTTAATAAAATGTAAAGTATATTTTAAAATGTGAATTATATGAGATGATACAATCTATAGGAGTCCATGGGTAGAGCAAACAGTTAATGCACTTGGCTACTAACTGAAAGGTTGACAGTTCGAGTCCACCCAGAGTTGCCTCAGAAGAAAGGCTCGGCGATCTACTTCTGGAAAAATCAGCCATTGAAAACCCTGTGGAAGACAGCTCTACTCTCACACACATGGGGTCACCATGAGTCAAGGTCACCATGAGTTGGGGTTGACTCCATGGCAACTTGTTTATACAATCTATGGATGTTCTGTAAAATTATTTTTACAAAAATTGTATTTTATCCTTTACTACAACTAAAATTTATTCTTTCATTTTATTCACTTTCCTTATTGAGGGTTCTGAAGACATGGACCTCCCAAAAATAAGGCAAATCAGATATTTTATTTCCGGTATGGAACAGAAGGTCTATTAAAGAACTAAAAATATTATCAGTGGCTCCCAATGCTTGGGGTCATTTATCGTGCCTCTACTCCACATCTGATGCTTTTCCAGTGATAAATCTTAGTCTAGCAAGTCAACATTTAATCGTTACGATACGTCATCTCTGAGGCAGGCACTAGTTCATTAGTTTCTTAGTGTCCAGACAAACACTCATGCTCCCATTCTTGAGAGTCAGGAATTCTGGGTGGAAAACTCTATTTCCATTATCTTTTCTAGCAATGAGAAGGTAATAGAAGATGCCAGGATGAAATATCTGTTATTCCAAAGGAATAGACTCTTCAGTTATTCCACACTTTGGAAAACATTTTTGAAGAAAAATAAATTTTAAAAAAGCGATCTAAATGCAAAAGTCATACGAAGAATGAGGTTACATTTATCACAGCCTGACATACTGCATGTTTATTTATTTTCTGCCTATTTTTTTATTCCCTTAGAATAGATCGGGATTTGGTTTTGATTTGGATTGTGTTTTATCTCCAGCCCCTACAATAATGCTGGCATCAAGTAGACACTTAATATTACCTATGTTTTTATAGAAGCTATAATATGTAACAATGCTATAATTAAAGATATAATAAACTGATAATGACAAAAGTAGACCATTTATAAATAGTTGTTAAATAAGTGAATGAATGAGTGAACCAATGTCTAATTTTATGTTACACTTTCAGTTTTTGGTGGGAACGATCAGGGTCTTTAAAAATTATGGGCAACTGTCTGAACTTAACTCTGGATATTGATTAAGAACTCTGTACTTGGAGAGGATCTTGGTTAATGGAGTAACAGAAACATTTTCTGCTCACTCATTATCCATGTGCTTCCCCACATTTCCCAGAACTGAAATGGGGCCAAGGAACTTGCCTGGCCAATAGACTGTGGATGAAAGTGACAGGTGACCTTTCTGGATCAAAGCATTTAAGAGCTAGTACACAACCCATGGCGCAAGGGTTAAGCATTCCACCGCTAACCGAAAGGTCAGCAGTTCGAACCCACCAGCCATTCTGCGGGAAAAAGATGTGGCAATCTGCTCCTGTAAAGATTCCAGCCTTGGAAACCCTATGGGGCAGTTCTTCTCTGTTCAGTAGGGTCGCTATGAGTCACAACCGACTCAATGCCCTCTAGTTCCCTCTCCTCCCCTGCCATGGCAACCATGGAGGCCACTTGTTCCCGATGGTACAACTACAAGAAGGTTGAGCATCTGTGGACCACTTCTTGAATGACTGTGTAGTGGGAAGCCCTACACACCTACCTTTGCAGACTCAAGTGTAACCTAGCGTACTCTTACACAGAACTACGTAGAATGCCCAGCTATACGATGCTGGGTAAACCAGTTGCCATCAAGTTGACTCCAAGTCATGGCGACCTCATGTGTGTCAGAGTAGAACTGTGCTCCATAGGATTTTCAATGGCTGATTTTTTGGAAGTAGATCAACAGGCCTTTCTTCTGTGGTGCCTCTGGGTGGACTCAAACTTCCAACCTTTTTGTTAGCAGCCGAGTGTATTAACCATTTGCACCACTATTACTGATTAAAGATAACTCATAAAATATGTAACTATTTTGAGGTTTTTGAATATCTCATAGAAGTAGTTTCATGGTCTAGCTGAAGTTTAATTTTTTTTTAATTTACTGAAAAATGATGGCAACACAAAGAACAGCTCAGATTTCATAAACTCTAAGATTTAGGAGGATTGTCAGACAATCTAATCACCCACCTATGAAAACATTACCAGGGCCATAAAAACAAATCTGGTCAAGCTTCTTAGCCGTCCTCGTCCTTCCCAGCAAACGTGGAACATTGAAATGGCAGACCTAGTGATCAACTTACATCGGCCTAGATGCATGTTTTCTTTCAGATCCTGGAGATAAGAACAGGAGATTATTTCAGTAGTTTCAGCTGGACCAGAAACTCTGGCTTGTGAATTACCTCCGTTCTAGACATGAAATTGAGCTCCCCAATCTGTGGATTTCAGAAGGACTTGACTGGATGGCAACAGGTTTGGTTTTTTTGGTTTGGTTTCTGTGAGCAGAATTTCCCAGTCCCAGCACATGTCATAAAAAGAAAAAAGATTATCTTCTTTGAAATCTTTCACTGGTAAAATTTGCTCTGGACGGCATTAATTTTTTGGATGTTTTTCTGAATAAATACAAATAAGCATTATTAACGATGCCAAGTTTTCAGGCAAAATATATTGCTTCATCTTTTTCAGTTGAAAACACCAATTATTCAGAGACTTTCCTATTTGAGATTGATAGCTGAGCCTCGTATCACTTCTCCCTCTTCAATTCTCTTTTGTATCATTTGAAAGTAATCTCTGCTTGTAAACAGACACTCTCCTTTACTTCCTTTTAAATAGTCAAGATGCAACTCATGCAGAACACCAAATAAATGTCATTTTTTCCCCTCTGGACTTAGTAACCATATAAGGTAAAGTGTCCATTTTCTGAGCTAAAGGAAGTTAAAAATCAGAAAAGCAAAGAAATCTCTAGAACTTATCACTCATTTTCTCCAGAAACACTTATCGAGTGCTTACCGAGAGCCCTGTACTGCTAGGAGTTCACGGGGCACCTCTGGGCACAGTAGAAAATGGCGCCACCTCCAGGGAGGCCAGTTACAATCAGATGTCTCTTTTCTCATGTGCTTTTGGCAGTTGTGTTTCTAGCTTTTGCTACAACACATTCAGTGTTTGAGAGAAAGGGCTTTTTTTTTTTTTAACTACTTAAAGGGAAAACTTCTCCTGCAATAATTTTAGATTTATAGAAAAATTGCCAAGGTGATACAGTGTTTCTTTATGTCCCTCACCTGTCGTTGTTGTTGGGTGCCATCAAGTTGATGCAGCCTCATAGTGAGTGACCCCATGTGACAGAGTAGAACTGCCCCACAGGTTTTCTAGGCTGTAATCTTTACGGAGCCCTAGTGGTGCAATGTTTAAAGCCCTCGGCTACTAACCTAAAGGTTGTGTTTTGAACCCACCAGCTGCTCTGCGAGAGAAAGATGTAGCAGTCTGCTTTTGTAAAGATTACAGAATTGGAAACCCTATGGGACAGTTCTTCTATAGGGTTGCTTATGAGTCAGAATCAACTTGATGGTAGCGGGTTTTTTTAGTCTTTACGGAAGCAAATTAGAGTTTTCTCCTACAGAGCCACTGAACAGGTTCAAACTGCCAATCTTGCAGTTCGCATATGAGCGCTTCACTATTGCGCCACCAGAGCTCCTTGCCCCTCACCTAGTTTCCCCTAATGTTAACATCTTATATAATCATGGTACATTTGACACACCTAAGAAACCAATATTGGTACATTGCTGTCAGCTAAATTCCAGACCGTATTCAGATTTCACTAGTTTGCCCGATAATGTCCTTTCTCTGTTCCAGGATCCCATCCAGGATACCACATTGCATTTAGCTGTGAATCTTTTTTTTTTTTTTTTAACAACAAACGTTGATTACCGCACACAGTTTCTGGGAGCATCTTAGCTAGATGGCTCTCGCTTAGGGTCTCTCATGTGGTTGTATGTAGTCAGGCTGTCAGCTGAGGCTGCAGTCATTTGAAGGCTTGACTGAGGCTGGAGGATCCGTTTCCAAACTAACTCATGGGGCTGTTGGCTGGAGGCTTCAGCTCCTCACTACGTAGCCTTCTCCATAAGGTTGCTTATGACGTGTCTTCTCCCAGAATGAGTGCTAAAAGATAGAGAGAGAGAGATTAAGAGAGAAAGAGAAAGAGCAAGATGAAAGCCACAATGAACGGTGCTTTGCTGAGGTAGCTCATTCCATTGGTAAACAGTTCCATTTGCTGGGAAACCTGTTTTCCTATAATTTCTTCCTGAATCCTTATTCTAGCCCATGAAAGGCTAGCCAGTAAGTCTCTTCATCCACCATGTTTAGTACTCTAAACCCTTTGCCATCGAGTCTATTCCAACTCATAGCCACCCTATAGGACAGAGTAGAACTGCCCCAAAGGGTTTCCAAGGAGCGGCTGGTAGATTCCGACTGCCGACCTTTTGGTTAGCAGCTGAATGCTTAACTACTGTACCACCGGGGCTCCATTTAGTCCTCTAAATAATAGGAAAGAACTATGGTTGGTGTCTTTCACACAACCGTTCATCGTCAGACACTGTTCCAGACATCATCTTGACCCTTTGAAAGGAGAAAAAACACTGCATACAAAGAATTGAAGGCTATTTGCTCAAGGGACTTGCTTTATCCCCCACTTCTAGTCCCTCAGTGGTGCAAATGGTTAGTGCACTTGGCTGCTAACTGAAGGGTCGATGGTTTGAGTCTACCCAGAAGCACCTCAGAAGAAAGGCCTGGCAGTTTACTTCCCAAAAAATCAGCCATTGAAAACCCTATGAAGCACAGTTCTACTCTGACACACATGGGGTCGCCATGAGCCAGAATTGACTCGAGGGTAACTGTTTTTCTTTGGTAGCCTTAGGAAGTTGGTAGAAAGATAACTATAGGCAGACTCACGTCTCCTTACAAATTGAAGGAAATGGTACTGTGTCGAAAGTTCAACCTGACATATAAGGCTCAACAATTTGTAACCGTTTTATATTGTTCTAGTTAAAGTAGAAACTGAGGTTGGTAAAGGTTGAGCATTGTGACAAGTGGGGAAATATGAATGTCTTTGTCATTTGGGCTTCACAGGGTTTGAACTCATGGCTGCTCTCCAGGTGGACTAATGCATATAACAGGGTGATTTTTCCCCTTAGGGAACATTTGACAAAGACTGGAGACATTTTGGAGGAATAGGGAGAAGTGCTCCTGGCATCTAGTGGGCGAAGGCCCCGGAAGACACTATACATCCTAAACACCCTGCAGTGCACAGGGCAGCCCCCAGATCAAAGAATCATCCAGCCCCAGATGACAATAGTGCCCTGGTTGAGAAACCTTGGCATAGATTATATGTCATTTCTAAAGGGCCATTTCCCACTCTGCCACCCAAACGTCTCTTTATATCACTTTCCCCTCGCTTTTTAACTGAGTTGCCCTCATTGCCTATGAATTTCTTTGGTTTGCTTTCTCTGAGAGTCTGTTTTTCTGGTTCAAGTAAATAGTGAGGCTGTGGTTGGGAAAGACAAGGGATATGTGCCAAAAAGCATTCCTCCAAACTTTCTCAGCAGGTTTTTTTTTTTTTAAAGATTTGAAATAATCAGGAATCTTCCTTTTAGGCTAGGATGCTGTTGCAAACTCCAAGACCTGCCAGATAACATGAATGGGTGCAGCAGCCCAGGTTTAGGGCTCTCTGGGGACCTGTGGTGAATGTGAGGAGCATGGGACCCAGTGAAATTGCCAAGATTTTGCATTGGGGCTCAGATTTTATGAATCACTTGGAGAGCTAAGGAAACCCCGATGGCATAGTGGTTAAGAGCTATGGATGCTAACCAAAAGGCCAGCAGTTCGAATCCACCAGACCCTCCTTGATTCAGCAGATCTGGGGTGGAGCCCCAGAATTTACCCTTCTAACAAGTTCCCAGGAGCCCTGGTGGCTCAGTGGTTAAAAGCTCAGCTGCTAACCAAAAGGTTGGCAGTTCAAAGCCACCAGCCACTCCTTGGAAACCCTATGGGGCAGTTCTACTCTGTCCTATAGGGCCACTATGAGTCAGAATCAACTGGACGGCAATGGGATTTTAACAAGGTCCCAGGTGATGCTGATGCTACTGGTCTGGGACCCTCACTTTGAGAACTGCTGCCTTAAAAAGACTCTTGGATATACATATATAGAGGCGTGAACAAAATTCTCCATCAACGTTGTACTTAATAGCCCCAAGCTAGAAACCAGTGAAAATTTTATCCACAGCTCAATGGGTAAATTAGCTGTGGTATAGCCATACAGGAGTCCTGGAGTGAAAATGGTTAAGTTACTCAGCTGCTAGCCAAAAGGCCGGTGGTTCCAGTCCACCAGAGGCAACTCAGAAGACAGACCTGGCAATCTACTTCTGAAAAATCAACCATTGAAAAGACTGTGGAGCACAGTTCTGCTCTGACACACATGGGGTTACCATGAGTCAGAATCAACTCGATGGCAACTGGTTGGCTGGTTGGATGGCCATCGGAGAAAACAGTGTATAACAATCAAAATGAATAAGCTCCGGTACCTGTCTGTCCAGGATGAATCTCACAAAGTGTTGGTAAACAAAATCCATAAGGCAAAGGACGAAGCCTGCAGAGTGATTCCACCTATATAAATTCAAACACAGGAAAAATGAAGCTATAAACACAGTTATAGATAGTAAAACTTTCAGAAAGAAAAGGATTTGGGACAGCAATTTGCTGGGATGGGGCAGGGGTGGAGAATGGAATGGGAGAGACACAAGGGCTCCTCAGGTACCAGCGGTCGTTGATATCTTAACTTGACTATGTGAGAGATTCCCTTCTATTATTTAAATGGGACATTTATATTAATAGATATTTGCATATATTTATATATATTTGCATATATATTTCATAATTTTACAAAGTTTTAAAAATCATTCTACCTTAAAAGAAAATGCTTCAATTTTGTACGTCTTCTGGTCTTTTGACAACTTGTTTGAATTTTAGGATCTGCCCATTGGTTATGAAAATAAATCTCTCAAACTTTAATATATGGTTTAGTTATTCTGCTGCATCAACTATTAAAACAAAGGAATTACAGAGTTTTTTTTTTTAAAGAAAGACCATTTTGTTACTGTCAAATACATATGGTGATATGAACTCATGATGAACAGAGTTACAAAGTAAAAGTCTTGTCAGTCCTATTTAGAAGTCAGATTAGCATCTTGGGTAGTTAGTACATGTATTGTCTATGAGTACAGAAGTTCTCATGGTAAAACCAGTTGCCGTCTGCTTGACTCCAGCTCATGGCAGCCCCATGTGTGTCAGAGTAGAACTGTGCTTCATAGGGCTTTCAATGGCTGGTTTTTTGGGAAGTAGGTCACCAGGCCTTTCTTCAGGGGCACCTCTGGGAAGACTCAAACCACCAACCTTAAGATTAGTAGCCGAGCACATTAATCGTTTGCAGCACCCAGGCCCTCCAATCGCCATGGTAAAAAAAAAAGCAAATAGATCATCTTTAAACATGAAAGATATGAACAAACACCTGACTAAGGGATCACTCGCCCTTTGCTGCGTTGTATAACTGTTCTCTCTACAAATCTCATGACTTCATTGGTGAAGGCTCTAAGGAACTATTTCCATTTCATGGGAGAAGAATCATTTTTGAGGTCTTTCTTTACTTTTTGAAAGGGAAGAAGAATTGAATGTGCCAGCTGATTATATTGTGATGTTCTTTTACCTCCAAAAATTCAGAAAAGAGGAGTTGGCTACATCTGTGGCCCTGCAAGGATCCTGGGAATGTTCATGTCTGTTGAAGAATGCTTACTCCGTATTAGAGTCTTGCTTTTAGATTCTATTGGGCCGAATTGCTTTCTTAAATACACTTTCTAGTACGTCCTTTAAAAACACGGGTCTTAATCCCCCTTTAAACATCAGTGAAGTTTGCTGGCGGCATGGACTGCCATTTTCCCTATTTGATCACAGTGTGGCTTCCGGATTTGCACACCCCACATGTTAAGTTGACAGCTGCATAATCCCAGGATGCATTCCTGCAATATTTTATGATGACATCCCAGGAATTCGTTTGCAGCTGCCCGCTGATATGAGTGGTATCTTTATTATTTGATGAGTCAACCAGACATATTAAGTACATTTGTTGAAAGTACCAGATGCTAATGCCATACTTATTATAGTGCAAAGTTGCAAACCATCCAAATGTCCATCTATAGGGGAATGGTTCATTCAATTATGATGCAGCCATACTATCCACCACCCGTCTGTCAGTTTGTACTCTGGTGGCTTGCATGTTTCTGTGATGTTGGAAACTATACCACCAGTGTTTCAAATACCAGCTGGTCATCCATTGTGAATGGGTTTCAATGGAGCTTCCAGAGCAAGACGGACTAGGAAGAAAGGCCTGGTGATCTATTTCTGAAAATCAGCCAGTGAAAATCCTATGGATCTTAACAGAATATTGTCCGATATAGTGCTGGAAAATGACCCCCCCCCCGGGTTGGAAGGCACTCATAATACACAGTGGCCACAACAATGGACTCGAGCACAGCAACTATCACGAAGATGGTGCAGAAGTGAGCAATGTTGCTTTCTGTTGTACGTGGGGTTGCTAAGAGTTGGAGCCAACATGACAGCAGCTAACAACAAATACTACGGAATACTAAGCAACCCCCCCCAAAAAAAAGTAGATTTAATCCTCTGGTATGTGTTAAGCTCCCCATTAAGTACTTTATAAACATCTTCTCAATTAATTCTCACAACAACCTGTCAAGTTACTCCCATTTTATAGAAGAGTACACTGAGACTTGTCCAAAGACAAACAGTAAATGGTGTAGTGACAGTTAGAACTCAGCTCTGTGTACCCCAAATCCATTGCCTTCTCCAGCTACACTCTACTGGCTCGTGAGGTGACAGCTGTATTGTTGACTCTCCTCTCCTGAAGATTTGATTCAAAATGGACATTGATTTGCATAGAAATAGCACCTCGGAAGAGACTAATGTAATAGTAAAGGTAAACATATCCAAATGTCAAGAAGAAATTCTTTCCAAAGGAGGCACGTTTTCTGCTCTTTCTATAGACTGAAACAGAAATTAAGAGCATGGTTCAAGACTCTGGTTATGTGTGCTATCCAGTTCCAAGTTTTCAAGTATTCTCTGTTAGAAATGTCAAAAATTACAAGCAAAGTAAGAAATCATACTTTTGCTCAAATGTAGTCAATGACAATGTAAAATATTTGTATGCTTGTTCTTAAAACGTCTCATTCTTTTTAATATTTACAGATGGACAGAAGAGAAAGAAGTCTTTGAGAAAGAAACTGGATTCCCTAGGAAAGGAGAAAAACAAAGACAGAGGTAAAAGACCAAATGAACTAACGTGAACGCATCTTCCATGGAGCATAATGGTTGAATTTGGTGGAGTTTTCGAATTGCGTAGATTTACGAGGTTCAACTCTATTATGTAAACTGGGTCGCTCCAATGGAATGTCATTTAGGGCTGCTTTGGTTTGCACTTCTGTATTTCAGTGGCCCTGTACTGAATTGATGAGTTCAACTGGTTTGCACAGGGTGTAACTTCAGCCAAGTTTATGGTTCCAATTATGATTCTGGCCAATCAGCTATGCATAAAGAGAACCTGGGTTGAATAGCCGTGGACGGCATCTCTAACACTAACCAGCTGTCTGGCAAATCCTGACCATTAGGCAGGGCTGGATAAATGTGAAAGAGTTTGAATTTACCTACCATGACTACTGGAAAGAAACAAGCTTATACTCATGGATTACTGAGGATGGGCCATTCTCAATATTTCCTGTTAGATCACAGAAGGCTCATGTTTTGCCCTGTGCTTATCCACCTATATGTTTTGTGAATCATTGACCCTCTTTCTCCTCTCACGCGTGCCCTTCTAGGTCTATTTAGGGAAATGACTCTTTAGCCTTTCCGAGGCATTTGAGGTCATTTTCAACAAGCATTCGTTGAGTCTGCTCAGTGGACACCTGGGCACCATTAGCACAGTCCAGTTTTTTGTGATCTGTTTCTCTGGTCTTAGATGATTGCAGAGTGCTATGGTCATATGAATATATTTCCATTTTGTGTGATATAGTGAATGAATGAGTGCTAAGCAAGGACAACCAGATATCTATCTCACCTTGCAGCACCTTGCTAAGGTGATTCAATTTTTGCTGGAAAAGAAATGGAGGGCAATGAAACTGAGGATATTAAAGTAGATGTAAGTAATCCAAGACCAGCTCCATACCATCAATCCCAGACTCTACACCCGTGATTGGAACTCTGCCAAAATTGTCGTAACATTTGGTTCTTTGGAGCAAAAAGGAGATAAAGAGTTTGAAAGAAAGAGAAGAATTTTTATTTCCCTTAGGGGAGGGTTTCTCAGTCTTGGCACTATTCACATTTTAACTGGATAGTTCTTTGTGGTGGGGACTCTCTTATGTGTCGTAGGATGTTTAGCAGCATCCCTGGGCTCTCCCCACTAGATGTCAGGAAAATTGATCCAAATCTGAATACCTCCAGACATTTCAAATCTCCCCTGGTGGGTGGACAATCACCCCTGCCTTCAAGGGAATTTGGACACCAATAACAGAAGCAGTCCACAGATTCTGATTGCTGCAGTATCGCATAGAAAACAAAAGGAATATCTATGGATTGTCATCCTTAAGTATTGCATTCTTTTCAAGATTTATCTATAGAAGACCAAATGGTCAACTATTTTAAAGCATCATTGAGAAGGTTGGAGGGTAGGAAGTTTAAGTTAATGGGAGTGAAACAACTAGAACAGAAATAATGAGAATGTTAACACAATGAGAAGAATGTAACCAGTGTCACTGATCATTATGTCTAGAAGCTGTGGAATGGGAGCAGGTTTTGCTGCATATATTTTCACCAAAAATAAAATAAAATATTAATTAAAAAAAAAGAATATCTGTGGAGAAGTCACCTGAATGGCTTGAGGCTGTAGACACAGAAGTAGTGTCTTTTCCTTTTGGCTTTCACTGGTTCAGTACCAGCAAGAAGAGGCTAGAAGCTTTCTTCTAGATGCAGGTAGAAAACCTGACACTTAAAGATAGAGACATCTTCCTAAGATTGGTGCCTTCAGAGGTGAAAAACAAAAGAAAAAAAAAAAAAAAAGACAGGGTCAAATCATTCTTCCCTGGACTGAGTCTCCACTCTACCACTATTCTCTCTGCCCTACCATCTCACTGAAAAGTATTCAATTTCAGCAAATTGTAGCATGACAAAGAACATTTTCAGCCTAGCTGTATCCAGCGTACAATTGGGACTTTTCTATACACCATGAGTTGATTCCTAAGTGGAGAAGTTGATGCAAATGTCACCTTCTCATTAGGTTGGCCACCCTAGAAGTCAATAGCTGACCTCAGATCTGAAAAAAGGAGGTGAACATACCAGTGGTTGTCAACTCTGACTGCCCAATAGAATCACTTGTGGGATCTTTCAAAAATGTCAGTTCCCAGATTCTCACCCCAGAGAGGCCATTGGTCTGTAGTGAGGACAGACATGGGTATTTTTGTGAGCTTCAGGTGTACAATGTCTAGGACAGAGAAGCCTGGTCCATATTAACCAGGATAATCACCAGGACATTCTCACAGCCGAATTTGCTGCCAGATCAAATCAAGGCAAATGCGTTAACTCTTCTGCAGCTATCTATCATCATTGATAAATTCAAATTTATATCACTGGTTGATGTGCTCTTGCACTTATACTGTAATGACCTATTAGTAGCCAGCATAGCTCTTTTAAGCTAGAGTTTTTGATCATTCTATTCCTGCCCTGTTGTTGTTAGGTGCCGTTGAGTTGGTCCTGACTAATAGCAACCCTATCTACAACAGAACAAAGCACTGCCCAGTCCTGCGCCATCCTCACAATCGTTGTTATGCTTGAGCCCATTGTTGCAGCCGATGTGTCAGTCCATCTCATTGAGGGTCTTCCTTTCTTTTGCTGACCCTCTACTTTACCAAGTACGATGTCCTTATCCAGGGACTGGTCCCTAATAACATGTCCAAAGTATATGAGGCAAAGTCTCACCATCCTTGCTTCTAAGGAGCATTCTGGCTCTACTCTTCCAAGACAGATTTGTTCGTTCTTCTGGCAGACTATGGTAAATTCAGTATTCTTCACCAACATCAGATTTCAGAGATACCAATTCTTCTTCGGTCTTCCTTATTCTTGCACTAAAAAAAAAAAAAAAAAAAAAAACCAAACCCTTTGGCGTTGAGTCTATTCCGACTCATAGTGACCCTATAGGACAGGGTGGAACTGCCTCATAGGGTCTCCAAGGAGCAAGTGCCTGGTGGATTTGAAATGCCAACCTTTTGGTTAGCAGCCATAGCACTTAACCACTACGCCACCAGGGATTTTACCTCACTAGATTAGAGTGGTTCTCCATGTTTACAGAGTGTATTAAGTGGATCACTCTGGTTGTTATTAGTCACGTATAGTGAAACCTGTGAGAGCCGGAACTTGACGGAACTGCCTTGTTTCTCTGGGTCTTGCAAGTTTCTACCTTTGACAGGGTGCAGTCTTACAACTTTTTATCTCTCCTTTTAGTGGGAAATATTTGCATTTTCCTTCTCTGACAGGTTTCCGCCTTACACAGTTTCTGGCTTTCGAAAGTTTTACTGTATTACCTTTTCAAGCTGGCATATTCTAGGATGGCGATATTGACATTGGGATTTAAATACTTGTAGTGTAGACTTTAGGTGACCCTTCAGAAAGTGCCCATCAGGCTGGACTAAGCAGAATGAGCATTTTTGCGGGAGGTGAGGTTTGGGTTTCTGCCGCAGAGGGAGATATATGCGTGCTTGCATGGACTACAGGAGGCAATGACAGGACTCAGGAGGCAAGGTCGTGACTGAGTGTTGAAGGGCCAGGGGAAGTAGTCGGCCAGTGTGCACTGGGCCACGATACACTTTTCAGATCCAGTCATATTTACATGGGCTCATACGAATGCTCAGTGAACACTCGAAAGTGTGCTGTAAGACTACCTGGCTGGCAAAACAAAGGCAGGTTCTGGGTGATTCTAAAGCAAAGATGCATCACTCATCCAACTCAGTGACAAAATGGCTAGCTTCAAGGCAAAAGAGGGTTTATCTTTTTTTTTTTTTAAGTAGCTTTGCTGTTTAAACACAGGGTATCCTAGGGTTAAGCAGAACTTAATTACATGGCATCTTTCCTGAACATAAAGTCCAGTCCATGTCAACACTGGGAGCCATGACTTGGATTCCAGAGAACCAGGGTGTGAGTGGGGTGGAGTGCAGTTCTGGCCCTGTTGTAATCAGTTCACGCTATTTCTTTTCAGTTGAATATTGGCATTTGGGTTCATAATAGCTGCCCATGTGAAAAATGGTAATCATTTGAATCTAATAGTAAAAGAAGAAAAACAGGAAGCTCTCAAAGACCTCTTGCTGGGTCATCTAAAAATAAATAGGAATAGGTTTTTAGAATCGAATTGTTCTCCCGGTAAAGAGTGTGATTCATAAATGTTGGCTATGCCACTATACTAATTGATTCAATCAGAATGAATCATGCCCTGGATTTTACTTAATTGCCTTGATAGAATATACAGCAGTTCATGTGACACTCCTGGGCCCCTCCTGCCACTTAAGCAGGGCCCATATTACTTTCAATTTCCACTTAGAAACTAATTCGAGACTACTACTGATTCAGAAAACCTATTTCCACACAGAATGGTCCCAAGTTCTTAATTTCTCTTAATTAAATTACTTGGCAACCAAAAATGTTTATTTTCAAAACTTTCAGAACTTCCAAAAATTTCTTTCTTGCTTTGAAAAAAAAAAAACTTTTTTTTGAAGGTTTATAAATAGCAACTTTTTCCAGTTAGCACAGTTCCTAATCAGAGCAATGAGGGATAGGTTCACGGTGGCATTAATTTGGCAGCTGGGTCCTGCCCGGGATATTTTCAGATTATTCCATATACTTACAGTTTAGATTAGCACAAAAACTCTATGTGCAGTTCAGGCCTGGCACCTCCCTTTATGCTGAAATTATATTATGTAGTATTTTATTGTTCTTCACTAACTGTGTTAACTCTACAAGGCCTGCGAGGTAATGCTATGTAGGAATGCACTGATACAACTTTGAGTTTTGCGTTCTATTAAATAACTGTAGAAAAATCTAGCATCAGTTACTATTTAGACATTTTTAAAGAAAATGTATTGAATGCTATCATTGACCGGTTTCTTAGTTACCTATGGCTGCCATAACAGCAAGAACACAAGTGGGTGGTTTTAAAGAACAGGAATTTACTCTCTCAGTTCTGGAGGCCAGAAGTCCAAATCAGGGTCTTGGCCAAGTTGATTCCTTTTATGGGCCTCTCCCTTTGTTTCTGGTGACTGCTGTCGATCTTTGGCATTCTTTGATGTTCCTTGGCCTTCCTTGGCATCTGTCTTCCCCTTGTGTGTCTCTGTATCTATTCAGCTCTTTTTATAACTCGGACATGATTAGGTTTCGAACCCACCCTACTCTGGTGTGGTCTCATTAGCATAACAAAGAAACCCCTATTTTCAAACAGGGTCATATTTATAGGGGTTAGGATTTCAAAACAGATTTTGAGGGGACACAGTCCAATCCATAACAAGCAATATTACTAAAGACAGATCCAGGGGGAGAGTAGTTCCAGGGAGGGGTAGGAAGGGGTAGCTCACACAGGACCGAGTGGGCCATGGTGCAACTTTTGGTCTGCATGCTAATAGCAGTAAAATGCTATCAAAGGGTATTACAGACGGGGGTGACTTAATGGTGTCTTTAAGCCAATTGCTGTGCTGTGGTGTAAAATATGAACTTGAGGTGGGAATGAGACAAGAATGGAGGGAGGAAGGCCAGTTAGAAGGCTGTCTGGAAGTCCAGGAGAAACATAATGGTGCCTTGAACTAGGTTTGGCATGATGCTGTAAGTGGAGAGGAGTGGATGGAGATAGGAGGTAATGACAAGGATTTGATGCTGAAGTGGAGATGGGATATAGAAGGAGCAAAGCCTCAAGGAATGACCCTTAGAAGAACAGAGGCCACTGGGAATGGGAGTTGGAGTTGGTGCTGTGAAGATGTGTGAGATGTCTTTGTCACTAAAGAGAGTGGTTGGTGCTCAGAGAAGAGGCCTGGGCTGGAGGTCAAAACACAGTGTCAGATTCCCATGGATGGAAGTTAGAGTGCTGGGCATGGATGACCCTGCTTTTGGAGAGAGGGCAGAGTGAGGAGAGGGGTTGGGATTGAGCTTTGAGGATCTTCCACATTGAAAACCTGGGTTGTTGTTAGCTGCCATGGAGTCGGACCCCAACTCATAGTGACCCATGCACAATGAAACAAAACCCTGCGCAGTCCCGCACCATCCCCACAGTTGGTTATAGATCAGACCATCGTGATCCAGAGTTTTCGTTGGCTGATCTTCCGAAGTAGATTTCCAGGCCTTTCTTCCTAGTCCATCTTAGTCTGGAAGCTCCACTGATACCTGTTCAGCATCACAGCAACACACAGGCCTCCACTGACAGATGGGTGGCGGGTGTACTTGAGGTGCATTGGCTGGGAGTCAAAACCAGGTTTTCTGCATGGAAGGTGAGAATTCTACCACTAAACCACCACTACCCCCTAGAAAACCCTGGGTAGAGACAATAAAAGAATGTAGCCAGAAAGGCAGGAGAAAAACCAGGATAGTATGTATGTCCGGGATGCCAAGGACAGAGAGTGTTTCCGGAAGTGGCCACTAGGGTTGAAGGCTGCCTATGAGAGGGCAAATGACACAGGGCTGGTGAAAACACTGAATTTAATGTCCTTGAAGCCAACAATGAATTTAGAGAGAGCCGTTTTAGAATAATAACAGAGGCTAAGCCAGACTGGATGAGATGAAGAGAGAGTGGCAGGTGAGAAAATTAGAGGCCAGAAAGTAAAGTTAACATTTGAGAGAATGTTAACTGTGGAGAAAGGACATGTGGGAAACTGTTCAGAGGATAGGGTGGATCAAGGGTTACTTATTTTTTTTAAGAAGGAGCAGCTTGACTATGTTTAAATGCTGAAGAGAGCATCTGGTAGAAAAGAAGAGGTGAAGCAGGCATGAGAAGGTATCATTTATACCTGAGGTTGGCCCGCTGCCTGGTTTTGTAAATAAAGTTTTATTGGAACATACCAAACCCATGCGTTTACATATCATCTATGGCTGCTTTTGTGCTGCACTGGTAGAGTTGAGTAGTTGCAACAGAGACCCTATGACCTGCAAACAGAGCTGGGACTAGAGTCAGGTGAATAAGGCACCTAGGCCACCAAATTTAAGGATGTACTCACTCTGGGTGCCAACTCTGCACTGGCCAAACCTGAGTGGGAGTGCAAGCAGCAGGAAGCAGAGGACAAGGGAAACCTTGCAGCAGCAGGTCTGCCACACAGTGGAGGGTGAATGTCTAGACATAGCACAGGGGAGAAAGAGGATGGTCTACCACCTCCTGACCCCACAGTTGATGGGAGAGTAGACAGTTGCTACCAGTAAGGAGGACACAGGAAGCAGTCTCCTTGGGGACCACACACCATCACTTAGGACATGATACACATTTTCTAGGATAGTGAGTCTTGGGTAATTTCCTTGCTACATTAAAAAGCTGTTACCAACTTTCTTAGTCATTATCAACACAGAGTCTCAAGGTTTTTTTCCCCCTAGCAGAAGTGCTTTGAGCCCTCAGATCCATAAACGTTTGCCCCCCAACGTTTTGTTTACATGTACAGGAAAGATTTGCTCAGTAGCCTCGTGAGGAGCCCTCAATTTTACAACAGCCATGTTTCAAGAAGCAATAATATCCCAGAATCCTATCTAGAATTTTACAGAGACTGAATAGACACTCCAACAGAAGCTAAGAGCAAAGAGAGGTCTCCTTTCTGAAGCTTGTAGGTGCCCTGGAGGGAAATCAACAAGAAATTAAAGACAACTCATCAAAACTCTATCCCTGAAAGAATAAATACACTCAGCCAGGAAAGAAGCCTATTAGAGAGAGATGAAAATCTGTTGGCATCTCTTAGATGGTGAAAAAAGAAAAACAAGAATTTGGGGAGAGGGAATGGCTTCCTATGTTTCACCTGTTTAATTTGTACTTAATTATTCCAGTTTTTTTTTTCCAGTTTAAAAAGAGAGTGACAGCCATTCAGGTATTAAAAATGATGGATTCCAAAGGAAACCATTTTCTTCTTTTTTTTCCAGAGCTACTAGAAATCTCTAAATGAGTCTGTGTTTCATTTCCTGTCTTGGAAAAATGGCTAAGAGAAGCATCGGTTATCTCCATCTCATATTAAATCCCTACTATTAGTTTGCCTACATGGGCCACTTCATATCACTTAATACATTTATCAATGTCCTTTTTACCGTTATCATCTCTGGACAGTTTCTGTACATTTCCTGTAGCTCTCAGCCTTGCCATCCTCACAGTCCCAGACTTTCCCCAACTATTTGGAGTAAGACCGTTTAATTATTTCCACAGACAAGACAGTGCTGCTGTGCATGTTTTGATAGAGCCAGAGGTGCACGCTTTTCAAGGACCATTTCTGCTTTTGACGCAGATGTGGTCGTTAGCCCAGTGATGTTCAAAATATCTCCATAGGCGAAAACCTATTAAACCTGCTTTCCACTTGATTTAATGTTAGCTTTCTTCTTTCAAAGAACAAACAACCTTAGAATATTTGCCCTTGATCATGCTTGTTTCATTCAAATTAAACCAAAAATCCATTGCCATCGAGTCGATTCTGACTCATAGTGACCCTATAGGACAGAGTAGAACTGCCCCATGGGTTTTCCAAAGCTTGCCGTAATGTTTATGAAAGCAAACAGCCACATCTTTCTCCTGTGGAACAGCTGGTCATTTCAAACCGCCGACCTTTCGGTTAGCAGCCGAGCACTTTAACCACTGCTCCAACTTGCTGCTTCTAGTGGGCCTTTTCATGTTGAGTCTAAAAGAAATTATGCGTTTAGTTCAATCATCAATGCTTTTCAGTGTGAAGCTAAAATATTGCCAATGCAAAGCCTTGGCCCGCCTCTCCCCCCACCCCACACGTCAGTTTGTCGTACTGTGGGGTGTGTTGCTGTGATGCTGGAAGCTATGCCACCAATATTCAAATACCAGCAAGGTCACCCATGGTGGACACATTTCAGCTGAGCTTCCAGACTAAGACAGACTAGGAAGAAGTACCGGCCGTCTACTTCTGAAAAAAAAAATAATAATAACCAGTGAAAACCTTAGGAATAGCAGAGGATCAGAAGGGATCAGTTCCTGGAAAAGGACATCATGCTTGATAAAGTAAAGAGTCAGTGAAAAAGAGGAAGACCCTCCATGAGATGGATTGACACAGTGGCTGCAACGATGGGCTCAAGCATAACAACGATTGTGAGGATGGTGCAGGACTGGGCAGTTGTTTCATTCTGTTGTGCGTAGAGTCACTATGAGTCGGAATAGACTTGACAGCACCTGACAACAATGCCTTGGCATGCTTGCAATGTATATGTAGACAAATTTACTACAGAGATCTAGAAAGCAACTGCAGGTACCTCACCAAATAAAGCCATGGATTTCTGCACTATGCCCACTCCCCAAAATTGTACTTACTAAAGGACTTAACAAGTTCTGTCTGGGGCCCTCCACTAGACAGTTTGTGGTGGAGTCCACTTTTGTATGTGGCCAGCAGGATGGCTTGAGTATAGGTTATGAGGGTGACAGCCCAATGCAGCTGGCTGGAGATAGGACATGGGGATGAGGAACACAATGAAAAAAGAGCAAACTCCTTCCCAAACTGCTCCTCTCCTTCCTGGACTATCATTTCATCTGCTGACATTTTTATTGTGGACCCCAAAGTGTATCCACTTAACTGAATTTCTGTCTTCACCTCATGTATATCTCTTTTATAGCACCTAACATAGACACTCTGTCATAGGTATTTATATACCGGACTCTCCACTCTCTCACTTCTCCTCACACTCAAGGCTGAGGACTAGACCTTTCGTAAGCTTTGTACCACCGTTGTGTAGCTTGTCTTGATATTTTTGGTAGTTGCCATCGAGTTGGCTCTGGCTCATGATGACCTTACATATAACAGAACAAAGCATTGCCTGGTCCTGTGCTATCTTTATGATCGTTGGTATGTTTGAGGCATGATTTTGGCTATTGTGTCAATTCATCTTATGGAGGGTTTCCCTCGTTTTCGTTGACCCTCTATTTTACCAAACATGGTGTTCTTTTCTAGCCATTGGTCTTTCCTGATGATGTGTCCAAACTAAGTGAGCAGAAGTCTTGCCGTCCTTGCTTCTAGGGAGTATTCTGGTTGTATTTCTTCTAGGGCCGATGCTTGTCATAATACACAGTTGGTATTTAATAAATCCCTACTGATGGATAAATGCACAGTCTCCCGATGCCTTGTCAGCTCCGGGGCCTCTGAATCTTATAATCAAAGACTAGTTTGTAAAACTGTATATTCATGAGGACAATGTATTATTTCCATTTGATCCCAAAGTATCACATTTCCCTATAAAGTGATTTCCTTAAAACAGACTTGCAACAGGTGAAGAAAAACTAGAGGGCTAGATTTCTAAAACCCATGTTCTTTATATCTACTAGCTTTCTTAATTTAAATAGAAACTTTGGTCATGCTGATAAACACCAACGTCATCTCTGGTTTTTGACTGATGAATCACTATTTAGGAAAACAACCATTTGACTATGTCTGCCTGTAGGCCTGAAATGTGAGTGAGCGTGTTCCCTGGACCAGGCTTCCTCTGAAAGTGAATGTTTGTGTTTTGATTGCAGAATTCATCCCGCAGGCATTTGGAATGCCCTTATCCCAAGTCATTGCAAATGACCGGGCCTATAAACTCAAGCAGGACTCACAGAAGGATGAGCAGAAGGATGCATCGGATTTTGTGGCGTCTCTTCTCCCATTTGGAAATAAAAGACAAAACAAAGAACTCTCAAGCAGTAACTCATCTCTCAGCTCAACCTCAGAAACACCAAATGAGTTGACATCACCTAACACCCCGGAACCGGCTCCTAGGGCCAGGAGGAGGGTGAGTAGGCCCAGCGTTTTCTCTGACGCTGATGTTAGGAAAACTGAGGGTGTATAGGGTTATTCCTTGAGTCTTTGGTCACATGAAACATGGAAATGTAGTTCAGGTCCAGGAATCGGTCAACCACCCCGTTCAGCGAGAATTCGCACTGGCACCCTCTTGAAGCCTTTTCTGACACCTCTCAAAGCTATTGGGTGGCCCTCCTTTGTTAGGCCCATGCCCCATGATATCTGGAACATCCTACATTGCCATTGGTCCCATCTATTGTCATCTTCTGTAGTCTTGCTAGACTTGCCCACTGAATTCTGAGGCCTGAGGGCAGGGACTGGTGTTTGGTCAAACTCACCACCTCCAGGCTGAAAACCATGTCTGGCTGAATGAATTGGCTACATGTGGGTCTCCATAAAAAAGAGATTTTTCTGTATCCACTGGAAGAATGATTTTTTTTTTAATCAAATAGCACTGTAGAAAGATATATATGTACATCCTGGTCGCATAGTATTTAAGCACTCAGCTGCTAACTGAAAGGTTGGCTGCTCAAACCCACCCAGTAGCTCTGAAAGAGAAAGACCTGGCGATCTGCTCCAGAAAAAATTACGACTTAGGAAACCCTCTGGGGCAGTTCTACTCTGTCACACAGGGTCACTATGGCTCAGAATTGGCTTGATGGCAGCCGACAACAACATGTGTATATGTATCTCCTCTATGAAATCAGTACTGTGATGGTGTGGTTCCTTTTACTGAGTGAGTACTGTGTTCTAGAAACTGATCTATGATTTGTTTGTCATTTCAAATTTCAAATCAGGCAAACTGCATTTTTCAGGCCAGCTGGTTGGTGATTGGCTGAGTCAGTTCATAAGCATCACTAAAATGTCTTAGGTCGCTAGGAGATCCCCTCTGCTGCCTTTCGTCTCATCTAGTGGCCCCAAATCTTTTCCTCCTCTAGCCATTGACTACTGCCCTCCTTCAAACCCCAGACACTCCCCTACTGAAAATCCCCATTTCTCAATCAGCCCCAATATTCAGCACTTCTCTGAGGTCCGGGGCACTTGATGGAATACTTGAATTTACATGATGAAATTGTACTTTCAGCCCATCATTGTTTCTCAGACTGTGTGTATAAACCCATCAGGCAATAAAACCAAAGTCTAAATCTGAGCATGCTGGGAATCTGGGGCTTAGGCAATGGGCCTCTCAGTGCCCTCTGCTGTGCCCAGGCCCTGCTAGGACGTGAGCAGCCAACTTGCCTGTTTCGTGAAAAGATGGGTGGTTACAGCAGATACGAATAGTGGTCAGCTGGCTTCTTCTCAGCCTTCCCCATTCCTAGCACACTAGCTCACCTTCCACCTGCCAGCACTTTGTCTCTTTGCTGAGGGCTTTCTCTCACTCATAGAGCCTCCCAGCTCATGCAGATGGCAAACAATAAGTACTGAGACACTAACACCACTTCCCTGCCCCAGCCAGGAGCTCCCTTTAACCAATGACTCTTGGGAGTGGTGTATAAATACCCTAGTTCTCTCGCTCCTTAGCAGGGATAGCTCTGAGGTACTCTACACTGTCTCCTAGAGTTCCCCAGGGGCATTGAGCTCCACTTGCCCAAAGTGGTCATTGATAATGCTCCCTTCATTGGCTGCCTTCCCTTCTCCACTCCCTTACAAGTGTTTCCTGGGCCCGCCTCCTTAATAAAGCACTTCATGCTGCTTCTGGGGGAAACCAAACTAAGACAGCTTTATGGAATCCTCTTATTTTAAAATCTACTTCCTGCAATCATAGTTGAACTTTTTTGTTCACAAGATGTCTATGACTATCTCATTCATTATGCGATTTTTGTTGTTGTTGCTAACCTGTGTTTCAAGAAATGAAGTGGTTGGGCCAAAATATTTTAATTTTATGTTTCCCATCTCTTGTCTTCCATTTGGAAAATACTGTCTGTGTTGAAATCGTAACTGCCATTATTTCACCCTATGTTGTGTTGGCTCCTTTTTCAAAAGGCATTTCCCCCCCTTTTTAATATAGAAACAGCACAATTAAATCAAGCAGTGTTATTTCAAGTGTGATAACTAGTCATGGGCGAGAGGATTCATTGGCTAGCATCTGAGGGAGGTGGTTTTTATTTTCCCTGTTTGTACTCTCGGTTCATGCCTGTGTATGATTTATAGGGTGCGATGTCAGTGGATTCTATCACAGATCTTGATGACAATCAATCTCGACTCCTGGAAGCTTTGCAGCTCTCCTTGCCAGCTGAAGCGCAAAATAAAAAAGAAAAAGCCAGAGATAAGAAACTCAGTCTGAATCCTATTTACAGACAGGTCCCCAGACTGGTGGACAGCTGCTGTCAGCATCTGGAAAAGCATGGTAAGTAGCGTAGTCCCTAGACCATCAAGTACCAAAAATGTGCCTTTACCCAAGCAGCATTCATTTAACCATCCAATTGCAATTTTTGTGCCTTCGATCAGACTCTGGGCTGAAATTTCCTTTGTGAAGAAAGTTTACGGATATGAGTGGTTGCTTAAGAGATTACAGGGCTAAACAAGATTGTAGGGGAAAGTCTGTGTTCAGACTGCTAAGTCACCAGAATTCCTCAGAAGGGAGTCTGGAGGCCAAGTGATTTGGGGAAAGGGTGGGGTCTGTTGGCTGAATCTGTCCCCAAGGCCCCCTTCAAACAGAGCAGAGCCACTTTTATCTTCTTTTTATATACATTGAGGTTACTCATTAGGTTTCCTTAAAAAAAAAAATGAGTCCAACGTCTTTAAAAAAAATTATTTGAAAACCATGGCTTAAGTGAATAGAAAATGTATAACTTTTGACAATAGGTTTACATACTGCTAATTGCATTCTTGTAAAAGATGGCCACTTAAAATTTCTTCACCGTGACCTTTTTTGGCAACTCAGTTAACGTGTCGACTTAAAAATAATAGAAAGACAATTCTCTAAAGAATATTCTAAAATTTAGACTTTTGGCTCAGCAAACTGCCATTTCCATAATTTAAATGTGTTTGCTTTATTTAGCCTGCATTTTATGGGCATGAGAAAAAAGTTTCTTAATTGTTGCTTTACTATAAAAATAATATGTTCTCTGTAAAAAATAAAATTTAAAAATAAAAAAGAAGGAACAGAAGAGCAAAGAAAATTCTGAGGGCTACCATGCAGACAAACTAGTGGTAACATTGTCCTGATTTTCCTTCTAATAAAAATGAGACTTTAAGAAAAATTTTTTTGAGATAAATCTAAATTTCTTAACTCAGTTATATATGGAAGTCACATGACAACGTATAAACAACTTAATGAAGTTAATTTGTATTGAAACCTTACCTTATTTGTTTTATACAAAATTTTTAAATTTATCTGTCTCTCCTCCTTGGAAGACAAACTTGAAGACAAGGACAAAGTCAGTCATTTTGAATTCCCAACTCTGAGTATCCTGAGTAACACAGGTAGATGTTTAAGAAATGATATTTGAACGCAGTTGTTTTTAGAAAGTGGCTTAGCAGCTGAAGATTTCAGTACTGTGAATGTGGAAATTCAGTCTAAACTGCACTATGGAGTAGAAAATGGACAAATCCTTTTATAATTATAAATGTCCCCTATAAAGAATATAGAAAATGAACTTTAAGCGTTTTAAGGAATTTTAAGTGAGAAGGTTTCACCCCAATCACTCAAAAATCTAGTGCCAGGTTGAATAACTGCTTTTGTAAAAGAAAATCCCGGGTTTCTTTTTATTTTCTTCTCTGCCTCTACTGGCCTGTATTACAGTTTGTAAAACAGCATTTTTTCAGGCTTGTTTAGAAACAGCGCAGCTCGCTTTCTTGTTTCAAACAGTGAAAATGCAGCTTAGGGCCTAAAGGCAAGAAGACAATCTGGATAACCTTTCAGGGCCCTGATTGTACTCTGGATTTCCAAGGTATTTAGACCAAGTGGCTCCAGAAAAATAAGAGACATGTTCAAATTATTAACGCATATTTATTAAAGCATGTTAATCTTGGTCGCTTTAAACCAACGGGAAAAAAGGAACTCCAAAAACAGCTCTTTTGTAAGATGTTATTTGCCAGATTTTGAAGTGAGTAGCAGAGGGCTTGATTCACTTTAGCCTTGTAAACATTTGTCAAAGATCTTTCCACCCTTCCCAAAATTGGTCTTGGACAGTTGTTTTGACCCCATCAGTATTCATGTCCAAGGAGCCCTGGTGGCACAGAGGTTAACTGCTCCGCTGCTAACCGAAAGGTTGGCTGTTCAAACCCGCTAGTCGCTCTGCAGGAGAAAGATGTGGCAGTCTGCTTCTGTACAGATTACAGCTTTAGAAACCTCATGGGTCAGTTCTATTCTGCCCTCTAGGGTCGCTATGAGTCAGAATCAGCTTGATGGTGATGGGTTTGGTTTTTTATATTCATGTCTACCACCCTTCCCGACATATATTTTACCCAGAGTGTTTCTATACTTTTAGGGCAAAAGTCCTGAGCATCTTTAATTTCCCAGAAGCATACATACCCAAGAAGACAGACATGAAGATAAAGGAGAGGCCTACGAGATTAGCTCTCTGGAATTTAGGCTGGTTTTAGGGTGAGGCCTCCTGCTTATTGTGCCTGCCCTGATTTCTTAAGTCTCTAAGCCTGTGATTCTAGCCCTTCTAGATATAGTTTCCATTTCAATTTCTATGAAAAGGGGAGAAAGGTGATCGCGTTGGTTACTGGGGCAGGACCCCAGCAAAGTCACATGTCTTTGCCGGATTTATGCCTTTTTTGATGTACACCTGTTTTTATCAGTCACTGTCTGAAGTCAAGGTTACTGAAAGCCTAGGCGGTATCTTCTCTTTGAGGAAAATCTCTGTAATGTACGTAGTAGGCTAATATCAGAAATCGGCATTGGCTATCTTTAGGCTGCCATTTGTTTCCCTAAACAAAAAAAGGAAAGCAGATCATAATCAACTGAGATAAATAGGAATTACGGCCATCTATCACCAACTATTGTGTGACACAATGGCCACAACAACAGACTCAAACATACCTATGATCGTGAAGATGGTGTAGGACTGGGCACCATTTTGTTCTGTTGTATATAAGGTCACCATGAGTCAGAGTCGAATCAATGGCAACTACCAACAACAGCGTCAACTACTTATTTTTAACCACATTCATTTTTAACAAGTGGAAAGTGCTATAATTGAGTAAATAATGTCACAGAGATGAGCATTTCTGAGCAGCCTGGAGGAATTTAGCCAACTGAACAGCCCCACCTGTGTAGAAAATGCCCTTATGTGAGATTTCAATTATCTAGAAACTTCAAATATTCAGAAACCATCTGAGAATAAGAAAATAAGAGCAGACAAAATTTAAATTACTAAGACCTAATATACCCAAACCCACTGGGTTGGGTTTTAACATTATATTGGAAACCCTGGTGGCATAGTGGTTAAGTACTACGGCTGCTAACCAAGAGGTCGGCAGTTCAAATCCACCAGGTGCTCCTTGGAAACTCTATGGGGCAGTTCTACTCTGACCTATAGGGTTGCTATGAGTCAGAATTGAGGGCAGTGGGTTTGGTTTTTTGGGTTTTTTAAATATTATATTAGGAGCCCTGGTGGCATAGTGGTTAAGTGCTCGGCTGCTAACCAAAAGGTTGGCAGTTAGAACCCACCAGCACTCTGTGGGAGAAAGATGTGACAGTCTGCTTCCATAAAGATTACAGCTTTGAAACCCTATGGGGCAGTTTTCCTCTGTCCTACAGGGTCACTATGAGTCAGAATCAACTTGACGGCAACGGGTTATCACTTTATATGAAATAAATGGACAAGAAAAACATGTAATTGACACCAGAGTGTCCAAATCCAGATGGTGGAGAAATCTATAGTGGGAAATCAATTCCATGTCTTCATCAAACAAATTACAAGGAAAAAATAAACAAAGGGGGAAACAAACATATAGATTTAAAAAAAATAGATTAAAAGAGGTTTATTCCTATATAGGCATATCAACCTATCATAGTTTATGAATCTTATGTGGATGGTGACTGAAAATTATAAGAAACTATTGTTAAAAACGTCAATGTGTGATAGTGATATGATTTAAGAGACCTAATGTTTTAGATTTTTTTTTAATGTTTTAGAAAGCAGCTCTGGTAGAGCAATGGTTAAGCACTCAATTGTGAACCAAAAAGTCTGTAGTTGGAACCCACCAGCTGCTCCACAGGTGAAAAGACCTGGCAGTCTGCTTCCATAAAGATTACACCCTTGGAAACCCTATGGGGCAGTTTTACTATCTCCTATAGGGTTGCTATGAGTTCAGATCAACTTGAAGGTGCACAACACACACACACAATCTTTTACAGCAGGATTTCTCAACCTTTGTAGTATCTATGTTTTGGACCATATAACTCTTTGCTATATGTGTTGCCCCTATAATCCCACTTCTAAAACTTGACCCTAAAAAAATTAGAAATGTGACTAAAGACCTATGCGTGGAGTTGTTCATAAAACCAAAAGCCAAATCCATTGCCTTCGAGTCGATTCCAACTCATAGTGACCCTATAGGACAGAGTAGAACCACCCCATAGGGTTTCCAAGAGTAGTCGGTAGATTCGAATGGCCAACCTTTTGGTTAGTTAGCAGCTGAGCTCTTAACCACTGTGCCACCAGGGCTCGGAATTATTTATAGTAGGGTCATTTATAATGTTGGGGAATCTATTTGATAATGTAATAGGAAGTAAATGGTAACACATTCATGTAATATTTTGCATTTATTTTATATGATATTTGCAAGGTTTTTACTGGCATGAAAATTCTAGTGGCATAATATTGAGAGATTCCATCTCACTCAACAAGGCTGGCATTAATCCAAAAAACACAAAATAATAAATGTTGGAGAGGCTGCGGAGAGATTGGAACTCTTATACACTGCTGGTGGGAATGGAAAATGGTACAACCACTTTGGAAATCTATCTGGCGTTATCTTAAACAGTTAGAAATAGAACTACCGTACAACCCAGAAATCCCACTCCTCGGAATATACCCTAGAGAAATAAGAGCCTTCACACAAACAGATATATGCACACCCATGTTTATTGCAGCTCTGTTTACAATAGCAAAAAGCTAGAAGCAACCAAGTTGTCCATCAACGGATGAATGGTTAAATAAATTGTGGTATATCCATACAACGGAATACTACGCATCGTTAAAGAACAGTGACGAATCTGTGAAACATTTCATAACATGGAGGAATCTGGGAGGCATTATGCTGAGTGAAATTAGTCAGAGGCAAAAGGACAAATATTGTATAAGACCACTATTATAAGATCTTGAGAAATAGTATAAACTGAGAAGGACACATACTTTTGTGGTTACGAGGGGGAGAGGGAGGGAGGGTGGGAGAGGGTATTTTACTGATTAATTAGTAGATAAGAACTGCTTTAGGTGAAGGGAAGGACAGTACTCAATACATGGAAGGTCAGCTCAACTGGACTGGACCAAAAGCAAAGAAGTTTCCGGGATAAACTGAATGCTTCAAAGGTCATCGGAGCAAGGGCGGGGGTTTGGGGACCATGGTTTAAGGGGACTTCTAAGTCAATTGGCAAAATAATTCTATTAAGAAAACATTCTGCATCCCACTTTGAAATGTGGCGTCTGGGGTCTTAAATGCTAACAAGCGGCCATCTAAGATGTATCAATTGGTCTCAACCCACCTGGATCAAAGGAGAATGAAGAACACCAAGGTCACACGATAATTAAGAGCCCAAGAGACAGAAAGGACCACATGAACCAGAGACCTACATCATCCTGAGACCAGAAGAACTAGTTGGTGCCCGGCCACAATCGATGACTGCCCTGACAGGGAGCACAGCAGAGAACCCCTGAGGGAGCAGGAGAACAGTGGGATGCAGACCCCAAATTCTCACAAAAAGACCAGACTTAATGGTCTGACTGAGACTAGAGGAATCCCGGCGGTCATGGTCCCCAAACCTTCTGTTGGCCCAGGACAGGAACCATTCCCGAAGACAACTCATCAGACATGAAAGGGACTGGACAGTGGGTAGGAGAGAGATGCTGATGAAGAGTGAGCTACTTGTATCAGGTGGACACTTGAGACTCTGTTGGCATCTCCTGTCTGGAGGGGGGATGGGAGGATAGAGAGAGAGGGAAGCTGGCAAAATTGTCACAAAAGGAGCGACTGGAAGGGCTGACTCATTAGGGGGAGAGCAAGTGAGAGTACGGAGTAAGGTGTATATAAACTTATATGTGACGGTCTGACTTGATTTGTAAACGTTCACTTGAAGCTCAATAAAAGTTAATAAAAAAATATATATATATATAATATGATCTCAACTATGTTAAAATATGTATATATTGGTTGGAAAGAAATAAACCAAAATATTATGAGCGATTATTTCTGCATCAGGTATTTTTTAAATATTTTATTTTTCATATTTTTCTAGCACTTGTTTTTATTATGATCAGAAAAACAAGAAATATCCATTTTAAAACTTGGTACAAGAACTAAAAATCCATATAAAATTCATTTGTACATCACTATTCAAACAATAAAGAAATGCTGTGTTATCTTCCTTCGTAAGGAGAAGGCCAGGAAATACATAATATCACATGGAAATTTTTCCATCAGAAACACTGAAACAAAATGTTCCTGGTGTTGAAAGACCCGGAGAATATAAAGGGCGGGATAAGTAAGCATTTGCTTACATCCTATCGCTCTACGTGTTACACAGTTACGCTGGCATTCTGTTTGATTTCCTCCAGAGTGCTAAGTACTAAAGCAGGACTGTTGATTTTGTTTGCTTCTTTGCAGGTCTTCAGACAGTGGGGATATTCCGAGTTGGAAGCTCGAAAAAGAGAGTGAGACAAGTAAGTGCAAAGTGAATATAATATTGTACGTTTCATTTGACTTCCAACCAAATGACCTTGTGCAGAGTTCAAGCTTATGAAAATCCATTTCTGATCATCTCTTTTTGACCCTCCTACCTACCCAATTGAGTCGATGGCAACAGGTTTGATTTTTTTTTTGACATAACCAAAAAAAAAAAAAAAAAAAACCCTTGCCTTCACATTGATTCTTAATCCCAGGAGGTGAAAGGCAACAACTCAGAAACTCAGAAAGGTTGTCATTGAGTTAGGACCAAATGCTTAAAAGCAAAATGTCTGGGTGTGCCCATATCATGTCCAATGAAACAAAGCTAATTTATAATCATCTTATGGAGCTGTAAAGCAGGAGATTCAGAGAGTATCTGGACAGGAAGTGGTTAAAAAAAATTTTATTTATTTATTTATTTTTTATTTTTTAGTACCCATTATTATCGTAAAATGTTGTTAGGTGCCGTGGAGTCAGTTCTGACTCATAGTGACCTTATGAACAACAGAAAGAAACCCTGCCCGGTCCTGCGCCATCCTCACAATCATTGTTATGCTTGAGCCCATTGTTGCAGCCATTGTGTCAGTCCATCTCGTTGAGAGCCTTCTTTTTATTTGATGACTTTACCAAGCACGCTGTCCCTCCTGATAACATGTCCAAAGTACGTGAGACAAAATCTCGCCATCCTCTCTTCTAAGGAGCATTCTGGCTGTACTTCTTCCAAGACAGATTTGTTCATTCTTCCGGCAGTCCGTGGTATAGTCAACGTTCTTCATCAACACCATAATTCAAAGGCATTAATTCCTCTTGGGTCTTGCTTATTCATTGTCCAGCTTTCACATGCATATGAAAAAAGCCAACTGAAAATACCATGGCTTGGGTTAGGCACGTCTTAGTCCCCAAAGTGACACCTTTGCTTCTTAACATTTTAAAGAGGTCTTTTGCAGCAGATTTGCCCAATGCAAAAAAAAAAAAAAAGCAATACAATATGAAAAATGCCATTAAGGTTTTCTTTATATAAGATGCTCTGTTTATAGCTTTACTTCCTCAAAAATAAATAATTCTTAAGTTTCCCTGGAATTATTGATCCCCAGTTCATTTTTCCTATAGAGATCTGTATCCATGGTGACCTTGGCTGCTATGTTGCATTCTTGCAACAAAAGTTTGATATTAGACCTTCAAGAATAGGATCCCGCAATGGGCAGGTGTCCACCTTCATACGTAACAGCTTCAGAAAAGGCAAACCATTCTTTGAGAAAAAAATTCATTCGTTGGCTGAAAGAGAATTGAAATGCTATTTTCCCTCTGTTGATTTCAACAGAAGGAAATAAAGAACTCAGTGACTCAATGATGAAGCCAAGAGAAAATAGTTTTTAGCTTGATAGATAGAGCTGAAGAAATGATATTTGTTCATATTATTGAAACTACCTGAAATAAATATCTGCTGGTATTTTTTTTTTTTGTCAAGATAAAAGGAGCCTTCAAAAGAAATATGTTTTCCATTTGTTTGGATGGTTGGTTTTTGTTTAATAGTCACACAAGAGACTATTGAACAGCAGTCAACGTTTCACCACAAAACTCACGGAAAGGAAGATAGAGTAACATTTGTTAGGCCTCCCATCTGTGCAGAATTGCAGAGTATTTTCACAAACATTATCTCATTGAATCCACCCACCAGCCATGAGAGTAGCTTCTTTCATCTACTTCTTTTTAAGCTCAGAGAGCTTAAGAGCCTTATTTCAAGATCACACACATGAACAAGTCCATAGAACAAACTTTTTCCTGTCCATTTTTTCCTGTATGTGTGTGTGCTCCAAAAAGAAAGATGGTGGGTTTGGGTCATCACAAGTCAGAGTGGTGCTGTGGCAGTGGTCTTCACTGTGGGTGCCTAACGCATGCTGAGGGTGTGTTGTCTGCAATCAGTCAACCTTTCAGGGCAGTAATGGGTATTCTCAGGAGGAGAGGTGGCGAGTGTTCACAATGATTCATCAGTTATTCCTGGATCCTCCAAACAGAGAATCCTTGCATGGAGATTGAAGAAGAAACATTGAGGGATGGATGACCCAGCAAAAATATAACTAGTGGTCACTTCAATTTGAAGTATGAAGTATGCTCTCATTCGCCATTCTTGTTATATTGGCTCTTAGCAGCCTACACTTGCTCTTCAGAACACTTGTCAGTATATTAAGAGCTAGTCATTTGTGGGATTACCTGCCGATCACCTGTCTCTCTACCAGCCTGGGAGCTGGGGGAGGGGGGGCACTTTTCCTTTTTCTTCACCACCATGTTTCTAGGGCCCGTAAGAGGATACATAAGAAGTGTGCAGTAAATCTTTGTCAAGTGAATGAATGAATGATTGAACAAATGAATTCTTATAGAAGGTTATTACATAGAGTAGATTCATGAACTCATGTAATTATTTCAACAGCAGAGAATAATGCATCAGAGAAGTTGAGCTGTCAGGGATGAAGGTAGGGTGTGGAGCTATTACTCCCTTCTTGCTATTGTGGGTTCCTACAGCTATAAATGCTAATAGACTGAGTATAATGATTAAGGCAAGGAATCCTTCTTGGAATTGTTAATTAGGCTACTCTGACAAATCTAAGGCAGGTTTTATTTCGTGATTGTCATCTTTCAACCCTTAGTCATGAGTGGCTTATCAGGATTTTGAATTTCATTGTCTGCAGAAAAAGCTCTTTGCTTTCTTGTCGAGTATCTCTGTAAAATTCCAAAATTCTGACATGGCAGGATTGCTGACATGCAGAAAGGCTATGCAATAGAAGAATTACTCCCTCCCACATTTAGAGTTGACCTAAGTTCTCCTCCGCCCCTTAGCTCTTCCTCCCAACCTTCTGGTGGTCGTTATTGAGTCCTTCTGCTTACATCAACAGTAAGCCCACAGATAGTTGTATTTAATAACACATTTAAAATGTGTATACTGTGTTCATGGCTGGGTTGCATAGACTCGGCAGATCAAGGTGACATGTTGTTTGCTTCTCCTTTTCACGGGTCTGAACAAATTTAATACCAGGTGCTGCATGCCAAAACACTTCTTTTGCTGGAAACTGAATATTGAGATATGTATGGTGTTATGTGACTGCCACCCAAACCATTCTTTTCCAGTTACGGGAAGAATTTGACCGTGGGATTGATGTCTCTCTGGAGGAGGAACACAGCGTCCATGATGTGGCTGCCTTGTTGAAGGAGTTCCTGAGGGACATGCCAGACCCCCTTCTCACCAGGGAGCTGTACACGGCCTTCATCAACACTCTGTGTGCGTAAGGCAACCCTTTGCGGGGAAGTGCCCCTGGAATATCAGCATGTCCAAGTCACTCATCAAAAAAGCTTTGTGCATGTTTGCCCTGATAACTTTTTTTTGTCTTTATTTATTGGTCTCTAATGAGTGGGCTATTTGGGGAATTTTCTGAGATTTACCCTAGGGAGAATGAACAAGAAGAATCTGAGATGCTTTCAAATGACCCCTAAGACTAGAAAGTGCTATATAAATTGATGCTTTGGAGTAGTAGCAAGAGTTCACATTAAATCTGTTCCTAAAAATAAGTTTGCCTTTCTGGACTGAAAAAGTAGGAAGCCACAGGAGCCCAGAGAAGAGGGGGCAGGGAATGAGCCAAGGGAAGCCCAATGGTATAGCCCATGCTAGGTCTTCTAATGTGGCTACTTCTGGGCTGTAGATACAGATCCCACGGAAGAGAAATGGAGGGTGATGGGGAAGAAGGATAGACTCGGCCAGTCTCCAGTGCTACAATTAATATAAGGCCACGATAGAAGACACTGCCCTTGTACCATGTCTTGGGTATTGTCAACAGAAATTCTATCCTTTGGGTGTTCCCCAACAGAAAAGGGCCCCAAACCCATTAGAAATTCAAGTTCCAGAACCTTCATCAGTTCTCACCCATTGTCAGTAAATATTTACCAACCATGAAAGATTGAAATCCATTAAGTAAGCGATAAGTTACATATGGGAAAAGAGGGAGAAGCAAGTAAGGAAAATGAAGTTACCCTTCCATGTTGGATTATCATGATTTCTCTAGTTGTTCCATTTCCCCAGGGCTAATCCATCTTTATATCCTTCAGATAGATGTGCTGCTAGTTTGCTAACCCAGTGGGAGAGTGAATGAATGAATGAAATGTGACTTGCCTTGATAACCCCTTCAGTAAGACAGTTCCTCAGTGCCTGGTTTATACACCCCTGACATAGAGCACCTTTTTTGCCTTGCTTAGTGTTGGAGCCAGAGGAACAGCTGGGCACTCTGCAACTCCTCATCTACCTTCTACCTCCCTGCAACTGCGACACCCTCCACCGCCTCCTGCAGTTCCTCTCCATCGTGGCCAGCCATGCTGATGACAACGTCAGCAAAGACGGGCAAGAGGTACATCCCCACTTGGCCACCAGAGATGCTGTGACTCTTTCTTTTCCCTGCTTTCAAAGGATGAGCCACCAATATGGTCAAACATTTCACCTAAAGGAAATGACACCCTCTCCCCTGACTTCCCTGACTGTGTTGAAAGAAAACTAATGTTGAGCTTTCTCTAGAGGGACAGCTCCTCGGAACACATGGGCCACTCACTTCCTTGTAGGTTCCTAAGGATGCTTTCCCATGAGGCTGTCATTTCCCATGATGACACTCTATTCAAGCCCCTGAATTGCCATTTGTGTGAGAAAGACTAGCAAAGAATTTCAGAGGTGCTTGGAATCAGAAGACAGTAGAGTAACCGGAGTGGGGACATTGCTGTCCTTGCAACTCATTTGAAGTTCAACTATGATGTCACCTCTTTAGTCTTCCTGTTTATCCCTGGAGCTTCCATCTGCCCTAGTAGCTAGAATTCCATTATCTCTCTTCAGATGGGTCCTTTGCCTCCTTAAACTCTCCCCGCAAAGTAGGAACTGATTCTGTCCAATGGAGGGTCAATCCTGCTTCCACCGCCAGATGTAGAGGGAACTAGAAGCTCTGCTTTACTGATCATTGCCATCGTGTCTCTGTGCAACATGGTGTCAGCTGTTGAAGATGGTTCTGCAAAGTCCCACAGACTCTTTAGTGATATCTTGGTGGGACCCACATCGGAGGTCTTGGGCCCTAGCTCTCTTTGTCCATATTCATATGCTTCAAGGTGTTTTTTGGTTTCACCCTTGGACAAGGGAGGTGCTGGCCTAATTTTTAAGTGACTTCCTACCAAGTTACCTATTTTGTCTTTGCCTTAACAGGAAACCAGCTTCTCTCTTTGCTACCATGCATCCTAACTTCTCCCTGACCTTGGATTCCCCAGAGCGCCTGGTGGATTTGAACTGCCAACCTTTTGGTTAGCAGCCATAGCTCTTAACCACTGCACCACCAGTATTTCCAGAAGACATTAGGCCCTTTAACAGGCTAGCGTGCATTGTAAATCGACAAGAGGCCAGAGGCTTCCCAAATTCACCACTGAAACTTTTATTTTAAATTTTTGTTAAGCAGAACTCAGCTGTATTGGGGGTCCAATTCCATGAACTGGTCAAATGTTTTTCCCAAAGAACATAGTCATATATAATTTTTTTCCACTTTAATACAGAAAGACAATTCCACATTTCTTATCCTCATGCTCCGTGTTGGGGAAGGAATGGAACTTCCCTGAGATTGCCATTTATCACTCTAGTAGTTATAATTACTGAAACTTGCAGATTTAATATTATGGCTCTGCCACATTCTTTCAGCACACACAGCTCTTTGATGGCTATGGTATAATTCTTATAATTGCTAAGTAGTTCTATCACCTGTCTGGGTGTCAGCCTTTGGTGGTGGTAGAATGATGTGTATAATCACGGGGTAAAGTCAGAGAGAGCCCTGTGTTCCTAGGAAGGTCAGTTGCTTCGCTAGTATTTCTCAAGTGCTATGTGAGAAGGAGAAAGTCAAGTCTAAGCTGTTAAGAAGGCATCGAGAAAAGAGAAAAGTCCAAATGAACTCACTATTGCCTTTTTAGAATCATTTTCAGATACTCTTTTCATCCAAATGCTGAACAGGACCCCATTGCCTAAGCATAAAAGAAGAAAGTATGCTTAAAAAAATTTTTTTTTTTTTTAGATGGGTATAAATGAGAGATAGTATGCTGGAACACTAGCTATCATTTTTGTATCTCCAATGTTGCTGGAGCCCTGGTGGTGCAGTGGTTGAGAGCTACAGCTGTTAACCAACAGGTTGGCAGTTCGAATCTGCCAGCCTCTCCTTGGAACCCTGTCCTGTAGGGTCCCTATGAGTCAGGATCCACTTGAGGCCAATGGGTTGAGGTTTTTTACCATGTGCTAGCGTTGTGCTAGTGGCATTACATACATTATTGCTATTCCTCCTAACAGGCAAGAGAGATACCATTGTTCCCATGTTTTAGAGGTAGAAACTGAGAGGCTGGAGGGATTGAATAACTTACCCAGTGTCCCACTGGGAGTCTCCACTTCTAGTTGTGCAGGTTGTGCATTTGTGCATTTCACAAGTCAATGGGAGGCGCCATGGGCCCCATAATCACTATAGATTTGCGTAGTTATTAGGGCAATACCCCAGTGGGTGGCAGTAAAATGTCTTGAGGAAGGGGCTCCTTTCTCTAATTCACACAAAGTCATCTTATTGGCTAGTGGTGGGTCGGTCCCATGACTAATAAAGTCCCAGCTCTGCCTCTGACCCAAGCCAGTGTTAACATACCAAAAACGTATATAGAATAGAAATTAGGTCTGTGCTGGAGGTCTAGCTCTGGGTTTCTCAGCCTCAGCACAACTGACATTCGGGGCTGGATCCTTCTTTGTGGTAGGGCTGTCCTGTGCATTGTAGGATGTTTAGCTATATCCCAGGTCTCTACCCACTAGATGACTGTAGTCCCCCCTCCCAGTGTGACAACCAAAGATGTCTCCAGACAAGGCCACATGTCCCCTGGGGACAAAATTGCCCCCTGTGGAGAACACTTGGTAGCTCTATAAATCACTAGCCATGTGTCGTGGCACAAATCCATTGACCTTCCTAAGCCTGGTTTTCTTATCTGACCTTTGGGAATAACAGTTCTTGAACTGTCACTGCACAGTGGTTGAGAGGACTGGTTAACTCTAAGGAATATGAAAATCTCCTCCTATTAACAGCAAAGTTGTACAAGGCAGCAAGGGGTTGCAAAGGTTTCTAGACACTCTGGACCTAAACCTTGCATCCAAATGAAGGAGTAATAATCAAAGATTAAAGCACCCTGGGAAATGTAAGGAGAGCTTTACTTCTGTGCAATTGTGAGAAGTTACAGTAAGCAAGTAACCCGTGCCACCATCTTTGTTGGAAGTGAAGGGTACAAGCGGGGAAGTACTGAGGGGCCCGAGGGGTAATCGGGCTATGCTCATAGGGCACCAAATGCCTCTGTAAGGCCAAAGTGCTTGATTCTTTAAGCCGAGAATCCTTGGAAGGATTTGACTAACAGGCAAGATGATCCGTGCTGTCAATTGGTTAGAGATGGGAGAGAAAGAGTTAGGAAGCTCTGTTAGTCTCTCAGGGCTGCCATGACAAATCACTACAAAGTGGATGGCTTACAACAACAGAAATTTATCTCTCACAGTTCTTGTCTGAAATCAAGGTGTTATCAGGGCCAGGTTCCCCTGGGGGCCCTAAGAGAGACTCTTTCCTTGCCTCTTCCAGGTTCTGGTTGCTGCCAACATTCCTTGGCGTGTGGCAGCATCACTCCTATCTCTGCCTTCACCTTCTCATGGCCTTCTCGATTTTCATTCTCCTGTCCAGTCTATTGTAAGGACACTTGTCATTGGATTTAAAGCCCACCTGGATAATCCAGGATGATCTCATCTTCAAATCCTTAACAGAATTACATCTGCGAAGACCCCTTTTCCAAATAGGCTTGCATTCTCAATTTCCAAGATGAAGACACATCTTTTGGGGAGTCACCATTCAACCTACTTTTGTAAGAATAGCTTTTGTATGAACAGCAATATGTAATACAGTAATTATTTGAATCAAGTGTGTCCTGAGTGTCCAGTGATCATCATTCAGGGATTTTCTGATTACTGTTTTCTATATGCTGCTGTTATTAGCTGCCATTGAGTCTGCCCCCGACTCATGGCGACCCCATGCACAAAGGAACAGAACTCTGCTGGGCCCTGCACCATCTCCATGATCAGTTGTGGATCACACTGTTGTGCAAAGTAGATCGCCAGGCTTTTCTTCTTAATTTGTCTTAGGCCGAAAGCTCCGCTGAAACCTGTTCAGCATCAGAGCAACACGCAAGCCTCCACTGACAGACAGGTGGTGGCTGCACATGAGGTGCATTGGCCGGGAATCGAACCCGGGTCTCCCTCATGAAGGGCGAGAATTCTCCCACTGCACCAGCACTGCCCCCACTCGGTATGTTGTAGTGTACGGGAAATGGAGGAGGTGAAGACACAGGCAACTGTGGAATTAGGTGATGCACTGCTGAGTCACTGCAGGAGTTCAGAGAATGAGTGATGGAGGTGGGCCAGAAAAGTCAGGAATGCCTTCAGGGAGGAGACTGAATGTAAGCTACACAAGGAAGGATGTATAGGGAATTGAGTAAACTGAGAGTGTACACAGGTCCTAGAGATGGGAGTTAGCTTCCATCCCGTCTCATAGAAGTTGAGAGTAGAGGTAGAGGAATGAGAGAGAGGTTCTTTATGTCTTATTATTTTCATTGGTTTGGCACGTCCTGGTAGAGCATACAGAATTGGGTAGACTGTAGCAAGGCTGAGAATCAAATTTCAAAATATGGTCAGGAAAGCGATTTTCAACTTTTTCTCTTCTGTTTTTGTTAGTTTGTGTTAGTTGTGCTATCTCTTTGTTGGGGAGTTGCTTTTCTAGATTGAAACATGGCATAGTACTGAACCAGAGCGTGGAGAAGCTTGGAGCTCACACAGACTCTGCCAACACCGTGCTACATGGCCTTGTCCTTATAAAATGGCAGAAGAGGAAAGAAAATGGAGGTTGGCAGCGTAGTTAGAGGGTCTTACTTTCCTCATCTGTAAAACGAACATAAAACCAAACCTGTTGCCATCAAGTCGAGTCCGACTCATGGTGACATCATGTGTTACAGAGTAGACCTGCTCCATAGTGTTTTCTTGGCTGTGATCTTTATGGAAGCAGATCGCCAGACCTTTCTTCTGTGGCACTGCCGGGCGGGTTGGAATTGCCAACCTTTAGGTTAATAGTGGAGCGCAAACCATTTGAGCCACCTAGGGACCTAAGTGAACAAAATATTTCCTTTCTAATAAGTATTAAACTATAATTAGCTAATGTTAAAATCCAATGCATCATTAACTAATGGAATCTTAAAGATGTCTAAAAGAAGGGCATGAGAAAAATTGTTGACTAGTGCATCCGTGCTTTTTTTGGAAAAAAAAATGTGGTCTTATCAAATTGTGGTGTTTTGCTATCTTTTGTTTGTTTTATTTTATTCTGTTTTGTTTAGTTTGCTATTTGCTTTGCTCCTTAGGGGAGGGAGAAATTCCCAAATGTAAGAAAGATTTTATTTCTTCTAGAAAGAATATTATAGGAACAAAATTGAAACAGCCTTGAGGAGTGTTTTTTCAGGAAGTCCAAGAACCCCCTAGCATTGCATGGATAATGTGGTGTGAAATTGTACTTTTCTGGTGAGAGCATCCATAGCTTTCATTTACTTCTTAAAGGGCCTATAAGGAGAAGAAGAACTTACGAACCCTCAACGGGGAGTGTGATTACTGATCTTTGGGGAGGAGTATGCACTAGGAAATGAGAGACTGGCTTTGGATCTTTAGCCTAAGGATGAGGGGAGTGAAATACTAGGCCTGGGAGCAGAATTAAGGGGGTTCCAAAAAACTCAGTCATCATAGATTTTCCTGTATTCTGTTTGATTTTTCAACATCTGGCATTCCGACACAATTTATCTGATGACTGAGTTTTTTGGCGCCCCCTTAAATTTTGCTCCCTAGGTGAGGGCCCTCGTCCCTGCCCTGCTTTAAAGCTAGTTGTCCCCATTGCCCATGCTGTGACAGGGTCTGCCAAGGAAGAGGGTAGGGCCACCTGCTTCCTGGCTCCACCACCTCCCAGCTGTCATCTCTGCGTGTTACTTCCCTCCTCCAAAACATAAGGACAAAAACACCAGCTGCTTCAGAAGCTTATAGGGAAAAAGAGTTGAGATAGCCCGTGGAAAGCTCTGAGCCCAGTGACTGTCCATGCGAAACAGTTAATAAATATGAGCTCTTCCCATTAGGCTCAGAAATGATCTAGGAAGCTTATTCAGTGAAGATAAACTTACCCTTGAATTTGCTGGCTGATTAAATAATAATCCATCGTCAAGTGCACATTGAACTACTCAGACATAGCCACATGTGTGTGAGTGTATACATAAAAAAATGTACATATGTATATGTATATTCATATTACATATTTATACGTTATTTATATTTTATATATGCATATATAAGAAAACATGGCTGTCAAGTTGACTCTGACTCATGGTGACCCCATGGGTGTCAGTAGAACTGACCTTCCATAGAGTTTCCAATAGCTGTAATCTTAATGGCCATAGATCACCAGGCCTTTCTTCCGTAGTGCCACTGGGTGGATCTGAACGGTCAACCTTTCAGTTAGTTGCCGAGTACCACCCAGGGACCTCTATATGTGTATATATGTACATGTGTATATACATATCTATATACAGATACATATATGTACATACATATATATAAATGTATTTATATGTGTATAAAACCTGTTGCCAAATCAGTGCCTAAAAAGTAAACAACCAATGGAGAAAACCATACCCTAGCCAGACTCTTAAACCGGTGTCTCTTCTGGATTATGACACAAAGACACATTCTTTTCCATCCCTTCCCACTCATAGTGACCCTATAAGACAGAGTAGAACTGCCCCCTAGGGTTTCCAAGGCTGAAATCTTTACAGAAGCAGACTGCCCCATCTTTCTCCCATGTAGCAGCTGGTGGGTTTGAACCGCCAACATTTCAGTTAACATCTGAGCACTTAACCACTCCACAACCAGGGCTTCTTAAATATGTTGTTGTTGTTGTTAGGTGCCATCGAGTTGGTTCTAACTCATGGTGACACTACTATGTACAGCAGAACGAAATACTGCCTGGTCCTGCACCATCCTCACAATCGTTGTTATGTCTGAGCTCATTGTTGCAGCCACTGTGTCAGTCCATCTCGTTGAGGATCTTTCTCTTTTTCACTGACCCACTAAATTACCAAGCATGATATCTTTCTCCAGGGACTGATCCCTCCTGATAACATGTCCAAAGTATGTGAGACAAAGTCTCACCATACTCTCTTGTAAGGAGCATTCTGGCTGAACTTCTTCCAAGACAGATTTGTTTGTTCTTCTGGCAGTCCATGGTATATTCAATATTCTTTGCCAGTACCATAATTCAAAGTCATCTATTCTTTGGTCCTCCTTATTCATTGTCAACCTTTTGCATACATCTTGGTGGTATAGTGGTTAAGAGTTTGGCTGCTAACCAAAAGGTCAGCAGTTCAAATCCACCAGGCGCTCCTTGGAAACCCTATGGGGCAGTTCTACTCTGTCCGTCCTACAGGGTCACTATGAGTCAGAGTCAACTCGATGGCAATGGGTTTGGTTTTTTTTTGTTTTATATATATATATATATATATATATACGTATTTAAACATGGAGAGCAAGGGCCAAAGTTGTCTGTGAGTAAATCTACTTTCCAGTTTAAAAAACAAAACCAAGCAAAAAAAAAAAAAAGGCATTAACAAATCACAGCAAGGAATGGCTTGGTCCGCAGCTGGAATCTATGTGATTTTACAGACGGATTGTGTTGCATTCCCAGAATAGCATCAGGAGAAGGACAGGGAGGAAACAGAGCTCCAGATTGTCCTTGTACTAAACATTATTTTAAAAGAAAACAAAATCTTCTATTTGTTAATGTTAAAAAAAAAAAAAAAGGAGAGAGAGCAAACCCTAATATTACTTTGGGGGTGGGGGAGGATTCCCAGTGCCTCCTAGTTCTAAAGGAAGAATCTAAAAGTTGTATGTATTTATTTGATTTTATCATGAATTTCCAGCAACAGAAATGAAAAATTGTCATGTTTTATCAATGAAATAAAGAAAAAATAAGCAATCATACCTAAAGGGCACTCTACTTAAAGTTCCCAGCATTTAGCACAGGAAACAATTTCCCTTGGCTGGGTTTTGTCTTCTAAAAATCATGGAACCCATGGGCCACGCCGGGATTGCAGACGGGGAACTGCTGGCTCTGGGCTCCACAGGACACAGTGTGACTCAGGAGGTTTGTTCTCGGCTGTCACTTGGAACTCTTGAATTCTATGCTGTGTACCTACATGCTTTTCAAACCCACGTAGATCGGCCCAGGCAGTCTCCCCACCAAGCAGCCACTTCCCATACTTGTCCAGGAGTGCCTAGGATTTTAACTAACATTGACAAGAGAAATAAAAATTCAGCTAGGACAGTGGTTCTCAACCACAGGCCATGTTGCCCTCCAGGGACACTTGGCAATATCTGGAGACATTCTTGGTTGTCGAAACTGGACGTGGGGAGGGATGCTACTAGCATCTAATAGGTAGAGGCCAGGGATGCTACTAAACATTCTATAATACGTAGGACAGCCCCACCACAAGGAATGACCCGGCCCCAAATAGTCCTGTGATGAAGAAACCCTGGCCTAGAGAAACTTAACCAGTTCATCTTTCCCATCTTAAAATTAAACAGGTGGATGGATGAATGGATGGATGGATGGATGGATGGATGGATGGATGGATGGATGGATGGATGGATGGATGGATGGATGGATGGATGAGTAGATATAGATAGATAAAATAAGTAGGTAAAAGGAATTCCCAAGCCTTTTAAAATACTGGCATTCCTTGTTATGGCTATTCCACCTATAGTGAATAGCCAAGTTCACAAAATGTCTTTTGACGTTATTCTTTGTACCAGTGCTTATAATAACAGAAACCCGAAAGCAGTCTAAGTACCTAGCAGTTGGCTGGGATTAAAACAAACTGTGATATTATCCATGCAATGGGATGCTAGGGACCAATAAGGATGACAATATAGGATTGATTGAAGTGGAAGGATGAATGCAACGTATTGTTAAGAAACAATAAGCAAGTTACAAAATAATGTATGGACTATGATCCCAGTTTTAAAAAAGAAACTAATATAGTGTAGACATATATGTATATATGTGTATAGAAAAGATATGAATGGCTGGTTCTTGGGAGTGGTGTGATTATGGGCAATTTGTTTTCTTTATGCTTACCTGTACTTGTTAATTATTAATATTTTGAACATGAGTAATTTTTCTTTTATATTTCAGGTAAAAAAATAATTCCCTTCTTTCTCTCTGTACTACCCTTCAGCTCCTGCCATCCTTTCTTCTTCCTCCCCTGTCAAACTTTTTGGAAAAAGTATCTCCATTCACTGTTTCCACTTCTACAACTGCTGCTTGTCTCTTCTCTGCCCCTGGAATGGCTTACTTAGAACCATCTGATAGTCTGATCTTCATGGATTCTGACAAAAACAACCTGGTCCTTGCTGGAAAAAATAAAATGGAAAGGAAAAATGTTTCAATGATTATTGATCCATCCTGCATTTTGTAAAGCAAAAATAACAACAGACCTATATTCTCTCCTCCCACAGGTCACTGGGAACAAAATGACATCTCTGAACTTGGCCACCATATTCGGACCCAACCTGCTGCACAAGCAGAAGTCGTCAGACAAAGAGTTCTCCGTCCAGAGTTCAGCTCGCGCTGAGGAGAGCACCGCCATCATTGCTGTGGTGCAGAAAATGATTGAAAATTATGAAGCCCTGTTCATGGTAGGTGGCCCTTCCTGGGGGTGACATCGTGATGAATTGCCTTTGTGTTGCTTTGTGGCTGCATAATGGAACTCAAGTGCATCCCCTTTTGGTCTCCAATGCTGGTCATTTGACTGAAGTCATGGGAAGCTAGGCAGTTTCAGTAGTTGCTCCCTAAACAATGGTCACTCTTTGGGGTCATTTAATTATTCACTTAACAGTGTCCTTGCTCAAAGTGTCATTGAAACCCTTTCTTCTGGGATTCTATCTGTGGATCTCATGTGTTGTAACTATCCTCTATGATGGCACATTCTCCAAGAGCAATCTTGACATCTTAGCTCCTGCGTGAAACTTTGCCTGTCCTTCACCTGTCCTTCCTGTGTCCTTCCCATGTCACTTCTCTGTACCTTGAACCCCATTACTTGCCTTTGTGGTGTTTATCTTATTCAACATTGTGTTACAGTAATTTATGAGTAATTCCCCTAGTAGATTACAAACTCATTTCAAACAAGGGCTGTGCCCTTGTTATCTCCTCTCTGTATCCTCTGTATACTTTTGGAAGGCCCTCCATTTGGCAGTCATTCAATAAATATTTTTTCGATTTGTATTGAATTACCAGTTCCTGTTTTCCTTCATAAAACTGCATTACTTGCTCCAACTTCCCTTGAAACATTAGAACAAATGCCAACTCTCTTCTATTTCTGTTCACCACTCAAATTGCATGTCAGAATTTACAGGAACTTTCCCCCATGTTCCTTCTCCCATATCTCTTGTCATTTTGTAAACCCTTGCCATAAATCCTGCCTCCTCCACTCCTACGCCTCTCGAGCCATTTGTGACTTCTTCAATGGAGCGTGCTAGTTCCCTGCTCTCAACCCCTTTAATGTTTTGTCTGTATTTATCTGGTGCCATGCATTCGATTTATTTCCGTGCTTGCCATATACCAATTAAAAAAAAATTTGTAAATTTGAAAGCCAGTGGTGCAGAATCCTTGCCCTCTATGTCTCACCTGTGTGATCATGAGCAAGTAATTCAACACTCAACAGTATCAATTTCAGCTTCTGTGAAACGGGAGAAATAAAAATATGGCCTAATTTCAAGGTGGCTACCAAAGTCTGTTGATATCTGAAAGCGTTCTGCAAACTGTAAAATTCTATGTGCATGTTTATTACTAAGTATATTGGTTAGGCAGCGCAAGCTGCCCCAAATCTCAGTGCTTCAACATAAGACACACAAATATCTCGCTGGTAGAAAGTTTAACTTGATGTTTGGTGGACAGCCTTCCAGGTGGGGATTTAAGGACCCTGGTTCCTTGCACCTCGAGGCACTGCCACCCCCAAGGATTTTAGGGGCCAAACCTAGAAGGGGCATCCATCCCATCTGCTCCCCGAGAAGCCACAGCTAACTGCAAGGGAGGCTGGAAAATGTGTTCTGGCTGGGTGACCAGGAGAAAGAGAACATGGAGTTATCACAGTGACAAGTTCGCTGAGGCAGAGTGACTGCATCTTACTCTTTGTGTCTGAAGCACTCTCTCTCTGTTGCACACCATAAGCCCTCAAAAATGGTGCATGGAGTCATTGATGCTATATACATTTCACACTTCAGCCAAAATCCTCATAATTAATTACATATTTGGATGAATCAAATGTCTGAACTTCTCAACATTTTCCTCAAGTTTTAAGTCACGTATCATCTTGCCAAGTAGTCTTGGCATCGTTCCATGCTGTCTAGCTTTTTGTTCTAACAAAATAAAATAAGCGGCTCTCTTTGATCCTATTCTATTCTCTAAATTCTGTATTCTAAGCAAAGTTCACCTGCATATCTATCCTTCCACAAACCATCAGGCATTTCTTGTCCTCTCAGATACTGACAGAACACTTCCTAGTCTCCTGGAAAGTACAGCTGCCGCCATTTGGATTGTGGCATTCCTCTGTTTCCCGTTCCCTACTTCCTGGATTACTAAGGACAGCAGTTTTTGCTGCTAGCTGTGGTTGAGTCAGCCCTGACTCAGGGCGACCCCATGTACAATGGAGAAAACACTGCCCAGTTCTGCACCATCCCCATGATGGGTTGTGAATCCTACCATTGTGATCTATAGGGTTTTCACTGGTTAATTTTTGGAAATAGATTGCCAGGCCTTAGTTCCTAGTCTTTGGTCTGGCAGCTCTGTTGTAACCTGTGCAGCATCCTAGCAACGCACAAGCCTCCACTGACAGCCTGGCAGATAGTAAACAGCAGTATTCTGCCTTTTCCACCATTTTCCAAGTCTGATCTTTGTTTGCAGTTCTCCGTAAGGATTAATGTCGAGAGTGTCTTGGGTAGTAGCTCATATTTGTGTTCCGCATTTGTGGTCTTCACTTCTCAACGAGACCTTCCCCGGCCACCTTCTCTAAAATCACAAACCTCACTCACACCCATACTCCCTATCCCCTTTCCCCACTATGTTTCTCTTATTAGCACTCACCACTAACTTGGGCTACTAAAGACTCCCCACTAGAATGGAAACTCCAGGATGAGTTTTTGTCTGTTCCCGTCTATTTTCCTGACTGTGTGACTCCTGTGTCTGACACATGGTAGGAGCATAATAAATAGTATTTGAATTAGTGACTGACTCTATGGTTTTTTTTTCTATGGTAATTCTGTTTCATATGATTTCCATGTTACCAATTCTTACTCCCTAAACATGTGGAAAGGTTTGGGCATGGAGGAATTAAAGGTAACCTTTTCAGAGTACCTTAGCCTTTAACAGAAGCATTCTTAATCTCCTTGGACTGATTTTGGGAATTGTATACTGAGAAAGAGGACAGTGATTTGGGAAGGAAGGTGGGTCAAAGATTCCAAGCCCGGATCAGTAGAAAGATACTAGCTCTGGAACTAGAAAACTCTGTTACAGCCCTACGTCTGCTGCACGTTAGCTACCTGACCTCATCTCCTTAGATTTCTATTTCTTTAATATCATAGGGCTAGGTTTGAATGAATGGTATCCAAGAGCACTTCTAGGTCTAAAAATTACATGGTTCTCTGCCCTAGTATGGACTTCCCCTCCTTTATTCCAGAAAGCACAGAAGAATTTTTAGTTTATCTCAGCATATTTGGCATTTCGTAATCGACTTGTTTATACCAAGGCTGGTGGTTGGTTGGCAGAACCGACCTGTGTGGATAGACAAGCATTGCATCATGTATATGGTTGGTGTTTGTTTCTGTTTTTCTTTTTTAGAGAAGCTTCCAGAATTATGACGGTATTTTCAAACAAGGAAGGATAAAGCTAGACAGGAGCTGATGGTTAAAGGTAGTTAACAATTGTGGAACTTCATAGTCCTTGAAGGGATTTATGAGCCGGGAAAGGGGAGCATCAGTGCCCATTGATGTTAGAAAGGAAGATGTGCTAGAGAAGCCAATTGTGAACTTGTCCTTGAAGGCAGAATGCACCCTGGAAGCAGCGACTCGACATAAGAATTGATGGAGGGGATGTAGTAACCCACATTAGTTCTGACTGTCCTAATGTTGTCCATTTCCTGACACTGAGAATGCTTCTCACAAGTCGCCAGTATCTGAGTTAGTGGGAAAGGATGGAAAAGAACATGTCCTTGTGTGATAATCCAGAAGAGGCATCTGGATCCAGGGACTGACAGCAGTTCAAGAACCTGGCTAGGATGTAGTTTTCTGCATTGGTGACTTTTTAGGCACTGATTTGGCAATACTAGAGCTGGCAATATGTCATGATAACAGCCATTGTGATCACTCTACCAAGGAACCCAGGCAGCAGGTGGTAACAGTGGTTCTCAAACTTGAGTGTGCAACAGGGTTACAGGGAAACCTGGACATTCAGATTCCTGGACTACACTCCAGAGAATCTGATTCGGTAGCACTGGGATGGGACCCAGGCACCTGCACTTTCTAATGAACACCTCCAGGGAGCTCTGATGCAGATAATGTCCTAAGCACACCGGTATGGTGGAAAGTCCGTGAACTTTGCTATGAGCTACCAGATTCAAATCTCCACTCAACCATTTAATTGTTGTGTGATCTTGGGCCTGTGTTTAATTTCCGTAGCCTTCATTTTCCTCTTGTGAAAAAAAATAGGATGAGGCTACCTACTTTGCTGGATCATTTTAAGAATTAGAAATAACATCATAAGGCACATAGGACAGGAATTGGCATATATCGTTGTCGTTGGCTCTCATCCAGTCAATTTCGACTCATGGCAACCTTATATACAACAGAACAAAGCGTTGCCCAGTCCTACATCATCCCCAAGATCAGCAGCATGTTTGAGCCCACTGTTGCGGCTCTTGTGCCAATCCATCTCACCAAGTGTCTCCCTCGCCCTCGCTGGCTGTCTACTTCAGCAAACACGATGTGTGCTTCTCCAGCAGCTGATGCCTCCTAATGATGTGTCCAAAGCAAGTGTGTTGGACAGTGTTCTATTGTGATCCACAAGGTTTTCATTGGCTGATTTTCAGAAGTAGATTGCCAAGCCTTTCTTCCTAGTTTATTTTAGTCTGGAAGCTCAGCTGAAACCTATCCACCATGGGTGACCCTGCTGCGATTTGCAATACTGGTGGCATAGCTTCCAGCATCACAGCAACATGCGAGCCACCACAGTACGACAGCAGACTGACAGACAGGTGGTAGTGGCCTATACTAGACACTAAAAAAAAAAAAAGATAGTTGCTATTACATTAACTTGGTAATGTGCCTGAAACATTGCACCATCAAAACAGGCTGAGGTCTCCCCTTGGCAGTGAAGCCTCTCTTGACCTCTCTGTATGAAACTGGGACCTGGGCCTGCACATATATGCTTCTACCCCTCCCTCCGCTCTTTTTCTATTTCCTATAGTGCTTATCACCTTTCGGAGCACCTGCGTGGTGCAAACTGTTAATGTGCTCAGCTGCTATCTGAAAGGTTGGAGGTTCAAGTCCACCCAGAGGTCCCACGGCAGAAAGACCTGGTGATCTACTTCCAAAAAGCCATTGAAAACCCTCTGGAGCACAGTCCTACCCTAACACACATGGGGTCACCAAGAGTTAGAGTCTACTTGATGGCAAATTTTTTTTATCACCTTCTAACTCACTATATAATGTAACTCGCTATATAATGTACTCACTTATTACACTTATCGAAACTTGAGAGAATGCAGACTTGATGAGGGCAGAGATTTTTGTTTGTTTTGTTCACTGGCAAATCCAAAAAAGCCAGAACAGAACTCAGTAGGTGGTGGGTACTCAGTAATTATTTGTTGAATAAATCCTGCAACCTTTTATTGCTGAGAAAAAAATGTGGGTTTTGTTTCTGTGTGGTTGGTTGGCTGATCGGTTTGGGTTCAGTGCCTTAAATTTCCTTACCTTTAAATCATGCCCCTTCAATTCTGATATCCACAAGCATTTCTAACCTGCATAGCATAAAGCGATGCTTTCCGGGAACTAAAACATCAGAAACAAGCATATACAGACACCATCACTGTTATCACAGAGAGCATTCACCCACTCAATCGTCGACACGACTCGTTGTTCTGGAAGTTGTTCCTTCTGTAACTGATGTTGGCACCCTAGAAAAAACTCATATTGCTCTTGGGATTAATACGAGTTTCGAAGCCGAGTGGAGAAAACCAGCAGCTCATTCCAGGGGCCAACATGAGATGATTCCTACCAGTGCTTGTTTTTCCGAGAGGGCAGAGGAGGAGAAGACACCGCCCTTGAGGGCTGATGACAAGCCCAGTGAGCAGGAGACGTGGGAAAGCCAGTGCATTCCCACCCGCTGGGTCGTCAGCCTGAGCTGGGGACCAGCACAGTGCACGTGGGAAATTCAACTGAGAATGACTGGGAGCAAGGGTCAGAGGCCAGGATGAGGACTCCAAGCTCGGAAGCCAAGCTTTGCTTGGTGTACTCTTCCTTCTCTGATGCAAATTGCATTTTCTTAAAACCTCTTTTGCATGCAAAGTCAAATGGAGTCAAGCATGATCCAGGCCATCATACAGGAAACCACCCCCTACCAACATATCCAGCTAATTAGATATGATTTCCATCTCCTTTTTTCTATAGTAAGAGCAATCACTACCTATATGCCGGGGCTTGGGCTGGTCATTAGGAACATCATTGGCTAATTTACTTTTGCCACCATTTCATAAGGAGTAAGCCAGATTCCCGCCACCTGTGTGTTGGTTTGTCATACTGTGGTGGCTTGCGTGTTGCTATGATGCTGGAAGCTGTGCCACTGGTATTTCAAATACCAGGAGGGTTACCCACGGTGCACAGGTTTCAGCGGAGCTTCCAGACTAAGACAGACTAGAAAGAAGGCCTGGTGATCTACTTCCAAAAATTAACAAAATGAAAACCCTATGGATCATAACAGAACATGGTCCTATATAGTGCTGGATGGTGAGCCCCCTCGGTTGGAAGGCACTCAAAGTACACAGTGGCCGCAACAGTGGTCTCAAATATACCGAGAGTTGTGAAGATAGCGCAGGACCAGGCAACCATTCACCATGAGTCACACCCAGCTTGACAGCGACAACAATAACAAGCAAGCCAAGTCCCTTTGGCTATCAGGCAGCTACTAAGTGAATTATTTCTACAGCATGATGCCTCCCTACGCAGAAGGGGGTCTGTTTAAGGGGAAAGAAAGAGAACATTTACTTTAGCCTGTCTAAAAATGAGGAGCAAAGAAGACCTTTAACAGCACAGTTCTTCTGGAGTAATTGTAGTTCCAGCCTACTTGATGCTCAAGACAGCAGGTGGCTGCAGGAGGCAAGATGTGTCCCTACTGAGACCAGCTCACATTGTCCCTGTGTGCCATGAAAGAGCACAGGTACTGTTGGTGTCCCACACAGGTGGCGGGGAGCAAAAGCATACCCCCCTGGGCTGTTTCTACATCCTTTAACCCGTTACCATGGAGCAAAGTCTGCTCATTTTTCTGCATCCTCCTTACCTGCGTCATCCCGTGAGCCCTGGGGTCTTCTCTCCCAATTGTCAAAGATGCATCCTGGCATGTATCAAGCACTTGAGAAATATTCGTCCAATTTAATGCTTCTCAACCCTCCAAATGCACCAAGGCCTTCCTAACCCACCACAACAGAGCCACACAGAAGGTTCTCAGCTGGCCCTGCCTGGGTTGTAGCTTTTGCTCGTTTTGTAGCTTTTGCTCCCATAAAGAGCAAAAGCGATTTCTTTCCGTGTTTGTTCACAAAAAAATGTCACCATGACTTCCAGTGATATTTACTCACACTCGGGAGTGTTAGCGTTTTAAATGCCAAAGCAGGATTCTTAGTCAAGTGAGAAGTGGTGGATTGGTGCCTAAACCCAGTGGCAAGGGCAGATAGGGCTGGGTCCTGGGAATTGCTCTTCTAGAAGCCCTTAATGGTTTGCTATGGTGACTTAGTAAATGGAGAAAGCTCTCACCATTTTCCCCTCTCTGTGGTTTATGGAATAACTACATCACAGCAGTTATACCCCAGGCAATCATTCAAGGTTTCTGTTTTAATTTGAAAGGGTAGATTTTAATTGTGACAGTTTTATTCCTTCATGTGTGCACTGTTTACATTTCATTCTCAGAAGCGGGAGAGGCCAAAGTTCTTTTGATTTTTGGAATAGCATTATGCTATGAAGGAACACATTAAAATCTAAGGAGTTGAGGCTCCAGATAAACACATCCATAAATGGTGCCCTTAGAAGATATCTAAAATTACTAAATAGTTGACTAAAACCTGACAGAGATTTCCATGTGAAACAATAAACTTAAGTGAAGATGGTCTTTTGGCTGCTTTTTACTTCTTGATTTTAGACTGCAGAAGTGATTTTTTTAAAAAAATCACGTTTTTCACTATTGTGTCCCTTAGTTTCCATTTTGTGATATAAAAAATTCCCAAAGCCAAAAAAAAATTTTTTTTTCATCATCTGAGCCATACTTTTTTGGCGGGGGGGTTTGTCTTGACAGAGTCCTGGTGGCACCATGCTTAAGCACTTGGCTGCAAACGGAAAGGTCAGTGGTTCGAACCCACTAGCTACTCCACAGGAGAAAGATGTTGCTTATTGCTCCAGTTGTGAGGATTTTCGTTTTCTTAATGTTGAGGTGCAATCCATACTGAAAGCTGTAGTTTTTGATATTTAGCAGTAAGTGCTTCAAGTAGAAATTATCAATTGTTTGATTTGTTGAATTTGGTCTATAAAGTAAGAGAATGGAAACTCTCATCCCTGACCTGAAAGTCCTGCCCTCTTCTCTTTTCTTCCCATTTTCATTCCCAGGTCATTGCATACAGTCAGAGAGCTTTAAATTCCATCTATGTGTGTCTCCCAAATTTCTGTCTCCAGCCCGGACCTCTTCCCTGAACTCCAGACCCTCATACCCAAGTGCCTACTAGATATCTTCTTCACATGGATGTTTTACAGGCCTCTCAACCTTAATATGTCAAAGCCAAACTCCTAATCTTGTCCCCCAACCTTTTCCCCCTGCAGCTTCTCCACACCAGTTAATGGCAAGCCAGCCTTCTAGTTGCCTAGGCCCCAGACATTGAAGTCATTCTTTTTTTTCTCCTAATTTTTCTACTACTACTTCCCCCTTCTTCTCCTTCTACTTCTCCTTACTCTTCTTCTGTCCATCCATTCATCAGTCCATCCATTCATCCATTCAATAAATATGCTAACACTCTCAGTTCTATCTTCACTATCTCCAGGATCCAAATATTTCTCATCACCTCACCCTCCTGGTTCAGCACTCCATCATCTCTCATCTGGATTATTTCAACAGCTCCTATCTGCTCTCTTTGCTTCCTCCGCTTGCTTCCCTGCTTTCATACTCAAGTCAATAGCCAGAGTGATGTCAGTTCCTGTCCGTCCTCTGCTCAAACCTCCAGTGACTCCCCATCCCACTTAGAATGAGAGCAGATGCCTTTAACGTGACCCGTGAGAGTCCACAACATCTGGCCCTGGCCACCTTGCTGACCCACTTCCTACTGCTCGCCTCCTTCCTCACTCTTTTCCAACCTCGCTGACCTCCTCCCTGATCCTGAATCAAGATTTTTACAGTTGGTTTTTGTTTTCCCTTCCGCCTGGAATGATTTTCTCCATCTCCTTTACTAACCTCAGTTCTCTAATAAAATGTCAGTTTCTCTGTGGCCTCGCCTCCCCCCAGCATTCTCCATCACTCTTCTCTGCTTCATTTTTCTCCATTGATCTACTCCATGAGGACAAGGGTTCTGGTCTGGTTTACAGCTGAGTCCCCAGCATCCAGTGCCTTGGCACTCAGTAAACACCACCAGGGCTCCTTACCAAATACTTAGGTAATGAATTAGAGGAATGGGGATGGGAAAAGGCCAAAAATGAGAAGCACAATGGTGCTGAAGTAGAGGATGTGTGAGGATGCCCCCTAGGAGAGGAGACCAGAAATATGTATTAAAGATAGCAAATAAGTGGAGGGCCTAAGCTGTAGGGATAGGAAGGTTTTTGAGTGAGCATGTCTTGATCAGCGCATTCTGACAAACACATAGAGAAGAAATTTGATGCGCATGTTGACGAAGATAGCTAGTACACAAGCTAGAAAGCTGTTACATCAGAGGAACATCAAGGATATATCTTTCCTTTAAACTAAAAATTCAACTCAGTCTAGCTTAAGGGATTCTTGAGTTCACATAGCCGAACAATCCAAGAATGAATATGTCATCAGGCATAGCTTCGTCCTGGACTCAAATGATGTCAAGAGATCCCTTTTCTCTGTGTCTCTATTTCTTGGTACTGTTTCCTCAATTGTTGGCATAGTCCTCAGGCCCAATATGGTCACAAGATGACCACGGGGTCCCAGGACTTGTACCTCTTTCTCAGAAGTCTCTGGGGGCATTCTCATGGCTTTCCATTGCCTCTAATGGAATCACATGCCCATTGTTCACAGTCACATGCAACCACAGTGGTCTGGGGAATGGATCGACTTAGACTAGGGTGCTTTATCCTTGAGCTAAAGGTTAGGGAGCAGTTGATTGTCCAAAGGGAACTTGGGGTATAAGAGTTGCAAGAAGAGGAAAATGGAGGCTTATAATAGCCAACAGATGACCATTATTACAAAGGAGTATTTAGAACTTGGGTAATTCAGTTGGAATGGAAGAGGGAGAAAATAAATAATATGCATCATGAAGGTGAAATCAAGTCAATCTCCTGGCTCCAAGTGGGGAGGGAAAAGGATACAGAGGCTTGAATACAACTCTGAGACTGTGAGCTTGTGTGACTAGGGTTTGGCGATGTCATTAACAAAGATGCAGGATGAAGTAGGAGGAACAGATTTATAAGAAAAGGAAAAAGTTTTCTCGTCCCTGTTTTTATTAATAAAATTGTTTCCAGCTTCTCGGAACTCAATAGCAAATGAGTTCTGCAAGAACCAGGAGGAAAATTCTTCCACCAACCACTTTATTCTCAGAAGATTTGCCCTTGTAGTCATTAAGAGTGTTCTCTCTGAGTCCACGTGTGAGAGAATCATAATGAAAGTTTATTTTCTCCCAATAGTTTCGGTTTCCTTTGGTTGGGTTACCAGCATCTACAGAGTAAAAAACCGAAGGAGTTGGGTTCGGTCTGCTCTCATCGAACATTTCCACCTGCCCGAGTCAGGGCTGTGAGGCTTCTTCTAACGCACTGTGGGTAGGGCTTAGAGAAGTATGTGATACTCATTTATAGAACTCTAGCGAATGCCTCATAGAATTAGGAAGCAAGAAACTATTAATTGGGCATGGACCGGGGTCCAGGAAAGGAGTTAAGGCAGCACAGAATGTTAAAATGGCATGTGCAAGTGGAGTAGCCAACATGTTTTTGTTATTGTCATTGTTGTCTTTGAATATTTAGTATGGGCCAGGTACTGTTCTAAGCTCTTAACATGTAATAACTCATTTAATAACCACAGCAACACTTTGTGATGAGTACTATTATTATCCCCATTTAACAGATGAGGACATTGAGACCAAGAAAAGTTATGTACCTTGTCAAAGATCCCACAGCTAGTAAGTGGTGGAGCTGGGATTCAGACATAGGCAGCCTGGCTCAAATACCCCTCCTCTTAACAGATTGACCATATGTTCTGGAACTGCCCAGGACAGTCATAATGTATGCCTGTTGTCTTGGCGTAATTACCACCATGAGCTCCAGAAGATGTCCCCATTTAGATAATAAATTATGGATACCATACCTCTTAACCCACTATATTTTGCTTATCCCAAGCCAAGAAAATCTAATCTGAGCACCAGAGGCCTCCAAGTGATTAGATTGTGCCCCCAGGCATAGGAGGGGTGGCATTTTCGATTGAATATGACTATTTGGTAATCATCTGGCTTGTCTCTAGGATTAAATTGGCTGTACGCGTTGGTGTAGACTTGGTTTCAACCATCAAGTCACTCAGCTCTCTTACAACACGTATGGCTCTGTTTTATGCTATTGTGAAGTTGCTAAGGACCAGGTTGTACCTTTTCCAAAATGGTTTTATTCATGCCTCATCCTTTGGCCCCTCCAGGTTCCTCCGGATCTCCAGAACGAAGTGCTAATCAGCCTTTTGGAGACCGACCCCGATGTTGTGGACTATTTACTCAGAAGAAAGGCTTCCCAGTCATCGTGAGTATTGTAGTTTTTCTGTTTTCTGAATCTGTGTTGGGGATTTCTGTTTCCATTTCTAAAGAATTAGAAAGGTCTGCATAACTCCGTGCAGGGTGACCTGAAATGACATTTTGGCAGCTTTCTCCAAATCTGATCAGTCCACCTAACCAGAAAGTGCTTCAGTCTTACCGATCCACTTAGCACATTGGAAACCATTCTACTGGACTTTTTCTGGCCCCCGGCCCCTTCCTCTAGCCTGTTTAGGTGCTTTTGATTGTGTTTACTGGGGTGGGGAGGTGTGGTGGGAGAGGTGAGCCCTAACTCACTGGCAAGAAGCTCCAGGGTCTATGAAGTGCATTAGTGATTCTGCTTCTGAAATCCTGATAGCTGTGTTTATAGGCTCCTAAGGCAGCGCCTGGATGTGTCTTAGGGGTGTAGCCCCACCAGCAAGAGTGGCACATTGCTGAACCACAAGACAGGCATTAGCCGAGGTCCAATGGCCCGTTTGAAATTAGAGGTGGGCACTCACTTGGCTCTCCTGTTCTCTGTAGCTAGTATCCTTTTGGTAAAAATGCACAGTGGTCTCCACATGTATCATGTTTGTGATGAAAAAAATGGATGTCATGCTGCAGGCAATGGTTGGGCACCATTTTTGCCCCCAAAGGAGAAGCTCTGAATTTTTGTAATAGTCTGATTTCGTGGTTAATACCAACACACACACATACTAAGGCAGAGTGAATGGGGGTGCTGAGCATTTGGTAAAGCCAATTAAGGAGATAATATCACATCATTAAACCAGGAGCCATGTCACTACCATGACACCAGACCTTGACTTTGTGACAAGAATGTTGTTATCCTCTCATGAAAGTCATTTGTATTGTATTTCCAATCTACTGAATTTCCACAATTCTAAGACACATTTTCCCTATATTTTATCATCTCTGAATTTGGGATGACTCTTACAGTCAATGACTTGTCCTAATTTAATTCATAGCATTTTTCTTTCTTGGTTGGACATAAAATAATGCTATGTCTTATATTCGATGGTGTATTAGAATCAGTGACATACAGTAAGTTATTCCTATGTATTGATGTTGAATCTAATGAGTCAATTTCCATTTAAAGCTATTTTAAATATAAAAAAATTGCAAGGCTGTTTAGAGAAATTTGGTGAAGAGAAATTCTACATCGTGAAGTCCCCATTCTTTCCTAGATCAGTATGTTAATGTTGTCAGAGGCTTGTCTAGGGAAACTAGTGCCTATGGCAAGCACTGAAATTGAGCCCCTCAGAGCCTTAGTGAGGGTAACAAGCACCCGGGGGCAATCTTTATGTTGCCCCTCCCCACCCCAGTTTCTAGATGAATAGACATTGATAACAGCAACCTATCAGCAGAGGCTCCTTCCCCGCTCTTGTCTTGCTGCCTCAGTCAAGTGCCTTTCATATTTCTGTCCCCTCGGAATGTCATTCTGTGCCTTGTCTGATACCCCCCAGGGGCAAGTGTTTCCCTCCCACCATGCTTGAGGAAGGACTGCTTGGTACCACACGTGTGCCCTCCCCCTTCAAGTGGCATCCAGAGCATGTGCCATACCTTAGATGCGCCTTGGAATGTTGTTGTGTGACGTCTATTTCAACTCATAGCGACCCCATGTGTTGCAGAGCAGAACTGCCCCATAGAGTTTCCTAGGCTGTAATCTTTATGGGAGCAGATCACCAGGTCTTTTGCCTGCAGAGCCCCTGGGTGGGTTCGACTGCCAACCTTTCGGTTAGCAGGCGCTAGCTAGCCCTGCTAAATTCAGCTTTGCCCCATTTCTTACTGCTGAGCAGAGAACTTTTGATTGGGTCGCCATTTCAAATGTCTTTTAAAGCCCACCTCTGCGCCAATTATCAGGTGAGACGATCTGCCTATATTCAGACCCCAAGTGCCACAAGTGAGTGAAACGATCTTCAGATTACATAAAATGGGCTGGCATTGCCTGGTCTGACCTGTCATATCAGAGTTGGGCTCAGTTCAATTTTTCCTAGATTCCTAACCCTCATCAAGAATAAATTCTAATTTCAGCTTTTCTTTAAAGCCGATCATGTATCGCCAGAGCTTTAATGAACTCATTCATTTCCCTCTCTTGTGCAAGAAAACAGACATGGCAACATTTCCATTTGCAAATCCCTCATTAAGTTGTGTTTATAACATAATCTGCAGGGAATCCTGTTAAAATGCTCTTGCTGAATTAGTAGGTCTGGAGGGCCTGAGAATCTGTATTTTGAACAAGGGCCCAGGTGCTGCTGCTGCTGCTGCTGCTGCTGCTGCTGCTGCTGCTGCTGCTGCTCCATGAGCCACACTTTGGGTATCAAGGGCTTAAAATACCAAGGCTTGTTCTTGCCCTTAAGAGCTTGCAGACTTGTTGACGGAGGACTCCAAGGGTCAAAATAGTAGGGAGCATGTTATGAAGGATGTCGCAGAGTGCAAAACAGAATGTGCTGGATCAGTGGTCCTAAGACTTGCCTGCCCACTGGAATCACCTGGGGAGCTTGATAAAGTACTGTGCCTGGACACCACCCCCAGAGATGCCAATTCATTTGGTTTGGGGTGTGGGCTGAGTATTGGGATTGATCAAAGCTCCCTTTGTGGTTGGAATGAGCTGCCTGAGCTGAGGTCCATAGCTTAGAAACACCACATACCTACATGTTTACTGTCACAGGGGGACTTGAGGAGACTTTTGACATTCGAAAGGGGTCTTTGTATTGAGAAAGGAAGGGAATCGCTGTTACAGACTGTAAATCCACGTGGAGTTTGGAGAAGAGAGGGAGATGTGACTTGTAGTCTCAGGGATGGCTTCCAAAATAGGAAGGATTTGCAGTGAACCTTGAAGACTTGGGAATGTGGTTGGGGAGCTTGAATCAGGGCCCGGCTGTAACAGTAAATATGTCTGCTGGCTAGGGCAAAAGAAGACGGCTAGGCAGACGGAGGCAAACCAAACCCAACCCATTGCCATCGAGATTATTCCAACTCATAGCGACCCTAAGGGACAGAGTAGAGCTGCCCCATAGGGTTTCCAAAGCTGTAATCTTTACGGAAGCAGACCGCCACATCTCTCTCCTGTGGAACAGTTGGTGGGTTTAGACTGCCGACCTTTCGGTTAGCAGCGGAGCGCTTAACTACTGCGCCACCAGGGATGGCTAAGAGGTAATGCTTAAGTCAAGAAGCAGTGACAAGAGCTTACAGTGATGATAGGTTACGGTCCCCCATACTGCCAGATAGTCCTAGCCATATTGACATGTCAATTGTCTATGAATAACACAGTTTTCCCAGTAATAACCTTGTGTAGTGTAACAACTGGTTACAAGCTTTGGATCTGCAGCCAGACCCCCTGAGTTCGAATTCCAGTTCCACTGCTATTAGCTGTGTGATCTTGGGGAAATTCATTAACCTCCTTCTGTCTAGTTTCCTCATCTATAAACTAGAGGTAAAAAAAGGTGGTGCCAACCTAATAGAGTTGTACTCTTAAAATAGTGTCAGGTGTTAACGAGTGCTATCAAATTACTTCAGATTTCACCGTTTAGTCATTTACAACCACTGACCAAAGACTTGGGCATCACTCGATTCTACCTTGGTTTCCATGAGATAGAAATCTATGCAGGCATGCGAGAGAGCCCATCCACTTTGAACTGACGTGTTATGTCTAAAAGCAAAGCCACCTGTGCATGCATGATCTCATTGGGATCAGGAAGATGGTGTTGGTTCTGGAACAGAGGAGCGAAGGGGCAAAAGCACGGATCCGGGAAGATGACCTGCTCGCAACAGGCCAGGTAGATTTCAGGAGGACCTAGAGGTGATTGCATGCTTGCAGGTAATGAAAGCCTGGACGAGCTGTGGCACAGTGAGAATGGACAGGGCTCTTATTTTGCAGCCTTCACTTAGTGAAAAATCAGCTAAAAGATTGAGATTGATTTTTTTTTTCCTGAAGCTTCTGTCCTTCGCCATCCATTCACATATCTAAATGAAGGGGTAGATTCCTGTCACGCTGAGTGGAAATTGCACAAGATTTTATTTGGAGGGATAAAGAAACAAGTTTTCAGAAGAGTGTAAAAACCAAGAACAAGAAAATGTTTATTATAATTTCTGTTTTGAAAGATCAAATGTTCTGTGATATTTGGGAACGTAATGTTTTGGTTTGTGTTTTTCCCTTCTTTAAGCAACATTGGGAATTGAGGGAGTGAAAGGAAGATTTACTGTTTTTTCTGGTGCTTGTCTACTTAACATTTTTGGGTTCACCCAAAATGGGATGCCAAATGGAGGTTGAAAGAGATTTATATTACCAAGGATGCAAAACTTCCAGAGTTTTCAATTGCCTATGTGCTGTATTTATTAGAATTATATGTTCTTTTCTTCAAAGACACTTAAAATAGATTTTCTGTCCTCTCTTTGGCATATGGCTGCGTGAAAATAGGACATGAGCATCAAAGGTTAATCAAAGAGGATGGGCATATTGGATGCAGGAGCTTGCAACACAACAAAGGTGTCAGAGCAGGGCAGGGGGAGGGTGAGGCGAGTGAGGCATCCACAGCAGGCACAAAATGTAAGGGGGCATCATAAAACTCAGTCATTCAAATAAACAGTATTGGAATTTAGTATTTTAAATAATCAAAATTATGCAAAAATTCCATGATGAACAAAATATAAAAAAAATTTTTTTCAAAGACTAGCATCATGCCAGAAGGATCCCTGGTGGTGCAGTGGTTAAAGTGCTTGGCTGCTAACTGAAAGGTTGGTGGTTGGAGCCCACCAGCTGCCCCATGGGAGAAAGATGTGGCAGTCTACTTCCATAAAGATTATAGCCTTGGAAACCCTATGGGGAAGTTCTACTCTGTTCTATAGGGTCACTATGAGTCAGAATCCACTTGATGGCAATGGGTTGTTTTATGAGTAGTAGCATGCCAACCCATATTGGAGCCTGAAGCAAAAGGTAAAATGGAGCTTAAGTGAAAGCAAAACACATCAATAATATTTTCAAAATCTATGTCTTTGCTTATCTTGTTTTCAACAGAGAAAATTGTCACATTTGACAATTTCTGTTGACCAAGTGATAATCTTAAATAAGTTTAAATTAGCTGAAGCTGAAATCAGGAGTCCCTGGGTGGTACAAATGGTTAACACACTCGGCTGCTAACTCAAAGGTTGGTAGTTCGAGTCTACCCAGAGGCGCCTTAGAAGAAAGGCCTAGCAATCTACTTCTAAAAAATCAACCATGGGGTCATTATCAGTCAGAGTCTCAAATGCAACTGGTTCGTTTAAGCTGAAATCACATTATAATAAAATTCTATTTTGGCATAAATATTTAACCTTAAAATAATGCACCAACTTTTCTATTTTTCAACTGCTTTAACGTTCTTTTAACATTCTGGACCATTAAAAAAGACATAAAAGCAGGAATATGGGGGGGCACATTTTTCTTTTTGCCTCAGGCTCCTCGGGTCCTTAGGACTCTGTGTAAGGGATGCTTTGCAAAGCTGAACATGATTAACACAAAAATCCTCCATAAACCCAGAGCTAGGTAGAGCTCAGATCCTCTGTGGCACAGTAACTAGTTCCAGCAACAGTTCGTGTCATTTAAACATGGGTTTGAGAAAATGTGTAAGGAGGTTTGCCACGTCTTTGCTCAGACCTGTCAGTTTCCCCGGGAATGTAACATTAATTACACAACTTCTTCCCTGCTGTACTCTGAAAACAAGATCAAAACAAAACCAACTGAACTGCATTTGGGAAGAAGGCCAATGATAAAGATGAACCAAACCCATAGGGATATATTTTTAAATTGCATTTTGGTCAATCCCTTTAATGGCCTACATAAAGTTTTTACTGAAATTAAAAAAAAAAAAAAGATGGGGAGCAAAAACTCAGTTACTAGCCAATCAGGACCACAGACAAAGACCGTGTGTGTCCGGGAGAAGAAAATTCCAGCACTGGAAAAGAATTGTTTTGTGTAGCTGGATGTTCAGCCTGCTGATTAAGAAATTTGCCTTCTTCAGTCTGGAAGGCTGTTAGGCTTTCTTGTAATTGAATGGTATTTCATTGAAATGATCAAATCAATTATCAGGCCAATGGTTTATTTTAATCTTTCAAAGATCATCATGAAAAGAAATGCCTTCTTCCACAAAACTGTTCTCCCGGAGTGTTACGGGATGGACTACAGTTTTTGTTTTCCTTTTACTAGAAGATTTGTAAAATCAGAAAGGTTTTCCAAAAGTTTTCAGAGCTAAGAAATCTGACATTATCAGTGTAGTTTAACAGCAATGAATCCTACTGGGTTGCAGTAGCTGCTGTCATTAATGGTCATTCCATTCCAGTTCCCTGGAAATGACACTTCCCCAACAAAAAAGCCTTTTCAGCCAGAGAGTTTTAGGGGAAAACTTGATGTGGACTAGGGAGTTCCATGATGGAATATTCCAACGAGTATGAATGTGCCTTTTCTGGCAAGTCCATTCAGAAGGGGTTGAGCAGTGTAGTACATCACGGCCTTTCTTATGACACTTCACCTGTGATTCACAGCTTCTTTATACACTTGCAAAATATTCATTTGAAGGTGTTTTAACAGACACGCTATAAATGAATGAAATCTGCATTGTTTGATCTTCGCCTGTCATAAGTGTCTCCCTCCATATGCCAAGTCTATTAGAAGCAAATTGTTGTTGTTAGGTGCCATCGAGTTGGTTCCAATTCATAGCAACCCTGTGTACAACAGACCGAAACACTCCCTGGTCCTGCGCCAGCCTCACAATCGTTGCTATGTTTGAGCCCATTGTTGTAGCCACTGTGTCAGTTCATCTCGTTGAGAGTCTTCCTCTTTTTCACTGACCCTCTACTTTACCAAGCCTGATGTCCTTCTCCAGGGACTGGAGCAAATTAATAAGTGATAAAACCGAAGGGAAAATTTGCACCAGAACCCAGTGCAAGTTCTGATGTCGAGAGTGCTGGCATGGGTGGGTGGCAAGTTTAGATCCATGTCAGCTCCTCTTTGGGTGGGGTGCCTTGGCCCCTAGGATTCGGCATAAGGGATGCTTTGCAGAACAGAGCGTGGTTAACTTGAAAATCCTCCCTAAATCCAGAGCTGCTCTGGTGACAGATTCCTTTCCTAGTATAATTCACAGCATCCGAGATGGCTACGTGCTTTGAGTTCCAACAGGCTGAGGTTTATCAGTCGAACAATTGTGCCAAGGATGCAGCCAGCACATGTTGACATCTCCACGGGTATTCCTCGCTGGGGTAGCTCAGCGATTGAACTGGAGTTTTCCATTTATCCACAGAACAAGTTCTGTGCTTCCGGCTGCAGGGCAGGCCCGCCCACAGCACCCGGCCAGCGCGTTTACACCCTGACCTGGAGGGACCACGCTAAGGGTGAGAACGTGACTCAGTCTCCATGCTCATCCCAGGCCTGTTTGGTTAGCTGAAACTGCCCACACATGGTGTGGGTGGGCCTGGGGTTTTCAGATCTCATGAGGAAACCCACCGTGCATGGAGGCAAACCCGTGTCAATGGGCAACCCATCCACTCAACACTCCCAACCTTGATCCATTAAGCCCTGCAACTTAGAAGAAAGAGAGGTCACTGTGTGTTTCTAGACTATTCCTCACCTAGGGAATCCCTGATTGAAGTAAATATTTTCTATAATGGAATACGTGAATGTTTTGATACGTTTACTTGGGGCTCTAAGCTCAGAACTGTCTTCTTACAGTTGGGCAAGTCTTAGAGAAGATGTTGGTGGCCCTGTGGCTCATTTTTCAGAGATATCCAAAGGGGCAGTACTTTTTCTAGATTTGACACTGAGCGCTTTATGGAAAATCACTGATAATCTACTTCCCGGGCTCATTTTCTCACTGATGTCTGGAAATTGGAGAGCACTCTAATTTGGAGCTGGTCCGTATGATGGTAATCCCCGTTCGGGGGCACCCCAGAGTGGACCGATAGTAGTAGGTTGTAGCCACCCACAGAGGACCCCGAGCATGGCAGTTGTAGCCTAGAGGAAAAGTCTCTTTTTTTTTTTCTCTCTCTCTCTCTCTCTCTCTCTCTTTTTTTCTCCAGCTTGCAGACTCAGGGAAATTTTCTTTCTTGTTCTGTTTTTACCTCCCACATTTCCACTCCATTGAGCCTAGGTTTATTCATGCCCTGTCCACTTAGACAATTTCTGAATCATGAGGACTTATTTTCTGATTTATGATTTTTTAATATGAACAATTCTTACAGAGCATCATAAATGTTATCTAATTTATTTATATATTTGCCAAACTGCCCTTATTGGCAACAATCATTTCCATAAAATAGGAATATCCCAGAAACTTTGGGATAGAATAGAAAGATTCAGAAGTGGAAAATGGGCAGACAAATGAAATGTAGATATGTAACAAAGGTGTCCACACTATCTGGGCATCTAGTCCCCACTGAGGGACAAATGTCCTCTGAAAAGCCCTGATAGCTCTGTGTCCTAAACTCCAGAAATTTCTGCCTGGCACATAATGAACTCTGTATAAGTGTTAACTTTTACTGTTCTCACAGACCAAGGGATTGTTTCATTTAAGTGGAGTTCACAAAGCTGCTTGCCATGTGTACTCAAACTGTATCACCTTCCAAGACCAAGACACTCTGGGTAGCTGAAAGAAGAAGAACCAGCTCTTAGTAGATGCCCCTCTCTGCCTTATTTGTGTCCCTGGCAGTGACCCCAGCCACCCCCAAAGTATTGGCTGTGCTCACTGAGAGACACCTCTATCACCAGGGTCAGTTCCAGCCACCTTCTCCGGGTTTTACTCTGATTGGGGCCCTTTAGTTCACCTTAGTGGCTTGACTTTGGAAAATGAACCAGAAGAGCAGAGAAAGGCGAGCTAGCCTCTCCTGCCCCCTCTTGCCTTAACATGTTCTGATTCACAAGCTTTCAGTTATCTGAATCACGCTCACTGCAGAGAGAGGAGGACCAGACACCGGCTGGAGTAGACACACCCTCCGTTCTTTGCCCAGCCGTGGCCCCAGCACCCCAGAATCCAGGGCCTCTCTCCTCCTATAGACCACCACGCTCACCCCACTGCCAGCCCCGCAGCTTTAGCCACCATCCATGGTTTCCCTCTTAATTTGTAGCTTAGCAGACCCATAGTACATTGTCACAGCTACAGATTGAGAGGAGAGGGAGAGTTGGGTTGTCAGTGGTTCTCCAACTTCCCCGTGCATCACCATCACCTGGAGGGCTTTGTTACAATGACCTGTGTGGTGGCACAGGGCCCCCACACTCAGAAGAACCCTGTGCTTGGTTTTATGCTCTGCTGCCACCATCTTGAAATTTTTGAGAACTTTTGAACAAGGGACACCTCGTGTTCATTTTGCAGTGGACCCTGCAAATTATATAGCTGGTCTTGTCAGTAGTTCTAGGGTGGGCACAAGAATTTACATCCCTAACAAGTTCCCAGGCGATGTGGACACTACCGCTTCAGGGCCTACTTTGGAACCACTAAGATTTTCCATAGTTAACCTGAGGAACAGAGGAAAGGTGCAGTGACTTCCTACCACCCCGTCTCTCAGTCTCTCACTTCTCACACGCCCAATCATGGATATGAAGATGGGGGGGGGGGGGTGGAGGGAAAAAACCAGAAGCCTTATGCAGCAGCAGTTATTTTTGTTATTGTTATAATTGTATTGTGTTTTGTTTTAACCAGAGTAAATTCTCTCATGAAGCTTACCACCTTTTCAACTCCCCCCCACCATTAAAGTAGGTGTGATCTCCCTGTCTGTACAGCCCATCAATCAAAGACACTTTTTTGAAAAGCAGCTTGCAAAAATATGCAAAGTAGAACAATATAGTAAGTTGAGAAAAAAGTTGAGAGGCTGGGGAAAAGAAAATAACAGAAAGAGTGGTAAGATGACGTTGGAGGGTACAACACATGTAGGTGTCCCAACAGCTCCAGTACACCAACTGGAGTTGAGCTCCAATGACTTGGAGCCTTTTAACAGTCATTGCAAAGAGAGGTGCATTGTTTATCTCATGATTCATGGCTCCAGAGGTTAAAAATAATCTACTTGCTCAGTAGTAATCTAAATGTCCCCAGGACTGATATTTGCAAGAAATTTCCTTCACTGGGGTAGCTTTGTTTATGCACGTAACTCCTCGCGGAGTCTTCGACTTCTGACAGTTTCTGTAAAGGGTTCTTTTCCATATGTTTTGTAAGACAGAGGAGCAAGACTTGGAACAGGGTTATTGGGCCCCCTTTGCACTAAAAATGACCTTCCAAGAACTTTACTCCAATTCGAGGCAGCAAGAAACATTCGAAGCCCTGATGGTTGCTTTGTTTTGGCTAATGAGTTGACTCTCTTCCAAACATCCCACAAAATAAGGCTTTATCTACCCACTGTTATTAATGTAAAACCAACGATTTCTTCTTGCTGAGTAGACATAGATTTTTTTGTTAATTACTGGAAACATGTCAATTTACCAGGGAAAACAAACGAGATTAACCTAGTAATATAATTCCTAGTCCTGGTCAGGAAATAGAACCCCTGTGGTGAGCTGAGCTCCACAGTAGCTAACAATTCAACGCACTTCATTTTCTCATGTTCATAGTAAAGTTTCTTTAATCTGAACCTTATCTTGTGATGGGAGAAAAGATTCGTTGTTGTTGTCGTCGTCTCACAACCAGAATTCGTGAGGCTTTGTCTCTTTAATTAGATGTGGTGGTTAAAGACTTTTCTCCCACTTTCCAGCAGAAGTGTTTTTTTTTTTTTTTTTCCTTTTAATTTCCTCTTCAAATTCAGTGGAGGCCTAAAGTTCTGGAAAATAATTCTCACGGTTGTCCTCTGGCTTTTTCCCATAAGATTATCTGACATCAGTTCAGAGATGAGGCAAGGAAAAGGCTTACTCACTCTGTGTGGGTAGGAAATGTCCTGAGGAGAAAGAAAGTCCCTGAGCCCCTGATGCCTCAGTGACAGGCGAGGCATATCACAGACACTCAGATAGTTTTCTCTGAACCCAAACCCCTGCCGGAAACCCCAGGCAAAGCTGGATGCCCCGTGGTGAGTGCACCAAAACATTTGCCTAGGCCAGGATTGCTCAGGCATGCCTTTGCCTTCATTAAGAACACGAAAGATTTGTCTTGAAAAATCAAACCAAAAGAAAGAAAAGACTAGAAAAGGGTAGTCAAGTAGGGGGGGAAGCAGAAGTAGGTTCTGGATGTTTTAATCAACCTGTGATCATTTCCCTTTAAGATGTTGTCAGGGCCACTGTTTTTGAGGAAAGTAGAACAGAAAGATGTTTCAAGGTAAGACTTCACACACTCTTTCCATGTTCCTGACGCTCTTGTTTCCCTGTCCCTCTTACATTTTCACTGTGATTTCTGTTGCTGTGACAACTCACACGCATATAAAATGTAATCGATATGCCAATTAGTGTGTCGTATCATATCCACTTGCAAAAGCACTGGTGCTTCGTAGAATCATTTTAGATGCATTTAATACAATGGCCTCTGCCATCAAGTCAATTTTAATTCGTAGCGACCCCATGTGACAGAGTAGAACTGCCCAGTAGGGTTTTCTTGGCCACGGAAGCAGATCGCCAGGCCATTCATCCATGGCACTGGTGGGTGGGTTTGAACTGCCAAGCTTTCAGCTAGCAGCCAAGCACTTAACCATTGAGCCACCAGGGCTCCTTCAGTGGCCTCTAGGGATGGTCATATATTGATCCTTTGGACCAGCATTTTCTATATTGAAATAATTATTCCCACAGTAGCATCATCATCACTCAAAGGATGGATTTATTACGTTAAGTATTTCGGAGGCGGGGGGAGAGTTGTCCAAAAAGCCATAATGGACCACAAGTTTCTATTGTAGTTTTATATGAATTATTTAAAATTTTTAATATAGAAGAATGTAAAAGATTTATCTCCCAGCTCTTCCTTGCTTTGAGCACCATCAGACGTTAATTTTGAAATGGACCCAGGAACTAATCTGTCCGCTGTTTCAGCGACACATGTTGGATACTGCAGGGTTCCATCTCTGTTTCATCCTCTCCCCTCTCAGCCCTCCCTCCCTCTGGCTGCTGTTTCCCATAACATCTGTGAAGTTTTACTGCCATCTGCAGGCCATTATGTGGAAACGCTTTCACCTTCTTTACGTAGAAGTCTTAGAATATTGCTCAAAAGATCTTTTGGTTTCAGCTCCTGTGTCCATACATTCTTCTGTTGTTTGTGTAATGGTTGCATTGTTTAAACCTGGTCACTAATGGTTACTTACGCTCCTGGCATTGTCTCCTTGCATCAGAAGCCCTGACATGCTGCAGTCGGAAGTTTCATTTGCCATGGGAGGGAGGCACTCATCCACAGACTCCAACAAGGCCTCCAGCGGAGACATCTCCCCTTATGACAACAACTCCCCTGTGCTGTCCGAGCGCTCCCTGCTGGCTATGCAAGAGGACACAGCGCCGGGGGGCTCGGAGAAGCTCTACAAAGTGCCAGAGCAGTACATGTTGGTGGGTCACTTGCCGTCGAAGTCAAGAGAGAATTCTCCGGGACCGAGACTTGGGAAAGGTAACTGGAGCCAAGCTGGCCAAATCCAGGGATTCGCCTCTTGTATGTGTGGTGGCATGGGGTGCTTTGGGCCTTCTCTTCCTCCCTTCCTTTTTATTTTTGTGTAATTTAGTGCACATTTATTGAGTACCTGCTGAGCACCTACTCTAGAGAGAGGAAGGTATGGCGAACCCAGTGGCTATCTTGGGGGACCCCCGCAGTCCATGCATTTATTCTCACACATCTGGGAAGCTGACCAAGCACAGGAGTCCACGGATGATACAAATGGTTAACTCACTTGGCTGCTAAGCAGAAAGCTAGCAGGTCAAGTCTGCCCAGAGGCACCTGGGAAGAAAGGCCTGTCAATCTACCTCCAAAAATCGCTGTTAGCAGCGAGCATTTAACTATTTGCACCACCCAGGGATTGTAGTGAGAGTTTGATGAGATAGTGGGAAAGCCTGCTGCAGTGCATTACTCTTTAAATATCGTGGACGGGCAAAGGGGATTTACTAATGAATGCATGCACACAGCAATGAATCTGTTGATACAAGCAGAGTATTCCTGAGGGCCGTATAGGAACTGTATCCATTGTTCCTCTGTCTCCACGTTAATGTGCTTAGAGCCTAGAAGACTGTTGCCAACCAAGGTTCCAGGGATTAGGACGTGGACATCTCTGGGGGCCATTACTCTGCATCCCACAGCCATGATATGCACAGAGCCTTTTTCTAAGTCCCGAGCGAAATAAAGCTCCTGAAAGGCAGATCTGAATGTCAGATACCGTGCTTTATACAGAGGTGATGTTCTACAAATCTTTGTTTGTTGATTTTTGTCCTTGAACCTTAGTTTTTGTGTTCCACTTTTTCCTAGATATGTCAGAGGAACCTTTCAATATCTGGGGAACTTGGCATTCAACATTAAAAAGTGGATCCAAAGACCCAGGAATGACAGGTGAAGTATTATTTTTAAAGACAGTTTGCATAGGCTTTTTAATGTTTGTTTAACGTTTGCCTCGTTAGCAGCATAATACACGTTTGCCAAATAATATTTGGAAAATGCTGAAAATCAGGGGAAGCGGGGATATTAAAATACCCTTAGGCTTTCCAGCCTAGTACTGTCAACCTTTGCCTGTATTCATTCCATCTTCTCATAAAAAGAGCAGAATAGACAAAAACATACACACACAAGGGGAAGAGACCATATGAGGAGCCATCTACAAGCCAAGGAATGCCCAGGGCTATGGAAAAGGAAGGCCCCTCCCCTAGAGCCAATGACCTGATATGTAAACACAGAATCATTCTGTCTGTGCAGCTTCATTTTGTTTTAACTTCTTTTCTATTATCATTTTTAATGGCCACATAGTAGTTCACCAGTGCAGATTCTAGTTGACAATCCAATGTTTTGGCAATGAAGTTGTTTCACTCTTGTTTTTGTTGTGATGACTTATGTTCTCGGGAACCTTTTTATGTAAATGTTTTTGTATTTCAAATTAGTAATATATTCCCCAAATTTTGGAAAGGAAGTCAAAAGTATCAACTCACAGTTTTGGAGGCTAGTAGTCCAAATCAGGGTATCAGCTCTAGGGGAGGGTCTCTTTTTGTCCATACCCCCAGGTGTTCCTTGGCGTTCCTTGGCTTGTCAGTGGTTCCTCATATGGTCTCTTCCCCCGGTGTGCATGTGTCCTTGTGTCTGTTCTGCTCTTTTTTCAAGAAACCAGTCAGAAGGGATTAGGTTTGGGACCCACTCTACTCCAGTATGCTCTCATTAACATAACAAGAAAACCCTGATTTCCAAACAAGGTCATATTTACAGGTACAGGGCTTAGGACTTCCACATTTCTTTTGGGGGACACAATTCAATCCATAACACCTTTCATATACGATGTACTAGCTTGTATTCTATCGGCCATGGATGGCAGGCTTGACTTACCACAAGTTGATCTCTCTCTTACGTCATGGTCCAATGTACACTTTGTGGGGTGAGAAAGAGTGGGAGTGGGTGAGGGCAAGGTGTGCTTTGCTCCACAGAGTCATTCACAGGCTCAGGTTCCATCTAGCCAGTGGCTTCATCACCCTTGGGACCCTTGATGTCTTTCATAGTTTCTCCGTATTGGGCTGGTCGTTGAGAGAAGGAAGAGAGCAAAGAGGAATGTGAGCACACTTTTTTTTTTTTTTATTAAACCAGGCCTAGAAGTGGCTCTCATCACATCTCTCCACATATGTTGGCCAGACCTCATTCACATGGTCTTCTAACTGCAAGGGAGGCTAAGAAATGTTGTTCTGGAATGAAACAATAAGGATTTGGAGAAAAACGAGCCCATCTTTCCCACAATGGGAAATGTACCCACTGACTGTTAGGTTCATTATCTTCTGGCATTGAATGGGGTATTTTTGACTCAATTCATTTATTCTTACAACTTGTATTGACATAATAACCAAAACGAAACCAAACCCACTGCCATCAAGTCGATTCCAACTCATAGCGACCCTATGGGACAGAGCAGAACTGCCCTCTAGGTTTTCCAAAGCTGTAAATTTTTATGGAAGCAGGCTGCCACATCTTTCTCCTGCGAAGTGGCTGGTAGGTTTGAACAATTGACCTATTGATTAGCAGTCAAGCTCTTTAACCACTGTGCCACCAGGGCTCCTACTGACATGGTACAAAAAAAAAAAAAACATTGCTGTTGAGTTGATTCCAACTCATAGTGACCCTAAAGGACAGAGTAGAACTGCTCCATGGGGTTTCCAAGGAGCACTAGTGGATTCGAACTGTCGACGCTTTGGTTAGCAGCCTGAGCTCTTAACCACTGCACCACCAGGACTCCATTGACATGATAGGCTCATGGAATCATTAGCATTTGTATCTCCCATGGATTGCACATTGTATTGAATGAGAAGGGAATGGATCCTTCACTTTCTGGGGTCAGAACCGTTTTCCTAGGCATATAGAGGGGGACTGCCATGAAAAGTATATTAGCGACAAGGATTATTTTATCCAGTTTGACAGCTAACCTGGTAGAGTCATGGAGCTGCTACATGAATTGTGCCAATAATGAAAAAAGTTTTTGTCATTTCTTTTACTAGGAAGTTATTTTTCTTTAGGGGGTGCAATCAGTTAATGTGCTCGGCTGCCAAATGAAAGGTTGGACTTTCAGTCTACCCAGAGGCACCTCAGAAGAAAGACCTGGCAATCTACTTCCGAAAAATCAGCCATGCAGTACAGTTCTACCCTGACACACGTGGGGGTCGCCATGAGTTGGAGTCGACTCAGCAGCAACTGGGTTTTGTTTGGTTTTTCCTTTAGACGGAGGCAGCTAAGAGTGTATGTGCTTTCTCAGTTCGAGAAGTTGGCAGTGGGAAGGAAGTAACAGGAAATCCCAACAAGGATTTGACAGATTGATTCCATTTCCTGTCCCTCTCTCTGGCTTCTAGGTTCCTATGGAGACATTTTTGAAAGTAGCTCCCTCCGACCCGGGCTGTGTTCCCTTTCTCAAGGGAACCTGTCCACGAATTGGTCTCGGTGGCAGGGTAGCCCCACAGAGCTGGACAGTGGCACGCAGGCCATCCGGAGGACTCAGACCACGGCCACCATTGCGGAATGCCAGGCCCACCCTCCTGTGTCGCGCGTCTGCAGCACGCCCCACACCCAGGGCAGCAGCCGGCGATTGGAGCAGTCCACGTCCCGGTCAGAGCAGTCTTTGACTCTGAGCAGTGCCGAAGACCTGAGCGAGAGCGAGCTGGACGTGGTGTGGCTGCAGACCCGAGCCAAACCTCTGTACCAGAGACCACAGGAGAGTGGGAGGCATGACAAGAGGCCTCCGCCTCCGTATCCTGGTCTGGGGAAGCAAGCCTTAGCATCCTCCCATCAGCCTGCAGAGCCCCTGTTGTGGAGGCGTCAGAGGCCAGAGGAAGGCTCCGGGACAGCCTCGGAAGAGGGAAGCCAAACATCTGAGCGGGAGCATCAGGCCACACAGCAAAAACTGAGTAGCAGCTACTCTGCCCCAGCCAGCGATCAGAACAGTAAGAAATTGGGTGAACCCAACTGGCTCGACTGGCAGAGAGAGCGGTGGCAAATCTGGGAGCTTTTATCAACCGACAACCCCGACGCCCTCCCGGAAACGCTGGTATGAACCCACGCCCAGGCTTGAGCCCTCACCATCCCCAACATCCTTCTTCCAGTCAATAGGGGGGAAAATGGATGTTGGACAATTGGACACTTGCTTATTTTTCTTCTTTTACACATTTAAAAAAACAACACAAGAGAAGCTCCATTCACTTAAAGATGTAGAGCCCTCTTCCCCTCCCCACTTATAATCCAGTCCTTTTGCATAGCCAGCCTTAGGAACAAACCAAAACCAAGACGGATAACAATAACCAGTCTAAAAACGACCCACCTTGGCTCTGTGTAAGATAAAACTCTTGCTTTGGTATTGCTTAACTGTATTTATGTGTCTTCAGTTTTGATTATTGTATATTCTGTAACAGATTATGTATAATAATCATATATATTCACAGACAAAAAGTAGAAAGAACCATTTTTTAATCACTTCACTTATATTAAGCAATGAGATATACTAAGCAATGAGATTCTATAGAATGTTCTAGAATGTGCATAAGTAGGTTACTGTTCTTTCGCCATAGACTTTTAACAGAGGACAGCCCTTCAATGCCTAAGAAACACATGTAAAAAAAAGGAAAAAAAAAAAAAACCAGAATGTGAGAAAGCCATATTTTTATAGGGAGATACGAAAAATATAGTCACTGAGTACTTTTTCATATTGAATATGTTTGGGAGTATATGAAATTTGATACATTATGAAATATATTTTTGGAATCTGTTTAGAAAAGATGCAGTTAATCAAGCAAGAGAAAGGCCGTGCCTAACAAGGAAAGAAGAATTAACAAGTTGTCTTTCCCCTTCTAGGTCAAGTTCAATTTTATGTAGACCATATATAATATATATTTATAATGTATAATTTTATGTGTTTTTCAAAACTACAAACTGGAATCCAACTATAAGGTGTTTAAGGATCTAAACAGAGTATTCGAATTATAGCAAAACATGGTTTTTCCCTTTGCCCCGTAATCAGTGTTAACCAAATTATATGAAATGCTTTGTAAAGTAAATCATAATTGGAAAAAAAAACTACAGCTTTGTACTTACATTGTGCCAAAGACTGAGGAAATGCTTTCTTCAGTAAACTTAACGTTGTATTGTAAAATGTTCCTACCGCGCTTCTATAATATATGTGGACGTTTTTCAACTGCAAAACCATTGTACGACCAACAGGTGGTGATTTGCTTCGGTATTTTATGAGACGTTTTCACTTCATAAGGGAAAGTGTATTATAAAAAAAGACTTTTTTTTTTTTTTTATAAAACATGCTATTCTTAATTTTCATGTTGGCGATGCCATTTTCAGTGGTTTTCTTAAAGTTCTATCTTGTGCCATAATGAATAAAAAGTTAAGCAAATGCTTTGTTCCCTGACATTCAATCTAGTGAATGAACTCAAACCCTGTTCTGGACATGTAATTCACTATTCACAAGTCTATGTGTAATAAGTAATGCTGATATTATATGTATACAACTAAAGAGGTAGTAAAAAATATTATCAGATGGCTTGGGGGCGGCAACCCAGGGATACAGAAGTATTTTGAAACTCAATAATTATTTGTTGCAAGTCAAAGCGATTTCCATGTTGGTGAGGAAAGTGATTTGCTACAGGACCAGAGCTCTGGCTTCCCACCCACCGGACAGCTCTGTGTTGCTCAGCACAATCCCTGCAAGTTCATCTGTTCTGTAGGCCTTGGATGCGTGATTTGCTTTGGAGCCATGATAATAAAACCAAGAAGTGCTTTCTCATGTTTCTTGTTGGGGGAATGGTTAGAATCTCTTCAGGCTCTGACATGGGGGTTCAGCACTTCTTTGCAGGCAGGCCTCTGGTTCTTCCTGGCTGCTCCCCCCTGCCCCCAGCCAAAATTGTAAACAAGATCCAGAGCAAACTCGACTTGATTGTAGGTCTGTGCCAGTTGGCTTGCTTGCCTTTGAAATTGACTGCCATTTTCCTCCGTCCTTCCTGGACTGGACAGCCTAGCCTATGAGACCCCCACCCCCGCCATGTGCTTATTGTAATACATAACGGGCCTTTTAGAAAATAAGCCAGGTCGAATGGCCCTGAGGTCTCCTTCCATGTCACCAAAGGTAGCAAAAGGTATGTCTATCTGTTAATAGATTGAAATTAGGCAGTCCAGAAAATAAGTTAATTTGGCTGTGTGTGTGTAATTTAAAATAGGAAGGAAATTATCTCAACCAGACATAATTGTATGTGTATAAATTGTGTGTGTATAAATACCTACACACATGTATATATACTACCAGTTGCCATCAAGGCAATTCCAACTCATGGCAACCCCATATGTGTTAGAGTACAACTGTGCTCCATAGGGTTTTCAATGGCTGATTTTTCAGAAGTAGATTGCCAGGCCTTTCTTCCTAGATGCCTCTGGGTGGACTCGAACTTCCAGCCTTTGGGTTAGCAGCCAAGCCCTTTGCACCATTCAGGGATATATATATACACACACATTACTCATTTGCTGTTTCTCTTTGTATAGTTTAAACCCAGTGGCAGTAGTAGCCTTAGCTTAGTAAGTGACTTAATTTCTTGGATCCCTTTGCTATATTGAAAATTAGCTGTTTTTAAAACACACATGAGACTCAAATGCCTGAGTGGAAATTGAAGTGAGTTCTAGTACCTTGTAAATAAGATAATATATGACAAGAAAAAAAAAACCTCAAACGCTCTCAAACGGAACAAAATCCCTAACAGGCTGTTGGAGCCGCTCATTCCTCACGAGCAAAGACATTCGATAAAAAAGCAAAGAGAAAGGTACACGTGGCACAGATGTCCGTGCATCTATGAATACTTAGGATTATTTTTCCTCTTTGGAAGTGGGCTGGAATGGTGATGGCAGAAATAGCCAAATATGAATTTTTCTTGATCCATCTAAATAGCTATTAACATTTGTTTGTTGTGGGTTTGTATGGGCGGGGGGAGGGGAGGGACTCTTGAGCCAACGGAGTTTGTGCAAACTGAGGAAACTTCTCACTAAGCCCAGCTTGCCTCTTTTCTATGCACATTTTAATCCACATCTGCTTGGCAGAGAACTGGCGTTGGGCTCACATCTAAGGAGCTGTCAGAACAAAGGGCAGGCCTGTGATGCAGGGCTCTCTGATAAGCGAACTGCAGGAGTTGGGGGAAGCTGAACAGAGAAGAAAGGAAAAGACCAAGAAGAAGAGTCACGCAGAGTTTAAAACAGGACAACATCTCAGCCGGCCAGAATGTAAAACAACGAAATCAGCAGCAAATGTTCTTCAAGAGAAAAACATACAAACCAAAGGAAAGTTCTGATAAAGGGTGGAATTCTTCCATACAGTCAAAGCAATGGCTGGAGTCATGGCCATGTAGAACTGCAGACAGTGGTGTCTGGGGTGTGGACCCTGACCTGGCGAGGACCCCAATTCACCAAGGGGCCCACGGCAGCATCTCCCAGGTGAAGGCCCCAGTAGCCTGCACAAGGCTCAGAAGGTTCTAACTTCGGTTCAACCAACAGCTGTTCAGCCTAGGGTGACCAACTCGTCCCGGTTTGCACGGGACACCCCCAGGTTTAGTACTGAAAGACTGCATTTGGGAAACCCCTCAGTCTCAGGCAAACCAGGACAGTTGGTCACGCCTGCTGGGCACAATCCATGCCACTATCTGCCCTCCACCCTGGCGCCTCTCAGTGAGGGTCGACACATAAGATACGTGACACCCACTTCAATTTGAATGTCAGATATACAAGGGATCATTTTTTAGTATAAGTATGTCCCAGGCAATATCTGGGGAATACTTACAGTAAAAAATGACTTTTTGTCCCACGTATTGCCTGAGAGATACTTATACAGTAAAACCTGTGAAAGCCGGAAATGGTGTAAGGCAGAAACCTGTTAGAGAAGAAAACGCAAATATTTTCCACTAAAACAAGTGATAGCAAAGTACACACTGTCAGAGGCGCAAAACTTTCGAGACCTGGAGAGACAAGGCATTCCTAAAACACCTGTTGTTTATGTGCCATTTGAAATGAACTCGGTGTCCTGTATTTCTCTTTGCTAAATCTGGCAACCCTTATCTGCAGCTATGACATCTACCTGGTCTCCAATGACCTGCTTGACACTTTCACTGAATGGCCCATGGGTGCCTCAACAGTCCTGAAGGGCCAGCTGCCTCTACTATAACCCTGAGTCACTTCTCACCAGCCACCTCCTTGTCTGGGGTGTCTTCTGTTTCTCACCCCAGCCTGCCCTGGGGTCCCAGTGCTGTTGACTCTTGAGTACAGGGCTCCTGTGTGTCTTACCCTCCTTGTGTTAGTTAGGACCCTTGTCCCCTCCCTCTTGGAGTACTGCAGCAGCCTCCCATCCAGACCTCCTGCCTTGGCTCCACACCACTGCCCACCCTACTCTGAAATCCACATGCGCGTCTCTGCTTAAAAACCATCGCTGCTGCCCTCCTTCTCCTAGGGTCTACAGGACAAAGTCCACACTCAGCGTGACACTGTGGAAACGCTCCACAGTCTGTCTCAATCTGCCTTTCAGCAAGGTGCCCTGTACTCTGGCCCGGTATGAAAAACCCCATTCCCACATACGTGACAGAGGTTCACACTTCTCTTCCAAGGGCCTCAAATGCTGTTCCCCACTTTTCCTGTTCAATTCAACACTATTTCCTTTGAAAAATTAACTCGAATCTTCCCCTTCCACAAACAATGAATGACAATTCTTCTGGGATTGTATGCAAGCATTGCTGGGCATTATGCTTCCTGCTTTATTATACCTGCAGGGCCAGCCCTGAGGACTGGGATTGTGTCCTCTTTTTTTTTTTTTTTTGGATTCTCAGAATTAGGCAGAGACCTGTCACGTAGCTGGTGTTTGATAAATGCTTGCTGAACATCTAAATAAATATGACCCACCCGCTTACCATCCAGTGGAGAAAAAAATGTAAGTCCATTGACTTCTCAGTCAAATGCAGAGATAGGAGTATATTTTCCAAATAAAAAGGTTTTGGAAGAAGGGAGGAGACAGACGGAGAAGATGCTGATGGCGGCACAGAGGCATTGCCTCTTAACCAGCAAGACTCCACAAAGAAGTGTTGCCCAGCTCTGTGTGGCAGCGGGCAAAGAGGACAGGTGGCTTCGCATTCCTAAGACAGAAATTTTAATAGTACATGTGGTATTTCTAGGCTCCCTTGTTAAACCTGTTGCCATTGAGTTGATTCAGACTCATAGCGACCCTATAGGACAGAGTAGAACTGCCCCATAGGGTTTCCAAGGAGCTACTGGTGGATTCGAACTCCTGACCTTTTGGTTAGCAGCCAAGCTCTTAACCACTGCACCACCAGGGCTCCAGGATCCCTTGTTAGTGCACAGAAATATTTAATGATGGGGGGAGAAAAATGAAGTTTCAAAGTGTGGGCTTCAGAGTCAGAGAGAACAAAGTTTGGCTCCTGGCCTTATCACTTCTTAATTGGGTGACCTCAAGCAGGTTGCTTTAACTCTGACTCTCAGAGTAGTTGTTGTCGTTGTGTACTTGGAGTCAATTCAGACTCAGAGTGACCCTATATGACAGTAGAACTGCCCCCTAGGGTTTCCTAGGCTGAAATCTTTACAGGAGCAGATTGACAGGTCTTTCCTTGCTCCAGCAGAGCGGCTGGTGGGTTCTAACCCTTAGCAGCCAAGCACTTAACCGTTGCCATCAAGTCGATTCCTACTCATAGTGACCCCACAGGGTTTCCAAGGCTGCAAATCTCTATAGAAGCAGACTACCACATCTTTCTCCCTTGGAGCCACTGGTGATTTCGAACCACAGACCTTTCAGTTAGCAGTTCATTGCTTTAACCATTATGCCACCTGCAATGTTACGAAATGCAGATATTAAAGAAGTTATTGATGCTGACTCACAGTGACCCTATGTGTGTCAGAGTAGAACTGTGCTCCATGGGTTTTCAGTGGCTGGTTTTTCAGAAGTAGATCACTAGGCCTTTCTTCCGACGCACCTCTGGGTGGACTTGAACTGCCAACCTTTTGGTTAGTAGCTGAGCTCAAAGGGTGTGAGCGGCAAGTGGTCCCTGCCCCATAGCATCAGCCTCACCTAGGTAAATTCTCTGCCCCCACCCCATACCTAGAGAACCAGGAACTCGGGGCTGGGGCGGGGGCTGGGTAGGGCCAGCAATGAATGTTTAACAAGCCCCTCAGGTGATGCTGACTTACCAAGCTGGGGAAACCAAAAGAGGGAGCACGGTGGAGGCAAGCGGCAAGATCAGAAATCCTGCTCTAATGCGATAGTCTGGCTGAACAACGTCGAATCGTACTTTACAAAAAGTCAGATGAAACAGGAAATCATAAAATGATTTCGTGCTAGGTTTTAACTTAAAACACATAAATGCACGATCTATTAGCTAAGAGCAGTGCCCTTTCCTTCTTATGTAAACCACGCCCGTGTGCTCCGGAAGCCATCTTCGATTCCAGGTCCTGTGTCCTTCCGGTAAGCTTCAGTACCAACTGCAAAATTGTGAGTGAAGAATTAGTTTGGATTTTTACAGTATTTTCCTAACCCTTTGCAATTTCATGGCAATATTTTTTAGTAATTTGCTTTTGAAGTCCTTCCAACCAATTCATTAGCGTTTATAGATTCGGTTTATGCATTCACACAGCATTGGCTTTTGTCTTGCTTAATTACTTTGTTAAGCTACCGGGTCTTAGGAAGCTGAGGACTCAGTTGGAAGGCGCAGGTCTGCTAGCTGTGGGGACCAGCCAGCACGTTTTTCTTTTTAATCTTTTTAACAGCTTTATTGAGATGTAATTGACATACCATACAATTCACCCACTGGAAGTGTACAATTCATTGGCTTGGAGTATAGTCACAGGTTGTGTAACCATTACCCCTATCTAACTTGAGAACATTTTCATCTCCCCAAAAAGAAATCCTCCTTAAGAGTACCTGTCAGCAGTCACTCATCCCTGCTCCCCCCCGCCCGCCCCAAACCAGCCCCTGGCAACCACCAGTCTACTTTCTGGCTCTATGGGTTTACCTATTCTGGACATTTCATTTAAATGGAATCGTACAGTATGGGGCCTTTTGTGTCTGACTTCTTTCACTTTGCATAATGTATTCAAGGTCTATCCGTGTTGTAGCATGTGTAAGTATTCTCTTCCTTTTTCTGGCCAAATAACATTCCATTGTGTGTGTGTATATATATGTGAATTTTGACTCATAGTGACCCATGTGTGCCAGAGTAGAACTCTGCTCCATAGGGTTTTCAGTGACTGATTTTTCAGAAGTAGATCACCAGGCCTTTCTTTCGAGGCACCTCTGAACGGACTTGAACCTCCAATCTTTTGGTTAGCACCCAAAAGCATGAACCGTTTGCACCCCCCAGGGGCTCCGAAAACGGGAATAGACCCTGCTATTACTTCACTAAGCAGATTCTTCTATTTTTTTGGCGGGGGAGGCAGTAAGGTCAGAGAGAGGATGGTAGGTTGTGCATGTCTCATTGCTTTGTTGCTTGTTATCCTTGCCTCAGAATCTCCCTTGCTGACCACCATGAGGTGAGGGCTAACATTTATCACACACAGGCCCTACGGGCTCTTCCCCACACCTTGTAATAGCACCCGAACAACTCTGGGAATTTCTGGCTCTTGTATTCTCATGTTACAGCAGAGAAAGCTGAGGCCTAAAGACCTTGATCAGAGTCCAGGGCAGGCCGTCTGGCCCCGGGACACGCTTTCTCCACCACCTCGCTCATTGCCTCAAGCCCAGGGAGATCGAAAATGGTCCAGAGCACCATTCAGCCAGCCACTGAGAGGCGCGCTGACTGCTGAGCTCGCTTCAGAGGCGTTAATCACTCAGGTAGAGGATAAACCCTGCTGATGACTCAGTACAAAAACGTAACCATCTTTGTCTGTTCAGGACTCTGATGTGAACTCCCATCTCCTGGGTTAACACTCTCAGTCAGAATTTTAGCACTCGCCACTGTTTCTTACAGTCCGTCCTCCACGAGACTGTGCTTTTGCATCTGCGTGACCTGGTGCGATGCCCAGAGTGCGTGTAAGTCAACACGTAACGAACGTTTGCCGGTGAGCTAACAGGAACACCAAATCCACTTTAGTCTGCAATCCCAGTTTGAACCCCCACCTCAGCTGCTAATGCTTAGTCTGTCGTGCAATGGCTCTGTGGTAGAGTGATTTCCATAGGGCAGAGATTTCTTTGATTTAAAACCCTGGAGAACATCTAAAATGAATTTCGGGTTATAGATGGGATCATCTAGGAGAGCAGAGAAGTACCCATCCCTGGACGTGATCATGTGGAATCTAGACAGACTGGCTTCGAATAGCCAGGACGTAACCTTGGCCAATAGTGGGAAACGGTGTGTTACCACCCCTGGTCTTGTCAGCAACTTCCCTTGACAGGTGAGAAATTGTTTCTCCCTAGAAATACTGTAGCGCCCCCCCCCCAAAAGGGGTGAATCCCTGCCTATGGTTTCATTCTCAGGGTCCCGTTCCAATGCTTGCTTTCTCTTAGTCATACCTTATCCTACACTTATCCAAAGGAGCTCTGGTGATGCAGCAGTTAAGAGTAATGGCTGCTAACCAAAAGGTCAGTAGTTTGAATCCACCAGCTGCTCTTTGGAAACCATGGCAGTCCTACTCTGTCCTATAGGGTCGCTATCAGTCGGAATCAACTTGACACACTTAGGACAAAAAAAAAAAAAAGCCAACAGTAATTAGTTTCCTCCAGAGTTTGAAAATATGTAATTAACAGGTGAGAAAACGGCTGTCTCAAACAGACCGTAGCATTACTTCTGTAAAGATTACATGTCTGAAGAGACAATTGTAAAGTGTCATGTTACTCTGAAAAGACTTTCAAAACCTGTCATGATCAGCTTTACTTTAAAATATACAAACATTTTGAAGTATAGAAGTGTTTAAGGTTGTTGGGTTTGTAAAACGTCACACGACAAAACTGACACCGCAAAGAAGTCCGTACCAGAATAATGACTCACAGACTGTCAAGCCCATCTACAAATTAATAACACACAGTGTTTCAGATAAATTAAGGGATTTATTATCATCCACACACACACAAAAACAAAACCAACAAGCGTTTGTAACATGCTAGTGGAAATCAGAGCAACCAGTTTATGAATTACTAGTTTGAAGGATTTCAATGGCAAATTTAGAACTTCCTTAAAAAAAAAATCTGAACTGAGACTGTGCGTTAATTCAAACACTCTACATCTGGGGAAAAAAAAACTCTTCCAGTGAATTTTAACACTCAAATATAATCACATACTAATCAAATATAATCAAAATTTAGAGTGCGGACCATTGCCGGCAGTGCGACTCGAACCAGGCTTTCGAGGGTTGAGTTTAGGTCAACCAGAGGATGGCTTCAGACAGAAAGAACAGGACTAAGTTGAGATAACTCAACAAATGCCAGGGACAAGGAGGCGGCTTGCTTGCAGTGGTTATGTATTAGAACAAGAGTTAAACAGAAAGTATTTCAGAAGTTTACATACATATTCCAAAGCATGATCTAATCACGGTGCAGCTGAAAGCACGGGTAGTCCCCGACTTAGGACATATTCCGGTTGACTAACTGCACTTATGACCATCTTTTTTTTTTTTTTTTTGTACATCTTATTGTTAGCAATATCTACTACAATTCTGAGGCACGTAATTTGCCGACATTATCATTCAATGCTATGACTATAAAGATACTGATAATAAAAGGAGATAATAATGAAAACCAAAAAAAATCAATGAGATATTCTACTTACATCAGAAACAACTTACGATGGAGTCATTGGAATGGAACCCTGTTTTAAGTCGGGGACTACCTGTATTCTAGAACAAGGTCCAGTCTGAAAATTTTGTTTAAATGAGAATTTGAAGATACAAGATTTGTCTTAGTTTATTTCCAGTGTATACCTTTTCATTATGTTTGGGGGTCGCTACTACACTGTACGGACTTTAAAAATACTGGTCAACTTTTTAAAAAGCACAACTACCTCTTATTTATAATGAACAGTTTGAGTTAAAATATCTGATGAGGTTAATACCTCCTGAGCATCAAATTGGCTTTCAGTGTTTGCATATCAAGTATTCATGAGAAAATGTAAGGACAGAAAAGCATCTTTGTTCAACATTTTAAGAAAAGTTCTTTTTCAGAGGTTGTACAGACATTTCTAGATTAAATACAGGGAATACTGCAGCTGAAGGAGAAACTAAGGGGCTACTATTTAAGCTGAAATGGAAGAAAACGTAAAAGAACCTGCTATAAACCACAAAGTAAAATGTGATTCACAAGAGAACGGTCCTTCCTGAAGCAAAGGGTTGAGTGTGATTACCGACTTGGAGCCTCTATTACATCATGAATGCAATTCACTTTGGGGAAAATAGTTTAATATATCTCTCAGAAAAAAATAGGTGCTATTTTTCCATCTCAAACAAAATAGTGGTTACGAAGTCCAGCGCCACCAGGCGACCTTCATCCTGTCCCACACCGCTGAGAGGGAATCCAGGGCAGGACGGACGTCCAAGACGGTGAACTGGTACTCCTTGTTCACCTCGCCGCCATCGTAGTAGTCAATGACGTACCTCACCTCTGTCCCACAGCGGTTGATGATCCAATCGTGCCTGTCAAAAGGCAACTCATACCTGGAACGAAAACATGCCAGTGAGGGTTAGAACGCTTCCTGTGTGCTCAGTCCTGGTTCTTCGCACGTGCACATGCCTGCCCTGAGAGTCAGACATCTAACTGGGGAGATGAGACTCACTCAGAGACTCACACAGTCTACAGCACTAAAGGATAGTGGTGCTGAATAACTTAACGATTTCAGCTCAGATGGCAGCTCGTCTACTAGCAAAGGAATCAGTCACTGGGAAAGAGACCCAGGTCAGGCAGGTCAGCTGAAATACTGCAGCAGTCCAGGTGGGAGCTGCGAATCTGAGCTACCCTAGGAAAAAAAGGGAGAAATGCTAAGTGGACAGATCCCAAGAGATCTGCCTATCAATGGGCAAACTTCAGGGAGCGGAAGAAGCTTACAGTCGTTAGGACCTCTGCGGGAGAACAGGAGAAGAAATTTGCAGGTGAACACTGTTTCAGCTTTGGCAGGTGGTGCTGTATGTAGTTTCTTGGTGTTTTGGGGCATCATAGGTTTGTTTTTCCTTGACACCATAGTTTTTTAGATTATTCACTTCTGGTAAGAAGAGAAAGTTTACCCTGACCTGAGGAAGGAACAGTAACATTTTTGCACTGGTACTCACCCTATCCACGAACGGATTCTTGCCCTTGGTGAATACTCTTTAGCTTTACCTCCAAATCGGATCAACGACGGACCACAAGGACATTCCCTAGAGATCCCCAGATAAGAAAAGTCTGTTAAAATATCTTCTCTCCAAATGTTCTACATTCCACCTTGGTGAGTAGCGTCTGGGGTCTTAAAAGCGTGTGAGCGGCCATCTAGGATACTCCACTGGTCTTACCCCTTCAGGAGCAAGGAAAAATGAAGAAAACTAAAGATATAAGGAAAAGATTAGTCCAAAGGACAGATGGACCACATCTACCACAGCCTCCACCAGACTGAGCCCAGTACAACTAGATGGTGCCTGGCTACTGCCACTAACTGCTCTGACAGAGATCACAACAGAGGGTCACGGACAGAGCTGGAGAAAAATGTAGAACAAAATTCTAACTCACAAAAAAAGACCAGACTTACTGGCCTGACAGAGACTGGAGAAACCCTGAGAGTATGGCCCCCGGACACAGTAATGAAGTCACTCCCGAGGTTCACCCTTTAGCCAAAGATTAGACAGGCCCATAAAACAACATGAGACTAAAGGGGCACACCACCCCAGGGGCAAGGACTAGAAGGCAGGAGGGGACAGGAAAGCTGGTAATAGGGAACCCAAGGTCGAGAACGGAGAGAGTGCTGACATGCCGTGGGGTTGTTAACCAACGTCATAAAACAGTATGTGTACTGTTTCATGAGAAACTTGTTTGTTCTGTAAACTTTCGTCTAAACTACAATAAAAAAAATACATATGTATATCTTCTTTCCTTTGAAAAAGATGTCCCAATTTTTCAATAGTACATTTTTCTGTATGTGCTTTAAAAAATCTCACATGTTCAGAAAAAGATAACTTTTAAAGGGATAATTCAAAGGAATACTCCCTCTATTAAGAATATTCCTCTTTATTTCTGGAGTGGGTACCTTTCACTCTCCCCCCTTCCTTCCAAATACGCTCACTGTTCTTTCCAAGAGTCAGGAAACAGGACCTTTCCATTTGGTGCAGGGATACAGGCAGATTCTCAGAAGAGAAATAGGTGTAAGGCTGGGGGTGTTTCACATGAACATAAAAAAAGTCCTACACTCTTCTTTCCTTTGAAATCAATGAACAATATTATGAGTAAAGAAAAATAAAAGATGAATTCCTAGGAACTAGTTGTAATTTTTTCTTTTTTTTAGTGTTGGACCATCTCCCTAAATAAATGAATAAGCAAACACAAACTGAAGACCTCCTTGGTGTCAGCACTTGCCCAGGCACTTGGGTACAGCAGTCTCATACGAGGCCCTTCTAGCCCTGCCCTCCTGGGGTTCCCCATGGGCCTACACACTAGACACACAGTTGTTTCCCCACAGAGGAGGGAAAACCCAAAAATGAAACCCATTGCTGTCGACGTGATTCCAACTCATAGCGACCACAGGACCGAGCAGAACTGCCCCATAGGGTTTCCAAGACTGCTACATCTTTCTCCCGATGGACGCCAGAAGAGGGCATCAATGAGGCAGCCTATGATCTTGTTTGCGACATTGGTAAGACAGGCTTCTGTGCTGATGTGTCTCTCTGCTAACGGAGGGAGCAACAATCCTGACTCGGGGAATTCTTTCCCTTCTCCCTGTAGGAACAGCTCATTAGCCTCTCTCCTGAAGAGGGCACAGGCAGAGATGAAGCTCAGTTCAGGCAGACTTTCTCCTGGAGACTGGTCCGTGGGTTTTCAACAAGCTACTTCATCTTGACACAACTCTGGAAAATGACTGCAGAGGGAGCTGAAAGCAACCCTTAAATTTCCTCTTTGCTTTTCTCTTGGTTCCATAGCAGTGCTCGAATAAATTCGGAGAGAGTTTTAATTACAGCACACTTTCAAACAAAGTCACTGCAGACAATCGTGGTTCCCCCTCATTAGCAAGCAGGGAGGTGACTCCTGACAGTTGCGGGTTACTGACGAGGTGGCATCACACACACCCATCCGGGGTCCACTGCCCAACTGGTGACACCCAGGGAGGGCTGCTCTTGAATTTTCAGATTCCACATATTAAAAAACAAAACAAGACTTTAAAAAACCATTTAACTGGACTTTAGCCAAGACACTGATGGTGGCTTCAGAGGATTTCCGCCACCGCTGCCAAGTCAGCCCCAACCAGCGAGTCTTCACGGCTGAGGCGTCAGACCTGGTGAAGCAGAGTCCAGCCCTCCCTGCTGTGCCCATGCTGCCTGGCGCACAGCATCCACGGCCATCACGAAGTGGTTGCTGTCTGACACCACTCAGTGCAGGGTACTGTCACACAGCAAAAATTGCCACATAAACAACCAAACCTCTTGCCACTGAGTAGATTCCGACTCGTAACCACCCTATAGGACAGAGTAAAACTGCCTCATAGGGTTTCCAAGGAGCAGCTGGTGGATTCGAACCGCCGACCTTTTGGTTAGCAGTCGAACTCTTAACCACTACGCCACCAGAGTTTCCTAAGATGCCACATAGCGTGCTTTATCAGAATAACAAACTATCTGAATAAAGGGTGAAAACTCTGGAAAACCGGTCTGAAATAGGAAAGCTGCTAAAAGGCCTGTTTTTAGAGTCTCAAGCGCACTTACGTGGCGTGAAGGGCTTCCCACTTCAAAATCTCCTTCCAAGCCTGCTCGTTATTCTGATTGTGAATTCGAATGATATTATACATGTCTTTCTGACTAATATCCTCCTCTTTCCACTTCCACCTAGGAAAGAACACGTGGTAACATTTTACGAGTATTGCTGATAGTGCCAGAAAACTAATGCACGGCTTCATAGGATGATTTATTAAACACTACCCTTTATGAAAGGATGAAGAATGCGCACTGTCTACCAATTTAAGTGATCTCAGCCTCACTGGGAAGATTCCCTCCTAACTGCAGAGTAGTACAAAACCCACATGTGCTACAGACACGCCGGAAACAAAGGGTTAACGTTCCCCTTAAGCTCTTTCCCGGAGTCACCAGAAACCAGAGTTGCACAAATACCGTGGCACCATCTACTTTTGGGCGCCACTTTTTCAGATGTTACCATTGACTGATGATTCCCCAACTTTTTTAAAGCATTTTATATGATGGTGGGATTTATTTGTTTGTTTTCCTTTAATGGTTATTGGCCTTGCATTTATATTCTGATAGGTCTGAAAAGTTAGTCAACCATCAGAAACCAATTCACTTACAAATATTTACTCAACGTTTGGAGATAAAAACGCCTTGAACATTTAATTCTTAGATGAAGCTGACAAGCAAATTGCTATTCAAAGTAGCAGGGCACCCACTTACCCTTTCCTTAACATTGCATTCCAAAACATCTGCTCTGACGGGTAAACCCACTTTTTCTGGGAATCTGCTCTCGGGATGGAGGATTCCTCCCTGGCAGTAGACAGTGGAAAGGGCTGGTCGGGGGCTGGCATCTGATTAGGTGGTGGCATCTACATCAAATAAGCAGGTTGTGTAATGTTGCAAATTGGATATAAAGTGAAAATACGCAGTATAATTAACTACTTCCTGGGAAGAAATGCATCACACGCCAGGCACAGGGTCCCCACGAAACCGGTGGCATCAAAATTCCAGACCTCTCTGAGAATTTGGCTGTTCTGAAGAGTCAGAGTACTGAAGTGCTTTTTCCCCTTTGAGTTCTCATAAACAGTGTGGTTACATTTCTCGTCTTTTTTTCCTTTGGACAAATTAAAACCAGTGTCAAATGGTGCCTGATTCATCAGGATTTCTAGATTCTCTAGATAAGCCCGTGGCCCTCTAAAGTGCAGGCCTAAATCCACCTGTCTCTCCAATAAAAAGTGATTCCAAAAATGAAACCCTGTGCTGTGCGACCATGACGAAATATGAAGAGGCCACAACCCATCTTGTCCTCGCCCTCTCTGATGGTATTACAGTTGCTGGTGGTCATGTGACACTGCCCCACATTGGGACTCATATGCAGGTGGCACCCACCCATGCCTTAAGAAGCACGCCATCTTTTAGCATGCCTACAAGGTTTTCCCAAGACGAAAACCACCTCTGCTAACTCTAGCTATACTCCTTATAGAATTTCCCTGGGCTACCTAGCGACTCTAGCCCAAAAGAAAACATTCATTTGGCATGGCCTCTTTCCGGTAAACCTACTCTGGCTTTTAGTATGCAGTTTTCTTTCTCAGGCGTTCTCTGAAACTAGACTCCATAAGTAACACAGTCTAGAGTTTCAGTGTGGAAGGAAGATCCAACGTCTTTGTTTTAAAAGGAGAGAAGAATCAATCCCAATAGCCTGCAATGTGTCTTGGGAGTTCGTGAAAGAATCTCAGCACAGTTAAGTCCTAGGACGCAGGGATGAGCAGGCATTACCAGATTGGAAGGATCTAGGTTCTCCTTATTCTCAGACGCAGTGGCCTTCACAGGGCACTCCACATACTCGTATGCGCGCTCCTGGTGAGCAGGCACAGAGTACGTTTTGCTCTCACAGGTGGAGTCTGATGGTTTTGAACTCTCTGGGCAACCTGAAATAAATCAAGTATGAAAATGGTGTCACTACAAAGGCAGGACATGTGGCTCCCTCTATAGGGGCCCTAAAGAGCTTTGTTTTTGACCAATGATTACCAACAGAGGAAAAGCCAGGCTTCTGTCATTTAAAGCTACCAAGAGCTAAGCCACCTAACATTCCAAAGTCCTAAAGATGAAGAGGTTTTGTAAATTTCCTTTGCCTCTGAAAGAGTAACGGAGACCTATCCTCTTATTGTGCCATGCCCCCACCAAACATAAACAAATAGAAATCATCAGCTCCAAGAGTTTGTCTGTGCCGTGGTTTTAATATTTGACTAGAAGGTACCCAGTTTGGACTGCAGCAGTGAGCTGCTGCCAAGGAACCAAAGTGGGGGCCGGGCCACATTTAACCCAGTGTTCTTGACTTGCCATTGCAAGTTGCAGACAAGTTCCTGCCCAGTCAGGGTAGAGTGTAGGCCAGGTGTTCCGTACTGATGCACCGTGTGAGGTACCGGGGGCGACGGAAGCAAACATGCACAGCAGCCTTCAAAGAGGCCAACCAGTTGTGGTTGAGTAGCCTCTGACTCATGGCGACCCCACGTGTGTCAAAGCAGAACTCTGCTCAGTAGCGTTTCCAATGGCTAAGTTTTTGGAAGTAGGCTGCCAAGCCTTTCTTCTGAGGTGCCTCTGGGTGGACTCGAACCACCAACCTTTTGGTTGGCAGCTGAGCGCATTAACCATTTGTACTGCCCAGGGACTCCAAAAAAAGCTAGTGGCGGAAAGTCTGAGTGCCACTATGCTTGCACTTTCTTCCCAGAATGAAACTAGGCATAGCACAAAACTCTGCCTACGTGTGATTCCCCATGAGCAGATGGCCATGGTTTAGCAAGAAGAGGCAGACCTTAAAGACTCCTCTGAAGAGGGAAGGTCTGAGCTTAGTAAGATTAGCAGCAGGAAGGGCCCGCAAGGCCCAAGGATCCAGAGTGTGGATCTGTGCGAGTGCAGGGCCTGAGGAGCTGCTCTCCGAGTTAGGAGAGTGCGGGCCAGCACCTGGCAAGCTACCGCCCTGGGAGAGGGCTGCTCGTGTGAAAGAATCCCTGTCTTAGGCAGCAGCAGTGACCGGCAGTGACACGGATATGGCAATGCTAGATGTTGTACACGCTCCCTTTTCTATGCCTCTCCTCCCAGGCCTCATCCCCTAGTACCCCATGCCACTGCCCACTTTAGGGGTGAAGGGAGTCCTGCTATCCCTCCCCTCTCTACCAAGCAAAGCTCCAAGCCTTTCCAGATCGCTGGTCTTACCTTGGTGTTACAAAAGAAAGAATGTGTTTAAACTTTTCACATTATATAACCAGTAGCCCTTTCAATCTCCTACAAATACCCATGCTTTTTACTAACGCAAATAAATCTAACTGACGGCTCTTCAGGATACAGACAAACGAAATCAACCAGTGGACAGCTCTATAGCCTCCCTGGGGACGCTCACAGCAGGAGCACGGGTGCTTTGTCAGAATCTATTGGATTTGACCTTGTCCAAGGTCACAGAATTTTTGCCGGCCTTGCCACTCACTAGCTGTATGACTTAGAGAGTCTCTGTTAGTTACTCCATGCCTCAGTTTGCTTGACTATAAAATGGGGCGAAAACCTATCACACAGGAGCCTGTGGACTAGAACATAACCTCCATTAGGAAAAGGAGTTTGGTCTGTTTTGCACCCTGGTGTTCTCTCAATGAGGAGCCCTGGTGGTGCAGTGGCTAAGTGCTTGGCTGCTAACCAAAAGATCAACAGTTTGAACCCACCAGCTGATCCATGGGAGAAAGATGTGGCAGTCTGCTCCTGTAAAGATTACAGCCTTGGAAACCCTATGGGGTAGTTCTACTCTGTCCTGTAGGGTTGCTACGAGCAGGAAGCAACTTGACAGCAGTGGGTTTGCTTTGGTTTTTGGTTCTCTCAGTGCACAAACAAACCCCAGCAATGCCTGGCACGGAGTCGACAGTGAGTAAATCTTTGTCAACTGAGTGATGGCATGAACGACTGCAACACAAGAAAGTATTAGTACTCTGGGAGCACTCCATGTAGGTTCCTCCCCATCACAGGTTAAAACAGGAAGTCACAGGTCAGACGGACTCAAGACATGCCTGTATACAATCTACAGCAGATATGGACCACTGACATTTGGGGCTGGATAATGCTCTGTTGTGAGGAGCTGTCCTGTGCATTGCAGGATGTTGGGCAGCCTTCCTGACCTCTATCCAGTAGCACCATCTCCTCCAGTTGTGACGAGTGCCAAATGCTCCCAGACAGTGCCAAATGTTCCCTGGGGGACACAACTGCCCTGAGCAGAAAACCTCTTACGTAGACATAAACTTTGGGGGTGGGAGCTGATTTATGGGACAATTACTAAGTGTCAAGCACTCTCTGAAACACTTTCATGCATTATCTCAGTGAATCTTCACAATGACCTTCTAAAATACTATCAGAGTATCTCCATCTTACAGGTAGTGGACAGACATAGCAGAAACAACTTGTCTAAAGTCACACGCCTCACAAGGGGCAAAACAAGGACCGAGCCCCGGCTGACTCACTCTCAGGAGCTTCACCAGCACGCTACACTCCCTCTTCTTTACAATCCTGCTGAGGATTCTCTTTTCATTACTATCTTCTAGACAGTTGATTACCTCTCATTTTCCCTTCGTGCATCGGACATCCCGAAGGTGGAGACGCTGTTTGACGATCGGTCTGAACTGCAACAGGAGGCGTAGATGCAGACAAACCCATGGCCGGGAATCACAGTGCTGACTCCAAACAATTCTAAACGCACACGCCAAAGCAAAGAAACCGATTAATGCTGACATCTCCGTTCACACTACTCTCTTGTTATTCTTAATCTGGCCAACCCTGTTCTTCCTGTCATCCTTATGGGAACCTACCAGGAGGGCACTCACCTCGTGGGATCCCTCTGAATATGTTCCACCCTTCAGGAAATACTAGCGTTAGGTCTATGCCACCCTTTGAGGGCACGTTTCTAAGGGTTGTGGGTTTGGGAGGAGGTCTCTGAGAAAGAAAGAAGGTAACACCACAGCAAGGAGTGCAGGCCTGTGGGAGGGGGCCGGCGAGGTGATGATCCCCATGGGGGAGGGGAGGCCCACCTTGCCCAGCCTCGACCCCCAGGACTTAGCAAAGGGGTTGTGGGAGGGTGCGCCGCAGAAAAGAGGAGTCGAGGAAAGACGGAAGGGACAGCGCAGGCCGGGGTACGGCCAGAATCTCCTCACGCCGTCCCTGCTCCTTCCACCTGCTCCAGCCCCCAGACTCCAGACCCCACCGGCCGTAACCAGGCAGTCCCTCCGCACCTGACTCCTCCCCCGGGCTACTCCAGGCGGCCGGCTCCCGCCTTTAACCGTCAACCCAAGCCCAGAGAACCAGCGACCTGCCACAACCTCCGCCACCTTCGCTTTGCCGGGTCACTGCTGTCCCAGCGGTCACAGCCGGCACCCGCCCATACCGCCGCTTCCTTTTCTGAAGGCGGGACTTCCTTCCGGGAGCGTGGGAAGCCGGGCGCAGACTGAAGGGGCGGGACTTCTGGGAACCTTCGCGGAGCGGATCCCGCCCCCTCACCCCGTCCGCCTATAAGCGCTAGCGCGCGCTCTCTGGCCCCGCCCCTCCCGGCCTGGCGCCCACTTAGTCACGCCCTGGAGAGGCGAGATTTCATTCCGGTTCAGAGTGACGCTGTCGGCTGTAGAGGATGTAAGCCGTGCAGGGGTTCCTTTGAAGTTTTTAAATTTCTATTTTTAAAATAGGATCCCGTCAGTTTAAATTATAGTAATGACTCCAGAAATGCCAGTAGGTGTCCGGAGCTGCAGCCGACTCTGGACGTTCCAAAGTGCACAAGACAGGGTACTGGGTCCCAAGGACTCCTTAGCTAGGTGTGGACTTCTATGGAAAAAAAGTACATTTTTACTTTCACTTACCTTGAGCGGAAATTTAGCATTTTCTTCCAATTGAAATGTAGGGAACAAATCCCAGTAGTGTTAGCTCTGCGACACCAATGGTAATCACAGGTATAAATGATATCCCATACAGTTGTTGTGTCTGCCTCGAAATGCCGTTCATCACTACTTAGAAATTAAGGTAACTAGGGTTTTAGACCTTGTTAGAGAGCCCTGGTGGCGCAGTGGTTAAGAGCTCAGGCTGCTAACCAAAGGTTGGCAGTTTAATTGCCAGCCGCCCCTTGGAAACCCTATGGGGCAGTTCTACTCTTACAGGGTTGCTATGAGTTGCAATCGACTGAACAGCAACGGGTGTGAGTCGACTCCAGGGCAACAGTGGGTTTTTTTTAGGCCTTGTTGGGAGTCCCTGGGTGTCGCAAACAGTTAAGTGCTCGGTTACTAGGCAAAAGGTAGGCAGTTCCAACCCACCCAGAGGTATCTTGGAAGACAGGCCTGGTGATCTGCTTCTGAGAGGACACAGCCTTGAAAACCCTATGGAGCAGTTCTACTCTGCTGACAGGGTCGCCATGAGTCCGAATTGATGGCAACTGACAACAACAGCACTTACCTAAAGGTTGGCAGTTGGAACCCACCCAGTGGTGCCTCAGAGGAAAGGCCTGGTGATCAGCTTTTGAAAGGGGTTGCTGTGAGTCGGAATCAACTCCACAATAACAACAATAGAGCTTGTTACTGAAAATGTTAATAAAGAGTCGTGTGTTTTTCTATGCACGGTAGTCATCCCCTGGGTGCTGGGAGTACTGGCGGCTGTCATCTCTCAGCTGAGTCTCTCTCTAGGATTTATCTTCTGCCTAAGGGAACTGTCTCCTCAAGCAAAGCCACATTCCCTCCCTGAGGATGAGCTGAATCCAATGAGTAGTCTCTGCAAGGGTGCATAGGCCCAGCGTGCTTGCCTCAAGGGGGACAACTCAGAGGGGCCATTCCAGCTTCAGAGCTGCTCATAGGCCCAGCTGCATTTCAACTTCTCAAGGCAATAGTTTCAGGGGTTCATCCAACCTTCATGGCTCCAGGAAGTCTGAAGTTCATGAGAACTTGAAATTCTGTTCTGTATCTTTTCCCTTTTGATCAGGATTCTTCTATAGAGTCTTTGATCAAAATATTCAGTAATGGTAGCCAGGCACCATCCAGTTCTTCTGCTCTCGCAAAGGAGGCATTTGCTCATGGAGACAATTAGCCACTCATTCCACATCCTCCATCTACTCTTGACTCTCGGTCTTCCTGTCTTGCTCTAGGTGAATAGAGACCAATTGTGGTGCCCTGGATGGCCACTTGTAAGCTTTTAAGACTCTAGGCACTATGCAGCAAACTAGGAGGTAGAACAAAAATAGTAGGCCAATTAACTGGGATGTCACACGTAATCATGACCCTAAACTTCCAAACCAAGAAACCAAATCCCATGAGGTTTTTTGGTTGTTCATAAGCAGCCTCAGCAACTACTCTTTTTTTTCAATCGTTTTTGTAAATATGTCTATCACACAACTTTTGCCAATTCAACTTTTTACAGGTGGGCAACTTAGTGACAGCAATTACAATTACTGGTTGTGTAACTCTACCCTTAATCCATGTGATATTTCCATCACCATTAACCTGCGCAGTGATTGTTAAAGTTGTGTGTCAACTTTGCTGGGCCATGATACTCAGTGGTTTGGCAGTTATGATGTAGTTTGGCAGTCGTATGATGTTGTGATCAGTTCCATGATGGGATTTGATATAATGTGATCACCTCCATGATGGGATCTGCTGTGAGTAGCCAGTCAATTGAAAGGGAGTTTCTTTGGGGTGCAGCCTGTATCCAATACAGGCAGACTCTGGCAAGGCTCATGGGCTTTTTGCTCACTCTGGATCAGGCAGCTGTCTCCTGTTCGTCTGACCTCTGTTTCTTGAGACTTGAGCTAGCAGCTTCCATGATGTCTTGCCTGCTGATCTTGGGATTCGTCAGTCTTCCCAGCCTGTGAGCAAGAGCCCTGCTGCCTGACCTGCTGATCTTGGGTTCTCCAGCCCCGGTGGCTACGTGAATCAGGAGAAGCCTCCAGTCTGACCCATGGACTTGGGACGTTCTGGCCTCTATGACTACATGAGCCATTTCCTTGATATAAATCTCTTTGTATATTTATATGCTTTACTGGTTTTGCTTCTTTAGAGAACCCAGCCTAAGACACCTCCTTTACCCCTCCCTCCCACCCCTCATAACCACTAACGAACTTTGTTCTCAATACGTTTATCTTTTCTTGTCTTTTTATATAAGTGAGGTCATACAATATTTGTCCTTTGGTGGTTGACTTATTTTACTCAGCATAATGTCTTCCGGCTCCATCCGTATTGTAGGATGTATCTAAACTTCATTTCTCCTACTGGCGGAGTAGTATTCCATTGTATGTATCTACCACATTTTGTTTATCCATTTATCTGTTGATAGATATTTCGGTTGGTTCCACCTTTTGGTTATTGTGAATAGTGCTGCAATGAACACTGACGTACAGGTCTCTGAATCTCTGCTTTCTAGTCTTTTGGGCGTATACCTAGGAGTGGAATTGCCGGGTCATATGGTAGTTCTATTTTTAGTTTTTTGAGGAACTGCTACACAGTTTTCCACAACAGCTGTACCATTTTGCATTTCCACCAGCAATGGGTAAGGGCTCCAGTTTCCTCACATCCTTGACAATATTTGTTGTTTTCTGTTTTTTTATCTTAGCCATCCTAGTGGGAGTGAAATGGTATCTCCTTGTGGTTTTGAATTTCTTCTCTCTGATGGCAAAGGATGCTAAACATCTTTTCATGTGTTTGGTGGCCATTCGAATGTCTTCTTTACTGAAATCTCTATTCAAATCCTTTGCCTGTCTTATGAGTGGGCTATTTGTCTTTTTGTTGTTAAGTTGTCAAAACTTTATATATATATTGGTTATTAGATTCTTGTCAGATGTATGGTTTCCAAAGATATTCTCCCAGTCTGTAGCTTGTCTTTTCACTTTTTTGGTAAAGTTTTTCAATGAACGAAAGTTTTTAATTTTTATGAGGTCCCATTTATTTATTTTGTCTTTTGCTGTTTGTGCTTTTGCTATTATATTAGATAATCCATTGTTGAAAGCTAGGCCTGCCAGCATTGCTCCTGCTTTTTCTTCTAAGAATTTTACGGTTTTAATTTGTACATTTAGGTCCTTAATCCATTTTGAATTTGGTTTTGTGTATGGTGTGAGGCATGGATCCTGTTTCATTTTTCTGCATGTGGAAATCCAATTTTCCCAGCACCATTTATTGAAAAGACTCTTCTTTCTCCATCAAATGGACTTAGCACCAGTCTGGAGACATTTTTGGTTGTCACAGCTGAGGGAGTGGGGCTACTGGCATCTAGTAGAGTCTAGGGAGGCTGCTATACAGCCTCCAATGAATGGCCCCAAATGTCGATAGTGCTGTGGTTGAGACACACTGCTCTAGGCAAATCTAAAAGGCCAAATACTTGCTTGCCCTGATACCTGGCCACTGGAGCGTGGGCTCCTACCTCCTAAGCTTGGCCAGCTGGAGGCACCCTCCCAGCAGGACTCTAAATCAGGACTTGAAGTTGAAACAGGTTAGAGTTTATGCCCCTCCTGGTTCCCAGTGGAGGAAGCCAGGAGCCAGCGGGGGGCAATAGCAGTGATCAACTAGACTCTCCTGTGGTTTCATCGGGCAGTTTCTTGCTTTCCAGACTCCCTTGGTTTCCGCCCATTTTCCAAGCTGGTGGTTCAGCCTTCCTCTCAGTTCTACCCAATATCCTTCCCATAAATTCCTTGTCTGCTTATAATAGCTAGAGTCAGGTTCTCTTGTGTAATGGTCAGCTTGGGCTAATTGCAATAACAAACAAGTCAACAACTTCAGTGGCTTAGTACACTATGAGCTGCTTTCTCACTCACACAGCAGTCCAGTGCAGTTACTCCCAGTCATGTGGCTTTCCTTCAAGCAGTGGCTCGGAGACCTTAGTTCCTTCCATCCTGCATGGGGCTCTGCCATCCCCAGAGGCCTCCCCAGGGTCTTCTTTATCCAGCTGACCTAGGAGAGAAAAGCATGAGTGGAAGGTCATGGAGGGAGGGTGTTGGGGGCCCAGGTCTGGAAATCTGATCTTCTCTTCTACCCCACCCCATTGACCCACACTGGATGCCAAGACGCTAAGAGATACAGTCTAGTGCTAGCCTAGGAAGAAGGACTCCTTAGTGGGCATTTAGCCCATCTCTGCTGCATCTTGTTTGCAAAAAGCAGATCCTAATGAGCAGAGCCCTGGTGGCACAGTGGTTAAGAGCTTAGCTGCTAACCAAAAGGCCGGTAGTTTGAATCCACCAGCCGCTCCTTGGAAACCCTATGGGGCAGTTCTGCTCTGTCCTACAGGGTCACTATGAGTTGGCGATGACTCCGTGACAACAGATTTGGTTTGGTTTTGGGGTTTAACCAGCAGAGCAGATATGGGCAGGAATGCCACCTGAGAGACAGAGGCCTGTAAAGTGCAAGGGCTAAGCACCCTATGGATTCATGTGTTTGGTGGCCATGGGCTGGGGTTACAAAATACTCAGGAAGGTGCCAGTCTTGGGAGGTACAGAAAATTGAGTAGGAAATGAGAACCACTAATATAGCAAGACCTTATCATTTGCTTGGCAAATCGCATTTATCCACAGGAGGGTCTCCCACACTTAAGACTGAGAGGGCATTTCACTGTAGAATTTTTCATCGTCCTTGTATACCCTCGCCTCCTCTCCATACACTGAAATATCTCATCAGTAATAAATTCTATCCATAACAGCAATGACCCCCTTTTGCTATAGCCAAGGACTTTCCAACATGCTTATTCTTTTGAAGAGGAGGAACTTGGCCGACTACTGTTGTCTGAAAATACCATCTTACGATATATAGAGAGAAATATGGTGAAGTAAGTAAAGACAGAGGAAGTAATAGCAATGGTTGCTGATTTTGAAAAATATATAGGTTTAGGGGCAAGATGAATTCAGCATTGAACATGTTGCAGTTGAGATGCTGATGGTTATCTAGGCAGTGACGTCCGAGAAGCAGTTTAGAACACAGAGTTGGACCTTGCGAAAGAGAGAGGGCTGCAGATAAAGAAGTGTAAGTCGTCAGCGTAGGGGTGGATGTTAAAGCCACGAGTATGGACGATAACATCTTTCGAGGCTTTTGCTTTTCTTTGCTATCATTCCACATTGACCAAAAAACCTTCTGATATTAATTTGGTTTCCCTACTGGAAAGAGAATGCTTGACTAGCCAACCTAAACATATTCCCGTCTACTTTGCAGTTTTAGTTCTTACTGTAAGCATTTTAAATTAATAAATTGGAGAGAAGAGAAGCAAAAATGGAAGGGAAACAGAGAAGGCGAGGGGTGAGTGGCTGCAGAAGAAGGAGGGGAAGAAGGAGCTCTTGAGTGGTTTGGACTGACTCTGAAGTGGGATTGAAGAATTAAAGCCACAAAAGACAAACTGACGGACCATTCTCTACCCCTACCACATCAAACACTGTGGCCCAAGAAATATGCTTTGGGGAATATTGAAATTCATATTTTAACTCTTGAATCTTAGTAGGTACAGATGTTTGTGATAGTATTCTATTGCATCATACCCCAATGCAATAAAACCCAAAGGCTCGCAGGCTCTAAATGGAGAGTTATTGGTACAAATATTGAAAAGATATAATCTGAATGTAGCAATGGTTTAGGTTTTTCTTCTCTCTCTCTTTCTCTCATGCACACACATACTCTCTCTGTCTCTATAGCAATGGCAATATAAGGGCTTTACACCTAAAGAGGGAGCCCTGGTGACACAGTGGTTAAGTGCTTGGGTGCTGACTCAAAGGTCAGCAGTTCGAACCCATCGGTGGCTCCATGGGAGAAAGACCTGGAGATCTGCTTCTGAAAAAATTACAGCCAAGAAACCTCTATGGGGCAGTTCTACTCTGTCGCCTGGGGTTGTTATGGGTTGGAATGGACTCGATGGCACCAGCCACAACAGCACCCAAAGAAGAGTCCCTGGATGGTACAATTGATCAATGTGCTCAGCTGCTAACCGAAAGGTTGGAGGTTTGAGTCCACTCAGAGGTACCTTGGAAGAAAGGCCTGGTGATCTGCTTCTGAAAAATTTGGCCATTGAAAACCCTATGAAGCACAGTTCTACTCTGACATGGGGTTGCCAGGAGATAGTAGGCAACTGGTAACACTCAAAGAGATGCATCCTGAATTATAAAACATGAAAGGAAAAACAAAAGCTCATTGCTGTCAAGTCGATTCCAACTCACAGTGACCCTATAGGACACAGTAAAAGTACCCCAAAGGGTTTCCAAGGCTGTAATCTTTACCGAAGCAGATCGCCAAATCCTTCTCCACGGAGTGGCTGGTGGGTTTGAACTGCTGACCTTTTGGTTAGCAGCCCAAGGCTTAATGATTGTACCATCAGGATTCCTTATAAAAGAAATAACTAGCATTAAATGTTAAAATGTTACCCTAGTCCCACTCTGGGCCCTCTGCCAGTTTGCTCAGTTTCTCTCCAATGGCCCCTCCCTTGATCTAGGTCAGAAGGAGAGGCAGCCATGTTACCAGGAAGCCGCATGCATGGATTTATCCAAGGAGTGCTCTCTTGTCCCCAGATCTCTAGCTTACCAACTGTTGTTTGAAATTCTGCCATTATTGACAATAGCACTTATATCATTTCTCACATGCTTTTTTTTTTTTTTTAAGCATATCTTTGGACTAAATACCTAGATTTGAAATAGCTGGTCAAAGGGAATGTGCTCTCACAACTTTGATAGATGTTTCCAAATTACCCTCAACAGAGGGTTTTAAGGGAGTCCTGGTGGCACGATGGTTAAGTGCTCAGCTGCCAACCAGAAGGTTGGCAGTTAGAACCCACCCAGTGGCTCCATGAGAGAAAGACCTAGTGATCTGCTCCTGTAAAGATTAAACCAAACCAAACTCATTGCTGTCAAGTCGATTCAGATTCATAGTGACACTATAGAACAGTGTAGAACTGCCCCACAGGGTTTCCAAGGCTGTAAATCTTTACGGAAGCAGACTGCCACGTCTTTCTCCCTTGGAGCAGCTGGTGGGTTCAAACCGCCAACTTTTTGGTTAACAGCCGAGTGCTTAACCACTATACCACCAGGGCTCCTCCCTGTAAAGATTACAGCCTAGAAAACCCTATGGAGCAGTTCTACTCTGTAATATGGGGTTACTATGAGTTGAAATCGACTAGACAGCACCTAACAACAACAGGGGGTTTTACCAATTGACACCCCAGGAATGTATGAGAGAGCGTTTTCCCACACCTTCATCCACACCGTGCACCAGCCTTTTTTGTTACTGGTTTGTAGGGGCTGCTCACATAATAAGACAATTAACCTGTTTTTCTGGAATAGACAGAACTGTAGAGACAGTAAATAGATCAGTGGTAGCCAGGGGCTCAGAGGGAGGGAGGGAGGGATGAAGAGGCGGAGCCCAGGGTATTTTTAGGGCAGTGAAACTATTCCGTATGCTACTGTAATGGTGGACACATGACATTATGGCTTTGTCAAAACCCACAGGACTGTACACCACAAAGAGGGAACCCGAATGTCAACTGTGGACTTTAGTTAATAATAATGTATTGATATTGGTTGATTACTTGTAACAAATGTGCCACAGAAATGCAAGATGTTAAATAATAGAAGAAACTATGTATTATATGTGTGGGGGGGGAGGGGATATGGGAACTCTTCTTTAGTTTCTGCATAATTTTTTTGTCAACCTAAATTAAAAGTACTCTAAAAAATAAAGCCTATTTGAAAACAAAAAAAAAAATTCTTAAACTATGAGTTACAAGTATTTTCTCTCAGTTTGTCATTCTTGTTTTGCTTTTGCTTAAGGTAGTTTTTACTTTGAGTAATTTTTATGTCCCTAATTTTCTAATCTTTTCTCTTCTGATTTCTGGGCCTTGTGGCATAGTTAGAAATACTTCTTTGAAGTTCTAAATGAATTCTCCCAAATTTCTTCAACTTTTTAAAACTTTTCATTTTTTACTTTAAATCATTGATATATTTAGAATGTATCCTGGTGTAAGGAATAAGGCAGAACTCCAAATCCCCCCCCCCCATTTTTTGCAAATGGCTACTCAGTTGTCCCAGGAATATTAAATAAAAGCCACCTCCCCACACACACACCCACATATGCAGATTTGAGATGCCACCTCAATATTAAAATACTCGTTTTTCCATGTGTATTTGGGTCTGCTTTGGACTTTTTACTGTAAACCATTGTGTATCCACGTACACACCAGTACCACATTGTTTTCATTATCGGGACCCTCTCTGGCAAAGCCAGTTCCCTCTCACTGATCTTCTTCAGAATTTTCCTTGATATATTTGTTCATGTTTCTGAATGAAATTTGGAATCAGCTGATCTAGTTTTTTTTTTTTTTTTTTAGTTAAAAAAATCCACAGGGTAATTTTATCAGGATTACATTAAATGGATATCTTAATTTAGGAAGATGCTTTAGAGAAATAAGCCATCCTATACGTGACTATGCGCTGCCCTCCCAACTGGTCACATCTGCTTTTGTGGCCCTCCAACCCATTCTTAAGTTTTTCCTCAAATTGTGAATATTTGTTGAGCTTATTCCTTGGTGCTTTAACTTGGTTGTTGCAATAGTAAGAAGGCATCTTTTCTTTTCTTATATCTACTAACTTGTTGCTCCTGTACTTATGAAAGCTGTTGACTACGTTTGTCCTGTGCGCTCTGCCATGGTTTCAATTCTCTGATTATCTTTAGTCTTATTTTTGGTTTGATTATCTTGGGTTTTTCAGGAATTCTTTAATATAATCTCAAATAATAATAATTTTACTCCCTCTTTTCCAGTTTTAGTGCCTCTAATTTCTTTCTCATATTTTTATCTTACTGCATGGCTGGAATTTTCCAGCGTAATGTTAAATGCTACAAGTGGTAGTCGGTGTCTTGACTTAGGGACTGAGCTGGAAAAATATGACCACCAGATGGCAGTGTTGCAAAACAAGCTATTTATTTTGCAACCCAAAAATGCGGGGGTGGGGGGGTGCACCAGAAGGGGAAGAGGGCAAAGGAACTCCAGGGGGAGAGGGAAAGTGGTGAGGCGGTGATGTCCCTCAGCAACAAGATGGGAAGTTTCTGGGTCAGAGAGCTTCAAGGGGCAGCAGAGGCTTGGGGTCTTTATAACTACAGCTAGCCGATGTTGTGTAGTTTTTCAGGATATGCAAAGCAGGCAGGCTCTAAATAGCTAAATATCTGCTTATCTGGGCTATTTTAAAAGTAACTGGGTATGTAAACAAATGAGTATGGTGCTGGCGGGCTTTTTAGGCTACCAGCTCCAGCTTGCTGTGAAGAAATGAACAACCTTGGGGCCAATACGCAGTGGACAGCCCTCATTTTTAGAGGGAGTATTTCTAGTGTTTCCCCATTGAGCACTGGGCTAACTTTTTGATTGACATAGTATTATGAATTGAATTGTGTCCCCCAAAAATGTGTACTGACTTGGCAAGGCCATGATTCCCAGTACTGTGTGATTGTCCACCATTTTGTCATCTGATGTGATTCTCCTGTGTCTTATAAATCCTGCCTCTATGATGTTAATGAGGCAGGGTTAGAGGGAGTTGTGTTAATGAGGCAGGACTCAATCTACAAGATTTGCTTGTGTCTTAAGCCAATCTCTTTTGAGATATAAAAGAGAGAAGTGAGCAGAGAGACATGGGAACCTCATACCGCCAAGATACAAGAGCCCAGATAGTAGTGGAAATCGACTTGAGACTTGATGGACAACAGCAGGTTTTTTTGGTTTTGGACCTGGGATCCCTGTGCTCAGAAGCTCCTTAACCGGGGAAGATTGATGACAAGGACCTTGCCCCAGAGCTGACAGAGAGAGAAAGCCTTCCCCTGGAGCTGGAGCCCTAAATTTGGACTTCTAGCCTCCTAGACCATGAGAGAATTAATTTCTCTTTTTAAAAGCCATCCACTTGTGGTATTTCTGTTATAGCAGCACTAGATTACTAAAACACATAGGTACAGTTTGTTGTCATGTTCAGGAAGTATCACTCTCTGTTTTATTATGAGGGTTTTTTTTTTTAGATCAACAAATGCTTTAGTGAATGGGCTTTCGTTGAAGATGAGAAAGAGGCTCAGTTTCCCGTCTGGGTCAACGTGAACCGAGCCTGCACAAGCAGAAAGAGGAGACCAGAGGCAGAAGAGACCATGAGAACATAAGCCCCAGAAAAGCACCACATATTGGGAGGAAACTTGATCTTTCTTGGACCATGGGACTGGAGATGTACGTGAATCATAAATGGAGACCCAGGGGTGTGAAGGCCAGGCCCAGCTGACAAGTGGCTCACACTTTGCCTATGGGTGCATTTATTGAATAATCATTATAAATAAGGCAAGTTGATAATAAAACATTCTGGGATCTCACATTTATATGTATGTGTCTGTATGTCTGTGTGTGTGTGCGCCTGTAGAGTTGTTATTGCTTTTTATTTTATAGACAGTTTTTTTTTTTTAGACCAATGCTTCTCAAACTTGACTGTGCATACAAATCCCCTGGGAATCCTGTTCAAATGCAGATTCGGATTTGGTAGGTCTGGGGCGGGGCCTGAGACTCTGCATTTCTCATCAGCTCCCACGTGATCCTGATACTGCTGGTCCTCAGGCCACACTTTGAATGGCCAGGCTTTGGAAAGCCCTAGGTATTGTTTGTAAACAAAGTCCAGAAATCCAGAGGAAACATTTAGGAACTTTTGTAGCAATTTAGAGGACTGATTTTATATCTGATAAATCTAATCATAAAGAGATTCAGCTTGCATTTTGGATGCTTGCTTTTTTATTTCATTAGAAAATTTTTTTGTTTGTACTTTTTTCTACAAAAGTTTTGGTCTGTGATGGATTGGAAATTTAAACAAAAACAACAATAAAACGGACCTTTTACTACCGAGAGTTTGAGAAGCACCGCTTTAAAGTTGTGGTGAGGGCTGTCACTGCCGATGTCAGATGGGTCCTGGCTGAGAGCCGAGAACACCAGAAGGATGTCTACCTGTGTTTCATTGACTATGCAAAGGCATTTGACTACGTGGATCATAACAAACTATGGATAACATTGCAAAGAATGGGAATTCCAGAACACTTAATTGTGCTCATGAGGAACCTTTACATAGATCAAGAGGCAGTTGTTCTGACAGAACAAGGGGATACTGAGTGGTTTAAAGTCAGGAAAGGTGTGTGTAAGGGCTGTATTCTTTCACCATACTTATTCAATCTGTACGCTGAGCAAATAATCCAAGAAGCTGGACTATATGAAGGAGAACGGGGCATCAGGATTGGAGGAAGACTCGTTAACACCTGTGATACGTAGATGACCCAACCTTGCTTGCTGAAAGTGAAGAGGACTTGAAGCACTTACTCATGAAGATCCAAGACTACAGCATTTTGTATGGATTACACCTCAACATAAAGACCACAAAAATCCTCACAACTGGACCAATGAGCAACATCATGATAAACAGGGAAAAGAATGAAGTTGTCAAGGATTTCATTTTACTTGGATCCACAATTAACACCCATGAAAGCAGCAGTAAAGAACTCAAACGAAGTATTACATTGGGCAAATCTGCTGCAAAAAGCCTCTTTGAAGTGTTAAAAGGCAAAGATGTCACCTTGAGGACTACAGTGCACCTGACCCAAGCCATGGTATTTTCAATTGTCATGTGCATGTGAAAGCTGGACAGTGAATAAGGAAGACTGAAGAAGAATTGATGCCTTTGAATTATGGTATTGGCAAACAATATTGAATATACTATGAACTGTCAGAAGAATGAACAAATCTGTCTCAGAAGAAGTACAGCCAGAATGCTCCTTAGAAGCGAGGATGGTGAGACTTTGTCTCATGTAGTTTGGACATATTATGGGGGGGACCAGTACCAGGAGAAGGACATCATGCTTGGTAGAGAGTCAGCGAAAAAGAGGAAGACCCTCAACGAGATGGATTGACACAGTGGCTGCAACAATGGGCTCAAGCATAAAAACGATTGTGAGGATGGCACAGGACTGGGCAGTATTTCTCTCTGTTGTACATAGGGTTGCTATGAGTCAGAACCAATTGAATGGCACCTAACAACAACAACTTTAAAGTACCTCATACCAAAAAACAACCAAACCTGTTGCAACTGAGACAATTCCAACTCATAGAGACCCCATGTGACAGAGCAGAACTGCTCCATAGGGTTTCCAAGGCTGTAATCTTTATGGAACCAGACTGCCACATCTTTCTCCCACAGAGCAGCTGGTGGTTTGAATCGCTGACCTTTTGGTTAGCAGCTGGGTGCTTAACCACTGTACCTCCAGGCCTCCTCTAAAGTACCTCGTAGTCAGAGGCATAGCAAGGGAGGGGGCAGAGAGGGCACTTGACCCAGTCGCAAGTCCAAGGGGGCACCAAGAGGAAGCGTGGAAACATTCTGAGTTGCCACAAATATGAAAGGTGCCTGACTGAGGCAGCCGGACAAGAGGGGGGGGGAAGGCATTCTGCCAATGCGTTGCAGCTATCGATGTCTATTCATCTTGAAATTGGGGGGGGGATACAACTTAGAGATTGCCCCTGGGTGCTCGTCACCCCTGCTGTGCCCCTGCTTGTAGTGACAGCAAATTCTCCCTTCTCTCATGTGAGAGCAAGAGCATTTGTGTAATGTTTTTGGTTACCCCAAATTAATTCAGCTTTATATTTAGTGAATAGAAGAGATGAATATTACTATTCTGTTATTCACAGTCTGCCAGGTGCTCCTTGGAAACTCTATGGGGCAGTTCTACTCTGTCCTGTAGGGTCGCTATGAGTCGGAATTGACTCGACGGCACTGGGCACTGGGTTACTATTCACGATAATGATAGGATTAATCCTGTTGTTGTTAGCTGCTGTCAAGTTGGCTCCAACTCACGGAGACTCCATTCAACAGAATGAAATGTTGCATGGTCATGCGCCATCTTCACGATCTTAGTATGCTCGTGTCCATTGTTGTGGTCATTATATGTTATGAGTGCCTTCCAACTTAGGGGGCTTCCTCCCTTCCTCTTATCTGTCCCTCTCTCCCCTCGCCCTCTTTCTCTCCTTCTCTTCCTCCCTTCCTTTCAACCTTTTTTCCCTATGTGCCTTCTTTGTGCAAAGTATTATGCTAGGCGTGGAACAAGAGAGAAAAGATGTACCTTGGTACTAACAATGAAGCCCTGAGACCACTGGGATTAGAATTCTTAAACAAAAGAGGTTTGATGAGTTTTACCCTTCTGAGGTGTGGGTGGATGGGTGGCAAGAGGAGGAGAATGTTCTGGCCGGAAAGGGTACAAAATCTGAGTAGAGGAAACTGAAGGACACACACTTCCACTCCAGATTTGGAATTGGCAAGAGTACTTGGAGTGTAGGAGTTTAGTACTTGATGCGTGCCAATTAAAGGACTGCAAGCTTGGCCTTTAATTTCAAAGGGGCATGGGGGTGGGGCATGGCAGGTGGTAAACTAAAGGAGTTGACAGTGATCTGAAAAATAAACTTAGGTACTGACTTCATTGTGGGCAGGGAGGCAAGAACCTTCTATTTTCTGAGTTGAAAATAAGCTGCTCCAGTCTGAACTTGCTTTCCTAAATACCATGTCTTCCTACTCTAGAAAATGAGGTGAAGTAGTTTAAGCCAGTCACCAAAAAGCACAGATTGCATTCAATGTGCATCTGTGAGTCTATTATGCTACAAAAGGGTCCCTGGTGTTTTGTACGTACACGTGCTCTTTTCTGCAATGCAGTTAGTGCCTTTGTATTTTTGGAATCTGACATAGTCTACGTTTTGTTCTTCAGAGAAGACATTCAATAGCTGTGGCTGGCTGAGATCTGATCTTCACTCTGTGCAACCAAGGCCAACTAGATCACTAAGTCATCTTGACGCCAACCGCTGGGAGTTGTTTCTGGACTGAGTGATTTGGTGTTGGTTATTTCCACCTTTTCAGAGGTTGGAGCCTCAGCATGGCAACCAGGTTGAAAAATCTAAAAAGTCTCTTTTGCTTTGAGTACCACGATAGCAGGCACTGCTTCTTATCCACCTTCTGTTCCTGGGCCCTCACAATGTTTGGCCCATACCTAATGAATGAATGGATGGATGGATGAGTAGATGGATGGATGGATAGATGGATAGATGGATGGATGGATGAGTAGATGGATGGATGGATGGAGGAGTTAAATGTTCTACAACAATTCCTATTGACCATTGAGACTATTCAGCTTCATTAAACTAAAAGTATCCATTTCTGCTGACTTAAGGAAACTATATCACTACTATTTCTGAATTTCATCTGGTTGAAGTTTGAAACCACTAAAACTTTTATTAATTTGCTTCTGCCATGCTATGTATAATCTGCTGAAAGTTTTGACAGAATCTGACAGTGATATTTCTATTTACTTTGTGTGAGTTTTCTAACTTGCAAAGTTATACCTATATGGTTTATAAACCTTTGTATTTTTTGGCTCTAAATGCTTTCTCACCTCCTTGGGCAATGTTATAAAGCATTTTATGGTGGAAAAATTTACAAAGAGGTAAAATGAGTTAAAAACCATAGTTAATGAGAGTGATTTAATTGGACCAGAAAAAATGAAACCTAGATTGAGGAAGTCTGAATTAAAAACAAACAAACGAATGTATTTGGGGCTAATCACTTTGAAATTGCACTTTACAGTAAGTTAGGTAGGAATTTTTTGCAAAAGTACGGTGATTAGTGAGATCTGTCAATTACATGAGCCCATGACCCTATGGCCCAACAGTTGTTAACTTGACATTACTAACATACCTCCACACAGACATTTCATAATCTTCATCTGATGTGTGAAGCTTTTCACTGTGTAAACAGCTTTGGAGGGAAGGAGAACCATAACCTAAATTTTAGGATTAAGAGACTCCCTAACGAAAGACCTAAGAAACTGCCACTAGGGGGCGATAGAAGTTCAGAAACAGCCGTGCTAGTCCCAGAGGCAAGGGAGCACTTGAGCTGGTTTATTTATCCGAAGCTGGAATTTGGACTTGCGAACCGCCAAGCTCAGGGAAATTCTTGGATGGGAACACAGTCCCAGGAAAAACCTACCAGAGGTGGAATTAGCACCTTGGCGGACCGCCTTCAACACAAAGAGCTTTTCCTTCCTTATGTGTCTTAAGAACTTACTTCAGTTCCCTTCCGTCTGTAATGGAGGAAGCCAAATAAAACTGCAAACAGACGAGACAACAAAGAAAGACGCTTATTTATCATTACTTGCAAACACACAGCTAACACAACATGGAGGCGTCTCAGCGCCTCTGGGCCAGAGTTTTGGGTGATGTGGGTGGGCCTCAGTCAGTACCTTTCCTGGGGGAAGGAGGGAGGTGATGGAGTTTACTTCAGAAAACTTGGAGTTGTAGTTAACACTTGAGGTGACAGTTAAAGAATCTAGTGAGGGGGAGAAAAGAGAGGTTTACAAATGTGTTCTGTAGAAAACAAAGCAGAAAAAAGTATGTCTTCACCACCCATTCCCATCCAGTTGATTGTAACTCATAGCAACCCTGTAGGACAGAGTAGAACTGCCCCATAGGATTTCCTAGGCTGGAATCTTTACGGATGCAGACTGCCACATCTTTCTCCTGTGGAGCAGCTGGTGGGTTCAAACCACCTACCTTTGAATTAGCAGCCCAGTGCTTAACCACTGCGCCACCAGGGCTCCTTGTCTTCACCACAGTAGTCATCTTACAACCACTTGGTGGTGAGCGGTGAGCTTCATGGATCATCCCTGATGACCTCTGCCGTGCTTGGAGTCACTGGTAGGACTGGGGTCCAACCCTGGCACCAGGCTTTGGCCAGTCCTTGGTGGTCTGTCCTCTAATCATTTTTTGGCCTTCTTTTCTGTCTCAAGATTGCCACCAACAAAATGTCACCACCCCAAGGATTTTGTGCTGTTTCCATTCCAAGAAGGGTCAATGGACAGGGGGACATGGAACTTAAGGAAGCAAGTCCATCATGCACTTTTGCCCATTGTTGTTGTTAGCTGCTGTCGATTCGGCCCCTGACTCAAGAAGACCCTGTGTATAAGGGAAGGAAATGTTGTCTGGTCCCATGCCATCCCCACGATCAGGTGCAGATTGGACCTTTGTGATCCATAGGGTTTCCATTGCCTGAATTTTAGAATTAGGTCGCCAGGCCTTTCTTCCTAGTCTGTCTTGTTTGGAAGCTCTGCTGAAACCTGGTCAGCATCATAGCAACACTCAAGACTCCAGTGACTGCACAGAGGTGCATTGGCTGAGAATCGAACCTGGGTCTTCCACATGGAAGGTGAAAGTTCTATCACTGCACTACCAATGCCCTGAATAGAAAATATGTGGTGTGATATAGTATAAGTAATTACTAAGATGTTTTCTATTTAAGCCACATCACCCATATTTGCACGTATAAACTACCACGTGAGACAGCAACTCTGGACCTGAATGTTGATGCCACCCCCTTCCCCCCCGCCCTGCCCCGTCCAGAGGTGACTTGGTCAGTGATGTGATGTTCGTTTGCTTGTTTGCTTTTATTTTTTGAGAGATAGGGGAGAGATGAGGAGGTTTGGAGAAAATGTGGCTGATAAGGATTCTAGTTCTGGTCCAGAACAGTGTGGGTTTTTATTTCTGCCCTTTGATGGTCAATGGTATAATTTCATTCACTCAGTAAATACTGATGGAATCTTGGCTTTGTGGCAGGTGTCATGCTGGGCATGGTAGATACAGAAGTGATGAAAATGGACAAGGCCCCTGCCTCCAAGAAGCTTATGTTCTAGTGGGAGTGTGTGTAGTGTTGGGGTGGGGAGGAGTAGGAGTGGTTGGCTTCCAAACAGTGACTGATCGAATGAATAAAACAATTGCAGAGTGTGAATAACTCCAGAAAACGAACACACAGTGTGGTGTGACAGAAGTAACAGGCTTTGGGGGCTTGCCAGAGACAAAATAAGCTGTGTTTATGCCCTCCTCATGAATCCCTGGGTGGTACAAACAGTTAAGCACTCGGCTGTTAACTGAATGGTTGGAGGTTCAAATCCACCCAAAGGTGCCTTGGAAGAAAGGCCTGGAGATCTCCTTCTGAAAAATCAGCCTATGAAGCACAGTTTTGCTCTGGCACAAATGAGGTCACCATGAGTCAGGATCAACTCGACGGCAACTTTTTTATTTTATTTTTTTAATTAAATGCCCTCCTTATCTTCTCCTTGGCCCTCTTTTGCCTCAGCCCTAATCTCTAAGGCATTCAAGCTGCGAGTTTCTCCTGAAAATGTTGAATCAAGGTGATGTTCTTGTTGGTATATGGGCCACAAATAATAGTAACAACCATTGTTAGGTGCTCACTTCTGGGGTGGTCACTACTATGCGAGGCCTTTTTTTTTTTTAAATAAACTTTTAATTTTAGAATAGATTTTAATTTACAGAAAAAGTTGGGAAGGCAGTACACAGAGTTTGCATCTATCCTACACCCAGCTTCCCCTATAATTAACATCTCTCATTAGTATGGTACATTTGTTACTATTAATGAACCAATATTGTTACATTATTATTAGCTAAAGTTCATGCGGGAAACCCTGGTGGCATAGTGGTTAAGTGCTACGGCTGCTAATCAAAGTGTCGGCAGTTCAAATCCGCCAGGTGCTCCTTGGAAGCTCTACGGGGCAGTTCTACTCTGTCCTATAGGGTCGCTATGAGTTGGAATCAACTCGACGGCACTGGGTTAAAGTTCGTGCTTCATTCAGATATCCTAAGTTTTTACCTAGTGTCCCTTCTCTGTTCCAGGATCTGATCCAGAATGTCACATTGCACCTAGTCGTCATGTGTCCTTGGGTTTTTCTTGACTGTGACGGTTTCTCAGACTTTCCTTTTATTCACGTCCTTTACAGTTTTGAAGAATACTGGTCGGGTATGTAGTAGAAGGTCCCTTAATTGGGATTTTGTCTGATGCAATGTAATGCGTTATTTCTCATCCTGAAAGCTATCCTTCAATATGTTGTTGTTAGTTGCCATCAAGTCATGGGTTGGAGTTGATTTGATGGCAACTGGTAAGAGGTTCCTGCGACACAGAACTTTCCGTAATAAAACTGGGACTGTCCCAGGCAAACCGGACAGTTGGTCACCCTACATTGAGCTGTTGTGAATTGCTAGGGCTCAACATTCTGCTTCTAAACAAGCTATCCTGTAGGTTATTCTGAGCACACAGAAGTCTGAGCTCCACTACATTAGATACTGGAAACTGAAGACAAGTTCCTGGAGATACTGAAAAACATGATAGATTTTCATCTGTTTCAGTGTTTGATTCTGTCTGAAGTTGAGAGAAGATGTCACCCAACTTACAGCCCAGATAACATCAATGGGGATGTTTTGCCTCCTTTATGTGAGAAAACCAAGCCCATTGCCGTCAAGTCGATTCTGACTCATAGCAGTGCTATAGGATAGAGTAGAACTGCCCCATACGGTTCCCAAGGAGTGCCTGGTGGATTTGAACTGCTGACCTTTTGGTTAGCAGCCATAGCTCTTAACCACTACACCACCAGGGTTTCCTTTACATGAGAAATATGTACTAATTCTTTGACTCTGTTTTTTTTTTTTTTTTTCTTTGACAAATCAGCTTCTCAGCTGAGGAATGACTGGAGTACCCAAAAGATCCTTGGTGTACACTAGAATCACCAGGGAAAGTTAAAAAATCCCTACGCCCAGGCCTACCCCAGACCAGTTTCACCAGACTCTCTGGGGGTAGAGCCCAGGCCCTGGTTACAGTTCGAGAACCATAGACCTGAAGCATCATGCCCAACAGAAATAGAGCTCGAGCCATAATTTTCTAGTCACCACATTCTAAAAAGTAAAATAGAAACAGGTGAATATTAAGAGTATATTAAATTTAAGCCCGTATAGCCAACACTTTACCATTTTGATCTGATTATTGTAAAAAATTATCAGTGAGATATTTTATATAATTTTTTTCATCCCAAGCCTTTGAATTCTGTGTATTTCAAAGTGTGCATTTTACACTTACAGCGTTTCTAAATTTGGAGGTGAAATTGTCATCAGAAATATTTTGATCTGTATTTAGGTTCACATACCGAAGTTGTTCCCAAACATAGTTAAAAGTATCCCAAAAAGTGAATCGAGTATTACTTTTTAGATTTAAATTAATTTAAAGGAAAAAAGAAAAAAACTTCAATCCCTCCGTCGCACGTGTGGCTAGTGATTACTCCATAATGGATAGCTCAGGTCCAGAGCAGCGCTTAAGCTTGAATTTGTGCACACAAATCACCAGGCAGTCTTATTAAAATGTGATTTCTGATCCAGGAGATCGGGGTGAAGCCTGAGAATCTGCATTTCTAGCAAGCTCCAGGTGACCCTGATGCTGCCCTTCCATGAGCCGTGCTTTGGGCAGCAAGCGCCTAGAGCACTCATCCTCTTTTCAAAAGCTCAAGATGAGAACAATAAGGCCTTTCTGGTTAGGAAATGTGCGTGTTTGTGTGAATATGTACGTGTGTGTATACACACATATCCAAGTCTATACGTCTGAACTTGTCTGGAAGCGTAGGTAAGTTCTGCAAATATAAAGAACCCTCAGCGCTACACATGTTATTTGTCTTCTTCACTTTATTTTAAATTCAACTTACTTTTCTTTGGTTGACTGGAAGTGAACAAGAGCCGAATGTCTAATCTTGATTTAAGTCCCTAAATTCATTTGTTTGCTTTTTAAAATAAGCGCAGTAAGTTCCTGCTTTGTGCTTCAACGTTTGAAGGTATTTAACAAGTGTTGGATGACCCAGCCTCTTGGTGGTTTTGTGTACAGTGTGGCATAAAAGTCAGTTCCATTTGGTTCCCTTTTGTGCTGTAACGCTGTGTGCCTCTGCTTGTGTTTCTTTCCCTAGACGCTTTTTCATTCTCCCTTGGACACTGGTAAGGAAAGGTTACAAATTGCTTCTGAAGTGTTGTCTCAACATTTATTCAGTTCAGTCACTTGGTTCCGCTAAGCCAAAGTGGATTTAATGCTTATGCCAGTGTCTAAAAAACAAACAAACAACCCCCACCCCACCCCTCAAAAAACCTAAAATTTACTGAGTTCTCTTTTTGAGGGGTTATAACCTGAAAAAATTACTTGGGCATAAAGAGCAAACAGAATCATAGAGAAATTGATTACGGTTTTCCCCTTATTGGTCTTTAGTTATTTTGGGGGGGCAAGATTTTAGGGGGAAACCACCATTGTCTTCAGCAGTTATTGAAATCAAACAAAGGAAGATATGAAGGGCATAAATATTAAAAACTTTTGGAAAAAATAGGGAATAAAATAACCTAATAAAATGGAAGGAAATGAAGTGAGAGGTGACAGCAGTTGGTTGTACAGTGAAACCTGTGAGAGCCGGAACTCGATGGGACTGCCTGGTTTTTCTGAGTCTTGCAAGTTTTCTACCATTGACAGGGTGCAGCTTTACCACTTTTATACCTCTCCTTTTAGCGGAAAATATTTGAGTATTCCTTCTCTGACAGGTTTCTGCCTTGCATAGTTTCCAGCTTTCACAGGTTTTGCTGTATCAAAGCAGGACAGAGAGGAAAAATAGCATTTTTACTTTAATCTCATTTTTAGCTATATTATTTATTGTTGGCCATGGGAGGTGGGAAAATTGCATTTCTTCTTCTTTTTTTTTTACGGGACAGAATATTTATTCTGCATACAGTTGTAGATCACAGTAGCTATAAGACCTGGCATCATCCATGAAAAAAGCTACTGATCCAAAAGCTTAATTCATTGAGCTATATTCTAGAGGGGAATCTAAAGTCCTAAAGGAAATCAAGCTGGAATTCAATATCAAGTAAATAATTGTCTTTATTTCTTTTGTTTTGACTTCATGGGTATCTCTGGGTGAAGTTTGGTGTATACTTTTTTTTTTTTATTTGTGCATTAACTGCATTTAATCACAGGTAATAATAGGTAACATTCATGGAGTGTTTAATATGTTTCAGTGCCTAATTCATTACTTATATTATTTTTTAAATTCTCATAACCACCCAGTGACATTGGTTCTATTTTCAAAGTTAAAAACATGGATCTCATACAAATATAGAATGAACACATCAAAAATTTATTCAGCTCGTTAATAATGGGAACCATAAGAAGGTAAAGCTGGTTTTAAGAGCGTTTGGGGGAACTTGGTATTTATAGACATTTTGAGATAAAAAAATGTTGGAATGAGATTTCTAGGATAGATTTAGAACTGGTTAATGTTGTGTAGGACACTACAACCGTAGCATTTCTACTAGGCAGACATCTGTAAGTTAACATGTAATTTAAGACTGTCTGAAGTCTGATCAAATAGAAAATAGAAAGTCGAACATAGGTACATTCTCTACATGATTTAATAACTCTTAGGTAGGCCCGTTAGTGCCCCAGTAAGGGTGGGAAAGGTCCTACTACAGCCCATTTCGTCTTATTCAACGTTTTGGCTAATTTTTCTTAACAAAACAATAATCATCCACATTTTACCAATGAGGAAATTGATACTTAGAGATGTTAAATAACGTGATAAGGGAATCACTGTAAGGCACAGAGTAAAACTGGAACCCAGGTCTTTCTGAAACTTGAACGCCACTCTTTAATACTAGTTGAAATCCATTTTGACCTATCCTAATTTTTTTTTATAAAGTTCTTTGATCGTTATTATTGTTTTTTTTGTGTGTGTGTTTGTGTGTGTGTGGACTCGACATCACTTAAAATAAACGGAGTTTGCACTTGGGAAAGAAAAGCCTTAATTGTGTGAACATTTATTATGATGTTATCAATTGCAATGAGGTTGGCCCTGTCAAACATGCTCACAATAGAGGAATGATGCATTCTTTGCAAACAAGCCCCGTCAGAACCAGTGGATAAAGGAGAGTCAGAGTGTAGGAAGTTCTGCCAAAGGTAGACTATAAGCAGGATATGATCTTGGGCTTAAAAATGAAGGTGGGACTTTGGCAGCAGTGACCTGAAGAGGCTTGAGGGAAGAAAGCTGAGAAGGAAAGACCACAAAGACTTGCGTCTATTTAGCTCTCACCTCTTCAGTTTGAAGCTGTTTATAGTGAACTCAGCCTATGTTTTAGCTAGGCAGATGCCAAAAATAATGACGGAAGCTGGGATGTTGACTCTGGGGACTCTGAATATTGAGCTTATTTATAATTACCCAGTTGCTTGATAAATGTCTAAAATGTTTCAGTGCTTGAGACTAATCTATCCATTTGTATTTGATCTTAGTTTTATGATGAACGTTTGTGATATTGTTTATTAATCGGCATGGATTTTGTGTGACTTACTACAGAAAATTCTACTGTTCTGACCAATTGACAAAATAACTGCCTAACTTGGTGAAAATTGTGACTAATAGACATTAAAATGTATTTGTTGGCTTATTTTTAAAGACTAGAGGGTAATGTAAAGTAAGTTACAACATAGTAAAGGTCCCGGGACACCAAGTTTATTTATTTAAAAAAATAAGTAATTGCACTTCAGACTAACATGGAGTAACAGATTTACCCTCTTACCAGAAACAATCAACAAATGGCATAAAATATATGAAACAATGGTTTTTCAAGACATTGATATCAGGCAATGAAGGACAGTGATCCTTGAGAGATGGGAAACAAATGACTGTCCTGTGATTGCCTAAGTTTACTGCCTTGAGAGAGTTTCTAGGCCACCGTGCAGGGAGGGCAAACCAGAGCAGAGCTCAACAAACTCCCTGAATTGAGGATATGGAGACCAAAGTGTCTAGAGTTTACAGGGAAGAGTGCCAGAGAGGAGACAGCTGCAAAGAGAGTAGAGCTCAGGAGACCTGGAGAGTGTCAGCACAGCACTGATCAGTGCATGCATGTGAAGAAGCTACCTGAGGCCCCAGAAAGACTCACCTGAAACCATTACAGGGAGCAATTCTTGGCACTTGCCCAGGAATAGCAATAGTGCCCTTTCTACCACCAAGACTGGAAAACCTCATAATTCATGGGATATTAGATAGAATACTAAGAAGTGTCTTTCCTCAGTAGTGGGGAATAATTAGCCCTAAACTAAACACAGCTTTGGTCCCACCTAACAAACCTTAAGACCAAGACCCCAAAAGATTGAAAAGTTAAATAGAGACGTGGAGGATATATTAAACAAACAAACAAAAAACTCAATCAAACTTCTAGAGATTAAAACTACAATGTGTGAGATGAAAAATAGACTGCATCCAATTATGGCAGATTAGACAATGTAGAAGAAAAGATTAGTGAATGTGAAGACATAGGAATAGAAATTACCCAAAATAAAACACAAAGAAAAAAATTTAAAAATGAACAGAGCATCGGTCAGCCTAATATATGTGTAATTGAAGTCCCTGATGGGGAGAAGGTTAATGGGAAAAAATATTTCAAGAGATAATGTCTAAAATGTTTCCAGTTATGATGAAACTATAAACCCATAGATCTAAGAAGGTCAATGAACCCCAAGCATAAGAAACATGAAGAAAATGATACTAAGGCACATTGTAATCAAATTGATGCAAACCTGGGATAAAGAGAAAAATCTTAAAAGAAGCCAGAGAAATAAAGACACATTACATGTAGAGGAACAAAGATAAAAATGACAGCAGATTTCTCATTGGAAACCCTGCAATAAAAAAAAAAAAGTGGAGCAACATCTTTAAAGTACTGGGGAAAAACAAAACAAAACCTGTCGATCTTGAGTGCTATACCTAGGGAGAATATTTTTCAAGAACAAAAGTAAAATAAAGACTTTCTCAGACGTAGAAAAGCTGAAGGAACTCACCAGCAGACTCATACTTAAAGTCTTTCAGGCAGAAGGAAACTGATACCAGATGGAATTATGGATCTACATAAAGGAAAGAAAAGCACTGGAAATGGCCACTATATGGATAAATATATAAGATTTTTTTCTTATTATTTAGATATCTTTAAAAGGTAACTGACTAAAAATAAAGTAATAGCAAGATAGTGTATTATAACATATGTAAAAGTACAATGTAAAGAGACAGTAATGGATATTAGTGCATTGAATTAAAAGAAAATAACCCTTGAGTGAGACAAAAAAGGGGGGGGGGATTGAAGAAAGAAGGAAAAGTTCTTCCTTACAGAGCATCAGCTATTAAAATTAGAAGGAAAGAGAATTAGAAAATTGCCCTTATCCATCATCCTTCAGCATAATTATTGCTGCAGCCGAAGATCATCAATGGATGCCAGAATCATTGGATGAAACTTTGTGGATGAGATGGACAAGAATTCACATAGCCTTAAAAAAAAAAATTTTTTTTTTTTTAGCCTACATGTTAATAATTACAGAGGGGAAAACGTACCTTTAAAATGGAGAGTTCTAGAGTATACCACCTTATCCAGTGATCAAATTTAACATCAGCAATGATGGAACAAACGGAGAGCGCATCCTCCTGATGGGATGCCCTGAGGACTCACTCTGATCTCTATAGTATTCTTGCTGGGAATGTTGGGCAAACTGAGGAAACAGTCAGATGAGTCTAAACTATGGATCATTATACAGAACAACTGGCCTGGACTCTTCAGTATATTAATATCATGAAATATTGTTTTAGATTAAAGGAGACTAAAGACATAATGAAAACTGTCTTCGTTTCATAGGGCTGCCATAACAAAATAGCATAAAGTGGGTGGTTTTAAAGAACAGAAATTTGTTATTTCACAGCTCTGCTCTTGAGGCTAGAAGTCAGAATTTGGCATGGCAGGACCATGCTCTCTGTCTTCTCTAGGGGAAGATCCTTCCTTGTCTCTTTTAGTTTCTGATAGTCCCAGGCATTCCCTGGCTTGTAGACAGATCTTCACATGGTGTTTCCCCATGTGTGTGACTCTCTTTCTATGTCTATTTTCCTCTTTTATAAGAAGGGGTTAGGATTAGGACCCACCGTACTCTGGTATGAAAAACTGAAAACCAAACCAATTGCCGTTGAGTCAATTCCGACTTGCAGTTAACCTATAGGACAGAGTAAAACCCAAAAAGACAGAGTGAGGTGCTAAATAGGGTTTCCAAGGAGTGGCTGGTGGATTTGAACTGCTGACCTTTGGTTAGCAGTGAGCTCTTAACCACTGTGCCATCAGGGCTATGACCTTGTTTAATTTAACTGATAACAAAAGAAAAATCCTATTTCTTAACAAGGTCACATTCAGATACAGGGGTCAGGACTTCAACATACCTTTTTGGGGGGGCACAATTCAATCCGTATCAACAACTAAATGCAATAGATAATCATTTATTGGATACTGGATGATTGTTAAAAAACCAGTTAAAATGACATTATTTGGGCAAGTAAAGAGAATGAATATGGACTGCGTATTAATGTTATTTTACCAATAGTAGATTTCTCGAGTGTGATAATGGTATTGTGGTTTAGTAGAATAATGTTCTGTTCTTAGAACATACATGCTGAAGTATGAGGGGTGAAGTACTATGAGGTCAGGGATCGCTTACTCTGAAATAGAGAGAGAGCGCAAATGTAAAATATTAGCAGTTGGGGAATTGGTACATGAGTATACGGGTTGTTTATTTTAGTATTCTCGCAAATTTTCTGAATTTTGAAAAATTACTAAGATGTTGAGACAAATGAAGTGTGTTTTTTTTTTTAATTTAAAGAAACATCTCCAGGGGAACGAAATAATTTACTAATTGATTGAAGGGAAGTGTTTAAAGCCCTAGTTAACTGCTCAAGTGTTCAAGCAGGATTAAAGCCAGCTCAGAGAGGGAGGATAAAATATAAGGGGTTCAAAGCATTTCCTCCATCATGGTGGCTTCCTGTCTGCTCAGAGCACTTACCCTTGAGGCTGACGCCGGCCTTAAGAATCTTCATTTAAGAATCGTGGTCCTAGAACCTGACAATCATCCTGAAATCTTGGCCTTTTCTCCTAGGCCGGTCTCTCAATCTGGCTGATTTTTTTTAATTCCAAGAACTTTTTAAAACAGCAATTTGCTGGGCCCGTCCGTAGAAATTCAGATTCACATTGTTTGCTTTGGGGACCCGGAAATCTCTACTGGATTTTGCCCACACTTCCAGAACTTATTCCCCACCACTGAGTCAGAATTTCCAGAGGAAGCACTTGTGAAGGTATATTTTTAACAAGTGTCATTGATACGTCTTATCATCAGCAGAGTTTGGGGAACATTGCTCTCTAGAAAGTTCTCATGCAGACAAAAATTTTGGTATTTTACTCAGATATTCCAAAGATCGTGAGGTAATGTATCCACAGACGTTCACTGCGTTGAGGAAAAGGACATGCGTGCATGTGTGTGTGTAGGCATGTACACGTGCCCGCATGGGAGAAGGGAGAGAGGATTTGGGAGCTGGTTCTCTAACCTGAACATTTTCAGGGTTTTCATTGATTCAGCTTATTTAGATGATATTAACATTTTGACCATTTTTCCGATTTTTAAAAAAGAAGAATCTCATTATCCCCTGCCCATAAAAAAATCTATGATTAAGGGGGAAGTCTTCTCTATTGGTTTCTTAGGAGTGGGGGTGGGTTGCAGTGAACCATCACACACATTAGCCTCACGCTTGACCACCACCGTGCACTTGAAAACAGGCTGGCTAGGGTGTTAGACTTTGATGTCCTGAAACAGGCTTTTCCTCGGTACAAAGCAAAATGTGTTCCTGCAGAATCTAAATCCAGGAACCCCAGTCTCTAATCAACTCAGCTACCCTGCTTAGATCAAAAAGCATTAATACTCGCCCTTTAGGTATAATCTGAATGAAGATAGTTTCTGTAAAATCTATTGAATTGAGAGAGGGGAGGGAAGGAGGGGGATTGGTTTCATCATGTTGTGCAGTGATCACCACTATCCATTTCCAAAGGTTGTTCATCGCCCCAAGCAGGAACTCTGAACCTTTCAAGCCACAACTCCCCATTCTCCACTTTCCCTAGCCCCTGGCAACCACCAATAAACACTTGTCTCTATGAATTTGCTTATTTTAGATGTTTCATGTAAATGGGATCATATAATATTTGTCCTTTTTTGTCTGACTTATTTCACTCAGCATAATGTTTTCAAGGTTCATCCATGTCGTAGCATGTTATTAGGACCTCATTTTTCTTTATGGCAGAGTCACATTCCTTTGTATATATGTATCACATTTTGTTTATCCATTCGTCTGTTGATGGACACTTAGGTTGTTTCCACCTTTTGGCTATTGTGAATAGTGCTGCAGTGAACATTAGCATACAAGAGTTTGTTTGAGTCATTGCTTTCAAGTCTTCGGGGGTATATACCTAGGAGTAGAATAGCTGTGTTATTTGGTAATTCTCTGTTTAGCTGTTTGAGGACCCACCAAACCATTTTCCATAGCAGCTGCATCATTTTATATTCCCAAAAGCAATGTACAAGGGTTCTAATCTCTCCGTATCATTACCAACACTTGTTGTTTTACTTTTTTATAACAGAGAGTGGCTTTATTTTCTCGACTGAACCTAAAATTATAAGATTGTTTGATGAAGAGATGACCACCTCAATGATATTATTGGTAAGCAAATGCCATGAGACCCATATAAGAAATAGTGATACTTCTAGGCACATTTTAAAACATGGGCAATTTAAAAACACTGTTATTTTCAGTTTGACTTTGAGATCTGCATCTTTCCTGAGGCTTCAGTCTGTTTGGGAGCACCATCTACATATTATCCCAGGGATCAGCAAACGGTGGTCTGTGGCCCAAAGTCAACCTGTTGCCTGTTTTTATAAATAAAGTTTTATTGGCACACAACCATGCCCGTTTATTTACAAGTTGCCTTTGACTACTTTCACTACAATGGCAGAGTTGAGTAGTCTCAAAAGAGACCTTATGGCACAAAAGCTAAAAATACTTACTATCTGACCCTGTACAGAAAAAGTTTACTCTCCCCTCTATTTTTCTAATTTCTACCTCCTTCAAAAATTGAGGTTTTCTTTCTTTCTCAGCATCAATTTAGCTAATTTGGTGGGATTAGATCAAATAAAATTATGAATATTTTTGGAAAGTAATTTAGGATCCCTGATAAAACCTTTTAGCTGGCTCAAAACACCTGCTTACCAACAGTCCTAACGTGGTACAGCAACACGTCCTTCTTCATTAACTGAATTCCTCCTCAATCTTTCCCTCTACCTTTGAGGTGTTTCCTTCCCTCTGTGGCCTAAAATCAGCAGGTAAGCTGTTGGTGCCTTGTATGGCTTCCAGAAGGCCAATGAATATGAAGACTTTTCTGAAGACTATTTCTGCTTTCTAACTGAACTTGTGGAAACCCGGCTGGCGTAGTGGTTAAGTGCTACGGCCACTAACCAAAAGGTGCTCCTTGGAAACTCTACGGGGCAGTTCTACTCTGTCCGATAGGGTCGCTATGAGTCGGAATCTACTCCACGGCAACGGGTTTGGATTTTTTTGGTAAGTGCACGTTGTAAAGTCCAGCCCATGTTCACTTAACTCATTAAATATTTCCTACTATATGCCAGGCTCTGCTTTACTTCCTGGGTATATGAGAGCAGCAGGCAAATAGTGAGAGAATAGAAAGTTCTAGAAACCTCTGTGTCATGCACCTTATTTTTGGAGAAGGAGCTCAGTTACACAAATCATGTATTCGTGGCTATCAAACTAACAGCTTTAGTGTGGCTCAGTCAGGCTCCCTCATCCACACATACTTGTGTCCACTTCCTTTATTAGCTCTCCTCACAGAGTAACTGAAAAAACACGTAGGAGGATCATTTTCCACAGATTCTCTTGTGAAGAGTCAACTATAAAGCTCGAATTGGACCAAAGTTAATATGGAGCAGCAGGAAGCCACTTGCACTTTCCTTCCAGCCCCATCGTCTGATATTTATTCTTCTTGACAGGAAGATAGACTGCCATCTTTGTTTTTAATTATTTGAATAAAATCACATACATCATTCTCCCTTTTCTGGTGCCTTCCTCTGAAATCTCATCTTCTGTGTAACTGATGCTGATGAAATCGCCGGTTTCGGCATTAGGGCTTCTGTCAGCCAAGTGAGATGAACTGAGTTAATATCCACACCCTGAAATGGAGCCAGGAACATTTGCCCTGGCTTCTCCCTCTCTCCCCTAGCTCTCTGCCTCCGCTCAACCCTTTACCTGCTACCCTGTAGACATACCACACGTCTCTGTCGCATCTCTCCTGACACCTGAATAAACATTTTCACATATTTTCTAATTCCCTACCTTCCCACCCCCCTTCTTTCTTTCTTTCTTTCTTTTAACAAAATAGTTGAATCCTCAGTCTTTTTTGTCTTCTAGTGTAAACATGAAACAAATGTGTAACTCATCATAATGGACATCTGTTACATGAATACTGGTGAGCCCATATCTCCCAGATTAATCACTGTTTCTATTCATTTGGAATTAGCAACCTGTGACTTGGAGTAACTCCCCAATGAGACAGAACACACATTCTTTTCACAGATGTATAAAAATAGGAATAAATCTACAATTTGGCAAAGGCACCAGATGCAGAGCACACTGCATGCTTATAATAAGAAAATATCATAACCGTCTCGGACTAATACGTGGTAACTCTGACAAAGAGGAATTTATACAGTTGAAACTTCTTAAAAACAGCCTCACCTGCATAAGTGTTTTCTAAACTCTGGCCCTGGGGGCCTGCAGCTTCCTGACAGAGTTTTCTCATGTTGTTCCACCTCCTTGGAGACTTGAAATTCCTCATCACTTAGGAGCAAGATAGAAATTTGGAGGCCGTGAAGCAGAACGGAACGATCGTCTGTAGGAGCCAGGGTCTTCCTGGCTATGCTTCCTCGTCCAGGTCTGTTTTCAGAAGGAGTGTGTTTCTGCGTGCTAGGCCTGTGTATCGAAGCCATCGATCATACACGGGCTGTTGAATAATCGAGTCAGCCTAAGCTAATGAGTCGCAGTTGTAGGCCAGTGCACATTCAGACTGAACTTTGCACTGAAACCAGAAGAAGGAATGCACTGTGTCAAGTATTTGCTGAATTCGTGTAAGCTAGGAAATATTGTCAGCTTTCATAATGAGGCCGTTCAGTAATCATTTAGTGAGCACCTACTAGGATCTTGGCACTCTTCTAATGTGGAATATAAAGACATGGACATTTTTCTTAAACCTTTCACCATACTTATTCAATCTGTGTGCTGAGCAAATAATCCAAGAAGCTGGACTGTATGAAGAAGAATGTGACATCAGGATTGGTGGAAGACTCATTAACAGCCTGCGATATGCAGATGATACAACCTTGCTTGCTGAAAGTAAAGAGGACTTGAAGCACTTACTGATGAAGATCAAAGACTACAGCCTTCAGTATGGATTACACTTCAACGTAAAAGAAAAAAAAAAATCCTCAAGACTGGACCACTGAGCAACATCATGATAAGCAGAGAAAAGATTGAAGTTGTCAAGGATTTCATTGTACTTGGATCAATAATCAATGCCCATGGAAGTAGCAGTCAAGAAATAAATGATGTATTGCATTGGGCAAATCTGCGGCAAAAGACCTCTTTAAATTTGTTAAAAAGCAAAAATATCACTTTGAGGACTAAGGTTCGTATCTTGGTTACCTAGTGCTGCTATAATAAAACTACCACAAGTGGATGGCTTTAACAATGAGAAATTTGTCCTCTCATGGTTTAGGAGGCCACAAGTCTGTATTCAGGGCCCCAGCTCCAGGAGGAGGCTTTTTCTCTCCGTTGGCTCTGGAGGAATGTCCTTCTCTTCAATCTTCCCCTGATCTAGGAGCGTCTCAGTGCAGGGGCCCTGGGTCCAAAGACGTGATATTCACCTGGCTCTCTTGCCTGGTAGTATGAGGTCCCTCTGTCTCTCTGCTGGCATTTCTCTTTTATATCTCAAAAGAGATTGACTGAAGACACAATCTAATCTTGTAGATTGAGTCCTGCCTCATTAACATAACTGCCTCTAATCCTGCCTCATTCACATCATAAAACCCATTGCCTTGAAGTCTATTCCGACTCATAGCAACTTTATGGGACATAGTAGAACTGCCTCTGTAGGGTTTCCAAGGAGCAGCTAGTGAATTCAAACCACTGACTTTTTGGTTAGCATCCGTAGCTAGCCATAGCTCTTAACCACTGTACCACCAAGGCTCCATTAACATCATGAAAAGGTGGGATTTGCAACACATAGGAAAATCACATCAGATGACAAATTGATGGACAATGACACAATACTGGGAATCACTGTACTTTAAATGAAGGTTTACAGAGCAAATTAGTTTCTTATTAAATAATTAATACACATACTGTTTTGTGACATTGGTTGCCAACCCCACAACATGTCAACACTCTCTCTCTCTCGACCTTGGGTTCCCTGTCACCAGCTTTCCTGCCCCCTCCTGCCTTCTCATCCCTGTCCCTGAGCTGGTGTGCTCATTAAGTCTTGTTTCATGGGCCTGTCTAATCTTTGTCTGAAAGGTGAACCTCAGGAATGATTTCAGTACTTAGTTAAAAGGGTGTTCAGGGGCCATACTCTTGGGGTTTCTCCAGTCTCCATCAGACTAGTAAGTCTGGTCTTTTTTTGTGAGTTAGAATTTTGTTCTACATTTTTCTCCAGCTCTGTCCAGGACCCTCTATTGTGATCCCTGTCAGAGCAGTCAGTGGTGGTAGCTCAGCACCATCTAGTTATGTGGGACTCAGTCTGGGGGAGGCTGTGGTAGTTGCAGTCCATTAGTCCTTTGGACTGATCTTTCCCTAGTGTATTTGGTTTTCTTCATTCTCCCTTGCTCCAGATGGGGTGGGACCAATAGAGTATCGTACATGGCAGCTCACAAGCTTTTAAAAGTCCAGAGGCAACTCACCAAAGTAGGATGTAGAACATTTTCTTTATAAACTATGTTATCCCAATTGAGTTAGATGTCTTGAGGCCATGGTCCCCACAGCCCTCAACCCGGTAATTTGGTCCCTCAGGGAGCTTGGGTGTGTCTATGAAGCTTCCATGACCTTACCTTGGTCAAGTTGTGCTCACTTCCCGAGAATTGTGTACTGTCTTACCCTTCACCAAAGTTACCACTTATCTGTTGTCTAGTTGGTGTTCTTTCCTCTCCACCCCTCCCTAGTAACCATCAAATATTGTATCTTTCCAAGTTGACAGATATTTTGGGGGGGGTCACAATTCAATCCATAAAAGTGCACCTGACCCAAGCCACAATATTTTCAGTCACCTCGTATGCATGTGAAAGCTCAACAATGAATAAGGAAGATCAAAGAAGAGTTGATGCCTTTGAATTATGGTGTTGGTGAAGAATATTGAATATACCGTGAACTGCCAGAAGAACGAACAAATCTGTCTTGAAAGAAGTACAACCAGAGTGCTCCTTGGAAGCAAGGATGGCAAGACTTCGTCTTATGTACTTTGGACATGTTATCAGGAGGGACCAGTCCCTGGAGAAGGACATCATGCTAGGTAAGGTAGAGGGTCAGCAAAAGAGAGGAAGACCCTCAATGAGATGGACTAATACAGTGGCTGCAACAATGGGCTCAAACAAAGCAATGATTGTGAGCATGGTGCAGGCCTGAGCAGTGTTTTGTTCTGTTGTACAAATGGTCGCTGTGAGTCCGAACCAACTCAATGGCACCTAACAACAACAAATGAAGGAGACAATAATTCTAAGTAGAACATGGAAAACCTAAATAGAGGACCCACTGACATGGAGGAGTAAGGGTCAGGAGAATGGAGGTGAAAGAGGAGTTTGGGAGGAGGATTTCCTTGGAGAAAGCAGCGTTGAGAGCCCCACCACTTCTTAAATGCACAAGAATGAGGGTAGGGGGACTTCTAACCCCAGTCCTAGTGAGGGAAGCTTCTATGGGACCCATGCTGAGACATGTGAGATCTGTCCCCATCATCTGAGGAACACAGATGGCTGGTTCCTGTCTCATCTAAGAAGCTCAGTGGCCTAGGGCAGAAGGCAGGGGGCCCCATTTGGGAGGAAACTGCCATCCCCCTAAATTTGCATGGATCCTAGAGGCCAGATTTTCAGTCTTGTGGTACATGCCATATCTATTGTATAGAAACTGTGCTGATACTCCTGAGAGTGAGGGATGTGATTTGAGCTCTTAGAGTAACATGAGAATCATCCAAGAAAGAGAGAGGTCACAGGACCTGTGGGGGCAAAGCTATGTGAGAAGAGTTGTTGCGAAGGTTAGGAGACAGTAAAATGCTGAACTACAGCTCTGCACGAGAGTGAACCTAAGGAATCGTCAACAATAGACTTTAGAAATCTTCATATACCTGGAGATACATGAACAGGAGAACCTGCTATAATGTCAGTGGGGATTAGACCACTGATAAACCAAACCCATTGCCATTGAGTTGATTCCAACCCATAGCAAGCCTATAGGACAGAGTAGAACTGCCCCATAGGATTTCCAAGGCTGGAATCTTTATGCAAGTAGACCGCAACATCTTTCTCCCACAGAACAACTGGTGGGTTCAAACTGCAGACCTTTTGGTTAGCAGCCAAGCGCTTAACCACTGTGTCACCGGGGCTCCTCTACCACTGATTTTGGGGCATTAAAGGGAAGTATGTGCATGAAGCAGGAGCTCTTGGGGGCATCTGTACATTAGTATTGGAGGGACCTTAGTGGTTTCTCTAATGTAGCATCTTACCCAGTCGCTGCAGAGATATCTGTAGTCATCCTTTTGCACTGATGGATGGGGATACTTACTAGAAAATTATTTCTGATAAAAAAATTCTCGTTTCTTTACCTGCCTCTGCCTAGCTGCTCTTTCCATCCCTGCCCCCCTTCTGCACTTTTCTCTTTCGTCGAACATTACTTTGATCAATAAGCATGGTGCATGGAAGAAGCATTGGTTTGGAGTCTAGAAAACTCACGTTGAACACTGACTGTACTTCTTACTGGCTGCATATCTTTGGGCAAGTTATTTAATGTCCTTTGGCATGAGTTTCCACAGTTATTACTTATAAAATGGGGAACTAAACTACAGCATGGAGCCCTGGTGGCACAGTGGTTAAGAGCTTGACCGCTAACCAAAATGTCGGCAGTTTGAATCCACTCACTGCTCCTTGGAAACCCTATGGGGGCAGTTCTGCTCTGTCCTATAGGGTTGCAATGAGTTGGAATCGACTTGACAGCAATGGGTTTGGTTTGGTAAACTATAGCTATTCTTTTTGATGCTCAAATTGTCATAGATTTGACTGTAGGAGCCTGTTTGAGCTGGTTCTATTACTGTTTTGACATGACCCTATTTATCTTCCAAAGCTATCTTGATCTTTGGCATTACAAGATGTCCCAGGCTCATCTTGTGTCTTCCCTGCTGCTGCCCCAGACCTGGAATTGACTGTTTCTTCAATACTCAAGTACTGATTACTTTCAGTAGGGAATGAATGGAATTAGAAGCTAGCATCTTGGGACTTAGGCATCTATTTCTACTGGTGTGCCATAGCTTTTACGTCATTTTAGTAGACAGAGCCAAAAAGTACATATTTTTGAGACTTGTGAGTTCATATTAATATATTCATGTCTGAATATATCCAGATATATAGTATATTAATATATCTCAGATCTGGTCTAGGGATATCTTGTTTTCATGGTTTTTGCCTTTGTGAAATACCGGGAACAGGGGCATGTAGCTAAGCCAGCATTTATGAATTGGCAATACAATGTAGCCACATGGTAACTCAACTAAAATACTCTCTGCAGCTTCTCTCCATCTGAGCAGGGCTGCTGGACAGTGGTGGAAGGAGTGCGATAATTCATTCTCAGTTCGAGCATTACTTCTCCTTTTTTTCTCAATTTTGTCCTGTGATAAGTTACCCATTTGATTCAGCAGAGAAGAAAGTGGAAAACAGGCAAAAGGATGATGAGCAGAATATGGTCGATTTCTTGTAGAAAATATTCTTCAAATCCAATCTAAGTAGTTTATTAAGAAATTTAAGTTTGTATATACTTTGAATTTTTATTAACGGGTAGTATGATGCTTAATTTTATGTGTCAACTTGGCTAGGCTACGGTTCCTAGTTGTTTGGCCAAACACTGTTCTAGTTGCTGTCATGGAGTAAATACATGTGATTAAATCAGCTGGCCTTGGGCAGAGCAGATTATCTTCCCTGAAGTCATGTCATGTCATGTCATGTCATGTCATGTCATGTCATGTCATGTCATGTCATGTCATGTCATGTAGTTACTTTCCGTAATGCAATCTAATATATCATAATGTAATAACTTCAATAATGTAATCTAATCAATTGATCCGTTGAATCTTGCTAGTGTAGGGTGGATCTTAAACCTAATCACTTCTGAGTTATAAGAAGACCATATTAGTCACAGAGACACGCACACAGGGGAAGACAGATGATATGTTAGAATCGTCTACCAGCAAAGGAATGCCAAGGATTACTAGCAGATACAAGAAGCTAGAAGAGAGGCTCCCAGAAGGAGTCAACACAGCCAAGACCCTGATTTGGACTTTTAGCTTCCAGAACTGTGAGAAAATAACTTTTTTTTAATAATTTTTATTGTGCTTTAAGTGAAAGTTTACAAATCAAGTCAGTCTCTCACACAAAAACCCATATACACCTTCCTAAATAAAAAATAAAATAACTTGCTACACACTCCCAATTACTCTCCCCTGATGAGACAGCCTGCTGTCTCCCTCCACTCTCTCTTTTCCTGTCCATTTCGCCAGCTTCTAACCCCCTCCACCCTCTCATCTCCCCTCCAGGCAGGAGATGCCAACCTAGTCTCAAGTGTCCACCTGATCCAAGAAGTTCACTCCTCACCAGCGTCCCTCTCCAACCCATTGTCCAGTCCAATCCATGTCTGAAGAGTTGACTTCGGGAATGGTTCCTGTCCTGGGCCAACAGAAGGTCTGGGGGCCGTGACCACCAGGGTCCTTCTAGTCTCAGTCAGACCATTAAGTCTGGCCTTATGAGAATTTGGGGTCTGCATCCCACTGCTTTCCTGCTCCCTCAGGGGTTCTCTGTTGTGTTCCCTGTCAGGGCAGTCATCGGTTGTAGCCGGGCACCATCTAGTTCTTCTGGTCTCAGGATGATGTAGTCTCTGGTTCACGTGGCCCTTTCTGTCTCTTGGGCTCATAATTACCTTGTGTCCTTGGTGTTCTTCATTCAACTTTGATCTAGGTGGGTTGAGACCAGTTGATGCATCTTAGATGGCTGCTTGCCAGCATTTAAGACCCCAGACGCCACTCTTCAAAGTGGGATGCAGAATGTTTTCTTAATAGATTTTATTATGCCAATTGACTTAGATGTCCCCTGAAACCATGGTCCCCAGACCCCTGCCTCTACTACGCTGGCCTTCAAAGCATTCAGTTTATAGAAAATAAATTCTTTAAAGCCACCCACTTGTGGTATTTGTGTTATAGCAGCACTAGGAAACTAAGATAGATAGTAAATGCTATCTTTATGAAAATGCTAACAAGCGCTTAATTGTGCTTGATCCAAACATTAAGCATTAGCTCTCCAATAATTTAAATATAAATAACTGAGTAATATTAATGACTTTGGATTAAAGCGGCATAATTCTAGAACTTTTTAAAAGCTCTTGTAGAATGTATTAATATTTTAGAAAAGATCTCTTCTGTGAGATGGTTTTTTTGTATTCATCATCACTGAACATTTACTTGGTGTTTTAAGATAATCCTGTTTATGATGGTAAACCAAGTTCCTTTCAGTTGGAGATGGCATAGTATAGTGAAAAGAGTGCAGGCTAGGATGCCGGGTCTGGGTTTGACTCCAACCATGGTGAAGTTATGCAACAGCTCAGAGACTTGTTTTCTCATTTCTGAAATGACAGTGAAAACATTGTCTCAATGATTAAATTAGGTAATACATGAAATAGCTAAAGTGCCTGTTTAAGAAATAATAATTACTGTTATGTGTGTACCACATTTTATAGTCTCTCTGTTGAACAGTGATCCCATGCAGGGATGCCCTGAAATATCTAGTGAGTGAGGAAACAACAAAGTTCAGAAGCTATGCAAAGGAAATTAACACCTTGAACTTTAATTAAAATACATGTTTGATAAAGAACCTTACCCCTGTCATGCATTCAATTATTATAGCCTAATATTAAAGGAGAAATGTCAGTATTTAAATGAGGCCTCGAATTTCTCATACAAATGCCTTATTAGGAGAAATTGTTTATCACTGTGGTTCATATTTTTACCGAAATAAAAGAGATTTTCCCCTAGAAATTTCGGAGCAAATATAGCTTTCTCAGAATTAATCATATTCTCCTCAATCAAATTCAACTTTAGTTGTTGCCAATTCACAGGAAATTCTGTTTGAAGAAAGCATTTGTACTTTTGGGATATCATTCATTGCGATACCACAAGAGGGGAACAACAGATTGGAGAAACAGTTTCCAAACCAACGTCTGGATTTTTATATGGAATTATCCTCAAAACCCCCAATTCTGGAGCTTAACTGGTAATATCAAATGACTTTCCTTGTCAATTATTCCTCCCCTCTTCTCCCCTCCCCTCCTTCCTGCCAACTTTTTCCCCATTCTAACTATGCCATTTTTCATTCAACTGAACCACCATGAACGTGAAACAGACTGAAAACTCATATGGTGTCAGAAGTGGAAATGTCAGCTCAGATGTTTGATTGTGTTATAATGAGATATTGACTATACATTGTAGTCCATTCATGTTGCTTCCTTTGGAAAGTACTAGATTTCACTGACACAAAGCTAGCTGGGCCTTACTGGAGTTGGCAGTGCTGCCTATTTCAAGAAGCAGTTCCTTGTGCAAATATTTGAAACTCACTGTGTGGTGTCACACCCCACCCAATTACTGGTATGAAGCTACATATTTTAAAAATGTCTTGCTTGAGTACCAAGCAGAAAAAGCACCCATGTAACTGTTTAGAGGGAGGAAAAAGAACTAAACTGGACAGAGAGGAGCATAAATGAATTTTGGAAACCATGATTGCTTTTCCAAAGGAGATTTCCCCCTTCTTTTTCACTCCCCTCCTTCCAATTCTTACGGAGTTACTTCAGAGCCAAAAAATGAAATACAGGGGTAGGGGGCGGGGGGAGTGATGCTTCAACTTCCATAATGCTACAGTATTCCTTCCCTGACTTCTCTTTGTGTTTTTCTTTTCGTGTTGAATCAAGAATTTGTTTTTGTTTTTTATCTAAGTTCCTTTTGAATTTGCATTTTTAGCACTTGGCCTGCCACTGGGAAAACACTTATAAAAGCAGTCTATCCTGTTGTTGTCACCACCCATCTGTCAGTTTTTCATACTGTGGTGGCTTGTTTGTTGCTGTGAGGCTGGGAGCTATGCCACCAATATTTCAAATGCCAAGAGAGACACCCGTGGTGGACCAATGTGTAGGTTTCAGCAGAGCTTCCAGACTAAGGCAGCTAGAAAGAAAGGCCTGGATATATACTTCTGAAAATTAGCCAGTGAAAACCCCCTAGGTTGGAAAGCACTACACAATAGCCATAGCTATGGACTCAAGCGTATTAACAACTGTGAAGATGGCACAGGACCGGGCAACATTTTGTTCTGTTGTGCATGGGGTTGTCATGAGTTGGAATCAATGACAACCAACACAACCTATTATTGACAATCAGACTTTGCCTACTGCAATCACTGTTGTTGTTGTTAGGTGCCGATGAATTGATTCCGACTCATAGGGAGCCTATGTACAACAGAACAAAACACTGCCCGGTCCTGTGTCACCCTCACAATTGTTGCTATGTTTGAGCTTTTTTTTTTTTTTGAGCCCATTGTTGCAGCCACTGTGTCAGTCCATCCTGTTGAGGGTCTCTTTTTTGCTGACCTCCACTTTACCAAGCATGATGTCCTCCTCCAGGGACTGGTCCCTCCTGATAACGTGTCCAAACTACATGAGATGAAGTCTCGACATCTTTTCTTCTAAGGAGCATTCTGGCTGTACTTCTTCCAAGACAGATTTGTTAGTTCTTCTGGCAGTCCATGGTATATTCAATATTCTTTACCAACACCATAATTCAAAGGCATCAATTCTTCTTCAGTCTTCCTTATTCATTGTATAGCTTTCACATGCATATGAGGTGATTGAAAATTCTATGGCTTGGGTCAGGCACATCTTAGTTCTCAAAGTGACTTCTTTGCTTTTTAACACTTTAAAGAGGTCTTTTGCTGCAGATTTGCCCAATGCATTACGTTGTCGCTTGATTTCTCAACTGCTGCTTCCTTGGGTGCTGATTGTAGATCCAAGTAAAGTGAAATCCTTGACAATTTCGACGATCTTTTCTCTGTTTATTATGATGCTGCTTATTGGCTCAGTTATGAGGATTTTTGTTTTCTTTATGTTGAGGTGTGATCCATACTGAAGGCTGTGGTCACTAGCGTCTGCCCATTTGCTGTCGGATGCATCTCCCACCTGCAAACATGCAAATCCATTCCCTTTTCTTGCCTGTGCTGGAGACCACTGCATTTCTAGGGTTTCTGTAACACTTATTTATCACTTTGGGACCTTTTACAGTTTTGTGATCCACCAGTTATATTTTAAACCTTAAGGCAATCTGACAATAAATAATAAATAATATTTAATCCTAGCCACAGCTTATGTCTTTGCGTATAGATTTATTTTGTTTTATTTTTTGCCTCATTCTGAATCATATTATAAGCAAGATTACAAGATAATTACTCAGGTTTGCCATATGTATTATTTCTGAGAAAGGAAAAACTGTTGAATTCAAAGCATACTTGTTCCCAGTAATTTATTAAGGGCTAAAATTATATATTTAGTTTTGTGAGTATTTAATTATTTTAATCTAGCTATATTTATGCTGTTTTTTATTGCTAAATGTATGTGCCTATGTAGAAACATCAAATGAAATGAAGAGAAAATTAACAGAAAGGAGCTTTCTTCCTCCTCCCTCTCAGGGGCGGATTAACCAGTAAGCAAGGTTTGTCTGGGTTTACAGTCAGCAAGCTGTGCAGAGGCTTAATTGTGTTTACTTGCTAATCTGCAGTGCACAATTTCACATCCTAGACAACCTTATGGGACAGTTCTGCTCTGTCACATGGGGTCACAGGAGTCAGAATTGACTTGATGACACCTAACAACAACAACATATGAAATAAAAGTAAAAATCATATTGAAAGGGCACACACCAAATTGAGAAGTAGGAAGGCAGATGGAACAAGGGCCAGAAATCCAGGGGACTTGAATTTTTTTCGGTAATGTTCTTTTATTTTAAAGATTAGCCGAAGCTAAAATGAACGAAGGTAAACAGTTGTTAGTTTAGGCTGGTTGATACTGTATTATTTTCTTCACCTTTTCACATTTTTCAAGCTTTTCACAATTAAATATAAATACACATAATCATACCATAATCATACTTCCAATGGAAATCTAATTTTTTCTTCAACCTTATGATTTCTGGATATGTATGCAGATAGATAAGAAGGTTGATATAGAGAGATAATATAATAGGTAGATTATAGACAGGTAATGATAGGTAGATGATAGATAAAAAGATACACAGATAGGTGGATAAATGGATAGTTTTTTTTTTTTTTTTTTTTTTACCAGTTACTGACATTGTGATTTTTACTTGGTGCTTTTTCCAGTAATCATAAGAATAGTTTCTTGCCAGGATCTCCCTGCTGGGTTATACTACTTCACGCCATTTTATATCATTTATTTGTTAGAGTGTATTTTGTCCTTAGCCCTCCCTGTGCCCGAGAGTATGCCTCTAACTCGCAAAATGCCCGGTGTGTTTCCCATTAACCTCCAAATTCCTACCAGGCTTCAGTCTTACAACCCTGAAACGCCTCCTTTCGTTCTAGCAAATAGGGAGACTGCTCTCTGAACGTTAAAAGCTGGCAAAAATAAACTATCCAAATCAGTATTCCTCTGAGAAGAAAGTCCTGGGAGGCGAAGATACATTTCAGAAATCCTATTCATACCAAGAGGGGCAAGTATTAAATAATTGTGCGTGAGACAGTTGATGACAGCCTTGTCTCTTTCGGTTTTGCAAAAACGGTAACAAAAAGATTTGCAACATCTTGCTTGATTCTGAAGTGGTTAAAATTTTATAATCAGAACTTTAATGGCAAGAAAAAGAATCTGAGAGAGAGCGTTGTTTGCTGAGCACTGACATCACCGTGTGGGAACGAGTATTGTCTTACACAATGGAATGTGTTCTCTCCCTCCTCAGAGAGGGAATTTGGCTTGGTATGCAAATTAAAATATTGTTTTGAAAAATCTCTTGCATCAAATGACAAAAAAAATTCTAATTCAGTTCATTGGTCCATTGTTGGCACAGCAGTTGACAGCAGGCTTGTCTAGCCAGTTTGTCTGGGCCATGCTCTCAGATTTTATGATGGGATCCAGTCCAGCAGAATTGTCCTTTGGCAGGGAGGCAAAAAGAAAAACAAAAAACATTTCTGTTGAGTCGATTTTGACTCATAACAACCCTATAGGACAGAGTAGAAGTGTTCCGTAGGCTTTCCAGGGCTGAAATCTTTATGGAAGCAGATTGCCACGTCTTTCTCCTGCACAGCGGCTGGTGAGTTTGAACTGCCGACATTTGGTTAGCAGCCGAGTGCTTAATCACCATGCCTCCAGGGCTCCTGGCAGAGAGGCAAAGAGCCTTAAATTCTTGGGGTCTCTGTTCCAATGGTTTTATTGGGACTAAGAGAAAGGAAAGATAACCTATTTAAAATACTTGCAACCTCTTAAACGCATTTACGATTTGAGTGTTATTTTGTTCTCCCTTTTTTAGGAAGCTGGCAGGTGAGATATTGGCTAGTTGGCTTGTTTTGGTAAGTGGTCTTCCTCTTCCCCTTTCAAGCTTGCACTGAAGGAGTCTGGTCCCAAATGAAGTCTTCCAGTCCCATGTTCTGCAGCCTGGAAATAACCTGAAACAATTCAGCAATGTCATCCATTTCAGGATTGCTCTGCTGTCCAGAGCAATGTGTTGCAAACAGTTAATGCACTCGACTGCTAACCAAAAGGTTGGAGGTTCGAGTCCACCCAGAGGCACCTCGGAAGAAAGACCTGGTGATCTACTTCCACACCATCATCCATTGAAAACCCTATGGAGCACAGTTCTATTCTGACACACATAGTGTCACCATGAGTTGGAATCGGCTCGACAGCAACTGCTTACTGCTGTCCAATGTCGTTTGACTGGGGTTGAGCCCGTGCTCACAGGTGGAAGTTCTGGGAGTGACTGATGTCCCAAACAGCTCACACATCACTGAGGACAGAGATCCTGAAGAGTGGTCCTGCACTAGCAACATCAGCAACCCCTGGGAGCTTGTTAGAGATGCAGATTCTCAAAGTCCATGCCAGACCTACTTGGGGTAGACACCAGGAATCTGTGATGTAACACACTTTCCAGAGGATTCTAAACTCAAGTGTGAGAACCACTGCTGCATGGTAACCTGCCTACTTGGAAGTACAGAGGCCCAACTCTGAGCCCCTTCACTTTTCCTCTTCCTGCTGTGGCTGAAATCAAAATGCCAGATTGATTTCTCATCCAGTTGCTTACGATGGAATAATTTAAAATGGATCGATGTGTGCAAAGGACTTTTGGTGTTATTATTTTGGAATTCTCAGGGAAAGAAATGTTTCTCCATGACAAAGTAAACGTGGTCGGCCTTGGTCGTAAAAAGGGGAACAGCGACCTAGGGAGAGGTGTGGCACAAGGTGATGTATGCTGAATGAGGGGGATTGTGGGAGAAGTGTAGCCCTGAGAAATAGCCAAGAACTCTCCCATAGTGTTAGATGCAAGATTTGTGCCTTTAGTGTTGAAAGGAAGCATTTGCAGACATTAAAAAAAGGGATCTACCTGTTTAGGCCGAGTTCTCTAGAGAGGCAAACCAATGAAGTGTTTAGAGAAAAAGAGAGAGATTGATTTATCTCAAAGAAACGGCTCACATGGTTGTAGAGGCTGGCAAGTCCCAAGTCCATGTGTCAGGCGTCAGGCTGGAGGCTTCTCCTGACTCATGTAGCTGCAGCAGCTGATGAACCCAAGATTGGTAGGTCAGATGGCAGGCTATTGGCTCACTGACCGCAGAGACTGATGAATCCAAGATTGGCAGGTAAGACAGCCTGCTGCTGGCTCACAGGCTGTGGAGGTCGACAGGTCTCTAAATTAGCAGGCATACGGCAGGCAGCTGGCTCAAGTCCCAAGAACTGGAGATCAGATGATGATGAGGCAGATGCAGAATCCAGAGCAAACAAGCAAGCTTTGCCAGAGCATCTATATTGGATGTAGGCCCCACCCCAGAGGAAACTGTCCTTATAGCTGATTGGCTGATCACGTCAGATCACATCATGGAGGATAACTACTTCATTATATAACTGCCAAATTATGTCATTACATAACTGCCAAACTACATCATTAATAACTGTCAAACCACTGAGAATATGGCCTCGCCAAGTTGACATACAACCTTAACCATCACACTACCCATAATGGTATCTAATGAAAGTATTTGTACAAGATATTTTCATAGGTAGCATATTTCACATCATGTTTAATAGAGTAAATATTTGAATTGTACGAGCCGTATGTTGCTGCTGTTGTTGTTAGTTGCCATCGAGTTGCACAGCTGTTGGGGTACAGCACTGCCTGGCACTGTCTTGCATCTGGACTTCCAGTTGTGTAGGTTAACAAACCCCTATTGTTGAAGCCACTTTTTGTCAGGCATCCTGTTACTTGCTACTGAAAGTGTATATTCTAGGACCCACGTATTGAGTAGGCATTGGAATAGGGATTAAAATCCAAGTTTGACTGATACTGAACCCCATCCTGGTTTGTTCTGTCTCTCACCTGCCCTCCTTTCTGCCACTGCTTCTGACAAAGGTAAAATTTATTAGACTTTTTTTGTTATCACTAGCCTATAGAACTTGAAGTCCTAGAAAAGTGACCAGCAACCACAAGAGGGTATCTCAAAACATTCTATTAAGGGTAGTTTATTTTATACCAGATACTGACAAGAAATGCCTCATCAGTGTTTTTCCAGTAGCCTGATATATCTTAGGTACACATAGGATCTACTAACACATTCTCCTTGTGAAAGTCCAAGCATTACACAAAGTTGGAATTATCTGTGATTTACCCAATCTCACTTTCCTCTCTGGAAGTAACCATCCAGCTGCTGTTAGTTATTATCTTCTCAGATTATTTTCTATGCATTTATATATTCATGTGCTCAGACTGAGATGATTGTTAGAAAATACAGAGCGTGATAATGCATGCATTACACTTAGCTTTTTAAAACTTACTATGTCTTGTAGATTTTTCCTTATCAGTAGGTTACCGAAAAACCAAAACCCAGTGCCGTTGAGACGATTCTGACTCATAGCAACCCTATAGGACAGAGTAGAACTGCCCCATAGAGTTTCCAAGGAGCACCTGGTGGATTTGAACTGCCGACCCTTTGGTTAGCAGCCGTAGCACTTAACCACTATGCCACCAGGGTTTCCTATCAGTATGTTAAGTTTGCCTTATTCCTATTATGTGTGGCCTAGCATTCTATTTTTTTTTTAGCATTCTATAGTAGGAGTGTACCAACACTTTATTTAACCATTCCTTTGGCTGAAGTAATACCTGGCATTTAATAGATTACCTCTGTTAAATAAATTTGTCTTTGAAGCTTCCTTAGGTTGTTTATAATTTTTCCTTGTTATAAATAATGAATCTATATGGATTTTAGAGTCAGGTCATCAACCTGCCCAAAATAAACCCTGTTGGGACTTCGAATGGAATTTTATTGGAGAGAATTGACATTTTTATAATATTAAGCCTTTCCATGCACTTTTCTGCATGTGTATTTTTGTAGGATGGATAGCTTGGACAGAAATTGCTGACTCAAATGGGATATGAATTTTGAAAATGTAGTAGTTACTTCCAAAATGCTTTTCAATAGGGCTTCTACAGTATACTGCACCATCAATAACGTATGATGGTGGTGATGGTAACGGGGGTTGATGGGAGTAATGAGGGTGGCGATGATGATGGTGGCGGTGGTGATGATGGTGACGAATATGGTGGTAGTGGTGGTGATGATGGTGTTGAACACGGTGGTGGTGGTGGTGATGACGATGATGGTGGCTGGCAGTGGTGATGGTGGCGATGACCATGGTGGTGGAGATGATGGGATTGGTGGCGAGGGTGGTGGTGGTAGCGTAGGGTGGAGATGATACTTTGATGCAAAAGACCTCAGGGCTTTTCTCTAATAATTCAGTGTATCTCTGATTATCCTCCATATCTGATCACCTCCAGATTTCATCACTTCTCATTTTCAGTGTTGAGAGCGATCCTGATTCTTCAGTTAAACTTATGTTAAGAAAACTTGACTTGCCTGAGGGTATACGTTTTATGATTGCTACCAATATAGCTGGACTATATGAAGAAGAACGGGGCATCAGGATTGGAGGAAGACTCATTAACAACCTGTGTTGTGCAGATGACACAACCTTGCTTGCTGAAAGTGAAGTGGACTTGAAGCACTTACTAATGAAGATCAAAGACCACAGCCTTCAGTATGGATTGCACCTCAACGTAAAGAAAACAAAAATCCTCACAACTGGACCAATGAGCAACATCATGATAAACAGAGAAAAGACTGAAGCTGTCCAGGATTTTATTTTACTTGGATCCACAATCAACAGCCATGGAAGCAGCAGTCAGGAAATCAAAAGACACATTGCATTAGGTAAATCTGCTGCAAAGGACCTCTTTAAAGTGTTGAAGAGCAAAGACGTCACCTTGAAGACTAAGGTGCGCCTGACCCAAGCCATGGTAGTTTCAATCGCATCATATGCATGTGAGAGCTGGACAATGAATAAGGAAGACCGAAGAAGAATTGATGCCTTTGAATTGTGGTGTTGGTGAAGAATATTGAATATACCATGGACTGCCAAAAGAATGAACACATCTGTCTTAGAAGAAGTACAACCAGAATGCTCCTTAGAAGCAAGGATGGCGAGACTGCGTCTTACATACTTTGGACATGTTGTCGGGAGGGATGAGTCCCTGGAGAAGGACATCATGCTTGGCAGAGTACAGGGTCAGCGGAAAAGAGGAAGACCCTCAACGAGGTGGATTGGCACAGTGGCTGCAACAGTGAGCTCAAGCATAACAACGATTATAAGGATGGCTCAGGACTGGGCAGTGTTTTGTTCTGTTGTGCATAGGGTCGCTATGAGTCGGAACCGACTCGACGGCACCTAACACCACCACCACCACCAGTATAGCAGGTCAATCCCAGGTAAGTGTTGCATTGCGTATTGCAAAGTGGTGCCAAATTGCTTACTTAGGAATACCAAAAACCAAAAGCCAAACTAGTTGCCGTTGAGTCAGTTTGGACTCATGGTTACCCCATATGTGTCAGAGTAGAACTGTGCTCCACAGGGTTTTCAATGGCTGAGTTTTTGGAAGTAGATTGTCAGGACTTTCTTCAAAGGCGCCTCTGGGTGGACTCGAACTACCAAGATTTCGGTTAGCAGCCGAGTGCATTAACTGCACCACCTTGGGTCTCCTTATTAGGAATAGGGACTCCCATAACCTTGAATCATTGCTATAAACAGCCCTAAGATGGCAAAGGACAACTTCTAGAAGGGAAGGCAGGCAGTGAAAAGAAATAGTTGACAGCTGGTTCGTGCTTATGTAATTGCCTTGCCAGCATTTTGACTGGCTGCCTCCACTTAGAACTTATTTCACATTTTCAGCTGGTTCCTGGCACTCCTAACCTTCAGCACACTGTGCCTGGACCTTCTTGTTAAACTAGCAAAACTATGAGTAGATTGAAGAGATCTTCTTTTGCTGCTGCTGTGTGTTTGTGTTAGTCATTTGTGTTTCTTTGACAAAGCATTTGTGTGCCCAGGGGCAATGCCATTGAAATGATTAGAACTACACCTGATCAATTGCAATAGCCTTCATATATCATACCATGTTAAGCATTGATATTTCTTGTCTTACAAATGAAGTTTCATTCTTCTATCTCTCTCTCTCGCTCTTTTTTTAAAATATATATATACTTTTTTGTGAAAGTTTACAGCTCAAGTCAATTTCTCATACAAAAATTTATATATATATACACACTGTTATGTGACACTAGTTGAAATCCCTACAATGTGACAGCACACTCTCCCTTTCCACCCTGGATTTCTTGTGTCCATTCAACAAGTTCTTGTTCCTTCCTGCCTTTTCATCTTGCCTCCGGACAGGAGCCATCCATTTGGTCTTGTGTTTCTGATTGAACTAAGAATCACGCACTCACAAGTATTATTTTAGGTTTTATCGTCCAGTCTAATCTTTGTCTGAAGAGTGGGGTTCTGGAATGGTTTTAGTTCTGGGTTAACAGCATCTGGGGGCTATGGCTTTGGGGGTTCCTCCACTCTCTGTCAGACCATTAAGTCTGGTCTTTTTGTGTGAATTTGAGTTCGGCTCTGCACTTACCTCCGGCTCTGTCTGGGACTCTCTGTTGTGTTTCCTGTCAGGGCAGTCTTTGGTGGTAGCCAGGCACCATCTAGTTCTTCTGGTCTCAGGCCGATGGAGTCTCTGGTTTATGTGGACCTTTTGTCTCTTGGGCTAGTATTTTCCTTGCGTTTTTGGTGGTCTTCATTCTCCTTTGCCCCAAGTGGGTTGGGACCAATTGATGGATCTTTGGTGGCCACCTGCAAGCTTTTAAGACCCCAAATGCCACTCACCAAAGTGGGATGTGGAACATTTTCTTAATAAACTTTGTTATGCCAATTGATCTAGATGTCCTCCGAAACTGTGGTCCCCACTATGGTATGCATATATCTATTCGTATGAGTGCTCTTATTTCTCTACAATATATTCCAAGGAGTGGGATTGCTGGATCGTATGGTAGTTCTACTTCTAGCTTTTTAAGGAAGTGCCAGATTGTTTTCCAAAGTGGCTGTGCCATTTTACATTCTCACCATCAGTGCATAAGTGTTCCAGTCTCTCCACAACATCCCCAACATACATTATTTTGTATTTTTTGGATTATTGCCAGCCTTATCTCATTGTAGTTTTGATTTGCATTTCTCTAATGCCTAATGATCATGAGCATTTCCTCATGTATCTGTAAGCTGCCTGAATGTCATCTTTGGTGAAATGCCTGTTCATATCCTTTGCCCATTTTTTAATTAGATTATTTGTCTTTTTGTTATTGAGGTTTTGCAATATCTTGTAGATTTTAGAGATTGGATTTGTCATAGCCAATTTTTTTCCCCAGTCTGTAGGTTGTATTTTTACTCTTTTGGTGAAGTCTTTTGATGAGCATAAGTGTTTGATTTTCAGGAGCTCCCAGTCATCTAGTTTCTCATCTGGTGTTTATGCATTGTTTGTATACTATTAATAAAGTTTCATTCTAAATAATAAATTAATTCCTTGTGTTCCTTGTGTAAAATAGTTGAAGAATTTATGGATATCCTGAGTTATTTAAAGTCAATGGTTCAAGGGTATTTTCCAAATAATTAGAGGGTCTGAAGCCCTTGCATACAGATAATAGTTTTTTTTTTAATTAACTTTTATTAAGCTTCAAGTGAACGTTTACAAATCCAATCAGTCTGTCACATATAAGTTTACATACATCTTACTCCGTACTCCCACCTGCTCTTCCCCTATTGAGTCAGCCCTTTCAGTCTCTCCTTTCATGACAATTTTTCCAGCTTCCCTCTCTCTCTATCCTCCCATCCCCCCTCCGGACAAGAGCTGCCAACACACTCTCAAGTGTCCCCCTGATATAATTAGCTCACTCTTCATCAGCATCTCTCTCCCACCCGCTGACCAGTCCCTTTCATGTCTGATGAGTTGTCTTCGGGGATGGTTCCTGTCCTGTGCCGACAGAAGGTCTGGGGAGCATGGCTGCCGGGATTCCTCTAGTCTCAGTCAGACCATTAAGTATGGTCTTTTTATGAGAATTTGGGGTCTGCATCCCACTGATCTCCTGTTCCCTCAGGAGTTCTCTGTTGTGCTCCCTGTCAGGGCAGTCATCGATTGTGGCCGGGCACCAACTAGTTCTTTTGGTCTCAGGATGATGTAGGTCTCTGGTTCATGTGGCCCTTTCTGTCTCTTGGGCTCCTAGTTGTCGTGTGACCTTGTTGTTCTTCATTTTCCTTTGCTCCAGGTGGGTTGAGACCAATTGATGCATCTTAGATGGCTGCTCGTTAGCCTTTAAGACCCCAGACGCCACATTTCCAAGTGGGATGCAGAATGTTTTCATAATAGAATTATTTTGCCAATTGACATAGAAGTCCCCTCAAACCATGTTCCCCAGACCCCCGCCCCTGCTCCGCTGACCTTTGAAGCATTCATTTTATCCCAGAAACTTCTTTGCTTTTGGTCCAGACCAATTGAGCTGACCTTCCATGTATTGAGTGTTGTCTTTCCCTTCACCCAAAGCAGTTCTTATCTACTGATTAATCAGTAAAAAACCCTCTCCCTCCCTCTCTCCCTCCCCCCTTCGTAACCACAAAAGTATGTGTTCTTCTCAGTTTTTACTGTTTCTCAAGATCTTATAATAGTGGTCTTATACAATATTTGTCCTTTTGCCTCTGACTAATTTCGCTCAGCTTAATGCCTTCCAGGTTCCTCCATGTTATGAAATGTTTCACAGATTCATCACTGCTCTTTATCGATGCGTAGTATTCCATTGTGTGAATATACCACAATTTATTTACCCATACATCCGTTGATGGACACCTTGGTTGCTTCCAGCTTTTTGCTATTGTAAACAGAGCTGCAATAAACATGGGTGTGCATACATCTGTTTGTATGAAGGCTCTTGTATCTCTAGGGTATAGTCCGAGGAGTGGGATTTCTGGGTTGTATGGTAGTTCTATTTCTAACTGTTCAAGATAATGCCAGATAGATTTCCAAAGTGGTTGTACCATTTTACATTCCCAGCAGCAGTGTATAAGAGTTCCAATCTCTCCGCAGCCTCTCCAACATTTATTATTTTGTGTTTTTTGGATTAATGCCAGCCTTGTTGGTGTGAGATGGAATCTCATCGTAGTTTTAATTTGCATTTCTCTAATGGCTAATGATCGAGAGCATTTTCTCATGTATCTGTTGGCTGCCTGAATATCTTCTTTAGTGAAATGTGTGTTCATATCCTTTGCCCACTTCTTGATTGGGTTGTTTGTCAGATAATAGTTTTATTACCTTAAATATTTTTAAAGATTTAAGACTTTTAAAATTATGTCACTAGGGAATGCCAAATATCTTACTGTCATTATAATCTTACTATCTCTCGTAACGCTATTACCCAAGGGTCACTCTGGGACAAAAACTGTGATAAGGTTTTCCCTTGTGTCTGCCTAAGGAACAACCTTGCGCCCAGTGGAAGTAATTTTCCCCACCTGAATATGGAAGCAGGTTCTGGTCCATTCCAGAGAGCGACTCCCTGCCCTGCCTCCCTTCTCTCTGGCTGTCAGGCAGGATGCTTCTGCTAACTGATGTGAGCTGAAGTGTTGGCCAGGCTCCTGTGTGTGGCCTGTTGCTCTGGTAATGGATGATTCTGGAAGGTGTGCTGCCTACCTTGCAGGAGCCTCTGGTTAGTGGGAATCCTACATCGGAGGAGGTGTATTGATTTTGAGTGAGTACATGAAAACTACATGCGTTTCCTGAAAGCTTAGTTTGAATTCCAGTAACTCTTCATATATCCACTGCTGGGACACTATCTTGCCTGATTTGAACCTGAAGCAGTAGAATGTTGAAGCCTGGATCATGAGCCCATATGTAGAGAGGCGACTTCAATACAGAGACAATATATTGTTGTTGGGTGCCATCAAGTCAATTCCAACTCACAGCGACCCCATGTGACAGTGTAGAACTGGCTGTAATCTTTATGTGTGCAGAGCATGAGATCTTTCTCCCATGGAGCTGCTGGATGGGTTTGAACCATCAATCTTTTGGTTAGCAGCTAAGTGCTTAGCTGTTCCACCACCAAGGCTCCTTACAGAGAATACAACCCTAGAGAAAGAATCCTGGAGTGATGAGGGGAAGGTATTCTTGGTCCTTACAAGTCAAAGTGTGGTTCATGGACCAGCAACATCTCATCACCTGGGAGCTGGTTAGAAATACTGAAGTTGGGGCCCCACTCCAGCACTAGTGAATCAGGATCTTCATTTTAGCAAGATTCCTTGTTAACGAACAATCAGGAAGTGCACATGAATGTGTGAGAAGAGCTGTTTTTGGCAGTATGAAGACTAGAAGATGTGCTTTCCCCACCTGCAGCACCCTACCGCATGCTACTACTTTTCATCTCTACAACAGTCACCATTTCAGAGAAGTTGCAAGGAGTCTCCCAGGAAGGTGTTTGCACAGACTTGTATAGGGAACTTGAGATCAGAATTGGCAATAACAGAGCAATCAAGCAGTTGATGGTAGAGCTCCAGCAAGCTGTAACAATTGATGAACTCTGTGTGGTTAGAGTGAGAATCCCTAGTGCTTTAAGGGCTGACCCTAAACAATTATAGGCTCAATGGCAAGATTACAGTAGTGAGCACATCAGCAGGTTTTGGATGAATCAGTATGAGATAACACTGGCTAGAGACAGAAGAAAGGGAAGGATCACTCTTCAGGTGCCAAGGTTGTACCTTTTTATGGCAAGTCCTGTCGTGTCTGCACCCAACTGTTACATGCTGTGGATAAGGGAAGTATTGTGATTTTTGAGGTACCCTACCGAACCTGGCTTTTACCTCTTGTATCATGGACTGAACTTGGAGTTGACTCATTCTCGATATTCTGAAATAATATTTGATCTTGTGCATTTTAAAATTGTGGTATAATTAAGCTACGATAAATTGCACAAATGTTCATTTAATTAAGTTTTAGCAACTGCATGTATTAACCACCAAAACAAAAAACAGAAAATTTCTATCATCCCAGAAAGGCCCCTTGTGCCCCTTTCCAGTTAATTCAACTACTGTTTCGACTTCCGTCACGACACATTACTTTGCCTGTTCTAGAACTTCATAGCCCACTGCCGTCAAGTTGATTTTCACTCATAGCGACCCTACAGGACAGAGAAGAACTGCCCCATAGGGTTTCCAAGGCTGTAATCTTTACGGAAGCAGACTGCCACATCTTTCTGCCACAGAGCAGCTGGTAGGTTTGAACCTCCAACCTTTGGGTTAGCAGCCGACCATTTAACCACTGCGCCACCAGGGCTTTTGGCTATCAGGAGGGACCAATCCCTGGAAAAAGGCATCATTCTTGGTAGAGGGTCAGAGAAAAAGAGGAAGATCCTTAACGAGATGGATTTGCACAGTGACTGCCACAATGGGCTCAAACATAACAAAGATTGTGAGGACGGCATGAGATGGGGCAACGTTTCGTTCTGTGGTACATAGTGACGCTATGAGTCAGAACCGACTTGATGGCACCAAACAACAACAACAGAACTTCATATAAATGGATTCATACATATGTACACATGTGTTTGGCTTCTTTGACTCTGTAATGTTTCTGAGAATCACCCATGTTTTTGGTATGTATCGGTAATTCATATATATTTTTTATTGCTGAGTATATTAAATTGCATGAACATACTAAGTTCTATTCACTTACCTGCTGATGAACATAGAGGTAGTCTACAGTTTTGAGCCATTACGAGTAAGACTGCTTAGATCATTCATGAACAAGCCTTTTGTGGACATGGATTGTCATTCATCTTAGGTAATTACCTAGGAGTGGGATTTCTGGGTCTTAGGATAGGTGTTTATTAGAAACTGCTAAAACAGTTCTGCAAAGTGGCTGTACTATTTTACACTTCAACTAGAAATGCTTGATGAGTTCTAGCTGTTCCATATCCTTCCTGATGCTGTCAGTCTTTTTAATTGTGGTTTAATTTGCAATTTCTTGGTAATTACGATACTGGGCACTATTCCATGTAGTTATGTGCCATTCATATATTTCCTTTGTGAAGGATCTCTTCAAGCACCTCTTTTGCCCATTTTTTTATTGAGCAGTCTTTTTATCCTTGACTAGTGGGAGTATCACAGATGCTTTTCTCTCAACTTCCTGACAAGCCTGTACCTTCAGTATATGAGAGCCCAGCATGCCTTAGATAGGTTTTTCTCAGTTTTACTTTTGGAGGGTAGCTGCCTTGCACTTGGGAAAGGCCTTGTTCATCTCAGCGGGTGATCCTTCTTCTTCCCTGTCCCAGCCTTTGGCATGATAGCCCTAAGCATTTGGAGAAAACCCACGGGAATGATTTGATGGGTCGGTGCAGACTTGCTCTGTGGTTGAGCTCCTTGGCATTCTCATCTGTCATGCCAGACCACATGCGACGGTTAAACTTTCATTAAAATTTTGGCTGGTTTCTCTTTACCCCCTTCCACGATGGATTTCTTCTCTGCCCATCATTCTGCTCAGAATGAGAATAGTTATGCCTCTCTTCCCACCTATGAAGGGCTCATTGTTTCCTGGAAATTTGTTCATTTAGGTTTCTTGGCATCCTCTGTTCTGAGATAGGTTTTATAAACCTTTGATTTTGTAGTTCATCAGGCTTGCTTTTGTGGTTAGGATGAGAATGATGCTCTCTTGTGACGTTCTACATTCTAACCAGAAGCGGAAATCCTGCCTCCCACCCCACCCCACTCCATTCCTCTCTGCAATGTGCCAGAATAGCTCTCGGGACTAAAGCCTAGAGAGAGACACTGCTTGAGCGTGGCCAGCCAAGAGATTCACAGCAACCCACTGTGGCAACTCAGGGGGTTATCAGAAGAACCAAACTATATTACATTGTTGTTGTTAGGTGCTGTCAAGTTGATTTTTGGCTCAGAGCAACCCCATGTGACCGCAGTAAAACTGCCCAGTAGAGTTTTCTAGGCTGTAATCTTTATGGGAGCAGGTCACCAGGTCTTTCTCCTGTGGAGCTGCTGGGGGGTTCGAACTGCCAACCCTTCTGTTAGCAGCTGAAGGCTTAACCTTTGGCGCCACTGGGGATCCTTAGAAAAGCCAAGTGCTTAACCATTGTGCCACTAGGACTCCATAAACTATATTATATTTTTGTATTAATCATTTAAAGGTTATATTAGCAACTAGTAAACCATGCTAGCTGTTGATCTTGAGCCCGTTACTAATCTTCTCTGTGACTTGGTTTCCTTGTCTAACTTTGGAATAAAACAGCGCCTACATCATGAGATGGTTAGAGGATTAAATGAGTTAATATAGGTAAAGTGCTTAGAGATGTACTTGGTACATAGCAAATGCTCAATAAATAGTAAAAAAAAATTTTTTTTTTTTTTTTAGCCCTTATTAATAATAGTATACTACTATAGGGTCACTATGAGTCGGAATCGACTCAATGGTACTGGGGTTTTTTTTTACTTATACTGATAGTTTATAGTACAAGTAAATAAAGTTTCTCTATCAAAGGTTTAATTCTTCTCAGACAATCCCTTTTGTGTCCTAATTAAATCTTAAGTCAAAGCTTTCTCTAGGTATTGGTAAGAGTTAACAGATACAGCCAACCAATGCTAGAGTTGTGATCCATGAACAAGTAGATGAGACAATTATGGCTTAAAAGTTGGTGCCTGTGGTAGTCATTAATATTGTTCAACACTGTCTTTGGTTCTTCTGCCTTTTGGTGGGATTGAACCTTTGTGCCCCCTTGACGTGAGGCATGACACATGACTTGCATTGGCCAATGAAATATGACTGGAAATGTGTCACCTCCAGGCAAGTCATTAAGAGCTGGTTTACAATTCACCATGCATTCTTCCCCCTGCCATGGTGACCAGGGATGTGCCCACTTGAGGAGCCTCTGAGTGAGGGTGATTTGGAACAGAGTCACAGCTCACTCACGATGAGCATGTAGAAAAAAACAAAGATAAACCGTTGCTTTAAGCCATGCAGAATTTGGAGTTCTTTGTTACTGAAGCATCACTAATCCTATCCTGATTGATTCCATACCTTCAAAAGATCTAACCCAGACTATTCGCTCTGCTCGGGTTGGACAGGATTTAATCTAGTGGGTACATTGGCCAAGTATAGAACTTCTGGAGACCAGAGTTTGGATGGAGGGATAGCCGGAGACATAAGCAGCAGATAATGAGTTCAAACCATATCTAAGACAGGGTGCCAAGGACTCAACTGTCCAGATCTGTCCAGAGTGCAGGTGTGCAGCTGGAAGCAAGAGACAGGAAGTGCAACTGAAAGGTTTGGAGCTGAGTAAAGGTGGAGATGGAGCAGGAACTGAGCAACAAAGCCTGGAACCAGGGAAGAGGTCCATCCATGATGTTTCATTGAGTATGGAAGGGAGAGCAAAACCACTGCCTTATTGAGAGCAGCTGTTTGGCGTGTGATCGGTTGCATGGCTCAAAGTCACAAGGTCAAGTCCACAACACCTTGGGGTGAGTTCCTTTTGGATGAGCCAGTCTTCACACATGCAGGATTCCTAGGTACTCCAAGGTGTGGAGATGGTCCAGAGGTTCACTCTGCTCTGGGCAAAGGTGTGCTCATTCCCTGACCTGTGCCAAGCATCTCCTCACCCAGGTTTAAAGTAAGTTCACTCTCTGATTAGTTGGAGGATCACACTCATTCTGCCAGAGAGAATCACTTTTGAAACATTAGAACACATATTTTGGCTCCTCTTTAAGATGCCTTGTCATTTAAATCAAATAGAATGTTACCAACACAGAACTGTCCATATATGTTTTTAATTGGGTCAGCAATGTTAACACAGCAGCAATGTAAGCTGAGTATTTTAAAAAATTCTTCCAGTCTTTTTGGAATTCAGCTCATGGGTTTAATAGACATATATTGACATAACTAACTTGTTCAACATGTCTGTCTGTAAGTTATAAATGAGGAGAAAGTAAAGCTTCACATTAAACTAACAGACGATATTTTGTATTAGGGATAATATACTAATGGGATACATACTAATAGGACACATATACTAAAGTGTGTAGTTGTTGTTAGGTGCCGTCCAATTGATTCCGATTCATAGCGATCCTATGCACAACAGAACGAAATAACTGCCCGGTCCTGCGCCGTCCTCACAATCATTGCTATATTTGAGCCCATTGTTATAGCCACTGTATCAGTCCATCTAGTTGAGGGTCTTCCTCTTTTTTGCTGACCCTCTACTTTACCAAGCATGATGTCCTTCTCCAGGGACTGGTCCCTCCTGATAACATGTCCTAAGTATGTAAGAGAAGTTTCGCCATCCTTGCTTCTAAGGAACATTCTGGCTGTACTTCTTCCAAGACAGATTTGTTCATTCTTCTGGCAGTCCATGGTATATTCAATATTCTTTATCATCATCATAATTCAAAGGTATCGATTTTTCTTCAGTCTTCCTTATTCATTGTCCAGCTTTCACATGCATATGAGGAGATTGAAAATACCATGGCGCTTCAGGGGACATCTAGGTCGATTGGCATAATAAAATCTATTAAGAAAATATTCTGCATTCCACTTTGGAGAGTGGCGTCAGGGGTCTTAAACGCTAGCAAGTGGCCAATCAAGATGCATCAATGGGTCTCAACCTACCTGGAGCAAAGGAGAATGAAGAACACCAAAGACACAAGGTAATTATGAGCCCAAGAGACAGAAAGGGCCTCATAAACCAGAGACTACATCAGCATGAGACCAGAAGAAGTAGATGGTGCCCAGCCACAACCGATGACTGCCCTGACAGGGAACACAACAGAGAACCCCTGAGGGAGCAGGAGAGCAATGGGATGCAGACCTCAAATTCTCGTAAAAAGACCAGACTTAATGGTCTGACTGAGACTAGAAGAACCCCGGTGATCATGGACCCCAGACCTTCTGTTAGCCCAAGACAGGAACCATTCCCAAAGCCAACTCTTCAGACAGGGATTGGACTGGACTATGGCATAGAAAATGATACTGGTGAGGAGTGAGCTTCTTGGATCAAGTAGACACATGAGACTATGTGGGCATCTCCTATCTGGAGGGGAGATGAGAGGGCAGAGGGGGTCAGAAGCTGGCTGAATGGACACAAAAATAGAGAGTGGAGAGAAGGAGTGTGCTGTCTCATTAGGGGGAGAGCAACTAGGAGTATATAGCAAGGTGTATATAAATTTTTATATGAAAGACTGACTTGATTTGTAAACTTTCACTTAAAGCACAATAAAAATTAAAAAGAAAATACCATGGCTTGGGTCAGGTACACTTTAGTCCTCAAGATGACATCTTTGCTTTTTAACACTTTAAATAAGTCTTTTGCAGCAGATTTGCCCAACTGTTTTTGAATTATCTTCAGTATAGTTTTACTTGCATGAGATATTAATGATATTGTTCAATAATTTACACATTCTGTTGGATCATCTTTCTTTGGAATAGGCATGTATATGGATTACTTCTAGTTGGTTGGCCAGGTAGCTGTCTTCCAAATTTCTTGACATAGATGAGTGAGTACCTCCAGCACTGCATCTGTTTCTTGGAACATCTCAGTTGGTATTCCATCAATTCCTGGAGCCTTGTTTTTTGCTGATGTCTTCAGTGCAGCTTGGACTTCTTCCTTCAATATCATCAGTTCTTGATCTTATGCCACCTCCTGAAATGGTTGAACTTTGACCAATTCTTTTTGGTACATCTTCTTTTGATGCTTCCTGCACCATTCAATTTTTTGCCCATAGAATACTTCAGAATTGCAATATGAGGCTTGAATTTTTTTCTTCAGTTCTTTCAGCTTGAGAAATGCTGAGTGTGTTCTTCCCTTTTGGTTTTCTATCTCCAAGTCTTTACACATTTCATTATAATGCTTTGTCTTCTCAAGCCACCTTTTTAAATCTTATGTTTAGCTCCCAAAGTGTAGTTTCATCATATAATGCAGTTACCTTCTTCTGGGAATGAAAGATTATTTTACAGAAAATATAAATAATGGGGAGACTTCTTGGGCACTCAGTAATAACCGGGGCCGTGAAATAACTTGTACTGCTGGCCCTGCACAATATTCTTTTTAGACAATGATCATCAGGATTCCATGGAGAATGGATTATCAGGGCTAGAGAATGGACAGTTTGCCGTTATGATTTGGCAAGGACTAAGCTTTGTAAAAAAGTGTTTTTGTTCTCAGTTGTTCCCTTAATAAATGAGAAAGAAGTTATTCGCCTAAGTCTGTTTGTGTTTGTGGCTGTGAGGTTGTTTAACATTATTATTTATGAGTTAAGTTGTTTCATTTTTTTTGACAACTCATTATGGTAATGATATGGAAACCCTGGTTGCGTAGTGGTTAAGTGCTACGGCTGCTAACCGAGAGGTCGGCAGTTCGAATCCACCAGGTGCTCCTTGGAAACTCTATCGGGTAGTTCTACTCTGTCCTGTAGGGTCGCTGTGAGTCAGAATCGACTCGACGGCAGTGGGTTTTTGGTTTGGTAATGATATACATTGATATACACTAGCGCATTCACCTATAGAGAGTAGATGTTTAATAAATGTTTGTCAGTAGGGATGTTATAAATATATTCATAAAGTTTGCGACCTACTTTGTCAGAAAGCTGAAAAGAACCCTTCTGTAAGAAAAATTTTCAAAATGAATCAGAAACTTTCCAATAATAGTTTGCTTTGTTTCTGTGTGTGTATGATATATATGTATATGATGTGTGTGTGTGTGTGTGTGTGTGTGTCTATGTATGGAGTCCCTGGGTGGTACAAATGGTTAACATGCTTGGCTACTAACTGAAGGGTTGGAGATTTGAGTACACCCAGAGGTGCCTTGGAAGAAAGGCCCAGGGATCTACTTTCAAAAAATCAGCCACCAAAAATCCTATGGAGCACAGTTCTACTGTGATACACATGGGGTCGCCATGAATCAGAATCGACTGGATGGCAAATGGTTTATATATATATATGTGCGTGTAATATATGTAGGAAATAGCTCTAGAGAAAAATCATCAAATAATCTTTAGATGTTTAGAGGGAGGTTTGCGCAAGGAAGGTAGATTCCAAGGGAAAAGCTGCCTTAACTTATTTTATTACTTCTCTGCTGAAGGTATTTACCCAGTACATCAAAAGTAAAGCTTTAAAGGCAGCTGTCTGGAGAAATTTAAATATATGTGACTGCATATGTTTAAATTGAAGAAGAACGTTGACAGAAATAAATCACTTTTAGAGAGAATTCCCAGGGCCCAATCCCTTTTAGGAGGGTCTCCTGGTCCTGGTGCAAATACATGGCTCTTTAAAGTTCTAGCCCACATAATTTATGGGTTTATGTCTGTATGCCTCTGTTTATTTTCGGTGTAAAAATCCTTGCTTATAAAAAGGGTAGTTAAGTATGGTACTATATAACTCTGATCCCTTTTGCCTGACTTAAGAGTTTGGACTTAAGAACATAAACTAAAGTCAGAGGTAATTCAATTAACATTGTGAACGGACAAAAGTATGCTCACTTCTCAGCTGTAAGGCAAAAAGCAGCCCCAGTCTATTACAGCAGTAATTGCACCGCTTGTACACAGTCTTCAAAAATGCATGAATTGCAAGGCCGAGCTCTAATCTGAGAAGTTTGTCTGCCTCTGGAGAATAAACTGAAATAGAAGTCTCCAAGTCAAATGGCTCAACTCCTTGTCCAACTTCACAAAACAAGCAAACAAAACCCACCACCCTCCATTCAGACACACATCTAATTCTTCCTGGTCTCTTTCCACACATATCATATTCATCATTGAGCCCTGTGAATGCTAGCCGAGAAATATTTCTTGAATGTGTCTATTTCTGCCCATTTTTCTTGCACTTGCCCTGGTTCAGTGGACCATCTTTTCTTGCCCATGACAACAGCAGGGATCTTCTACCTGTTCTCCCAGCCCCAAAATTGTCCCCTCTAATCTCTCCTCCAGGAGCCTAGTGGCTCAGTGGTTAAGCGATCAGCTGAAAACCGAAAGGTAGGTAGTTGGAACCCACCAGCTGCTCCACGGGAGAAAGATGTGGCAGTCAGCTTCCATAAAGATTACAGCCTTGACAACCCTATGGGGGCAGTTCTACTCTGTCCTGTAGGGTTGCTATGGATCAGAATCAACTTGATGGCAACAGGTTTTCTTTGTTTTGTTTTTTTAGTCTCAAGGAAAAGAGCCCTGGTGGTGCTTCAAACCCACCAGCGGTTCCATGGGAGAAAAGACCTGTTGATCTGATCCCGTGAAGTTTGCAGCCTAGGAAACCTATGGGGGAGTTCTACTCTGTCATATAGGGTCACGATGAGTTAGAGTTGACTCAACAACACACAACAACAACAAAGTCTTTCCTGCATTCTGCACAGAACAATCCTTCTGAAAACATTAAATCGCACCAAGGATACTGTGATTCTCAGCCTAAGCATTACTTCCCAGGCTGTCCCTGCTTTCAACCCCTTTACTCTGTACTCCCAAGGCCCCTGTAATTCCTCTGTTGTAAGAATTCCCACACTTTATTGTAACTCCTTGTGTAGTTTGCTTTTTCAATAGATCATAAGTTGTGTGAAGATAGGGACCATGCTTGCCTTGTATACCCCGCAATCCTTGGATTCAAGCCCAGGGTAGATTCTCAAAGTATGAAGGAATTCATCACAACTCGCTGATATTAGAACAATTCTTGAGCCAAGGCATGTACTGACACTCTCTCGTGTGCTCACGTACTCTTTTTCTCATGTTAGAGCCTTTATGGCTCAGACAGAAAGTTCTCCAAGGCAACGTGTCCCAACAGGCTTTATTTTACTAGTGAAAATAGTACAATCTTACACATTTCTCCTTGAACTAAAAGCACCAACTTAACTTCTTTCTCTTGACTTTGATGCAAATGCTGGAAATGAGATTTTGAAAAATATTTAATTGTGTTTAATGTGTGAGTTTACACAGCAAATCAGGTTCCCATTTAATAATTTCTGTACAAATTATTCAGTGGTATTGGTTACATTTTTCACAATATGTCATCATTCTCATTCATTCCTTTCTGTTATTCAGTTCCCGGGACTCTAGTTTCCCTGCCCCCTTACCTTCTCATTTTGCTTTAGAGCAATTTTTGACCATTTGGTCTCTTACAGTTTTTTTTTTTTTTAAAGGTGCCTTTTTGGAAGACAGGCCCAGTAATCTACTTTCAAAAAATCAGCCACCAAAAATCGTATGGAGCGCAGTTCTTTATTTTATGATCCAGTTTGTTATTTAACTTACAGGTAACCTCAAAGTATAATTTCAGTTTAAGGTTTGAAGTGTATCTCAGGGCAGTGGTCTCAGGGAGTCATCTAGCCTCAACCAGTCCAGAAGCCTGGACTTTGGAAATGAGATTTTTTAATATTTTTATTTTAGGCATGCTTTATGACGTCTAAATATGACATGACGTAATGATGATATAAAATATGATATGAAAATCTGCACTTGTGTGGAATGGAATGTGGCATGGCTTTCCTTAACTATTAACATGTTAGATGACTACCCATGTATTTTTCTTATTTCTTTCTTTAACACCTTATTTATAGATTGTCCCCAGGGCTGAAAAACCTGGCTTAGTTTAGGCTAGAAGACTGTGATATATAGGAAGAGAAATTATATGTGTCTTTCTGTGTGTATTTGTATGTATATATGAGGATTGATTAATGACTATTATTAATGATGAAAACAAAACAAAACACTTGGGAGTTCATGGAGTGGAGGTTTATTCATAGCTCTGTTATGAAGGAACCGCCCATGTCTGTCAGGTTGTCGCACTGTGGTGGCTTGCATGTTGCTGTCATGCTCAAGCTATATCGCCAGTATTTCAAGTACCAGTGGGGTTACCCTTGGTGGACAGGTTTCAGTGAAGCTTGCAGACTAAGACAGATTAGAAAGAAAGGCCTAGAGATCAACTTCTGAAAATTAGCCAGTGAAAACCTTATGAATCGCAACAGAATATTGCCCGATATAGTGCTGGGAGATGAGCCCCCTAGGTTGAAAAGCACTACACAATAGCCGCAACAATGGACTCAGTCATACCAACAATCATGAAGACGTGCAGAGCCGGGCAGTGTTTCATTCTGTTATACATAAGGTCATCGTGAACCGGAGCTGACTCAATGGCAACTAACAACAATGTTATTAAGGAAGAGTATTTGTCACTTCAGATGAAATCTCGTATCTTTATTGTAAGTGTTAAAAAGAGGAGTGTTGAATTAGATGGGGTCCCTGTTTTGAAAAATAGTAGAAATAAATGCAATTCTCCTTACAGAAGTCAAAACAAATATCCATTTAATTATGGCCACTGATAAATTTGGCATAAAATCTCACACAAAAAAACCCAAAATCCAAACCCATTGCCATCGAGTTGATTCCGACTCATAGTGACCCTTTAGGAGAGAGTAGAACTGCCCCATATGGTTTCCAAGGAGTGCCTGGTGGATTCAAACTGCCGACCTTTTGGTTAGCAGCCGTAGCTCTTAACCACTACACTACCGGGTTTATAAATTTAAACATATATGTATGGACAGAAATAACTATAGGTGAAATGTTAAGTGTAGGGCTTGCTTCAAGACAATCTGGGGTGGGAAAGAAAACGAGTAGGGGTATAGAAGAAATAAGAGTGGCCTTGAGTTGATAGTTGTTGAAGCCGAGTAACAGGTACATCGTGATTTGTTATATATTCTCCTTACTTCTGTATCTGTTTGAAAGTTTCCATAATACAGAGTTTTTAAAAACAAGTACATTAAAAAGAACCGTTTAATTTAAAGAATAAATTAAAGAAAAAAAGAATATGTAGAGGTAAGAACACCCTGAAGCTGATGAAGTTAAGCCTGAGGGTCCCCCACTGGGTGGATCCTGTCCATGACACTGGGAGGAGCCCCCATGATGTTTTCAGATGTTCATATGTTCTTGTAAAATTTGCAAAAGTGAGATAATTTAACCACATTTGGTTAAGACTGCTGCGTCTTCTCACTTCGTAATCCTCCCTACCATACTTCGCTTCACGGTGAGAAATCTTCGAGGAGCTGTGGGCATTTGGGGGATCTAGCTAAGGAAAAGTTGAGTTGGGGATACAGATAGCTAACTTTCAGCTATCTTTACTCATAGACAAGCAGAGAGACACACACTTAGACACCTCCATACTTCACTGGTGGAATAGATTTATTTGTTATTAGTCTCTTGTGTGTGTATGATGTTATCACGAGTTATTCTCATGTAGGAATGATTTCTGGGACTACCCCTGCTGACTGTCCTGACTCATGCTACCTTGTGACTTGAAGCACAGGGCCAGAGGTTGCATTGGGATTTGAGTGTGCTGCATGGGGTAGCAAAAAGTCTATAGGCAGCGGCACCAAAGGAAAGTATGTAGGTAGAGGAAGAGAAACAAGTTTGAAATGTACAAAGCCAGAAGCCAATCTAGGGACATCTTTCCCAATCATCAGACGTATAAAACTGTACACATGGGATGTGGTTCTCGTTGATACGAAGTTAAAGTAGTAGTTCTCTTCTGTCAGATATATCCTTGGTAATACTGCCAATGTAATTCTAAATCAACTGTACTTTTGTGTTTGTGCTTTTGAAAGAAATCAAGAGAAATGGGATTTATCAAAATTATGGGTTGAATTGTGTCCCCCCAAAGGTTACGTTGAGGTCCTAACCCTATACCTGTAAATACGACTCTGTTTGGAAATAGAGATTTTCTTTTGTTATGTTAATGAGTAGTAGGGCAGGTCTCAAAGCTAATCCCTTCTGAGTGGAGTCTTATAAAAAGAGCAGAATAGACACAGACACACACGGGGGCAAGATAGGCAGCATGTGAAGATCCCTGTACAAGCCAAGGAACGCCAAGGAATGCCAGGGGCTACTGACAAGGAAGGAGTCTTCTCTACACCCTGTGCCCTGATTTGGATTTCTAGCCTCCAAAACTGTGAGATTATAAACTCTTATTCTCTAAGGCACCCACTTATGGCATTTGTAATATGGCAGCACTAGTAAACCAAAACAAGCACATAAATTTCAACAACCTGACGTATAAATTTGGGTATGACTGTGTGTAGCCGAAGGAGCCCTGGTGGCTGGCTCAGTGGTTAAGTGCTTGACTGCTAACTGAAAGGTCAGCAGTTTGAACCCACCAGCTGCTCTTCAGGAGAAAGATGTGACAATCTGCTCCCATAAAGATTTACAACGTTGGAAACCCTACGGGGCAGTTCTACTCTAGCCTATAGGGTCACTATGAGTCGAAATCGACTCAGTGACAATGGGTTGGTGTGTAGCTGCTTGAATATCCACTCATTGTGTCATAGCCTATCTAAAGCATTATTTTTCCCCAAAGCAGTCTGGCGTTCCAAATAAAAAGCCACATAAAACTGCCGTGATGCAGTGAAATCATCTGAAACGCACATGCACACGCACATACACATGTGCACGCGTGCATACACGCACACACACACGCTGGATTGAGCTAACAATGAGTGTTAGAGGTGTTCAGACATTAGTAAGTGGATGAAAATGTTGCAGTCTAGTGAATACTCCTATAAACTGAAAGATTTTTGGAAGCCCCCTGCCAGAATGACTTAAAATATGGAATGTGCTCCTTTAGGCTGAAATTTAAAATAAAATACAATCAGATGGGTTTCTAGGTTTGAAACCAAAGTTTCTTACTACATCAAATTTGAGCCCTTGGTGAAGATGGTTTCAAAGATAACAATCTAAGTTAGGTTCTTTTTTTTTAAATACAGCACCCCCCAGAGAACTGAAGCATAGCCAAAATCCCTCAACCTAGAAAAAGATAATCACTTAAAAAAGAAAAGCGAGTCATCCTGTTTCACTTGGCTGTTTTCTCTTCCAAATACGGAATCTAGGGATCTAGAAAGCGGGGTAACAGCGACTTAATATTCACCATGTTTTGTTTATCTTGGCCTTCAAAATACACATTTCTTAAATTTCTGGTATGTATCATTTGTATATTCATTCACCCAACCTTACATCTTTTCCAATTTGTCACTTTAAAGTGAAAATCTTAGTCCATTCTCTTCAAGTTTCCCTTCTCCCCTCCCAGACATGGCTCACCATTTTTGCTAAGCCTGTTTACCCAGATCATGTCGGCAGGATATTTTGTTTTTGAAACAAAATTTAAACACATTACCATGCAAGCAATGATGTGTAGGATATGTACAGATGAGTACAGTTACCTGATCCGTTTATATCTTCCCTAGCTAAATACAGGATGCCAGTCGTTTGTTGGTTTCTAAGGGGCTGTGCCTTTGATTAAATTCTCCCCACTTGCTATGCTTGTAATGGCCTAGACGTCTTTTTGCTTTTTCTAGGATACTGTCATATGTCGGGCTACTCTGAGACAAGGTTCCTTTTAAACATCCAGAAACCTTCTAATAAACCTAGCTCTTATGGCTGCCTCCAAACGTAGTGTCACTGTAAGCAACACTAGCTTCAGTGACAAGTGATCCCCAAATTTCTGTGGCATAATCCAAGCCAGAGGGATGCTATGGAGACCAGCCATTCATGGGCTCAGGTTCCATCCACCTTGTGTCTCCACCCCCCCCCCTCCCCGAGGCCTCAGAGTTTCTCCTGGATTATCTACAACTGAATGGTAGAAAAAGAAAGAGAGAGAACATGGCGAATGGTGCAGGGGTTTTAGCGACCAGACCTACAAGTGGCAGGCATCACTTCCACCGTATTACATGGGTCAGAACTTGGCTGATTTGCAGGGGAGGCTGGGTAATTGAAAATATTGAGCCCAGGAGGACAGGAAAAGGAGGTTCAGTAAGTTCATAGCCTTGTCTCTGTCACCATACTGGTCCACCTGCTCTGATTTCAGTGGCACCATGAAGGCCCCTGATGTTCCCCCAAGTGTTCCCCAGTGGCAACCTGATACCTTGATTCCTGTGAGGTGAGATTTTATTATCACTCATTTAAGCTCCTCTGTGGATAAAGACTTTGAGATCAAGTATTGTTAGAGGGTGGGTGGGGAAATTCCTGGGCATGTGAGGTACCACCTGGGTAGTGAGACTGACATACTACATGGTAAGCAAGAAGGTTGACCAGTTACTCCTCTACTTGCAATGGCCTGACCTGCTGACTGCCCAAGAGGGACAGTTTTAAAAGCTGCCTGACCCCATTCTTTGTATATGTGGCCTTCTCCAGGAAACAGACACTGAGATGGAGACTTGGATGCAAACAGTTTATTGTGGAGGGCTCCCGGCATCTTTGGGGAGGGAAAAAAGTAGAATTAGACAGAGGGAGAGTTGAAATGGGTGTGGGTCAGAAAGCTCTAGAGCTGAGATGGCTCTTCAAAGTTGTCCTATCTTGAGGCAAGAGAGTCAGGCCTTTCCATTTAAGAGTCTCCAATATCATTAATATCACATGCAAGTAAAATTTTGCTGAAGATCATTCAAAAGCGGCCGCAGCAGTATATCAACCGGGAACTGCCAGAAATTCAAGCCGGATTTAGAACAGGACGTGGAACCAGGGCTATCAGTGCTGATATCAGACGGATCCTGGCTGAAAGCGGAGGATACCGGGAAGATGTTTACCTGTGTTTTAGTGACTATGCAAAGGCGTTCGACTGTGTGGATCATAACAAACTATGGATAACACCGCAGAGAATGGGGATTCCAGAACACTTAGTTGTGCTCATGAGGAACCTGTACGTAGATCAAGAGGCAGTTGTTCGAACACAACTCCCTGAAGTCTTCTTAAAACCAAACAGCAGTTTGGCTTTGTTAGTAAGGAATATCTGCCTTGAGGATTGCGGTGTTTCAAGATCTGCCTGTGTGGGATCTAACTGACAACAGCAACTTGAAAGACTAGATGAGGACCTTAGGGGACAGTGAGTTTATGTTAACGGGGGAGGAACTACTGGGAAAAGGAGGGTGAGAATGGTCACACAACTCAAAGAATGTGAGCGATGTCACTGAACTCTACGCGTAGGAACCGTGGAATTGGTGTATGTTTTACTGTGTATATTTTCAACAACAGTAACAAACAAACAAACAAACAAACAAGAGCGACTGGATGTGGGCTGGCCCAGGAAGGGTGTGTGTGTCCTACAGCGAGGCGGGCCTTTTCAGTCCTGGGTGATGCCCGGACAGGACCTCAGCCATGAGTCATCGGGAGCCGGCAGTCTGGGAGGAACACCGGAGCGCCCACTGTGGTTGCTAGTTGTTGTGGAGTCAGTTCTGACTCACAGCTGCCCTATATGTGCAGAACAGAACTGCTCCGCAGGGTTTTCAAGGCTGTGACCTTTCGGAAGCAGATGGCCAGGCAAATATTCCAAGGTGCCTCTCGGTGGGTTCAAACTGCCAACCTTTTGGCTGATAGTCGACCATCTAACTGTTTGCACCACCCAGGGAGCATCCACTACATTAGTAAAATCTATCTCTAAGAAATAGACTCCGATCGGAAGTTCTGTTTCAGAGATGACGGCCCCTCGGCCTCCACCACTGCTTCCCGGTAAGCTCCCCCTCCTTGGAATACTGTATGAGGAGAAGCACAGAACAGGGCTCCACAGTGCGCTCTCCAATGCCATTTGGCAAAATGCTTCTACAAAGACCAGCTTTGCTCAAGCTCTGCTCTTCACACCCCTCTCCCCCCAGCCTGGAATGGCCTCCCCCCTTTTCCTAGCTTCTCGAAAGCATCCTCATCCCTTCAGGTGTATTTCAGTTTTCATTTTTGTGAGCCGTTCTCTGCTCGCCTCCCGTCTAAGGGAATTCACACTCCCCAGGAATCCTTTATAGTAGTTTTTGTCTGAGTTATACATCTGCTACTCATTATGTGTTGTTTACATTGCTGGTTATCTTTTCCTGTGTGTATCTTCACCCACAGATGTAAGTGCTGGGGGCAGAGGTTATGTTTTATATTCTGCGAATCATCTTCAGCGTTGGTACAATGCTAGATCCATCCAAAGTTATTTCATCAATTTGGCAAATATTTGTTGGGCACCGGTTATGTTCTAACCACTATACTAGATGCTGGGGAGAATTAGGTAAGATTTGTCACACTCAAGGAGATTATTCTTGTGAGAGGGACAGACCTTCAGTTCTAATGCAAATCAATGAGGTAAGTACTAATAGAGGTGTAGGGTGATGTCTTAGTTATCTAGCACTGCGATAACAGAAATACCACCAGTGGGTGGCTTTAACAAAGACAAGTTTATTCTCTCACAGTCTCGGAGGCTTGAAGTCTGAATTCACGGTGCCAGCTCCAGGGGAAGGCTTTCTCTCTCTTGGCTCTGGGGGAAGGTCCTTGTCATCAATCTTCCCTGGTTGAGGAGTTTCGCAGCATAGAGACCCTGAATCCAAAGGACATGCTATTCTCCTGACTCTTGTTTCTTGGTGGTATGAGGTCCCCCTGTCTCTCTGCTTGCTTAACTCTTTTATATCTCAAAAGAGATTGACTTAAGACACAACCTAATCTTGTAGATTGAGTCCTGCCTCATTAATATAACTGCCTCTAATCCTGCCTCATTAACATTGTAGAGGTAGGATTTAGAATACAAAGGAAAATCACATCAGATAACAAAATGGTGGACAATCACACAATTCTAGGAATCATAGCCCAGCCAAGTTGACACACATTTTTGGGGGACACAATTCAATCCACAACAGATGATATGGAAAGATCTAACTGTACCCGATGGACAGGGCCAGGTTAGGGACCAGGGGTGGAGGTATGGGTCAAGGAAGGTGAGAAAAAGAGGTCAGTAACCATTATTATTAACCATTAGTAACCAGTATTAAGGTATAAAGAACTCTGAAGCTCAGGTGCTTCCTTCAAAGGGTAGTGGTTGGGGTGGACGGCTGGGAAGCAGGAACAGACAGCGTAGGACTTAATGGAAAAAAAATAATGGAAGCAGGTGTTAATTAAGGAGCCCTGGTGGTGCAGTGGTTAAGTGCTGAGCTGCTAACTGAAAGGTCGGTGGTTTGAACCCACCAGCTGCTCCATAGGAGAAAGATGTGGCAATCTGCTTCCGTAAAGATTACAGCCTTGGAAACCCCATGGGGCAGTTCTACTCTGTCGCTATGGTCGAAATCAACTTGACAGCTACAGCTACAGGTTTAACAGGTATGGGACTAACACAGAGTTTCTCAACCACGATGCTATTGACATTTTGGGTTGGAAAATTCTTTGTTGTGGAGGGCTGTCTTGTGCGTTGGAGAATGTTGAGCAGCATCCCTGGCCTGGCCTCTACCCACTAGATGCCAATAGTTTTCCCCAGGTGTGATAGCCAAAAATGTATCCAGGTCTTTCCAAATGTTCTCTGATGGTCCAAATTGCTCCCAGATGAGAACCACTGGGCTAGATGCTTTAACAATAGGCAATACTTGCCATGATAGAAGCTTCTCCAGGAGCGATGGACATTTCTTTTGTGAAGTGGAGAAGTTGGGAGTGTGTTTAAATGCTAATGGAAGTCCAGATGCCAACGCTCTCTCTTGGGAATGATGTACTCATGGTGGGTGTTTTGCTATCTACTCTTGATGATCTGTCCACCTCACAAAATATTTCTGCGTTTGAGATCTGTCATAGGACCTATTTTCCTCAAAGCTAATAGCTCAGCCTTTTCAAACATTTCTTTTGGAATACATGGTCACAGAATAAAAAGATCAGAGTTAATAATCATTTGTTTATTATTTTGTGGAAACTTTGACCAGCAGGGAAGTATGAGGATTTCTAGAACTCACCAGGGTATAGTGAAAGTTGCCAGTAAAAATGTAAAATAATACAGATGTTGTTATGAAGCAGAAACATGTTATGTTTTAAATAAATCAGTATTCTTAACTATTAGCAAGAGAACTTGAGTTTTGAAAAAAGAACAATGGCATTGTAATTTTATTCTCCTTTTCCTACACAGCTGGAATTTTGAAAAGCTGTTGAATAAAAGAACCCTTTAGATTATTTAGGTCACCCTGGAGTTTAATAGTGATCTTGAAAATATATGGAAAACTTCTACCTCAAATATCTTCTCCTGTTTCAGAATCATCTTAATTAGTCAAAAGAATTCATGTGTGAGTTGTACGTGAGATGTATGCCTGGTGTATACACAAACGTATGCACGAATAGGTACTGTGCAAATTGTGTTTTAAAATTAGACTTATTATTTTTCTTACATAACTATAAAATTTGAAAAATGGGGATAAGTATAAAAAAGAACATAAACCAAGTTAGTTTATAATATTTTGATGTCATTTTTCTAATCTTCTGTCTTTGCTTATATTTTAGTGGGTCTCAAACTTTCATGTGCATCAGAATCATGGGGAGAGCTTGTTTGAAAAGGTTTTTTTTGTTTATTAAGCAGTTGACATTTTATTGACCTCCCAGTTTTTTAAAAAAAGTTAAATTTAAGGTCACGCCTCTAAGTTTGACATACTACATATAGATCATGCAGACTGACTATGAAGAGATACAAATTAGTCCGTGCCCCTAAAGATTTACTAGAATACGGAACCATCTTCATAAATACATATAAACATTCTTTTGAAGATAGGAGGGGACTGTCCAGGTTTTCTGAGACATTTTTCAAAGTGATTCAAGGCACAAAATGAAAACACCATTGTGAATACACACATTCTAGACTTTTCATGCCTGTAATACAGCCCATCAAAGATTCGGCATCGTATTTAGTTAAATGTACTGAATGAGATTCTGCCTCTTAGCTAAAAAACCACAGGACCTACAAACATATAAGTAATTACCCTAAAATATGGAGAATACAAATACAAGCGCTTAACCTTAAAAAGCAAACACAAAAATAGGTGTAAATTCAAAAGTGTTTAAATGCTTCCTGTCTTAGTCATCTAGTGCTGCCATAACAGAAATACCACAAGTGGATGGCTTTAACAAAGAGAAGTTTATTTTCTCACTGTCTGGTAGGTTACAAGTCCAAATCCAGGGTGTCAGCTTCCAGGGGAAGGTTTTCTATCTCTGTCGACTCTGGAGGAAGGCCCTTGTCCTCAGTCTTCCCCTGGTTGAGGAGCTTCTCAGGTGCAGGGAGCCCGTGTCCAAAGGACGCACTCTGCTCCTGGTGCTGCTTTGTTGGTGGTATGAGGTCCCCAACTCTAGAGATAAAAGATGGTGCAGGCCACACCCTAGGGAAACTCCCTTTACCTTGGATCAGGGAGGTGACCTGAGTAAGGGTGGTGGTGCAATTCACCCCAATCCTCTCAACATAAAATTATAATTACAAAATGGAGGAAAACCACAAAATACTGGGAAGCATGGCCTAACCAAGTTGACACATATTTTTGAGGGGACACAATTCAATCCATGACACTTCTATTGTGGATAACTCGTTTAGAACCTATGCAAGTTTGTTTCCAGAAGCTAATACATGGCTCATCTCTAGTAAGGAAAATGAATTCTGAAAATTAACGTGATTTTCAGTAATTCAAGTTTCACTATTTATATAAAATCTAAATAAAAAAAAAAGAGACCAGTAATATCCAATAGTTTTGAAAGATAAGCTAAAGACTCTTTGATGTGATTAACTTTACCAATGTTTTTCCAGGTCTGTTTAATACATACACAAGGAAAATATGCCCATTCTATAATTCCTTATAAAATAACAAGTAAGGAGTACATACAGGAGATGTAGAAGGGGAAACAGAATTCAAAAAGTCCTTCTCTTCAGTAACTCTCGCTTCAGAATCACTTCCCCTTATACTCCTTTAAGCTTTGCACGGCGTATGAAATTTTATTCTCAAATCCACTAACGTTAATGCTGTTGGGTCACTGGGTTACTTGTTGCGACCAGATTCATGGGTCTCAGTAGTATTGTTAGTCTCAGAATTTCTGCTTTCAGCAAATGCTGTACTGGCAGCCTTAGCAGGGTTAGATGCTTTGTTGTATGGGAAGCTAGCATTTTAACAGATACCCAAGGTCATTCTGATTCAGACGGTCTTTAAACAGCACTTGAGAAAAACACTGATATGCACTCTTATGTTGCCATTATATCGGTGCCATCTATCGACTTGTCCGAGGATGGTAGCGATGAAGGATTTTTACCTTTGCTTTGTTGATTTAAGTAATAGCCCTGTCCCTTGTAAATATCAATTCTTTCTACAATAAGTTGCTTCTATTTAAGACATGGAGTACCTGGGTGACGCAAACGATTAATGCACTCAGCTGCTAACCAAAAGGCGACAGGTTCAAGTCCACCCAGAGGTGCCTTGGAAGAAAGGCCCCGCCATCTATGGCAGAAAATATCAGCCATTGAAAACCCCAGGGAGCACAGTTCTACAGTGACACACATGGGGCCGCCATGAGTTGGAGCTGACTTGTCAGCAGCTGGTTTGTTTAAGACACAGCATTCCTTTCAGTCTTTCACTAGCCTTTTGGGTTATATTCCATGTATTCGTAGTCATTCAGTGTTTCTTTTGCCTTGTGTTTTCTGGAGCAGATTTGAAAACTAAATGTGACTGATCTATTTAAAAAGTAATAATCTTCTCTGAACTCCAAGAGCACTTGACCTGTATTTCTCTTGGGATGTGTTAGCTGCAGGCAGGAGGTAGCGGACACGTGGAACAGTGTCAGTGTGGAAGGAGGGGAGTGGAACAGCCCTGGATGATTTGGCGGAGCAGAATCTGTAGTAATTAGCACTCGTTAAGTACTAATTAAGAGACCATATATAGCCAGGGTGAATAAGAAGGGGATGTCCACGGTGACCCCAGGTTTGCGAGCTTTGGAGGGAAAGCAGCTAGAGGAGCCATGTTTGGAAGTTTAAGGGGAAGGGAATGTAAGAAAGGCAGCATGATGTGGTTTTAGAGGTCAGTGGGACATCCATTAGAGATGTGTGTAAGAATGTTTATAAATTTCATACCCTGCTTGGGAAGGTGATCAAGGTTTGAAATACAAAAGTTGGAGCCAAAGTAGCTAATGCACTAACCAAGAGAGAGTAAATATTAAGAGAGGAGGGACAAACACTAGCCTGTGGAACAGTCCCTTATAGAAGCCTGGGGAAGAATCAAACAGATACGAAATGGATAGAGAGGAAGCCGGAACACCAGAAAAGACCTGTCCTGGAATCAAGGAATGCTTCAGGAAGGAAGAGGTGTCCAACAAAGGCAACCCAGCAGAGTTGAAAAAGGGTGAGGATTGAAACAAAGCTATTGAGTCCGGTGCCTGGATTTCATTGGTAACATTTGAGAAAAGCTCACTTACTTGCATAGACTTAAATTAAGTGATAAATCATGAGATTAAGAAGAGAGAACCTCAAACTCAAAATCACAGTGAGAACTTGATGTTTCTAAGTTGACTTACCATTGCAGTCCTCATTTTTGTGTTCGTTGTTGACTTCTGCCTGCGGTAGAGGCATCCACCTGCAGCCGTCCCTCAGGGACCCCTTTTGTGTTATCAGTTCAGCATCCCCGGTGCACCTCCACGGCTACCATCTGAGGCTCTCTGACCTGGGTGTGCCGTTTCAGTGGAGTTAATGGGCTCAACTGGCAAACTCACAACACCTTGTCGTCTCCCTGACCTCTTAAAATGGGAGGTAAGTTGAAGCAATCTTCTATAACCCTCTCATTTAACATCCACAGTACAATCGCTCTCACATTTGCTCACCTAACACTGCCTCAAGTATTAAAACCACCCGATTCAACTTACCAGATGCCCAAAATAACTTGATAAATTAATAGAACACAAAGATTCAGACATTTGGAAGGCCTTACGGTGTGGGTGGTATACACCTACTTCCATTTCTTTCTAAGGTTCAAAGGACTTTTATTTTTTTCTTAAACCAGTTAAAATTCTCCAGTGATTCCTGTTTAATTGTCAGCTTGTCTACTGGGGATTATTTCCAGTGTAGCAATAAGGCTCTGAAAAGCAAAGTAACTTGTAAGTGGCAGAGTTGAATTTGAACCCTGATCACTCTGACTCTATTGCCAATATTTTCCACCATACCACAGTATCTTGGCACATCATCTTTCTCTTCAGTTTTTCTTTGTAAATCATAGATAGCTCACGTGTTTTCTTTTCGCCACCTCCTGTAAGGTCGCTATGCGTCGAAATTGACTTGACAGCAATGGTTTTTTTTTGTTTTTTCCTATCAGGTTCCTATGAGTCAGAATTGACTCAGTGGCAATGGTTTTTTTTTTTTTTTTATGGTACATAAGGAGCCCTGGTAGCACAGTGGTTAAGAGCTTGGCTGCTAACCAAAAGGTCAGCAGTTCGAATCCACCAGCCGCTCCTTGGAAACCCTATGGAACAGTTGTACTCTGTCCTGTAGGGTCGCTGTCATGGATTGAATGGTGTCCCCCCAAAATGTGTGTCAACTTGGCTGGTCCATGATTTCTAGTATTGTGTAATTGTCCACCATTTTGTCATCTGATATGATTTTCCTATATATTGTGCATCCTACCTCTATGATGTTAATAAGGCAGGATTAGAGGCAGTTATGCTAATGAGGCAAGACTCAATCTACAAGGTTAGGTTGTGTCTTAAATCAATCTCTTTTGAGATATAAGAGAGAGAAGCGAGCAGAGAGACACGGGGACCTCATACCACCAAGAAACAAGAGCAAAGAGAATAGCGTGTCCTTAGGATTCAGGGTCTCTGTGCTGAGAAACTCCTCGAATGGGGAGGAGAGATGACAAGGACCTTCCCCCAGAGCCGAGAGAGAAAGCCTCCCCCTGGAGCTGGCACCATGAATTTGGACTTCAAGCCTCCTAGACTGTGAGAGAATAAATTTCTCTTTGTTAAAGCCACACACTAGTGGTATTTCTGTTGTAGCAGCAGTAGGTAACTAAGACAGTTGCTGTAAGTCAGAATCAACTCCACAGCAACAGGTTTGGTTTTGGCTTATGATACAAAAAGGATCCCTGGTGGTGCAGTGTTTAAGTGCTCCGCTGGCTGCTAACTGAAAGGTCGAAGTTTTGAACCCATCAGCAGCTTCATGGGAGAAAGATGTGTCAGTCTGCTTGCATAAAGATTCCAGCCTTGGAAACCCTATAGGGCAGTTCTACTCTGTCCTGTAGGGTCCCTATGAGTCGGAATCACCTCAGTGGCAATGGGTTTATGGCACATAAAATAGGCACGGGTGGTTCAGTGGTAAAATTTTCACCTTCCATACTGGAGACCTGGGTTTGATTCCCATCCAACGCATCTCATGCACAGCCACCACTCATCTGTCCGCGAAGGCTTACGTGTTTCTGTGATGGTGAACGGGTTTCCACGGAGCTTTCAGACCAAGACAGACTAGGACGAAAGGGCCTGGAGATCTACTTCCAAAAATCAGCTGATGAAAACCCTATGGATTACAAAGTTCTGATTTATAACCAACCGATCATGGGGAAGGTGCAGGACTGGGCAGCATTTGGTTCCACTGTGCATGGGGTCACCATGAGTTGGAGGATGACTTGACAGCTGCTAGCAACAACAACGTGGTCCATAAATACAATTAAGAAATAAAACCAAAAGAACATGCAGTAACAAATTGATTATGTATGACCCAAATGGCTAGGAATGAAAAATTTCTCCTTATATCCATTCATACCGCATACACAGCTAAGCAGGAGTCCTCGTTTCCTAATGCACCTCTTGGTGAGCTAAAAAAAGTCCGTAATGAGCTTATCTTCTATAAAACATCTCTAATGTTTATGTATATTTTATATAAAGTCAGTTAGTGGAGTTCAAATTCTAAAGACGGATTATGAGATCTGACAGATCCCATCTTTTTAAGCCAAAAGTTGAAATGTCGCATTCAAAGGCATCATAACTTATTTATTTAATATGTAACTTCAATAATTTTCAAGTCTCGCTTTTGGCTCGCTCCCATTTTGACAGAGCAGAAGGGCCATTTCAGATCAGATTGGTGCTGCGCCCTGCTCATTCAAATGCCTAAGAATGGATTTAGGGGTCTATAGTTATCCCCCCGGAAATTCCACTGATCAAAATCAGATTTGGGAACTGAATAGGCCATGTTACTGGTTCATAGTAGACTTGAGGTCATTAGCAAATTCATTTTGACTCATTTCTTAGGAAAAGCCCTCAATAGATGGGACAAAGCCTGCTTACTTAATTCAAGTCTCGTTTGGAACAAGAAAGGAACAAACTTCCTCGAAAACCTCTTTCACGCAGGATTTGTTCCTACATCTCCCTCTTCCAACTCCAGATGCAAACACATCACCTGTAAATTTTGGGAGCTACTCTTAGGCAACTTTTTGGCATGTCATTTACTAAGACTACCTTGGAATTTAGGTTTGGATTGTGAAGTCTTTGCTATGCAATATAAAGGAAATGCAGTTGTTCTGTCAAATCTCGAAGTAGATTGCCTAATTACTCCAGCAAAAAAAAAAAATCATTGTGACAAGCAATTGCTAACTGTTCATGTGCAAGTCTTTTAAGACTATAGTAATAATAGAAAACTAAACAATAGAGCTTCCACAAAGATTTAGCCAAATGCAGCTGCTGAGACAAATTATTTTGGGCCTTAGTAGTAACATGGCTTGTTCTTACAAAAAAAAAAAAAAAAAAGATCTGGTTTTCTATAAATGAGTTCAATAGAGTAGTAATGTACAAATGATATCTTCTAAAAAAAAAAAACAGAAAATAATTTCCTACTTCTGTCATTATAAAAGAGCCCTGGTGGCACAGTGGTTAGGCACTTGGCTGCTAACTGAAAGGCCAGCAGTTCAAACCCACCAGCCACTCCATGGGAGAAAGATGTGGCAGTCTGCTTCTGTAAAGATTTACAGCCTTGGGAACCCTATGTGGCAGTTCTTCTCTGTCCTATAGGGTTTGTATGAGTAGGAATCGACTGGAAGACAATAGGTTTGGTCATTATAAGTGTTTATGGGCAGCCTTTTTTAGGCAAAGGTGTTACTGGTGTATCTTTGGTAGATCATGTGCTAGTGGAAATGGATTTATACTGAGCCCCTTTCTTCCTTCCTTTCTTTCTTTTTTGCCTGTTCACCCTCATTAGTAGTATCATTTATTTTCAAGCCGATTGGTTTGAGTTAGGGACCATGAAGCAAAGCAGGGTTAATTGACACAGCACAGGATTTTTTAGCACTTGTCTCTCAACCATGAAACCAGATGGGTGTGGTAGCTTAATTGAGAAATGAGCTATATCTTCTTTTCTTGGCCATGGGCTCTTCACAACAAAAAGATCATCCCCCCCTCCGCCCCTTTTTTATGTAATGTAGGAAGCCAAGTGTAGCAGATCATGTTTTCCACAAGCGGCCACAGCAATATTTCGAGTCCCACATGTTCTTCCTGAACGTTGCCACACTCCCAGCAAGAGGTGGAATCAACTCCCCCTCCTTTGTGACTGGCTCCACAAAGAGAATGCAGTGAAAGTGATGCTGCCTGACTTCTGAGGCTAGGTCATAAAGGGCAACATGGCTTCTACTTAGCTCTCTCTCTTTGGGACACTGGCCACTGGAACCCGGCCACCATGTCGTAAGGAAGCCTTGGCCACATGAGGAGACCATGTGTAGGTGCTCTGGCCAACAGGCCCAGCTGAGGCCCCCAGCTGGCAGCCGGCATCAGCTGCCAGAAATGGTAGTGAACTAGCTTTTAGATGATTCCATCCCCTAGTCCTCAGCCTTCAAGCTGCCCTGATTTGCAGACTTTTAGGCAAAATAAAGGATGTCATTATTTTAAGATGCAAAATTTTGGGGGTGATTTGTTAATCAGGACTAGATAACTGTAATACCAAGACTTCCTGTTCTGGAGGTCTGTGTATTTGTTGCTTCAGGGGAGGGATAAGAAGCTCTTGTTTTCAAAGCCCAAGAGAAAAAGAAGATTAGGGCTGAAAGTGTTTAGGAAGAGACACAGTGGTTCAAGCAGCCCTTGTGGCTCAGTGGTGAGAGTGCTTGGCTGTTAACCGAAAGGTCAGTGGTTTGAACCCACCAGCTGCTCTGCAGAAGAACGATGTGGCAGTCTGCTTCCATAAAGATTACAGCCTTGGTGTCTGGGGTCTTAAATGCTAACAAGCGGCCATCTAAGATGTATCAATTGGTGTCAACCCACCTGGATCAAAGGAGAATGAAGAACATCAAGGTCACACGATAACTACGAGCCCAAGAGACAGAAAGGGCCACATGAACTAGAGACTTACATCATCCTGAGACCAGAAGAACTAGATGGTGCCCGGCCACAACTGATGACTGCCCTGACAGGGAGCACAACAGAGAACCCCTGAGGGAGCAGGAGATCAGTGGGATGCAGACCCCAAATTCTCATAAAAAGACCAGACTTAATGGTCTGACTGAGACTAGAGGAATCCCGGCGGTCATGGTCCCCAAACCTTCTGTTGGCCCAGGACAGGAACTATTCCCGAAGACATCTCATCAGACATGGAAGGGACTGGACAATGGGTAGGAGAGAGATGCTGATGAAGAGTGAGCTACTTGTATCAGGTGGACACTTGAGACTGTGTTGGCATCTCCTGTCTGGAGGGGAGATGGGAGGGTAGAGAGGGTTAGAAACTGGCAAAACCGTCATGAAAGGAGAGACTGGAAGGAGGGAGTGGGCTGACTCATTAGGGGGAGAGTAAGTGGGAGTATGGAGTAAGGTGTAAAAAAAAAGGAGTATATAAGCTTATATGTGACAGACTGACTCGATTTGTAAACTTTCACTTAAAGCACAATAAAAATTATTAAAAAAAAAAGATTACAGCCTTGGAAACCCTATGGGGCAGTTCTACTCTGTCCTATCAGGTTACTATGAGCTGCAATTGACTCGATGGCTACAGGTCGGCTGCAGTGGTTCATCCCTAAGGAGTAGGATTCCTGAGCCCAGTAGAGAAGGGTTGAGAGTTCTGAGAGCAGTGGAGGCCATGCCCTGCTCCCAGCTGTGTCTTGGGGAAGGGTAGGACCTCTGGTGGGGATGACTATTTGGGTGCCTATGAACTGAATACTAAGTTCAGTGACCTTGGGACATGTAATAAGGCTATCATGCTCTCCTTTCGGGTGTGTGAGGTAGGGGTTGGTGCCAGTAAATACACCTGCCTTGAGATGGACCACAAGAATCAGTGCAAAGGGAAATGTCAAAGTTACAACTACATATTGGCAGATGTTCTTGGACTCCTTGTCAGCCTCTGGGACTCTTGCATGACCTTAGAAGGGGAGGGGACCCTCAGAATTTATCCTGATGAAGATTACACACACACACATATACACATATACATACATATATTTAATATATGTATATATATATATATGAAAATGGTTAGCCATTTGTTCTAATATAATTTATCAGCTGGTTAATTCTTTTCTTACCAATTTGAAATATGTTATCATATACTAAATCCTTTTATACATTTCATTTTGCTGTGCATTTTGTTGTTGTTCCATTGATCTGTCAATTCAGTTATCAGTGATTCCATTTTAGTGATTTTATCTTTATAATACATTTTAATATCTTGTAGGGAAAAGACCATCATTTTTTTTTTCTTTTCCTCCAGAAGTTTCTTGGCTATTTTCACAAGTATATTCCTCCAGGTGGGCTTTCAAATCAAAACCCTTCAAAAGCTTGTTGAGGTTTTGATTGAGATTGTCTTGCATATGAATTGTTAAGAATGGCAGATTGAATACACAAACACTTAGCTCTTCTCCCTCCCACAATCCCACTAAATGAGAGTAAAGGGAATTTTAAAGAAGATACACATACACAAGGACACAATGAGATAGGAGACAACAGTGACAAAAATTTCGAAGTTCATAGGCAGATTGAATAAATGACTTAACAGACTTGAGAAAGCTGAATCCTAAGCTGGAAGTTGGAAAAGGGGAGAAATAACCTGATATATATTGCAGAACCTTCCATAGGAGCAGGAATTGGCAAGTAGAAGAATTGGTTGAAAGTCTGTTTAAGAACTTAGTCCCCCACGTCCCCTTCCAAATTCAGGCAGCTGAGCAAGCATCCCTGCCTCATCTGGCAGAAGACCAGAGGTTTATTCTTTAAAGAGAATAAGCAGAGGATCTTTTAACTAGCCAATACCAAGCACAACTAAAACTAAGACACCAAATAGGCAACACAGGGATTAAGATAAGCGTTATACATGGGACTTGAGATTTCCAGTCATCTTCCCTCATATGACTAAGAATGTTGGCAGCCAGACACGTACCTTCTAGGCAGGAGATCAGGAGCATATCCTCAGAGAAATTGAAACTCCAAGAGAATGAGCACAAGATACTCAAATCAGAGGTCTTCCAAATATCACCCTAGAGAGAACACCATTGACAAGCATCCCCCCTCCCCCCCACACACAGAGCTCTCTGTAATCTTTTTAGTGCCTGTGGTGCAATAAAAATGCTAATATGGCCCTTCTAGCCATAGTCTTTGTGACTCACACACAATGATTGAGTGGGACTGTGCAAATAAGGTCTATGGAACTCTAACAAAGGAATTGGTCAGTTTTCCCATCCCGCTAGGCTTAAAATGAGTCATTCCAGAGATGGGAGGGGAGGATCTCACCACCAGCATGGAGGAAGAGCCAGCGGCGGAGTGCCTCCTTTGGACCTGGAATCCCTGTGCTGAGAAACTCCCGGAATCGGGAGAGACAGAGCTATAACAGTGAAGATGGTGAGAAGCGGTGGCAGAGAATGTGGCAGCAGAGGCAGGAGATTGGCAGGAGACGGTGTGGTCTGCCGGGAGTCCATGGAGCAAGAAAGCTGAGCACCTTTGAGCAGGAGGCTTGCTGGTGGAGTAGGGTGCCCCCAGGCACTTAGTGGAGCTAGAGCTAAGCGCCTTTGGGCAAGACTTACTGGTGGAGTGGGGTGCCTTGGGGCACTTACTGGCAGAGCTAAAAGAGCTTTGTAACACTTGCCTGAGCAGAGCAGAGGCTGAGGACCAGAGAGGCATGCCTGTGGGCACAGCTGAGAAGAGCTGTCCTGATGTAAGAACTGTATCTTGAGTGTACCTGAACCTGAATTGTAACCTGTTACTTTCCTAGTAAACCCCATAATCGTGAGTATTGTCTGCATGTGGCCATTGCAATGAATTATCGAACTCAGCAGAGAAGTAGAAAGTACCGTGGGTGGGGTTGTTGGTGTCAGAATTGGTAAAAAGGGCTTGGAAGAGGAGGTATGTTTGACTTCTGCCTCATAAGAATCAGCATTGGCCTGTTGATCTTGATTCTCCTTCCCCCTTGTGAAGTTAGAGGAGGTCAGATACCTCCACCACACTGTTCTTACAGTGCTCCACTCTTAAATATGAGCAGACAGCCAAGGACAGACAGGCATGTTTGAAAAAAAAATCTAATTTGAAATACCACACAAATGGAAAGAAAAATTTTATAATAACTATTATCAATATCTTCAGAGAAAAGATGAATCTATGGAACAAGAACTATAAAAAGGAAACACTCAGAGAACACAAAACCTTAGAAATTAAAAATATAATAGCACAAAATGTTGGATAAGTCAAGAGAATCCCCTAGAAGGTAGATTAGAAGACAGAAATGGATAATAAGAAAGATAATATTTAGAAAAAAAACTTAGAGACCCATCTAGAATGCTCAACATCTGAATCACTTAAGTTCCATGAATAGAGGACAGAGAAAACAGGTAGGCAATAATTAATAAAATAATTCAAGAATATTTCTCAGAATTGAAGAACATGAATGTTCTAATTGAAAGGAATCATCGGGTACCCAGAACAATGGATGAAGTAGACCAATGCCAAGGCAGGTTATCAAGGAATTTCAGAAAGCTGGAGACAGATAATAGATTCTAGAAACTCACAGGGTTAACACAAGCAAAGTTTTCATACAAAGGATCAAATATAAGATGACATCAGACTTATGAATACCAACAGTGGAAGCTAGAAGGCAATGGGGCAACAACGCGCTCAAGTTCTGAGGAAAACTTCAAACCAAGAATTTCCTGTTCAGTGTCTTAAAAAAAAACAAAATTTACTTCTCATGTACCCCTTCTCAGAAGGCTGTTTGAAAATGTGCTTCTACAAAATGATGGGTTGAACCAAGAATAGGAAGATAGAGCCTGAGAAACAGGGAATCCATCCCAAGAGAAAGGCTAAGGGAATCCCAGGAGGTAGTGAGGGAAGATTCCTGGATGGCTTCCACTTATTACATATAGTGGCAGACAGAATTCTAAGATGGTCCCCAAGATGCCTATTCCTTGGTATATACATCCTTTATAGTCCCCTCCCCTTGAGTGTGTTGGGACCTGTGAATATGATAGGGTATCACTCCCATGATTAAGTTATGTTAAGTGCTGAAGACGAAGGGATTTGGCAGATGTAATTAAGATCTCCAATTGGTTGGCTTTAAGTTAATCGAAAGTGAGATTACTCTAGTTGGACCTGGCCTAATCTTTTAAAAGAAGGTCTAGAGGTCAGAGATGGGAGAAGTCAGAGAGATTTGAAGCAGCAGAGATTTACTTCCCTTGACCTTGAAGATGCAAACTTTCATGTAATAGAGAGGACCGTGTGTCAGAGAATGGCAGGTGGTCTCAGGAGTTGAGGACCTCAGTCCTACAATTGCAAGGAACTGGATTCTGTCAACAGCCAATGAGCATGGAGGAGGGCCCCAAACCTTAGATGAGATCATAGCCCTGGCTGACACCTTGGTTTCAGCCTTGTGAGACCCTGAACAGAGGACCTAGCTAACCCATGCCTGAACTCCTGACCCACTGAAACTGTGAGATGATAAATGTGTATTGTTTTAAGTCACTAAGCTTGTGGCAGTAGATAACAATTACAGGTCTAGACAGCAACCCATCTAGATTGGAGCAGCTCAGGAGACTCTGGAGGGATTTATTCAGAGAAAAGTAACAAAATATCTGAAGTGTCATAGTGTCTTGAGAGATGTACATAACTTGAGGATAATTGTGAAATGTATAGGTACATGCAAAACAAACAAATCAAACACAAGACTATATTAACTTTAACAAAAAAAATGTTGCACAGGAAAATAGTCCTAGTATATATCATGATTCAGTTATAAATAGAATTTACAGAGTCATAGTAATGTAAACCCTAAATGATAGTCTAACCACATTTACGTGATAAATACATTGGGGGGAGGGGTTGCAACGGGAATGTGTATGGGTGGATAAAGGTAGGAGGAGAAAGAGCAAAATTCTTCATCTTTCATTGTTGTTATTGTTAGTTGCCATTGAGTTGGCTCCAATTCATGGTGACCTTATGTACAACAGAATAAACCATTGTCCTGTGCTATGCCATCTTCAGGATCATTGGTATGTTTGAGTCCATTATTATGGACTCATCTTCCATAGGAGGAGAATAGATAATGACTACCCAGAAACCAAACTCACTGTGGTCGAGTCAATCCCAACTCATAGCAACCATATAGGACAGGGTAGACCTGCCCCATAGGGTTTCCAAGGCTGTAAATCTTTCCGGAAGCAGACTGCTGCATCTTTCTCCCATGGAATGGCTGGTGGATTCGAACTGCCAACCTTTTGGTTAGCAGCCAAGCATTTTAATCACCGTGCCACCAGGGCTCCTTAGATAATGACTATGATGGAAAAATCTAGAAGTGGCAATATACATCTATCATGGTGCTTCTGGGAAGGGAAATATTGGGGGAGGAGGCAGGTGACTTCTGTTTCTTGTAAAAGCCTTGTAGAAGTACTTGACTCTAAAATATTTGAAGGTATAACTTTGACAAAAATGAAAATGAATTTAAATCAAATACTTGAAGGTTCAATATATTAATCTGAGAATACCTAAGACTGGCTCTTGAGAGCCCTGGTGACACAGTGGTTAAGAGCTCAGCTGCTAACCAAAAGGTCAGCAATTTGAATCCACCAGCCCCCTCTTGGAAATCCTATGGGGCAGTTCTGCTCTGTCCTATAGGGTTGCAACAGGTTTGGTTTGGTTTAGAATTGGTTCTTGAGATGACATTTTCATTTAATTGAATTTTCAAATCTCCTCGCTTATTGCTGTTTGTAAATGAACAAGATTATAAACTGTAAAATTCAATTAGCTCATTCTGTGCATGGACAGATACCACAAAAGAATTTCCTTGTCCCAATCACAACATTTTCCTTGAAAACTGACCTTCCGGAAGCTAGCCTGCCCAAATAAAGAAGGGCTGCCAATTCTCAATGTTTTAGCACATGGAAGAGTGAAGGGATTGTTTCTATTTACTCTTCTGTTCCTGAGAGTAATTGAAATATTTGTCACGTATTAACACGCACTGGTGAATGATCGCAGATGTCATTGTTTCTTCAGCAATCAACTTCTTATTTGAAATAACTGGAGTCTAAATTTATTTTTCTCATACTTTCCACTCTCCAGATGCTGGAATTCAGCTAGATCATGAAGGAGATACATTGCAGTTGTCTCTCAGAATTTTATGTTGAATAGCATTCACCAACAATGCGGCAGAATTCGGTGCTGCCCCAGCCACGTGCAGTTTTTTCGTTATGTGTACTCACCATGTAAGTTCTCGAACCTCACAAGCAGCCATTTCCATTTCAGTATAAAGGAAATAGTAATAACATCTCCAGTATAGGATTTTCGAGTGGCTAAATGAGATAAGTAGGCAAAGAACTTAGCACAATGACTAACATAAAGTAAGAAGTCAACAGGTGTTAGCTGTTGTTATCACTGTTATTCAGGAGAACAGAGTGGTCATTAATAATAAGCAATTATATTCATGTTGATTCAACTTTAACCCAATAGAAATTTTTTAGTTCTGCATGTGGAATTTTCTCACTTAATCCAGGAGGTAAATGTTAAGTTGCTCAAATTCTACCCATTTTCTGAAACTAAGTTAAAAGTATACAGAACCCAACTAGTTACCATTGAGTTGATTCTAACTCACGGTGACCCCACATGTTTCCGAGTAGAATGCACGCTCACAGGGTTTTCAACGGCTGTGATCTTCCAGAATAGATCGCCAGGACTTTTTTCTGAGGTGCCTTTGCATGGATTTGAACGACCAACCTTTCCATTAGTAGTTGAGCACTTAACCTTTTGTGCCACCCTGGGACTCCAAATTTAAACTTATAAAGCCTGGTTATTCACATGCTCTTTTTTCATCCATTAGAATCTGTGTAATTCAGAAGTGCCTTTGATGCCAGAGATAGGTATATATCCAGGAAAAACATGACTTCCCCAGCTTCAAATTTAATAAAGAATTTTGTTTAAAATCCTCAAACTCTTGAGAAAGTTGGTAGGTAAATTGGGTTTGGATAGCCAGCAGACACAAAAACATCCATCTGACCTTGTCTAGAAAACCGTCTTACCATACATGGCCATTTTTGCCTATTAGATCGAGAAAGAGTATTAAAGATTTATGTTTGTGAAAACTTGATTCTTTGACCATTAAGACTTTGGCCCGGAAAAAGATGACAGAGAATGAGGATCCCCAGTTTAGACTCTCTCTTTATCCATCAGCTATACCCATTTATTTCTTGCTTAAAGCATTTTTTAAAAGCACAAATATCTGTGCTTTTAAATTCTTCAATGATAAATTATTTAAAATTCACTTTAGCAGGATGGTCATCATAACTCAGGAAAAATTATCGAAACAAATGTAAAGAAAACCAGCCCACAAAGGGATATTAATCTTTTGTTCTCATTCGTTTTGTCCCACTGTAATTCCATTAAAGGCACGTGAGTTAAGAACTTTAGGTTAGCAACTGCTGAGTTGAAGGTTTCTCTAGAAGTGCTTTCTTCTTTATAAACCCATGGAAATTAAATGCAAATGCTATGTTACCACCAAAAAACAAACCAAACCCATTGCTATTGAGTTGATTCCAGTTCATAGTGGCCCTATAGGACAGAGCAGAACTGCCTCATAGGGTTTCCAAGGAGTGGCTGGTGGGTTCGAACTGCCGACATTTTGGTTAGCAGACAAGCTCTTAACCACTGCACCTCCAGGGCTCAACGTTACCACAGTATCTCTGTGCAAAGTCCAAGCTTTAGAACAGTTGTCAGGAAATTCCAAATGTTCTACAGCCTAATTAGGTGGGTGTTGTGGCCTGTATGTAATTTCTCTATTCCTGTTCCCCTTGTTAAATTTATACCTTCAATGCATTTCTGTTCATGTGGTAGAAAGTGTGTCATAATTTGCCCAGGGTGTGTAATATGACCAAGTTCTCATTGCTTCTAAGATCCTTAACTAGGAATTTCCTGACTTTTGATTTTTCACCCTTTAAACAATATTGTATTAATGCATACCATACAGAATATCAGCTTGAGAGAAGAGGAAGGAACTGAGGATAAGGAGATTTGTAAGCATGTGGCATTCCACAGAAAACAGTTGAGTAAGATTAGGCTTGCTGTTTGAATACATATGCTTTTTAGGTCATTCACCTTGTCCCCCTACCCATGACGAGAGGAAGGCAAATCTTTATTTTGTATTTTGTAGTAAGGCTGAGCTAGGCTCCCCTCATTTATCATTCAGCTACAAAATGGAAACTTGGCCTTTGTTCATTAGCGACTAATTTTTCAAGAAAATGTGCACAGATTTGAACAACTCCCGCTTGTTACGAGTGGTCAACATGAAATTGTAAGTTTTTAGAACATGGAAAAAAACTCAACAAAGTAAGAACACAGTTGAAGTTGGAGATTCAAACCCTTCAATAATGGGGTTTGGGAATGAGGGGTTGGAAATCAAGAGAGGTCAGGTATAGCCACAAACCACAGTGAAAATAAAACTTGTTCCAATGTGGTACAAAGGGGAATTGGTGTCAACATAATTAGTTAATATCATAACTGATTGAAGAACTACATTTCCTGTACAAGTGGAGAAAACTATGATTCCTATCTGAGAGAATGGGTTTTGTTTTGAATTTTTTGTTTATTTTTTCTTAACTGAGTTCCTCTCTCTTTCTGATTTTTCTGAGTGGGGCAGAGTTAGCTAGAGATGTGCATCCCAACTGCTCCTCCTTTCCACCCTCTTTACTTTCTTGCCCAATTCCTCCTACTTCAGACCCTTGACTCTGGGGATTCTCACTCTTTTGGCCCTTGACACTGCCCAGCCTCTGCTACACGACCATGCAGCCATCGTGAACACTCTCACGGGCAGCTGGCAAAAAGAGGGAGTATCACCCATTTATTGATGGATCTGGTCATTTACTCATTCATCCAACAGTTCTGTATTGTGTATCACCATGTGCTTGGGATCTAGATTGCAGTTCCTGCTAGGGGTGACTTTTTCTAACTCACCATGACTCTTATGCCTGGTGCAGTTAATGGGCTTCCACCCACTTTGGTGATCCTAGATTTCTAGTTTTGTTACTTATATGCAACACCACCTGTCTGTCAGTGGAGGCTTGCATGTTGCTATGATGCTCAACAGGTTTCAGCGTAGCTTCTAGACTGAGATGGACTAGGAAGAAGGCCTGGTGATCTCCTTCCAAAAAATCAGCCAGTGAAAACCCTATGAATCACAACAGTGCAATCTGCAACCCATAATGGGGGTGGCACAGGACCTGGCAGCATTCTTTCTATTCTGCATGGGTCGGGGGCAGAGTCCACAGCAGCTAACAACAGGCAGTTTATATTAATGGACTGAATATGTTGATGATAGCCCTGAATTAGTGTGTAAAATGTGTATATGTGCAGTTTTCCCTGGAAAGAATTAGACCTTTCGTTACCATCCCCAATAGATGAATAACCATTGGTATTAAAAGCTAGGGTGTTAGGGATTCCTAAGAGCAAGCCAAGAGACTGAAGGACAAATGCAGAGAAATATTCAGATTGCCTTTATAAGAGAAATGTAAAACACTTTACCTGTCTGCCATTAAATTAAAAAGAAAGATTAGAAAGTTTTATTCAATAACAACAAAAATGAGAACACATTTTGCTACCTTATAATTACACAGCATTTACTCTGCCCAGCACTGTTCTAAGCAATTTATGTATATAAACTCATTTCCTCCTCACGAGAACCCAATGAAGTCAGTACTGTTATCATTTTCATTTCATTTAAGGTACAAGATGTTTCGTAAATAGTAACATACCTCAGTTCTATATTACTTCAGCACATAACGGAGAGGCACACAGGAGGAAAAAGGAAGAAAAACAGCAGAGAAGGGGTGATGGATGAAACGGTGCGAATGAGGACTAGTACTGAAGTATTATAGGAAAACAGGAGACAGTGCTGCCTATAGGCTGGCCTGGCTATAGCTGTAAAAACACAATTCTGCCATTTGCCAAAGCCAAGAGCATTCACAGATTAATTGTTTGGGGGAGAAAAGACAATAGACAAATGATTGAGTTAAAAACATCAAAATTCATTTTGAGAAGTGTCTGAATTTCAACCTAATATTTGGAAGCACTGACTTTCCTGAAATGTTCCCTTTTCTTCATTCCATGGAGAAAATTCTTATTCACACAATGTAAAAACGGATGATATCATGTATTTTGCCAAGAAAATAGTAGTTTCACTGAATAAACATCCATCTTCTGCCTGGTCTTTTGGACTTTAATTAATGGCCCCTCAGAGTTTGTCCTATTTTTTAGCAAAGAACTGTACCCAACCATAGATGCAGGCCACTCCATCCTTCCTCACTCTGCCAAGTCAACCATGAAATTAAACCTGGGATGTCACCAGTGAAAAGTAAATGATCTACATTCCACTGAAATGCTTGAGATATGCTTAATGTAGCCCCGTACGCTACCTGCAGCAATCAACATGCTATTGTAGGACTTGAAAATCGAGCCTTTCTGCTGTTTAATGAAAAACTCAGGGAGAGGTTCTTGTCATTTTCATTTCAAACTAAAGAAGGTTCATTATTTAAGAAGGAAGGGATGATTTAGGCTCAGTGTCAGGTTTCTCATTTTCTTTTTCATCTTTAAAAATATGGAGAGGAGAGTGGATTTGTATATGAAAATTGATTTTGTTTCTCAACCTTTATTCTTCATGATCTGGGGATCCTGGGATATATATTTATAGAGTGTTTTCAGGTGTATGTGGCATTTGCCTGGCCCTTCCTCTTCCCATTTGCCAGTCCCATGTATACATCGTCTGGTCTAGGACTGCAGGGCCATGGAATTGTACAACTTGGGAGACCACGGGACACACCATTGAAGATCTGTGTGAATTTTCCCACTCACTGAACTAACGGTGGATTCACAATTAATTTCATATAAGTAGCTGTCAGAGATCAACATTAAATACCTAGAATTGGTTAACTCCGAATGACCAATTTTGCTTGAGTTGTTGTTAGTTGCTATGGAATCGGCCCCCAACTCATGGTGACCCCATGCACAATGGGATCAGATTGTCATAATCCATAGGGCTTTTTTTTGTTGGCTGATTTTCAGAAGTAGATTGCCAGACTTTTCTTCCTAGTTTATCTTGGGCTGAAAGCTCTGGTAAAACCTGTTCAGCATCACAGCAGCACACGAGCCTCTGCTGACAGATAGGTAGTGACGGCCCATGAGGTGCATTGACTGGGAATGGAACCTGGGGCTCCTGCACGGAAGGCGAGAATTCTACCACTGAACCGTCAGCACTGCACCTCCTTTCAGAGTTAATGGTATATATTTCAAAGACAGAATGGGAACTTGCATATTTGCTACTAGTCTCTTTATGTTCACATATAAAAATACATACTCCCTCCTTGCCTATTCCTTTTCATTGGACATAGACTGTTGTCGCAGTCAGCTCGTGAAGCTGTCAGCAGGTCCATGGAGACCAATTTATGATGTCAAAGTAAAGGCAAAGGATCAGTGATGCAAATCCCATGATTATTAACCAAACAAACAAAATTCATTTAAAATGACTTTTACAGTCGACGATCGCTCTCTGGACTCTTCCCCACTACTGTGTTTCCATTTCCAAGTCACGTCTTGGTTAATGGCATCATAGGATCCTGAATTCAAATTGCTTGTGTTTTGCTAAGTCTTGGGAAGGCTCATGCTAGAGTTCTAATTTTCCTTGGGCACATTAGAAAACCACACGCTGTTTAAACATTGTTCTTGTCTTTTAGTATGAGTTAAACACTTTGTTCATTACAGTGCTGTACTGCATCAGGGTTTAAACCCTTTCCTTGGATTGGGGCTATTGAGTGAAAGAGAATTCAGCTGAAGTTATATCACTAAAGTATTTGCAGATAAGTTAAAGGACATTTGAATGAGTACTTCTTCATTTTTTATTCACTCTCCCAAGATGAGCATTCATTAAGTACTTGTTGTTGTTCTTAGGCGCCGTCGAGTCAGTTCCGACTCATAGCAACCCTATACACAAGAGAATGAAACACTGCCCGGTCCTGCGCGGTCCTTACAATCGTTGTAAGGATTGAGCTCATTGTTGCAGCCACTGTGTCAATCCACCTCATTGAGGGTCTTCCTCTTTTCCACTGACCATGTACTCTGCCAAAAAATGATGTCTTCTCCAGGGACTGATCCCTCCTGACAACATGTCCAAAGTATGCAAGATGCAGCCTCGCCATCCTTGCCTCTAAGGAGCATTCTGGCCACACTTCTTCCAAGACAGATTTGTTCGTTCTTTTGGCAGTCCACGGTGTATTCAACATTCTTCGCCAACACCACAATTCAAAGGCGTCAACTCTTCTTCGGTCTTCCTTATTCATTGTCTAGCTTTCACATGCATATGATGTGATTGAAAATACCATGGCTTGGGTCAGGCGCACCCTAGTCTTCAGGGTGACATCTTTGCTCTTCAACACTTTGAAGAGGTCGTTTGCAGCAGATTTGCCCAATGCAATGCGTCTTTTGATTTCTTGACTGCTGCTTCCATGGCTGTTGATTGTGGATCCAAGTAAAATGAAATCCTTGACAACTTCAATCTTTTCTCCGTTTATCATGACGTTGCTCATTGGTTCACTTGTGAGGATTTTTGTTTTCTTTATGTTGAGTTGTAATCCATACTGAAGGCTGTGGTCTTTGATCTTCATTAGTAAGTGCTTCAAGTCCACTTCACTTTCAGCAAGCAAGGTTGTGTCATCTGCATAACACAGGTTGTTAATGAGTCTTCCTCCAATCCTGATGCCCCGTTCTTCTTCATATAGTCCAGTTTCTCAGATTATTTGTTCAGCATACAGATTAAATAGGCATGGTGAAAGAATACAACCCTGACGCACACCTTTCCTGGCTTTAAACCAATCAGTATCCCCTTGTTCTGTCCAAACAACTGCCTCTTGATCTATGTAAAGGTTCCTCATGAGCACAATTAAGTGTTCTGGAATTCCCATTCTTCTCAATGTTACCCGTAGTTTGTTATGATCCACACAGTTGAATGCCTTTGCATAGTCAATAAAACACAGGTAAACATTCTTCTGGTATTCTCTGCTTTCAGCCAGGATCCACCTGACATCAGCAATGATACTCCTGGTTCCACATCCTCTTCTGAAACCGGCCTGAATTTCTGGCAGTTCCCTGTCGATATACTGCTGCAGCCGTTTTTGAATGATCTTCAGCAGAATTTTGCTCGCCTGTGATATTAATGATATTGTTCTATAATTTCCACATTTGGTTCGATCACCTTTCTTGGGAATAGGCATAAATATGGATCTCTTTCAGTCAGTTGGCCAGGAAGCTGTCTTCCATATTTCTTGACTTAGACAAGTGAGCACCTCCAGCGCTGCTTCTGTTTGTTGAAACATCACAATTGATATTCCATCAATTCCTGGAGCCTTGTTTTTCGCCAATGCCTTCAGAGCAGCTTGGACTTCCTCCTTTAATACCATCAGTTCCTGATCATATGCCACCTCTTGAAATGGTTGAATATCGACTAATTCTTTTTGGTATAATGACTCTGTGTATTCCTTCCATCTTCTTTTGATGCTTCCTGCATCGTTTAATATTTTCCCCATGGAATCCTTCACTCTTGCAACTCGGGGCTTGAATTTTTTCTTCAGTTCTTTCAGCTTGAGAAACGCCGAGCATGTTCTTCCATTTTGGTTTTCCATCTCCAGCTCTTTGCACATGTCATTATACCACTTTACTTTGTCTTCTTGAGAGGCCCTTTGAAATCTGTTCAGTTCTTTTACTTCATCAATTCTTCGTTTTGCTTTAGCTGCTCAACGCTCAAGAGCAAGTTTCAGAGTCTCCTCTGACATCCATCTTGGTCTTTTCTTTCTTTCCTGTCTTTTCAGTGACCTCTTGCTTTCTTCATGGATGATGTCCTTGATGTCATTCCAGAACTCGTCTGGTCTTCGGTCACTGGTGTTCAATGTGTCAAATCTATTCTTGAGATGGTCTCTAAATTCAGGTGGGATATACTCACGGTCATGTTTTGGCTCTCATGGACTTTCCCTGATTTTCTTCAGTTTCAGCTTGAACTTGCATATGAGCAATTGATGGTCTGTTCCACAGTCGGCCCCTGGCCTCGTTCTGACTGATGATATTGAGCTTTTCCATCGTCTCTTTCCACAGATGTAGTCAATTTGATTCCTGTGTGTTCCATCTGGCAAGGTCCATGTGTATAGTCATGGTTTATGTTGGTGAAAGAAGGTATTTGCAATGAAGAAGTCATTGGTCTTGCAAAATTCTATCATTCGATCTCCGGCATTGTTTCTGTCACCAAGGCCATATTTTCCAACTACTGATCCTTCTTTGTTTCCAACTTTCGCATTCCAATCGCCAGTAATTATCACTGCATCCTGATTGCATGTTCGATCAATTTCAGACTGTAGCAGCTGATAAAAATCTTCTATTTCTTCATCTTTGGCCCTAGTGGTTGATGTGTAAATTGGAATAATAGTCATAATAACTGGCCTTCATTGTAGGTGTATGGATATTATCCTATCACTGACAGCGTTGTACTTCAGGATAGATCTTGAGACATTCTTTTTGACGATGAATGCAACACCATTCCTCTTCGAGTTGTCATTCCCAGCATAGTAGACTATATGATTGTCCGAGTTAAAATGGCCAATACCAGTCCATTTCAGCTCCCTAATGCCTAAGATATCGATGTTTATGCGTTCCATTTCATTTTTGAAGATTTCCAATTTTCCTAGATTCGTACTTCGTACATTCCAGGTTCCGATTATTAATGGATGTTTGCAGCTGTTTCTTCTCATTTTGAGTTGTGCCACATTTAGCAAATGAAGGTCCCGAAAGCTTTACTCCCTCCACGTCATTAAGGTCAACTCTACTTTGAGGAGGTACCTCTTCCCCTGTCATCTTTTGAGTGCCTTCCAACCAGGGGGGCTCATCTTCCAGCACTGTATCAGACAATGTTCTGCTGCTATTCATAAGGTTTTCACTGGCTAATGCTTTTCAGAAGTGGACTGCTGGGTCCTTCTTCCTAGTCCGTCTTAGTTTGGCAGCTCAGCTGAAACCTGTCCTCCATGGGTGACCCTGCTGGTATCTGAATACTGGTGGCATAGCTTCCAGCATCACAGCAACACACAAGCCCCCACAGTATGACAAACTGACAGACACGTGGGGGCATTAAGTGCTTAAACCCAAAAAAACCAAACCCACTGCCGTCCAGTCGATCCCGACTCGTAGCGACCCTATAGGACAGAGTAGAACTGCACCATAGAGTTTCCAAGGAGTGCCTGGCAGATTTGAACTGCCGACCTCTGGGTTAGCAGCCATAGCACTTAACCACTACGCCATCAGGTTTTCATTAAGTGCTTAGTATATGCTAAACTTGGGCTACATGCTAAATAGGGAGAAGAGAATAATGCAAAGAAGGAGAGACGCACTGGCAACCATCAAGTATTTTATGAAGTTTCTGAGTCAGAGAAATGCAAACACACAGTTCTCATACAGCCTGCTAAGGACCATGGTAGGGCTATGATTCCTGAGATTGAGAACTCAATGCCTGAAAACATCTGGCTGAGCCTTGGGAGAGATGCGTAAACTTGGCAGTCAAAGAGGAAGAATATAGTGGATAGTTTCTAGATTCGTAGCTGCCTAGATCTTTTGAAACACTTGTAATAATTGGGAAATGTTTTTCCTCCCCACCATAAACCAAACCAAACGCAATGCCATCAAGTCGATTCCGACTCATAGCAACTCTATAGGAAGAGTAGAACTGCCTCATAGGGTTTCCAAGGAGTGACTGGTGGATTCGAACTACCGACCCTTTGGTTAGCAGCCACACTCTTAACCGCTGTGCCACCAGGGCTCCTCCCCAACATAGAAGCCAACATAAAACAAAACAATCTTCACTTCCTGGGCTTCATCTGTAGCGAGGGCACTTGCCCATGACCTAGATTTCAGCAGTCAGAGGTGCCCGTAGGAGACATTGACATAGAAATGAGTGATGGAGGTGATACTAAAAAACCCATTGCCATTGTGATGAGTATGTGGGATTCACCTTCTGGAGACTCGTTGGCAGAGGTAGAGCTTTGGTGTGAGCTGTGCAGGGGTGGGGAGAGCTGTGGCCTTGGAGCCACATGGAGATGACATGGGTGTTTGAGTCTTGCTCCCAGCTTCAGAGTAGACATGCTTGTTTCTAGCTCCATCTTGTAATTTTCCTAATACCATTCAATAAGTTCTGTGAACGACTAATATCCTATAATAAATGGAGGACCTTGACTGACAGAAATATATAGATATTTATGGTATGAACAGGCAGAAGGAACAGAGTGTGCAAGGCAAGAGGGCATTAAAGAAGTAGACCAAGTTTGGTGCATGACAAGGATGGTATTGATTGGACCATTGGTGGTGGGGCTGGAGTAGGGTGAAACATGAATAGACGAGATTAAGGAAATACCAGGCTTTGGAGAACTAGGATGTATTAATTTTGGGTGCCAACGACAGAGTACAACTGCCCCATAGGGTTTTCTAGGCTGTAATCTTTACTACTATGCCAAGAATGACAAAACGAAGAGGAATGGTGTTACATGCATCATTAAAAAGAACATTTCAAGGCCTATGCTGAAATACAACACTGTCAGTGATAGGATAATATACATACGCCTATAATGAAGACCAGTTAATAAAATTATTATTCAGATTTACCCACCAACCACTAATGTCAAAGATGAAGATATTGAAGATTCTTACCAACTTCTGCAGTCAGACATTAATCAAACATGCAGTCAAGATGCATTGATAACTACTGGTGATTGGAATGTGAAACTTGAAAACAAGGAAAAATTGGTAGTTGGAAAATCTGGCCTTGGTTATAGAAACGACAGAGATTGAATGATAGAATTTTGCAAGACCAATAACTTATTCATTGCAAATACTTTTTTTCAACAACATAAATGGTGACTATATACATAGACATCGCCGGATGGAATACACAGGAATGAAATCAACCACATCTGTGGAAAGAGATGATAGAGAAGCTCAATATCATCAGTCAGAACAAGACCAGGGGCCGAGTGTAGAACAGACCATCAGTTGCTCATACACAAGTTCAAGTTGAAACTGAAGAAAATTAGAACAAGTCCACAAGAGCCAAAGTACAACCTTGAATATATTCCACCCGAATTTATAGACCATCTCAAGAATAGATTTGACACATTGAACACTAATGACCGAGGACCAGACGAGTTGTGGAATGACATCAAGGACATCATACATGAAGAAAGCAAGAGGTCATTAAAAAGACAGGAAAGAAAGAGAAGACCAAAATCAATGTCAGAGGAGACTCTGAAACTTGTTCTTGAATGTAGAATAGCTAAAGCAAACGGAAGAAATGATCACATAAAAGAGCTGAACAAAAGATTTCAAAGGGCAGCTCGAGAAGACAGAGTAAAGCATTATAATGAAATGTGCAAAGAGCTGGAGTTAGAAAACCAAAACGGAGGAACACGCTTGGCATTTCTCAAACTGAAGAATTGAAGAAATTCAAGCCTTGAGTTGCAATATTGAAGGATTCTATGGGTAAAAAATACACATATTTTTTAAATTATTGTACTTTAGGTAACGGTTTACAGAACAAACTAGTTTCTCATTAAACAATTAGTATGCATATTGTTTTATGACATTAGTTACCAACCCCATGACATGTCAATACTCTCCCTTTCTCTACCTTGGGTTCGTTAGTAACAGCTTTCCTGTCCCCTCATGCCTTCTAGTCCTTGCCCTTGGGCTGGTGTACCCCTTTAGTCTCATTTTGTTTTATGGGCCTGCCTAGTCTTTGGCTGAAGGGTGAATTTCAGGAGTGACTTCATTACTGAGCTAAAAGGGTGTCTGGAGGCCATACTCTCAGGGTTTCTCCAGTCTCTGTCAGGCCAGTAAGTCTGGTCATTTTTTGTGTGTGTGTGAGTTAGAGTTTTGTTCTACATTTTTCTCCAGCTCTGTCCAGGACCCTCTGTTGTGATTCCTGTCAAAGCAGTCAGTGGTGGTAGCTGGGCACCATCTAGTTCTGCTGGACTCAGTCTAGTGGAGGCTGTGGTAGTTGTGGTCCATTGGTCCTTTGGACAAATCTTTCCCTTGTGTCTTTAGTTTTCCTCATTCTCCCTTGCTCCCGATGAGATGAGAACAGTGGAGTATCTTAGATTGCCACTCACAAACTTTTAAGACCCCAGATGCTACTCACCAAAATAGAATGTAGAACATTTTCTTCATAAACTGTGTTATGTCAATTGAGCTAAATGTTCACAGAGGCCATGGTCCCCATAGCCCTCAGCCCAGTAATTCAGCCTCTATGGGCAAAATAGTGAACAGTGCAGGAAGCCTCAAAAGAAGATGGAAGGAATATGCAGTGTCACTCTACCAAAAAGAATTAGTTGACGTTCTACAATTTCAGGAGGTAGCATATGATCAAGAACTGATGGTATCGAAGAAAGAAGTCCAAACTCCACTGAAAGCATTGGCAAAAACAAGGCTCCAGGAATTGACAGAATACCAGTTGATATGTTGGACATAATATCAGGAGGGACCAGCCCCTGGAGAAAGACATCATGCTTGGCAAAGTAGAGGGTCAGGGAAAAAGAGGAAGGCCCTCAACAAAATGGACTGGCACGGTGGCTGCAACAATGGGCTCAGATATAGCAATGATTGTGAGGATGGTGCAGGACAGGGAGTGTTTTGTTCTGTTGTACATAGGGTCACTATTAGTCGGAGCCAACTCGACAGCTCTGAACAACAACAACAATTTTACGGAGCCCTGATGGTCCAGTGGTTAAGCACTTGGCTGCTAACCTAAAGGTCAGCGCTTTGAACCCACCAGCTGCTCCTCAGGAGAGAGATGTGGCAGTCTGCTTCTGTAAAGATTATAGCCTCGAAAACCCTATGGGACAGTTCTGTTCTGTCCTATAGGGTCGCTATGAGTTGAAATCTACAGCAATTGGTTTGTTTTGGTTTTGTTTTTAATTTTTATGGGAGCAGATCCCCAGATCTTTTTCCCACAGAGCTGCTGGGTGGGTTCAAACTGCCAACCTTTCGCTTAGGAACTGTGCCAGCAGAGCTCCTTAACTAAAATGTAGTTCTAAGGAATCTGACTTTACCCCCATAGGCAATGAGGAATCTTTGAAAAGATTTAACTGGAAAATTGACAGATATTTTGATATCTGAATTTTCAGAAACCCTGATAGCAGTGTGAGGAGGAGACTTGAATGAACAGCCTCTCGTGACAGGAAGACCAGTTTGAAAGTTGATACCACAGTCCATTCGTAAGATAATGAGGTCCTAATGTGATAGTCACAGCTAACACAGGAGGGAGAGTATTGGATTTGCTAGACATTTAGGAGAGAGAATCAGCAGGACTTTCTGATGTTGAAAGTGATAAGATGTGATGAGGAGGAAAACTACAGGTAACTATTTTAAAAACTCCAAACTTTTGTAATTTAAGTTGCTAGATAGACGGTAATAAAGTTTATTGCAATGCGAACTAGAGTGGAAAAGGCAAGCCTTAGAATTCGTGTGGTTGAGGGAGCATAATTTGGTTTTAGACTTGTTGAATTTTAAGTATTTAAGAGAAGGAGATAATTAGAATTACACTTTTGGAATTCTTTGAGAAGTCAATGTTGGAGATAAAATTTGGAATCATTAGTAATTAAGTGGTTGGGATAAACAAGGTAGAGTGTGTAGAGAAAAAGGAGAAGAGATCTAAAAGGGGGAGGTGGGAAAGGATCATTTCCTACAACTACGACCCTCAAATGGGTTTAAATATGTACTTGTAATGATCTCTCACTTCTCACATTGGGTAGAAGTATTCCCTTGTAAACAGGCTACTGTTATTTTTGTGGCTAAGAAATTACTTGAAAACATAATACCAGCTTGGAGCAGTCCAACAACTCTTCGCATTGACTGAGGCGCTCATTTCACTGGACAAGTTATTAAAGAAATTTGGTTCATCTTCCCTACTCATCAGTAACTACACTGCCCCTATCACCCACAATCCTCAGGTCTTGTTGAGAGAATTAATGGAATAATTAAGAATCAGTTAGCTAAGCTAAGTGAGTCTTTAACCTTACCTTGGACTGAAGTCCTTCTTTTAGTCCCTTTAAACCTAAGTTCTAGCCTGCTTGGTCCTCATAAGCTTTCTTTATATGAGATTGTTACTGGAAGGCCAATGTCTATCCCCAACATTGTTCAGGTTGATCCACACATTGCACAAATTGACTTGTTAAAATATTGCAAATCCACCAGAAAAATACTAGAACTAATAGGAGAGTTTAGCAAAGTATTAGGGTACAAGATAAACATAAAAAAAAATCAGTTGGATTCCTCTACACCAACAAAGAGAACATTAAAGAGGAAATCACAAATCAATACGGTTTACAATAGCCCCCAAGAAGATAAAATACTTAGGAATAAATCTAACCAGAGACGTAAAAGACCTATACAAAGAAAACTACAAGACCACTACTGCAAGAAACCAAAAGAGACCTACATAAATGGAAAAACATACCTTGCTCATGGATAGGAAGACTCAACATTGTGAAAATGTCTGTTCTACCCAAAGTGATCTATAGATACAATGCAATCCCGATCCAAATTCCAACGGCATTTTTTAATGAGATGAAGAAACAAATCACCAACTTCATATGGAAAGGGAAGAGGTCCTGGGTAAGTAAAGCATTACCGAAAAAGAAGAACAAAGTGGGAGGCCTCACACTACCTGATTTTAGAGCCTATTATACTGCCACAGTAGTCAAAACAGCCTGGTACTGGTACAACAACAGATACATAGACCAATGGAACAGAATTGAGAATCCAGACATAAATCCATCAACTTATGAGCAGCTGACATTTGACAAAGGCCCAAAGTCCATTAACTGGGGAAAAGACAGTCTTTTTAATAAATAGCACTGGCGTAACTGGATATACATCTGCAAAAAAATGAAACAAGACCCATACCTCACACCGTGTGCAAAAACTAACTCAAAATGGATCAAAGACCTAAATATAAATTCTAACACGATAAAGACCACGGAAGAAAAAATACGGGCAACACTAGGAACCCTAATACATAGCATAAACAGTATACAAAACATTACTAACAATGCATAATCATCAGAAGAGAAACTAGATAACTGGGAGCTCCTAAAAGTCAAACCCTTACGCTCATCAAAAGACTTCACCGAAGAGTTAAAAAATAACCTATGGCCTGGGAAAAAAAAAATTGGCTATGACAAATCTAATCAGCATCTAATCTCTAAAATCTACAGGATACAGCAAAACCTCAACAACAAAAAGACAAATAACCTGTTTAAAAAATGGGCAAAGAATATGAACGGGCACTTCACCAAAGAAGACATTCAGGTGGCTAACAGATACATGAGGAAATGCTCAAGGTCATTAGCCATTAGAGAAATGCAAATCAAAACTACAATGAGATACCATCTCACCCCAACAAGGCTAGCATTAATCCAAGAAACACAAAATAATAAATGTTGGAGAAGTTGTGGAGAGACTGGAACTCTCATACACTGCTTGTGGGAATGTAAAATGGTACAACCACTTTGGAAAATGACCTGGCACTTCCTTAAAAAGCTAGAAATAGAACTACCTTATGATCCAACAATCCCACTCCTTGGAATATATCCTAGAGAACTAAGAGCCCTCACACGAATAGATATATGCACAGCCATGTTCATTATAGCACTGTTTACAATAGCAAAAAGATGGAAACAACCAAGGTGCCCACGAACGGATGAATGGATAAACAAATTATGGTATACTCACACAACGGAATACTACACAACGATAAAGAACAACGACGAATCCGTGAAACATAATATGGATGAATCTGGAAAGACGTTATGCTGAGTGAAGTTAGTCGGTCGCAAAATAACAAATATTGTATGAGATCACTATTATAAGAACTCAAGAAAGGTTTAAACACAGAAGAAAACATTCTTTGATGGTTACGAGGGTGGAGAGGGAGAGAGGGGGTATTCACTAACTATATATAATAGAAAAGAATTATTTTAGGTGAAGGGAAGGACAGCACACAGTAAGGGGAAGTCAACACAACTGGACTAAACCAAAAGCTAAGAAGTTTCCTGAATACAGCCAAACACTTTAAGGGATAGAGTAGCAGGGGCAGGGATCTGGGGACCATGGTTTCAGGGGACATCTAGGTCACTTGGCATAACAATGTTTATTAAGAAAATGTTCTGCATCCTACTTTGGTGAGTGGCGTCTGCGACCTGAAAAGCTAGCAAGTGGCCATCTAAGATGCATCCATTGGTCTCAACCCACCTGGAGCAAAGGAGAATGAAGAACACCAAAGACACAAGAAAAATATGAGCCCGAGAGATAGAAAGGGCCACATAAACCAGAGACTGCATCAGCCTGAGACCGGAAGAAATAGATGGTGCCTGGCTACCACCCATGACTGCCCTGACAGGGAACACAACAGAGAATCCCTGATGGAGCAGGAAAAAAGTGGGACGTAGACCTCAAATTCTAGTAAAAAAAGACCAGACTTAGTGGTCTGACAGAGACTGGAGGAACCCCAGAAGACAGGGCCCCCAAACTCTCTGTTAGCCCAGAACTAAAACCATTCCCAAAGCCAACTCTTCAGACAAAGATTATACTGGACTATGAGACATAAAATGATACTGGCGAGGAGTGTGCTTCTTAGCTCAAATAGACACATGAGACTATGTGGGCAGCTCTTGTCTGGAGGTGAGATGAGAAGGCAGAGGGGGACAGGAGCTGGTTGAATGGACATGGGAAATACAGGGTGGAGAGGAAGAGTGTGTTGTCACATTGTAGGGAGAGTGTCTAGGATCACATAACAATGTGCGTATAGGTTTTTGTATGAGAAACTGGCTTGAATTGTAAACGTTCACCTAAAGCACAGTAAAAAAAAAAGAAAAAAAATATTGCAAATCTCTGATTGAATATCCTCGGAAAATACCATACTTAAGTTAAAGAAGCCTTCAATAACCTAGACCCGCTCATTCATGGTTCTTCTAACATTGAACCTGGAGACTATGTATATTGGAAAAGACCTTTGCAGAAGGATTCTTTAGAATCCAAATGGAAAGCAACTTACTTAGCACTCCTTACTAATGCTTGTGCTGCTAAATTAAAAGGCATTAAACCTTGGATTCATTTATCTCAATTAAAAAAGGACAAATCTTTTTGGACTTGCTAGCCTACTGAAGAACTGAAACTGAAATTCAAGTGCCTAACTGACCTTCCAGCCAACAAAGGGAGTTGGGCTGAAATTCAAATGTTTTTCCTCCTAGACAAGAAGTAGATAAAACCTGATGCAGACAGCTTTTCCCAGGATTTCGAGAGCAGGCCTAAATCCAAACCTGCTAATCTGAAATCATTGAACTGCATTTTACTCTGTTCTTTTAAAAAATTTAAGTTCCTCTTCTTCAGATGAGAAACATCATTGCTGTTCTAATATTAGTTGCTCTGCTACGTTATTATTATATAATTCACTGCTTTTCCAGGCAAATAATAATAGCCATGATAGGAATACTTGTTCTCTACAAACAATTTTATTCTAACAATTGGTAATGATTCTTTTTCCTTTTGAAATTACTATGTTTCATCAGTTAGGACTAGTAAGAATTACAACTGATGTCTTTGCAATATAATCTTTTATTGCCTTGTTACATTATTATAATACTGTCCCTTATTTTTAAGGAAACTTTATTTTAGTGTCTTTACCATTTTCTATTTGAAATAACCCTATTTTATATGCTTAATAGAAGTTAATGTAAATATTTTACTGATAAGATTATATTTCATTCATACGGCTCCTAACTGAGCTAGACTTTACTTAAACAAGCTTTGTTATTATTTGTTCTCATGCAGAGAGTAGACATCTTTGCAGTTTGTTTCATGCTTTTTGCCTTTCTTTTGATTACAACATTGCCTCAAGTTGATATTATTCCTTGCTTTAAGCCTCCTTGCTAAAAACCTCTCATTTTTAATGCAAGTTACTGAAGTCATTGCTCTATACCTAATACTCATTACATTTATAATAGTCTTGATTTATCAGTTAGATTTTATCGCTTGGTAAGGTTTCATTAATATAGATATTGTTGTTGTTGTTATTGTTAGGTGCCATCAAGTTGGTTCTGACTCATAGTGACCCTATGTATAACAGAGTGAAACAGCCCGGTCCTGTGCCATCCTCACAATCATTGTTATACTTGAGCCCATTGTTGCAGTCACTGTGTCAATCCATCGCACTGAGGGTCTTCCTCTTTTTCGCTGACCCTCTCCTCTATCAAGCATGATGTCCCTCTCCAGCAATTGGTCCCTCCTGATGACATGTACAAAGTATGTGAGACGATGTCTCGCTATCCTTGCTTCTAAGGAGCATTCTGACTATACTTCTTCCAAGACAGATTTGTTCATTCTTCTGGAAGTCCATGGTATATTCAATATTCTTCTCCGACACCATAACTCAAAGGCATCGATTCTTCTTCTGTCTTCCTTATTCATTGTCCAGCTTTCACATGCACATGAGGCAATTGAAAACACCATGGCTTGGGTCAGGGGCGCCTTAGTCCTTAAAGGGACATCTTTGCTTTTCAACACTTTAAAGAGGTCTTTTGCAGCAAATTTGCCCAATCCAATGTGTCGTTTGATTTCTTGACTGTTGCTTCTGTGGGTGTTGATTGTGGATCCAAGTAAAATGAAATCTTTGACAACTTCAACCTTTTCTCTATTTATCATGATGTTGCTTATTGGTCCAGTTGTGAGGATTTTTGTTTTCTGTATGTTGAGGTGTAATCCATGCTGAAGGCTGTAGTCTTTGATCTTCATCAGTAAGTGCTTCAGGTCCTTTTCTCTTTCAGCAAGCAAGGTTGTGTCATCTGTATATCAAAGGTTGTTAATGAGTCTTCCTCCAATTCTATTGCCGTGTTCTTCTCCCTAGTCCACTTCTCAAATTATTTGATCAGCATACGGATTGAATAAGTATGGTGAAAGGATACAACCCTGACACACACCTTTCCTGATTTTAAACCATGCAGTATCCCCTGGTTTTTTTCAAACGACTGCCTCTTGGTCTTAGTACGGGTTCTGCATGAGCACAATTAAGTGTTCTGGAGTTACCATTCTTCGCAATGTTATCCATAGTCCGTTATTATCCACATAGTTGAATGCCTTAGCACAGTCAATACAACACAGGTAAATACCTTTCTGGTATTCTCTGCTTTCAACCAAGGTCGGTCTAATATCAGCAGTGATATTTCTTCTTCCATGTCCTTTTCTGAACCTGGCTTGAATTTCTGGCAGTTCCCTGTTGATATACTGCTGCAACTGCTTTTGAATGATCTTCAGCAAAATTCGACTTGTGTATTAATGACATTGTTGTGTAATTTCTACATTCCATTCGATTACCTTTCTTTGGAATGGGTACAAATATGGATCTCTTCCAGTCAGTTGGCCAGGTACCCATCTTCCAAATTTCTTGACATAGATGAGTGAGTACTTCCAGCACTGTATCTGTTTGTTGAAACACCTCAGTTGGTATTCTGTTGTTTCCTAGAGCCTTGTTTTTCGTCAGTGCCTTCAGTGCTGTTTGAACCTCTTCCTTCAGTACCATCGATTCTTGATCATATGCTACCTCCTGAAATGGTTGAATATCAACCAATTCTTTTTGATATAGTGACTATGGCATCCTCCTGGATTATTAACACAACCTCAAGTACCATGCTTTAATTTAACCCAACCCATAACACCCAATGAGATTTTAGAACACTTAAAGGTTTGTCTCAAGCGGTGCCAAGGAATAACACACAAACTGCCTCCGCCTCCTATTACTTGTTTAATATCACCCGCTCATGGATGCAAATGTTGAAGCCAGCCAGTGCTCAGGCTACGTGGGAGGAATCCCACCTTCCCTTATCTGTCAAATTGGCTATTCCCATCACGGAGAGTTCCCTAGATATTTTCCATACTCCTTGTTGTCTGACTGTCAAAGGAATGATTCAACATACTCCATTTGTGGTAGAGTCTTAAAACCTTTAAAGATGGAATGATTGCCCATTTGTAGTAACTCTTTAACAGAACAATGGCTTGAAACGGCTAACCAAAGCATTCAATCCCCTTCAATTAATCCTCACAATTATATACAAGAGATAACATGATTTGTGCTCCTCAAGGATATATATTTTTATGTGGAGGATCAGATCGTCCCACAAAAAAGGAACCAAAACCTAACGATGAACCTTATGCTTGGGCCTTACCCTGTTTAGATGGATGGAGTATGATGTTTCAATTACTTAGTCAAGAATCACAGGGAAATCAAAAAATGACTAGGAATATTACAACCTTATAAAAAAAAAAAGACCCTGGGATGGGATTTAGAGTTCTCAGATCATTCTTCTCCTTTGTCAGAGTAGCCCAATTAGGAAGAGCTCTCTGAAACATGTCAGCAACTATGGAACAACTAGCCAGTGATGTTGCAGATAGTATTACAGCACAAGCAGAATCCTTGAACACCTTATCTAAGTTTTAGATAACAGAAGAGCTCTTGGTTTTCTCTTAGCTCAACAAGGAGGAATATGCACCATTACTAACACCTCTTGTTGCACTTGGATAAACAATACTGAAAGGTCGAACAGAGCATAAAGAAAAGTCTCCAGAAAGCTACCTGTCTCCATATAGAAGATAATAGTAGCACTGAAGACTGGTTTGAAGTTTTTCGGTTGGTTACCCAACAACGTCCAATCTCGGGCCAGCTATCTTGTAAAAACTGGACTAGTTATCCCCCTTATTGTTGTCATTTTCTTTTGCCTAATCTAATGTTTCTTCTATTGCATCACTTGGCTCTGTACCTGAGCATTCGCCCACTCGTAAGCAACATATCATGTACTTTGAAGAAACAACTGAAACTACTATAGACTATGTCACAACTTTGCACTACATCTCAAAACAAGCATTCAAAACTTTTCCTCTGATTTTTTTAAAAAATGATTTCCAGAAGATATTAGCTCTTGGCTGTGCTCTACTCTATAACTCAAACTAGAAATCAGTTGATTTTATTGCTTATTGTTATAAAATATTTAATATACTTTACCTACTCAAAGGAGTTTGACCTTACACCTTGGTTAAAAGTCTTTGGTTTTTCCTTCTTATCCAACCTTGCTCTGTTCATGCCCCCATATTAAGGAATCACTGAAGCAAAGTACTTAAGCAATGGCATGGTGAAGAAATATAATTAGTGGGTGCCTGGCTACCATTTCCAATGCATAGCACCTCGGGTCATAAAAGCCTGTAAATAACAAGCAGCCATCTGTATTCCATACTCTCATACCCCAAGACCCTTGTGGAAGAAGAGTTACTCCTTTGTAGGTGATCAGAATCCAATAATATGGATCTGAAACCAATTCACCCTGAATACGAGACTCCTAGCTTAAGCAAGGTAAAGATTTAACAAAGACCATGCAGAAGAAAGTATTCTTAAGTGTAATCACTGACGCCCCAGAGGAATTCTTGATCAAAAGGGGGGAGTGAGGAAGAGCATTCCAAAACTAAGGCTCTTGACATGAGTAAAACTTCTGGCTAAGGTCTAGGCTAAATCCTTTCTTGTCCTAAGTGACTCCATTTTATATTTTTAAATGTAGCTTGTCATCTTGGTAAAATTTTCCACTTTCCCTTGACTTAGAAACAAGTAATTCTACACAAAAATGCAATTTTGCCTACCCTGCTTTGCTTAAGGACAAACTTGTGGTTAGAAATGGCCAATGTTAAGAAGAGATTATCCAGTTTGTGCAGGTGTTAAACATGTGACATAGTTGTTATGCCAAATTATCGCTAAAAAACCCAGTGCCGTCCAGTCGATTCTGACTCATAATGACCCTATAGGACAGAGTAGAACTGCCCCATAGAATTTCAAGGAGCGCCTGGTGGATTCAAACTGCTGACCCTTTGGTTAGCAGCTGTAGCACTTAACCACTACACCACCAGGATTTCCCTAAATTATCCCTAAAAAAAAAAAATTATCCCTAGGCCTCCCTAAAAAAATGTTTTTCGGACCCCCTTTTATAATACTCTGTACTTAAAGATAACCATATTTTAAAATGTTCCAGGAAACTCATGGTCAGCCAAATCCTGTCACTTGGAGTCACCTTGCAAAGGAGGTCAACCCAGACCCTGCCACCTCCAACTTTTAAATGTTAACCAATCAAGTATTCCAGCTATACCCCTGCCCTTGTTTGTGGTTTTTGCCTTTATTAACCTCTGTAACATTGCAGCCCCCTGGAGCACTTTGTTAGATTTCTCCCCGCACTGTGTTTCCTCTTTTGCAAAACTTTTTTTTTCTGTAATAAAACTTTGTTTTCAATTTTAAACAGACTTATAGTTCTTTCTCTATGACAGGCATTAAGCATTGCTAGAGGCTATGGAAATTAGTAAGGATCTTTTGGCAAGAACCTGAAGTTTGGCTCACTGTTATGGAAATATGTCCTAAAAATACTTCTAAATTCTGGTGTCATATAGACCCTAATTTTAAAGTTTTAATCTATGTTAATTTTTTTTCTTCAATGAGCACATTAAAAAAAGGATTTGAACCTAAAATATATAGATCTCATCTCTTTCTTTTCTCACTAAAGACAAACCAGGAAAGGACTGAACAACTTTGATTACTTAAGAGGAGAATGTCTCCATGCTGAAGATAGGTTAAAACAGAACTGAGTTATCTGGGAGCTCATAAAATATCTTTACTTAGGAGACCATAAATAGTTGCATACCTACCTAGTGCTGGTGTCAGACTGATCCTCATTCAAGGTTGAGATGGACCAGAAGATAACTTTTTAAAGTTTATTTCCAACCTGATAAGACAATAAAGGGAAGAGAGGAGAAAGATAAGAGAGATTTGTCAGCAGAATATTAAATGAAGCACACTTTAATTTTTTTGTGTTCTGAACATATACCATTATAAATTTAACATTCTGTAATATTCTATTTAAAGAATGCAGAACTCCTATGACCACTCAGCTATGTTACTTTTTTCTTTTTAAATGTCTGCACATTAATCATTTAAGTTAGGCTGTGTAATTATAAGGCAAACGATGCAAGATTAAGCATAATTGTGACCACCATGAACTTAAAGGAGCCATTTTTAGTAAAATTACAGTCTGAGTTACTGTATGTAGTCATGTGATCATCTGCATGAAGACCTATGCACTTTAGTATGAAGTATGAATGAAAAATACTACACACACACACCCCGCACACACGTATCACATATATATCTTCATACACATGCAGTTGAGAATGTTAAATCAAAAATCAGATTTTTTTCTTCTATTTTTTTAGAAAACAGAAATTTTTTAAAATATTTAACTTTCCAATAACTCTTCAATACCTTATTCCTTATTTTTTTAATAGTGTAACAGTATTAGAAGGGTGCCCACATGACAGAGAAGTTGAACCTTTAATGGTACAAAGACACCCCGGGCTGCTTTTCCCAGGTACTGGATGCTAGACTGTTAGTAGCTCCATGACAGAAGTAACTGTCACCAGAATATGTTACTTAGTTATGGCATGTTATTTTATAGCCACAGATTGAAACAAAGCAGTCCTTTAACCAGCTGAAGGAGTCCCAACATGGATTACGCTTTTAATTCTACCAGTTGCCATTGAGTCAACTCCTATTCATGGCAACCCCATGTGCGTCAGAGTAGAAGTATGCTCCATAGGGTTTTCAATGGCTGATTTTTTGGAAGCAGATCATCAGGTGTTTCTTCTGAGGACACTCTGGGTGGACTTGAACCTCCAACCTTTAGGTTGCATCACTCAGGGACTCCAGATAAGCTTTAGTAGTTCTTTTATTCAAGGTCTAAGAGTAGGAAATTCTCTTAGTCTTTTTTAGAAAATGAAAAGACGATTACGTGTAAAAGATTACGTATAAAAGAACAATTAGTCTTCCAGTTGATTTTCCCACAGAACCCAATGACAATGGATTAGTAGCATCTTCAACATACTGAGGATAAGTGTCAACCTAAAATTCTACACACAGAAAAATACATCAGTCAAAAGTAATAGTACTATCCCTGGGTTAAATTGATATTTCCTTAATCCAGAGATAGTACTGTAACTTCTTACCCTGACCACCCAAATGGCAAGGTGTGATAGTCCTTCTTTTTCCCTGGCACCTGAGGATTTCCCTGTCTTCCTTCTTTCCTTCCTTCCCCCCTCCCTCCATTCCTCATTTCCTTCCTTCCATCCTTCCCTCCCTCCCTCCTTCTTTCTCTCCTTTCTAGGTCAGCTATGTATTGAAAACATTTATTGTATCTAGCACTGACATGTATTTATAGTAGTTGCAGCACCTCAGTACTACTCTGGCTTAACATTTCCTGTATTTAAATTTTTAATTCTTCTGAAATTTAGTTCAGAATGTGTGTATATATATATACAGTCATGAAGATATAATTTGTGTTTTAAATGTCACAGTACTATTTACTGGGTTGGTCTTCCTTTTATTATTATCTATTCTATCTTTAATATATATTTTCATACATATCTTGTAAATTCATATATATAAAATACCAGGTAGATCATACTTTCACATCTTTTGTCATTCTCTCAAAATTTTATTTTTAGGTGATAACTAGTTAATCTTCCTGATTCTGAATCACTTTTTAAAGATTCCTTGAATGTCCTGGGGGAATTTTCATTGGAATTACATTCATCTTCTAGTTTGAGAAGAATTGATGTGCCAATTAATTAGTCTTTCCATCCAGGAAAATGGAATGCTTTTTCATGTTTTCAAATCTTATTTTATGTTTCACAATGTTGTTGTTGTTAGGTGTCGTCGAGTCGGTTCCGATTCATAGCAACCTTATGCACAACAGAACGAAACGCTGCCCAGTCCCGAGCCATCCTTACAATCGTTGTTATGCTTGAGCTCATTGTTGCAGCCACTGTGTCAACCCACCTCGTTGAGGGTCTTCCTCTTTTCTGCTGACCCTGTACTCTGCCAAGCACGATGTCCTTCTCCAGGGACTGATCCTTCCTGACAACATGTCCCAAGTATGTAAGAGGCAGTCTCGCCATCCTTGCCTCTAAGGAGCATTCTGGCTGTATTTCTTCTAAGACAGATTTGTTCGTTCTTTTGGCAGCCCATGGTATATTCAATATTCTTTGCCAACACCACAATTCAAAGGCGTCAATTCTTCTTCTGTCTTCTTTATTCATTTTCCAACTTTCACATGCATATGATGCGATTGAAACTACCATGGCTTGGGTCAGGCGCACCTTAGTCTTCAAGGTGACATCTTTGCCCTTCAACACTTTGAAGAGGTCCTTTGCAGCAGATTTGTCCAATGCAATGCATCTTTTGATTTCTTGACTGCTGCTTCCATGGCTGTTGATTGTGGATCCAAGTAAAATGAAATCCTTGACAACTTCAATCTTTTCTCCATTTATCATGATGTTGCTCATTGGTCCAGTTGTGGGATTTTTGTTTTCTTTATGTTGAGGTGTAATCCATACTGAAGGCTGTGGTCTTTGATCAGTTTGTCATACTGTGGGGGCTTGCGTGTTGCTGTGATGCTGGAAGCTATGCCACTGCTATTCAGATACCAGCAGGGTCACCCACGGAGGACAGGTTTCAGCTGAGCTTCCAGACTAAGACGGACTAGGAAGAAGGACCCGGCAGTCTTCTTCTGAAAAGCATTAGCCAGTGAAAACCTTATGAATAGCAGCAGAACATGTTTCACAATAAAAAAATAAATTTTTTACAATAGTTATTAATAATTGCTTCTCATTTCTTACTTAAATTAAATCTAGGATTTTTTTTTTCACCTTGTGACTATTACATTTATTCTGTTATATTTTCTAACTAGTTACTAGAGGTATATCGAAGAATATTTTATTTTCGTGTTTTTTTATCAAGGTACTTTACCATACTCTGTTATTTGTACCCATTTTTTTTACATTTGCTGTGTAGATTACAGTCACAAAGTACTAATTTTCCCTCTCTATGAGGCTATGACTATTACTTTTCTTTCATGTCTTAATATATTGCCTATAACTTCTTAGATAACTTTAGAAAGTGTAGTTATAGTGGGCATTCTGAATTGCCCTTGATTTCCATGAGACTGCATTTGTGCTCCTGGTTAAGTGTGATATAGACTATTTTTCTAACAGAGATCTTACTTGTTATATTAAGAAAATAGTCACATATTTCTAGGTTCTAAGATTTTTTTTTAATTACGAACAAGTTTTGAATTTTACAAAATGCCCCTTAATATCTATGTGAAATAATAATGTTTTTCTCCTTTGTATATTCAAGTGTTTAATTAAAGTAATAAAATTCCTAATACTGTATTGTATCTTAGATCAATTCCACTTTTTGAAGATGTGTCATTTTTATAACATACAGCAGCTGTTTTCGTATACGATTTAGATTTTACTCCTATTTTATGTCTGATTTTTGCCTATGAATTTAAGAATGGTTTAGGCTATAATTTTTCTCTTTAATGCTTCTTTATCAGGTTTTGAATCAGCCTTCTGTTTCCATATTTTTTATGGTCTGAAATGTTTCTAGGGTGTCAGCATTCTGTCTCTTGAAGTTTGTTAGAACGCACCTGTAAAACTCTATGAGGCTGGTGGCTTTCTTTTTTAAAAAAATTGTGCTTTAAATGAAGCTTACAGAGCAAATTAGTTTCCCATTCAATAGTTTATACACAAATTGCTCCATGACATTGGTTGCAATCCCAGCAATGTGTCAGCACTCTCTCCATTACCACCTTGAGTTCCCCATTCCCATTCGTCCAATTTTCCTGTCCCTTCCTGCCTTCTCGTCTTTGCTTTTGGGCGGGTGTTGCCATTTTGGTCTCATATAAATGATGGTTCTAAGGAGCACTTTCCTCATGGGTGTTATTGTTTATTTTATAGGCCTGTCTAATATTTGGCTGAAAGGTGATCTCTGGGAGTGGGTTCAATTCCAAGTTAGAAGGGTGTCTAAGGGCCTTAGTCTCAAGAGTTCAGTCTCTGGTCCTTTTTATGAATTTGAATTTTGTCCTACATTTTCTTCCCACTCTAACAGGGACCTCCTATTGTGATCCTAATCAGAGTGATTGGTAGTGGTAGCCAGGCACTGTTTAGTTCTTCTGGTCTCAGGCTAGTGGAGGCTGTGGTTCCTATGGTCCATTAGTCCTTTGGACTAATTTTTTCCTTGAATATTTGGTTTTCTTCACTCTCCTTTGCTCTGGATGGAAAGAGACCAATAGCTGTATCTTACATGGTTGCTCACAAGCTTTTAAGACCCCAGACGCTACTCACCAAAGTAGGATGTAGAACATTGCCTTTATGAACTACGTTATGCCAATTGACTTAGGTGTCCCCTGAGACTATGATGCTTAGCTTTCAAGTCCAGCAGCTCAGTCCTCTGAGGTATTTGGTTATGTCTAGGATGTTTCCATGACTATGCCCCCTGTGTACTCTGTTACGTATATGAATATACATGCAGCAAATACAAATATGTATGTAGAAATATCCACAGCCAAACCTATATATGCATGTGCGTGTACTACCATATGCCCTCCCACATCTATTCAGCATACATATCTACCTATGTATTCACTCATAAATTATTGTTTATTATTACTGTTGTTGCAGGATTATATATTTTATAATATTTACTGTCATTGCCGTTTATTCTTGCATACCTCTCAGTGTTTTCCCTTGCCTTGGTCATGTCGTGCAGACTTCCCCCATCTTGGGTACTGCCTTTCCCTTCACCAAAGTTAACATATGTCTACTCTCTAGTTAGGAATTTTCCCTCCCTTCCTCTCCCGTCCCTGGTAACCATCAAAAAATGTTTTTTTTTCCTGTGTGTAAACCTTTTCTTGACTATTTATAATAGTGGTCTCATGTAATATTTGTCCATTTGTGATTGATGTATTTCACTCAGCAGAATGTCCTCCAGATTCATCTATGTTGTGAGATGTTTTGTAGATTCATCATTGTTCTTTATTGTTATGTAGTATTCCGTTGCACGTATGTAACACAGTTTGTTTATCCAGTCATCCATTGATGGGCACTTAGGTTGTTTCCATCTTTTTGCTATTGTGAATAATGCTGCTGTGAACATGAGTGTGCATATATCTATTCTTGTCTCTGCTCTTATTTCTCTAGGATATATACCTAGGAGTGGGATTGCTGGATCATATGGCATTTCTATTTCCAGCTTTTTTAGGAAGCACCATACCCTTTTCCATAATGGTTATACCATTTTACATTCCCACCAGCAGTGTATAAGAGTTCCAGTCTCCCCACAACCTTGCCAGCATTTGTTGCGTTTTGTTTTTTGATCAGCGCCATTCTTGCCAGAGTGAGATGGTGTCTCATTGTAGTTTCGATTTGCATCTCTCTAATGGCTAATGACCCTGGTGGCTTTTTTGGAGATAACTTTTAATAACCATGGGAGTAATTTTAAAAATTATTATTATATTCTCAAGTTCTCTATTTCTTCTTAAGTAAATTTTTGTGATTTATACTGTTCTAGAAACAATTCATTGTTAAGATTTCAAAATGTGTTAGAATTATAATGATATTTTCATATGTTAAAGACCATGTCCATGACTGTTTTTATATTGCCTTTCTCATTTTCAAATTTGTATATTTGATATTTCTCAATTTTTTTAACTTAAACTTAACTGAGGGCTTTCCCTGTACAATTTTCAATTACCTTTCAATTTCTCAGGTGTTTAGTTTTGTAATTACTGCATTCTTCTGTTTCCTGATTTGTTAATTTTGACTTTTTTTTAATTAACTTTTATTAAGCTTCAAGTGAACATTTACAATTCCAATCAGTCTGTCACATGTAAGTTTACATACATCTTACTCCCTTCTCCCACTTGCTCTCCCCCTATTGAGTCAGCCCTTTCAGTCTCTCGTTTCGTGCCAATTTTGCCAGCTTCCCTCTCTCTCTATCTTCCCATCCCCCCTCCAGTCAAGAGTTGCCAACACACTATCCAGTGTCTACCTGATTTAATTAGCTCACTCTTCATCAGCATCTCTCTCCCACCTGCTGACCAGTCCCTTTCATGTCTGATGAGTTGTCTTCGGGAATGGTTCCTGTCCTGTGCCAACAGAAGGTCTGGGGAGCATTGCCGCCGGGATTCCTCTAGTCTCAGTCAGACCATTAAGTATGGTCTTTTTATGAGAATTTGGGGTCTGTATCCCACTGATCTCCTGTTCCCCCAGGAGTTCTCTGTTGTGCTCCCTGACAGGGCAGCCATCGATTGTGGCCGGGCACCAACTAGTTCTTCTGGTCTCAGGATGATGCAGGTCTCCAGTTCATGTGGCCCTTTCTGTTTCTTGGGTTCTTAGTTGTTGTGTGACCTTGGTGTTCTTCATTTTCCTTTGCTCCAGGTGGGTTGAGACAAATTGATGTATCTTAGACGGCCGCTTGTTAGCATTTAGGACCCCAGACGCCACATTTCAAAGTGGGATGCAGAATGTTTTCATAATAGAATTATTTTGCCCATTGACTTAGAAGTCCCCTCAAACCATGTTCCCCAGACCCCAGCCCCTGCTCCGCTGACCTTTGAAGCATTCATTTTATCCCGGAAACCTCTTTGCTTTTAGTCCAGTCCAACTGGGCTGACCTTCCTTGTATTGAGTGTTGTCTTTCCCTTCACCCAAAGCAGTTCTTATCTACTGATTGATCAATAAAATCCCTCTCCCTCCCTCCCTCCCCCCTTCGTAACCACAAAAGTATGTGTTCTTCTCCGTTTTTTCTATTTCTCAAGATCTTATAATAGTGGTCTTATACAATATTTGTCCTTTTGCCTCTGACTCATTTCGCTCAGCATAATGCCTTCCAGATTCCTCCATGTTATGACATGTTTCAGAGATTCGTCACTGTTCTTTATCCATGCGTAGTATTCCATTGTGTGAATATACCACAATTTATTTACCCATTCATCCGTTGATGGACACCTTGGTTGCTTCCAGCTTTTTGCTATTGTAAACAGAGCTGAAATAAACATGGGTGTGCATATATCTGTTTGTGTGAAGGCTCTTGTATCTCTAGGGTATATTCCGAGGAGTGGGATTTCTGGGTTGTATGGTGGTTCTATTTCTAACTGTTTAAGATAACGCCAGATGGATTTCCAAAGTGGTTGTACCATTTTCCATTCCCACCAGCAGTGTATGAGAGTTCCAATCTCTCCGCAGCCTCTCCAACATTTATTATTTTGTGTTTTTTGGATTAATGCCAGTCTAGTTGGTGTGAGATGGAATCTCATCGTGGTTTTAATTTGCATTTCTCTAATGGCTAATGATCGGGAGCATTTTCTCATGTATCTGTTGGCTGCCTCAATATCTTCTTTAGTGAAATGTGTGTTCATATCCTTTGCCCACTTCTTGATTGGGTTGTTTGTCTTTTTGTGGTTGAGTTTTGACAGAGTCATATAGATTTTAGAGATCAGGCGCTGGTCTGAGATGTCGTAGCTGAGTATTCTTTCCCAGTCTGTAGGTGGTCTTTTTACTCTTTTGGTGAAGTCTTTAGATGAGCATAGGTGTTTGATTTTTAGGAGCTCCCAGTTATCTGGTTTCTCTTTATCATTTTTGGTAATGTTTTGTATTGTGTTTATGCCCTGTGTTAGGGCTCCTAGGGTTGTCCCTATTTTTTCTTCCATGATCTTTATCGTTTTAGTCTTTATGTTTAGGTCTTTGATCCACTTGGAGTTAGTTTTTGTGCATGGTGTGAGGTATGGGTCCTGTTTCATTCTTTTGCAAATGGATATCCAGTTATGCCAGCACCATTTGTTAAAAAGACTATCTTTTCCCCAATTAACTGACACTGGTCCTTTGTCAAATATCAGCTGCTCATACATGGATGGATTTATATCTGGTTTCTCAGTTCTGTTCCATTGGTCTATGTGCCTGTTGTTGTACCAGTACCAGGCTGTTTTGACTACTGTAGCTGTATAATAGGTTCTGAAATCAGGTAGAGTGAGGCCTCCCACTTTCTTCTTCTTTTTCAGTAGTGCTTTGCTTATCCGAGGCTTCTTTCCCTTCCATATGAAATTGGTGATTTGTTTCTCTATCCCCTTAAAATATGACATTAGAATTTGGATCGGAAGTGCGTTATATGTATAGATGGCTTTTGGTTGAATAGATATTTTTACTATGTTAAGTCTTCCTATCCATGAGCAGGGTATGTTTTTCCACTCAAGTATGCCCTTTTTAACTTCTTGTAGTAGAGCTTTGTAGTTTTCTTTGTATAGGTCTTTTACATCCTTGGTAAGATTTATTCCTAAGTATTTTATCTTCTTGGGGGCTACTGTGAATGGTATTGATTTGGTGATTTCCTCTTCGATGTTCTTTTTGTTGATGTAGAGGAATCCAAGTGATTTTTGTATGTTTATTTTATAACCTGAGACTCTGCCAAACTCTTCTATTAGTTTCAGTAGTTTTCTGGAGGATTCCTTAGGGTTTTCTGTGTATAAGATCATGTCATCTGCAAATAGTGATAGCTTTACTTCCTCCTTGCCAATCCGGATACCCTTTATTTCTTTGTCTAGCCTAATTGCCCTGGCTAGGACTTCAAGTACGATGTTGAATAAGAGCGATGATAAAGGGCATCCTTGTCTGGTTCCCGTTCTCAAGGGATATGCTTTCAGGTTCTCTCCATTTAGAGTGATATTGGCTGTTGGCTTTGCATAGATGCCCTTTATTATGTTGAGGAATTTTCCTTCAATTCCTATTTTGGTAAGAGTTTTTATCATAAATGGGTGTTGAACTTTGTCAAATGCCTTTTCTGCATCTATTGATAAGATCATGTGGTTTTTATCTTTTGTTTTATTTATGTGATGGATTACATTAACGGTTTTTCTGATATTAAACCAGCCTTGCATACCTGGTATAAATCCCACTTGATCAGGGTGAATTATTTTTTTGATGTGTTGTTGGGTTCTATTGGCTAGAATTTTGTTGAGGATTTTTGCATCTATGTTCATGAGGCATATAGGTCTATAATTTTCTTTTTTTGTAATGTCTTTACCTGGTTTTGGTATCAGGGAGATGGTAGCTTCATAGAATGAGTTGGGTAGTATTCCGTCTTTTTCTATGCTTTCAAATACCTTCAGTAGTAGTGGTGTTAACTCTTCTCTGAAGGTTTGGTAGAACTCTGCAGTGAAGCCGTCCGGGCCAGGAGTTTTTTTTTGTTGGGAGTTTTTTGATTACCGTTTCAATCTCTTTTTTTGTTATGGGTCTATTTAGTTGTTCTACTTCTGAATGTGTTAGTTTAGGTAGGTAGTGTTTTTCCAAGAATTTACCCATTTCTTCTAGGTTTTCAAATTTGTTAGAGTACAATTTTTCGTAGTAATCTGAAATGATTCTTTTAATTTCATTTGGCTCTGTTGTGATGTGGTCCTTCTCGTTTCTTATTCGGGTTATTTGTTTCCTTTCCTGTATTTCTTTAGTCAGTCTAGCCAATGGTTTATCAATTTTGTTAATTTTTTCAAAGAACCAGCTTTTGGTTTTGTTAATTCTTTCAATTGTTTTTCTGTTCTCTAATTCATTTAGTTCAGCTCTAATTTTTATTATTTGTTTTCTTCTGGTGCCTGATGGATTCTTTTGTTGCTCCCTTTCTATTTGTTCAAGTTGTAGGGACAGTTCTCTGATTTTGGCTCTTTCTTCTTTTTGTATGTGTGCATTTATCGGTATAAATTGGCCTCTGAGCACTGCTTTTGCTGTGTCCCAGAGGTTTTGATAGGAAGTATTTTCATTCTCGTTGCTTTCTAAGAATTTCCTTATTCCCTCCTTGATGTCTTCTATAACCCAGTCTTTTTTGAGCAGGGTATTATTCATTTTCCAAGTATTTGATTTCTTTTCCCTAGTTTTTCTGTTATTGATTTCTAGTTTCATTGCCTTGTGGTCTGAGAAGATGCTTTGTAATATTTCAATGTTTTGGACTCTGCAAAGATTTGTTTTATGACCCAATATGTGGTCTATTCTAGAGAATGTTCCATGTGCACTAGAAAAAAAAGTATATTTTGCAGCAGTTGGGTGGAGAGTTCTGTATAAGTCAATGAGGTCAAGTTGGTTGATTGTTGTAAGTAGGTCTTCCGTGTCTCTATTGAGCTTCTTACTGGATGTCCTGTCCTTCTCCGAAAGTGGTGTGTTGAAGTCTCCTACTATAAATGCGGAGGTGTCTATCTCACTTTTCAGTTCTGTTAAAATTTGATTTATGTATCTTGCAGCCCTGTCATTGGGTGCATAAATATTTAATATGGTTATATCTTCCTGATCAATTGTCCCTTTTATCATTATGTAGTGTCCTTCTTTATCCTTTGTGGTGGATTTAACTTTAAAGTCTATTTTGTCAGAAATTAATATTGCTACTCCTCTTCTTTTTTGCTTATTGTTGCTTGATATATTTTTTTCCATCCTTTGAGTTTTAGTTTGTTTGTGTCTCTAAGTCTAAGGTGTGTCTCTTGTAGGCAGCATATAGATGGATCGTGTTTCTTTATCCAGTCCGAGACCCTCTGTCTCTTTATTGGTGCATTTAGTCCATTTACATTCAGCGTAATTATAGATAAATAAGTTTTTAGTGCTGTCATTTTGATGCCTTTTTATGTGTGTTGTTGACAATTTCATTTTTCCACATACTTTTTTGTGCTGAGACGTTTTTCTTAGTAGATTGTGAGATCGTCATTTTCATAATGTTTAACTTTATGTTAGTTGAGTCGTTACGTTTTTCTTGACTTTTTTCTTGAGTTATGGAGTTGATATTCGTTTTTGTGGTTACCTTATTATTTACCCCTATTTTTCTAAGTAAAAACCTAACTTGTGTCGTTCTATATCGCCTTGTATCACTCTCCATATGGCAGTTCAATGCCTCCTATATTTAGTCCCTCTTTTTGATTATTGTGATCTTTTATCTATTGATTTCCATGATTCCCTGTTATGTGTATTGTTTTGTTTATTTATTTATTTTTTAGAATTAATCTTACTTTGTTTTTGTGCTTTCCCTATTTGAGTTGATATCAGGACGTTCTGTTTTGTGACCTTGTATTGTGCTGGTATCTGATATTATTGGTCATCTGACCAAACATCTCCTTTAGCATTTCTTGTATCCTTGGTTTTGTTTTTGCAAATTCTCTAAACTTGTGTTTATCTGTAAATATCTTAATTTCACCTTCATATTTCAGAGAGAGTTTTGCTGGATATATGATCCTTGGTTGGCAGTTTTTCTCCTTCAGTGCTCTGTATACGTCATCCCATTCCCTTCTTGCCTGCATGGTTTCTGCTGAGTAAAAAAAAAAGTAGTCTGAACTTATTCTTATTGATTCTCCCTTGAAGGAAACCTTTCTTTTCTCCCTGGCTGCTTTTAAAATTTTCTGTTTATCTTTGGTTTTGGCAAGTTTGATGATAATATGTCTTGGTGTATTTCTTTTTGGATCAATCTTAAATGGGGTTCGATGAGCATCTTGGATAGATATCCTTTCGTCTTTCATGATGTCAGGGAAGTTTTGTGTCAGGAGTTCTTCAACTATTTTCTCTGTGTTTTCTGTCCCCCCTCCCTGTTCTGGGACTCCAATCACTCACAAGTTATCCTTCTTGATAGAGTCCCACATGATTCTTAGGGTTTCTTCATTTTTTTAAATTCTTTTATCTGATTTTTTTCAGCTATGTTGGTGTTGATTCCCTGGTCCTCCAGATGTCCCAGTCTACATTCTAATTGCTCGAGTCTGCTCCTCTGACTTCCTATTGCGTTGTCTAATTCTGTAATTTTATTGTTAATCTTTTGGATTTCTACATGCTGTCTCTCTATGGATTCTTGCAACTTATTAATTTTTCCACTATGTTCTTGAACAATCTTTTTGAGTTCGCCAACAGTTTTATCAGAGTGTCCCTTGGCTTTTTCTGCAGTTAGCCTAATTTCATTTGTGATGTCTTGAAGCATTGTGTAAATTAGTTTTTTGTATTCTGTATCTGATAATTCCAGGATTGTATCTTCATTTGGGAAAGATTTTGATTCTTTTGTTTGGGGGGTTGGAGAAGCTGTCATGGTCTGTTTCTTTATGTGGTTTGATATGGACTGCTGTCTCCGAGCCATCACTGGGAAACTAGTTTTTCCAGAAAATCCGCTAAAAAAAAATGCAGTCAGATCCCTATCAGAGTTCTCCCTCTGGCTCAGGCTATTCGGATGTTAATGGAGCCGCCTGGGGAGGGTGGGGGAGGGATCAGAGAGCTAGGAGTGTAGCACCTCAGAATATAGCCAGAGTTGTTTGTCTTACTTGGAATGACTCTTGTATCTGAGATTTCCGCGGGCTCGTCGCCTATATGTACTGGCTGTGTGGAGATTGCCCCCCGGGGGTTCTGGCCCGCTGGCGTCACGGTCAGATCCTCAGCTGTCAGCCCCACCCCCAAGGTTAAGGCTCCCCTACTGGGATGGTGCACTCCCGTCTCCAAAATCAGTCTCTGCCTCCCGGGGACTCCCCGTCCCGCCAGCCGCGTCGCGCGCCGCTCCCGCGAACCGGGTGTGCTCCCCCCCCCGGATCAGCTCAGGAGAGCGGAGCAGGTCCCTGCGCCTGAGTCGCGACTGTGCGTCCCGGCTGGGGCGCCGCTCTCCCCGCTCCAAGACCAGCCACTGCCTCCCGGGGACTTCTTCCACCGGCTGCTCCGCCACTCCGCCTGCGCGAACTGGCTGGGTCCGTGTGAACCGGTTGGGACCGCCCCGGGGTCAATTCAGGGGAATGTAGCTGATCCCCGCGCTCACGCCCCGCCCGCGCCCGCCGAAATCCCGGCCAGACGGCTCCCCGGCTGGGACGCTGCTCTCCCCGTTCCAAGGCCATTCACTTCCTCCTGGGGACTTCTCCCTCCAGCGCGCTGCGCTCGCGTGAACTGGGTGGGCGCCGCCCACACGAATGGCTTGGCCCCCCCCCGGGTCAATTCAGGGGAATATAGCTGGTCCCCGCACTCACGCCCCGCCCGCGCCCGCCAAAATCCCGGCGGGACGGCTCCCTGGCTGGGACGCTGCTCTCCCCACTCCAAGACCGGTCACTTCCTCTCGGGGACTTCTCCCTCCGGTGCGTCGTGCCACTGGCGCGAACTGGGTGGGTGCCGCCCTCACGAACGACTGGCCCCCACCCGGGGTCAATTCGGGGAAATGTAGCTGGTCCCCGCGGTCATGCCACGCCTGGTCCCCGCCAAACTCCCGGCGGAATGGTTCCCCACCTGGGACGCTGCTCTGCCCGCTCCAAGACCAGTCACTGCCTCCCGGGGACTTCCCCCACCGGCTGCGCCACCACTCCACCCTCGCCAACCAGCTGGGCTCCCTCCCGGGATGAGTTCGGGGGCTAGGGCTGGGCCCCTTATCTGTGCCGTCTGCCCCCCTGGGCTCTGCCCCAAATCGGGCTCCGAAGGTCAGCTGCCTGGTACGCTGGCTCCTGGCTCTGAAAACAATCGCTGTCTCCCCGTATTTGTTCGTTCTCCGTCTCTAAATCTGTGTTTGTTGTTCCGAGTTCGTAGATTGTTATGTATGTGATCGATTCACTTGTTTTTCCGAGTCTTTGTTGCAGGAGGGATCCGCGGTAGCGTCCACCTAGTCCGCCATCTTGGCCCCGCCTCCTAATTTTGACTTTTACCTTCATCATTTCCTTTTTCTTCTTCTCTTCTTAATTATGTTTATTCATTTATTCTCATTTTCCTTTATTAATATCAATAAAATTCAATTCTGTGAAGTTACCTTAAAGTGTAGTTTTGACCCATCGTATCTATTTTGCTATGTTGTAATTCTCTGTAACTGTAGAGCTGATTTCCTTTGTAAATTGATGCACATTTAGATGAATGCTTTAAAATTTCCAACTTTTTGACTATGGTTTTGTTGTAAATTTATAGTTAGTTGAATTGCAGAAAGTAAAATTTCTACTTTACAAAATCTAAAAAAAAATTATTTTTGATCATCATTTGTAAACATCTGTGAATGTGAATACTCATTCTTTGTAGAGGGAAAAGTTCTATTGGTATCTATTAAGTAATTTTAGTAATTACATTATTCTCATTATCTGTATTCTTATTTTTTTTTATTTGTTTTGGGCCTGTTTAATATTTCAAAATTGTTTTATAGCCTAACACTAAAACATACTTCCTTTAAACTCTTCATTTTAATTGTAGCAACATTTACTTCATGTACATTTATACTAAGACCAAGACCTGTGCTGTCCAATATGATAAGTGTTCACCACATTTGACTGTTCACATTTAAATTTGAATTAATTAAAATTAAATAAAATTAAAATTCAGTTCATCAGTCACTCTAGCTCTATTCCAAGTCTTCAATAGCCATATGTAGCTACCATATTGGAGAGCACAGATATAGAACATTTCCATTGCCACAGAAAGTTCTATTGGATAGCACTGACCTAGACTATTGTATTTTATTTCTAGGATTATAACTTTTAACAGTGTAGTATGGCTTTCTTGTATATTACAATCCACACTTAATGCTTTCCATTTTTTCTTTTAATTGCCTGATATATATTTGCCCATCCTTTTATTTTTAATATGTTTATATCTTTTTGTTCTATTTATTAAGTCTTTTATAAATAATATATTTTTAAAATGAGTTTAACAAATTTATGTTTATTTTCATTCTCATACGTTTGATTTTCTGACAGCTTGCTTTATGGTTTATTTTGTTTTTATATTTTTCGTATCGTTTCTATTGGTTTCCATCTTTTGATACATGTGTAAAATAGCGGTTAAGACCATATGCTGTAGCATATGCTTGGCTGAATATGGATCCCATTTCAAGATTTTAAGAAGATTTAGTGGCTACTTCAATTCTTCGTGCTTAAGTTTCCTCATCTGCAAAATGGGGATAAATATAGTACCCATTTTGCAGGTTTTTTGAGAGGGGGTATATAAATAAGTGTTCAAAACATGCCTGGAACATAGTAAGTGCTCAATAAATGTTAACTGATATTAGTTATAGCCTAGTCTGTGTTACCTATAGAAGCACTGAATGCATTTTTATTGTAATGGTTACCATTAAATTAAAAAATATGCAAAAGCCTTTGTATCTCTGATTGTCAGTTTCATAAGGAAATAAAATTATCTGAATCCCATGTAAGATGAAGACATTAGCTACTTCTTCCCGCTTTTTACACTCATTTCGTGATTTTTTGTTGTAATAATCTGAGATTGTAAAGCCATATTATTCAATATTAAAAACAATTTTTAACTCATGTATCTTTACTTTCAAGAATGATGGATTATTTTTATTCTATAATGTAATCATAATTGTTTGACTCATTTTGGATCTGTTTTCAATGCTCATTATCAATCCTTTTAAACCTTTCTTATATTCATTTTTTTGTTTATATGCTTACAGTTTTTAGCCAAACATCACATAAATTTTGTGCTACTTTTGAAACTACCTTTTTTTCCTTAACAATCTTTGAGAAGCAGAAAGATTCATCCCAAGAGCAAAAAAATAATTACAGTTCAATTGATTTGCCAAAATATGCGAAATATAAATGTTCAGTTTCCTCTATTTATTCTCATTGTTTGGACCGTTTAGTTCTCTGTGTTTGGGTGGTGCTTATTTGGCCATTTCATTATGGGTGTGTCACTCTCTTCATGCTTTGTTTGGAAGCTGAAATGTATCTCTTCCCCCTGCTACAGTGAACTGTATCATCATATATGATTCCAAGTACTGCTTGTACCTAGACGACTCCTAAGTCTGCATGTCCATTTCTGGACTGTATCCCTCTCTCTAGTGTAATAACTCCCGGTTTTAATAGGTCATTTCCGCAGGTCTGTTATTCACAAAATGTGTGCTTCCTCATCTGTAAATAATGGAAGTGGATTAAATGATCTCAAAGGTTTATTCCAGGAGTAAAATCTATGATCTATAGCTACTATTCCTTTATTACTTCACCAGCAGTTCTCTTCAAAAAGCTTTTCGACTCCTCCCTCCAAATTTGTTCTTTTTTCACTATTGGCCTGAAAATTGGCCATTATTTCTCTATCAAATTAAACTATATATTTTACTGGAGCATACAACCTTTGTAAACACCCATACTCTGATCCTCTCAATGTAGTCAACCTGCTCTGTTACAATGATTCCAGTATCCAAACGGAACCTACTCACCATCCCTGTTTTCAGCATTCCCTCTTTCTTACTTATCTGTGGATGTGCTCAAGTCTCTGAATCACCTCATAACTCATCTTTGGGTGCCACTCAGAAACTGGGGTCATAAGAGCTAGTACAAGTGGGGAAGAGGGATCAGCTCAAGGAATGGTGGGTGACTCTTCCTTCATATCTCTGTTTTCTCTACCTTGGAAAGATTTTTCAGTAGTATTGACCACTGGCCATTGCCACATCTCTTTCCTGGTTGAGTCTCATGTAAGTTGGAGAGCTCAAAACCCATTCCTCACTTTCAGGAGCATCAGTACAATTTCCATCCAACATACATGGCATGTACCATACAATTGAAAGCCCCTGGGAGAGAGGAGCAAACCCTTCTGGGGCTGAGTCACCTCAATGAAAGGATGGTGTACCCACGGGCCATGAGCAACTGCAGTGGTTTCTGATTCGAGTTTACTTGGCTAATCAGAATCCATCTCTCTCTTTCTCCCTAAATCATGTTAGTTTTCATCTCTGATCCATACCAGAAAAATTTCAGTTCTATGTCCTTAAGCTCCTACTAATGCCACTGCTGCTACTACTGTTACTACTAGACTGTTACTACTGCAACTATTAATGGTGCTTCTGCTGCTACAAATACTACTACTGTTAGGGCTACTGTTACTGTCACAGCCACAGTTGTCATTCTTGTAGCTCTCACTCTATGGCATGAAACGTGCAAAACTCTTTACATACATCATCTAATTTAATCTCTACAACAGCCCTTTTGGGTAATATTAGTTACTATCCCCATTTGAGAAAGGAAGAAAGACGCTTAGGGAGGTTAAGTAAATTTTCCTCTGTGGCAGAACTTGGAAGTAGTGGAGCTGTGGTTTTGTAACATAAGCCTAGTTGACAACAAAGCTCATTCTCTTAACTGCTAGAGGGTCCCAAGCTGGAAAATTCCTGTGCACATGCTGACGTCTTCTCCTTCCAGAACACTGGCAAGTGTTGTTAATAGACTCCAACACTCTTTCTGCCTAAGTCTAGATGTGGTCTCAGAACTCCTCTCCAGAAAGGGCCTAGACATGTGAGATAAAGCCTGTTTGTGAACTGTGTATATGTAACATGAAATGGTGACCACCACTACTCCCCCCGCCCCCCTTGGCTTTCTATTCCGTGGTTCTCTGGCATTGAGTTGACAGGGACCTGGATCTAAAGCTCATTCACGTGGAAGACACAGTAATGTGGAGTCAGAGGCAGAGTTTAAGGTTGTTGCCGCTAAATATTCCTGTCCCTTTTTTCAAACAACATGTATTGATGACTGCTCCACGTATTTGAGCACTGAGCATTTATTTGATTGTAAGGTCAAAGAGTAACGCAAACATTTCGTACCTATGCTCCCTTAATATTTTTAAGTGAAGGCATCTCTGCTTCTCAACAATACCTTTGATGACATCATCTCTCCTCACTGGAACCCATTCATGTTACTTAGAAAACGGGACTTTCAATACTTAGAATTTTAATGGAAAGTTTTCAGAATCATGAATGTGGATGTATGATCATCACCAGAAAGTTCAAGATAATGATAACTGATGTACTAAATCAAAGTCAAACTAGAAATGCCTAGCCATATGATTGCTCCCTTAGAAAAATGTCCATTTATTCTTTGTGTTTGTGAAAAATGTGTCAATTCCAGCAGAAGAGATTTCTTCCTGTTATTATGAAGCATTGCCAAAAAGGAAAGATCAATTATTCTCAAGACACATCTAGTTGAGCCTTCCTCCCACATCCTAAATACTTATGTTTATGTGAGTTACACATCTGTACAATGCAGCAATTGTTTCATCTTTCCCAAACTAATAGAGATGCTGGAAACATCTGGTAGTTGATAGTTAATTCATTTTTTCATTGCACCTTTCCGTAGGAAGCAGGGAGTGCAACTCAATATATCCCCTGAGAAAGTCTTGAGTTTATGACAGGCGTGTATTTCTTAACGAGTCGTTGTTTGACACCATTGCTTCTCCACAGTCCAGCTGCAAGTACATTCATCTGGCAATAAAGAGAAAGGGGAGGAAAAGTGAAATCTGAAAGGAAGTCGGAGTGTCAGGTGGTTATTGCATAAAGCATCCAATTCACTCTCGTAATATTTATTCTGCTTATTTTGTACAATTTCCTGCAACTGCCTTTTACAAGTCTGTCACTGTGATGACTTGCTCTGTTTTGAGAATGACTTAGCTGCCCACTACTAATTTATTCGAGACCCGAAACAGGTTTCTTTTTGGTGCACGGCTATGGATTGATTCAGCATAAGGCTTGAGTCTGTGGGACAGGCACCCCCATCCCAGCATCCCAGCATCCCAGCAGAGGCTCAGAAAGAGCGGAAGGGCATAAGATGAGTCATTCTAGTCTGAATTTTCCGACCTTTTCTTAAGATAGCTCGGATCTCTAAAGACTCTTTTTTGGCTCCTCATGACCTCACCAAGATTATCTTTATCCTCCCCAGCAGTCATGATTAGCTAAGGTTATTTTTACTGAAAACATCTCAGGGCTTGAAGTGGGAGGGTGAGGATGCTGCATTCTTGGTGGAGGGCCCAGTATTTGGAATTCTCCCCTTGATGTGACATAATGAACCTTAATTGGTCTGCCCTTGGGCCTTGGCGCACCAGCTTAGGGAGGGGACAAGAGGTAGCCCAAAGAAAGGGCATTAATAGGCAGAGGGTGAATGGAGGGCCCCCTCAATGACCAAGAACATGGCCTCCACCCTACTTGCTCAGTGATGTCCTCATTTGAAGACCTGGTTGTCTAGGGAGATATAAAATATTTATTCTGAAAGACTCTCAATGCTAATGGTGTTTATATCATTCTTGCTTATCTCAGACGTCTCAGACGCCTAGAGGCTATTGACAAATCAGCCTCTTAGTTGGCTTAAAGTACTCTTTCCTACACATCTACACACACAGAGACACAGACACACACTGAATGAAGAAAAGCTCTACCTTTAATAGAAACATTTGATTGGTCTTTTAAGGTTCAATGTGAAAACCAAAATATGATGCTTGCATGCTGGTTCAGTGACTTCCTCATTCGATTTAAGTGTGAAGGGCTTGAAATATGGACCATTTCTAATTCGTTCTGCAAAATTGTAGCGTACAATACAACAGTACCCAATTCTTTTCATCCATTTCTCTCACATGTCTTCCAGTAACAAATTGGCTATAATATTCCCTTTGGACTCATGAGGTCACTGGAGCAATGAGAGATTTAATAATTTGACCAAGGTCAATGCTAATGAACAAAGCGGGTCTGCCTCCACATTAAATTACCTGGTTAGTCCTGGTCGTATAATTTCACTTAGCACACTAAATTATTTTCATTTCCTTAAAACGTCTTTCGTAAAACGACAGAGCTAATCCAAATAAGCAATCGGACTTAGGTGGGGCACAGTGGAACGGGCTGTGTGAGCGAGCGGGTGACCTCAGTGCCCAGGCATCTCCAGCCCCTCAAAGCCTCCTCCTGCTGATAAGCTCAGGAAGGAGCTTGCTCAGTTCCTGCTCCTCCACTTGCTGGCATGCCCTCACTTATCCTTACTGCCACTTAATGACTAGAAAGAAATGTGTTTTCGTGGGATATCCACTTGGAAATGGCTTTGATGATTGCTGTTTGTGCTGCCTCCAGCCAGTTGTCTTTTCCCTGTCATTCAGGGTGGTCTCCTGATGGTGTCAGGAATGCCACGAATGTGAAGAATGTATAGTCCAGAGCTTGCTCTCCAATGCCATTTCACCTTAACTCCCCCCTCCCCTTCTTTTGTGACTTGAGTAACTGAGAACTTTCGTAATTAGGTTAATCTCTTTAGGTACAATTTCTTGGTAGGAGTTGTGTGTCCACATTGGAAAAGTCAGTACAGAAACATGCTCTGATTCATCTTGGTCATGCTGTCTGAAATGTTTTCTTTGTCTTAGAAATCAATGCAATCGATTTGGGAATGACCTAATGAGTGTTGTATTTCTTCCATAGCAGGAAATAAAGAGATGTCATTTCCCAAGTATAGTCTTCTATTCCTCTTTTCTTTAAGTCCCAAGAGTGGTATCTAATCTTTGAGAACGTTATGCTTTGCATATGGTAAAGATTGTTAAAACCATTGGGGAAATTTACCAGGAAATTGGTGCATTTTTTTCTTTCTTCCTTTTCTTCACAGAAGTAACAATGATCCTAACACTCTGTTTTCTGTGATCTAAGACTTATGGTAACAGGATGAGTTTTAAGGATATCACCAAAACCTGTGTGGACTGGCTTTGCTACATCTGCTTGGCCATGTGATTGGCAGTGGGGTTCCATCTGATCTAACCCTACAGATTCTGATGGAGACACACCAGAGTCTCCTCAAGAGTTTGTTAAGACTCGGATTGCCAGGTCACATCCCCAGTTTCTGATTCAGTAAGTCTGGAATGAGGTCTGAAAATTTTCCTATCTAACAAGTTCCCAGGTGATACTGATTCTGCTGGTCTCTGTACCACAGTTTAAGAACACCTGGAAAAGGAAAATGAGGTCTGGGAGTAAGAACTGTTGCCGTCAAGTCAATTCCGACTCACAGCAACCTTGTTAGGACAGAATGTAACTGCCCCATAGGGTTTCCAAGGCTGTAATCTTTACACAAAGGAGTGGCACAGTGGTTAAAGCCCTCAGCCGCTAACTGAAAGGTTGGTGGTTCGAACCCATCAGCCACTCCATGGGAGAAAGACCTGGCGATCTGCTTCTGTAAAGATTTACAGCCTTGGAAACCCTATGCAGGTAGTTCTACCCTGACCTATAGGGTCGCTATGAGTCAGAATCGGCTCCACAGCAATGGGTTTGGTTTTTGATCTTTACGGAAATAGACTGCCACGTCTTTCTCCCTTGGAGCAGCTGGTGGGTTTGAACCACCAAACTTTTGGTTAGCAGCTGAGTGCTTAACCACTGCACGACCAGGGCTTCTTCTGGGAGTAAAAGGAGGCCACAAATGCCCCATGGGTTCTTGCAGTATGTTGAAAGCATTGGAACAGACTGTGCTACTCCAACAGTGTCCTCTGATTCTCTTATTACCCTGTTAGGATGCTTGAAAAATGGACCAATGATATATTTTCCAAATAGAACTCTAGCTTCTTAAGAAACCTGAGATGCCATTATTTTTGTTGCCATTTGTTTTAAACCCTTGTCTTGAAACTGTTGTGTTGTGAATAAGATGACTACAAAAACCATCAGGGAAGGAGGTCTTAGTGTGGAATTCCCTTCAACATCTATTGGGGAAGAATCTGTTCTTCCCTTGTCACACGGCTCAAAAGGTTAGTTAAACCAGGGCAAGCCTTGATGTGTCTGGACTGAACTAATGAGTAGCTGAATAGTTTACCCATAAGTGCCGAGTAATCCTCATGACTATAGGATATAATACAGAAAGTAATCAGCAGTTTCAACAACTGACATCACTTGGCCTATTGTTTTCATTTGACTTAACTGATAGTTCCTACATGCCTTAAAGGGAAAACTGGACTAATTAGTAGAGGAGGGAGAAACCACCTGGCAAAGAAGCACAACTCTAATTACATATGCAAACCTGGCCACAATGTTCAGTTACAGAATGTGGAGGTGAGTGAGAAAACGGGGCAATATGAAGCCAGTGCCCGGCAAAGATTAGAGGTAGAGCCTGCTGCCAAGGACTTGACGACAAGTTCCAACAATGTCATGGATGCTTTGGGAGAGGAACTGCCAAATTATAATAACACAACTCTTACAGAAGAAGTTAAAAATCATGTCATCCTCTTCTAAATGACCTCTTGAGAGAGGCTAATATACATCACTCCTGACAACTTAGTAACAAATTAAACCAAAAAGCCAAACCAGTTGCTGTCAAGTTGATTCTGACTCATGGCGACCCCGTGTGCATCAGAGTAGAACTGTGCTCCATAGGGTTTTCAATGGCTGGCTTTTCAGAAGTAGATCACCAGCCCTTTCTTCCGAGGCACCTCTAGGTAGATTTGAACCACCAACCTTTCAGTTAGTAGCTGAGAGCTTAAGTGTTTGTGCCCTCCAGGGACTCCTTGTGATGAATCGGTGATCCCTAAATGCAAAAGTATAACACTTTCCAGATGAAAATTTGATTCTGTTAATTAGTGGCAAGAAATGGTAGAGAACTATAAAGTGAGAACAGCAAGCTAACAAATTACATATGGAGGAGAAACTTAATTTTTGATCTCCCAGCTCAGGGCCTCTGTATTACACAACTCCAGGGGGTGCGATTAGATAGACTATGTGCATGGGAGCATACCGGAGTTGTCCAATGGGACTCGCCCTCTCAAGTTAGAGAACTGGGGGACTATTATACCAGTTTTGGGCTCTGATTGCCTCCTACTACCCAGGCACTTTCCTATTCTATTCTCTAGGAGTCACCTAACATTTGACTGGAGAGGCTAATGACCTTTGTCTCTGGCATTTCCCATCTCTGCTTCTTGGCTTCTGCTGTTTCCTCTTTCTGTTCCCCTCGCTGTGTTAATTGGTGCCTTCACCCTGCTTCTTTCGTTGCCCCTGCTGCCTGTGCCTGTATCAAAGTCATAGAATTTGGAGAATGCCAAGAGATTGTAGTCTGGCTTCTAAGTGACCTCAGCTCTTTTGCTATTTGACTTTGTCAATTGCCTTGGGCTAGGTGGAAGTACAATAGGGTACTCTGTACCTTACAAAAACAACTCCTTCCCAGCCCCTACCCATGAGCAGAGAGCTAAAGATAATAAAAATCATATCTAATGTGTATTGAGCACTTATCATCATAGGCATTTTTCTAAGTGCTCGAATGCATTAACTTGCTTTATCTGTGTGACAATCTTATGATGTAGTTCTTGTAACTATCAGCATTTTACAGATGAGGGAACTGGGCATGGTGGGGTGCCCCAGATAGTAAGGACAGAGCTAGGGATGTAATGCAGACAGTCTGGCTTCAGAATCTGTGCTTTTATGCATGTGCGTGTGCTGATTCTTGCCTCCCAGGTAATAAATTCTCTGGTCTGCAAGAATATACGCCATCTCCCTCAAACATCCCTTCCCCCAGCCTCCAATAAAATTCAGGTGGCCTCATCTTTCTCCTCCCTTCTATTTTGACAGGATTATTTCTGGTCTGCCAAGATATGACCGCCAAACACAAAGTCTTCTAAGAGACAGGGAAGGTCATATAAATGAGGTTTCTGGTGGTCTGCTGTGTTAGCCCAACCTCCAAGGACCCTGCTTTGACCATTCATTGTGGGAACAAATGATAGACTATGAGAGCTGGAAGGAGAGGCATCATCACATGATCTAATTCCACATTTTATAAATTATTCAAATAAGGCCCAGAAGAGCTAGATGACTTCTGATATTTTCTGAAAACAGTATTAGATATAATCAGGAGGCCATGTGCATAGAGTGTCACACAGCTCTTGGTGAAGATATTACATGTGGAAGGAGGATGTTGTCTTGTACCCAGCTGCGATGAGCAAAACAAATCCTGTAGAACAAATCTTTCAGTGAAAGGCTTACTTTTTCACTTAGGGCCATAAACTCTCCCTTTGACTCTTAGATACAGGGGGTGAATGGTAGAGGCCTCTTTATCTGCCAGGGATAATGTCAGTTCTATCAGTCATCTAAACAAAAACAATTTTGTGATGTTCTAAACCACAGCTTGATTCCCTGCCAAAAATTATTTTAAAAACATCTAGTAGGGCACTGAATCATCAAGCACCAAATATATTCCCTTCACATCTCAGAAATCTTGAAAAGCAAAACCAAACCCAGAGGGAACGCAGTATTAACAAGAGACCTATAATACAGAGTGACCATCCTCCTGTTCTCACCTGACAGATGAGTATACATAAATGCTGGGGCTCTGACCCGATTAAACTGCTGTGAAGAATGTTTGGTGAAAAATAAGTATACTAAAAAAAAAAAAATTTATATTGAAAATAGTGACCCTCTTCAGGTCTGAAGAGCTAAGCTGATTCATGGTGTGATAACTTACAGCCTTAAATATCTCCCTCAGCATCTGAAATCTTTCTGGAAGCTTTTAAAAGCCACCATATCTCTCAACCAAATTTCACTAAATCCTTTGGCAACATTTTGTGGATCTGGGGTCACATTGGTAGACTGTTATGGCTAATTTAATTAACTGAGAGTACTCAGTTTATTTTTATGTCTTTACTTTTTTGAATAGGTTAACCCATCACAGGTTAACAAAATACTTGTTAGCTGCCATCAAGTTGGCTCTGACTCATAGCCACCTTATGCATAATAGAATGGAATGTTGCCTGGTCCTGCACCATCCTTGTAATTGTTGCTATGTTTGAGCCTATTGTTGTAGCCATTGTGTTAATCCATCTACTTAAGTGTCTTCCTGTTTTTTGCTGACCTTTTAGTTTACCAAGCATGATGTCCTTCTCCAGCAATTGGTCCCTCCTGATGACATGTCCAAAGTAAGCGAGATGAAGTCTCACCATCCTTGCTTCTAAGGAGCATTCTGGCTGTACTTCCTCCAAGACAGACTTGTTCATTCTTCTGGCAGTCCATGATATATTCAATATTCTTTGCCAACACCACAATTTGAATGCATCACTTCTTTGTCAGTCTTCCTTTTTCACCATCCAGATTTCGCATGCATATTATGTGGCTGAAAATACCATGTCTTCGGTGAGGGACACCTTGGTCATCAGAATGATATCTTTGCTTTTTAAGATTTTGAAGAGTTCCTTTGCAGCAATACATTGTTTGATTTCTTGACTGCTGCTTCCATGGGCATTGACTGTTGATCCAAGAAGACTTAAATCCTTGACAACCTCAATTTCTTTGCCATTTATCATGATGTTGTTTATTGGTTGAGCTGTGAGGGGTTTTATTTTCTTTATGTTCAGGTATGATCCATACTGAAGGCTGTAGTCTTTTACCTTCATCAATAAGTGCTTCAAGTCGTCTTCGCTTTAGGCAAGGAAGGTTGTGTCACCTGCATACCACCACCTGTCTGTCAGTTTGTCATACTGTGGTGGCTTGCTTGTTGCTATGATGCTGGAAGCTATGCTACCAGTGTCTCAAATCCAGCAGGGTCACCCATGGTGGACAGATTTCAGTGTAGCTTCTGTACTAAGACAGACTAGGAAAAAAGCCTGGCGATCTGCTTCTGAAAATTAGCCAGTGAAAACCTTATGGATAAACAAAATACTTGCAAAGATATTACAAGGAACTTAGGGAAATGCCCCCTTCCCATATGCCCAGTTCAACTTGCCCCTACCCTCCAATAGGTAAATATTGGTTAAGGTTCTTGTGTATTATTTCTGAGATTTAGGATGTGTTATATAAGCGAAAATTGATGCATTGTTTCCCCTGCCATTCTTATTTTAATATGAATCCATTTGATTTGAGTTGTTGAATGCAATCAAAATAGAAATAATTTTTCACATACTCATAGCATATACAACTTTGCAGGAATATATTTGTACCCATATAGCACTTTATTTTTAGAAAAATCTGTAGAGAAAAGAAATCAGCATTTAAGAACTGACTTTCTTAAGCAGGGAACAAGTAAATTTGCATTACTTTGATACACTTAAATAAGGAGGTGTACTAGATCCAGAAAAAATATTAAAATTGAGGCTTGTTGGTTTCCATATAAACTTTGAGATCACTCATATCTTCATCTAACAAATACTGAGTTCCCATTGTGTGCTTGGCAGTGAAAATATAGTCCTGAACAAAAGATATGTTTACCATCCAAATGGTGTTTATAGTCTACTAGGAAAGACAAACACTGAAATAAATAATTATGGTACTCCCTGGTGGGAATTATGATGTAGGGTGGAGGGTGGTCTCTGGAAGCCTTCAGTAAGGGGACTTATCCAAGGTAGAAGCGAAGACTTCCAGAAGATTTGGCATTTATGCTGGGACCTGGCAGATGTGGAGGGTCAAGCAGATGATGAGTAACATTCCAAGTAGGAGCAATGGCATGCGTGAAAGCCCGGAGGGGAGAAAGTATACAGTATCTTCAATTAACTGACAGGTCATCTAGAACCAAATTTCATTTTGCCGATGAGAATGCTCAGATCTAGAAAAAGTGAAGAAACTTGTGCAGTGGAGCTGGTTGTAGAATGCAGGTCACTTGATTTTAAGAGCTTAGCCTTCCATGGACTAAGTAGGTCTTGGGGACAGGGCTGCTGCTACCTCATATGGCACTTTTGCAGAGATTAATAGGTTAGGAAAAGATACCCCGTCAACATGGATCTTTCCTTCAATTTTTCATAAAATTGTTGTTATATAAAAATTTTGTTAAAAAAATTCTGCCAGGAAATTATGGCAATAAATATATAAATCTACAGTGTCTGCCACCTATACGGCACCCCCTTAGATCTACAACCTGCATAATCATATTGGTAACCGTGCCTCAGAGGATCCAAATGAATGAAACATGAACTAGTAATCTTTTAAGCATCTGTTGGGGAAGAGTCTATAACCATTTCACTCCAGTGGGTTTTTAATGGTTCCTAATGGGCTGCCCAGAGTGGAACCACTGACCTTGGCTTCCTCTTGGGCATTTGTGTTCTCTTAGCTCCTGATTTATGGCCTATTGCCTGCCGTGACCTTCAACATTCCCGCCTGTTCTCCCGCCTGCTTGCCTCCCAGTTTCTGATTTATTACTTTCCATGATCTGTTTCATTTTCCTGGTCTGAAATGAATGTAATCATCAAATCCTAGAATTAGATATTGAATTTTGAATTTTGCCTACTTATGGGGTGTCCCTCCCTCTCCTAATTAGTCTTTTGTGTTTTGTGGTTGGTCTCAGCCTTGTTTGGGAAGACTGCTGCAATCTCCTCTATAAAAGGCAAGCTGGAGAAAAGAATGGTAGCTAGATTTAGGGTAGAATAGATTTTCCCAACTGTGCTCCAGGAAACACCAGTTGTGCAGGGTGTTCATCAAGTGTACAACAAAAAGTTTCCGTAGTCAAATAAACTTAGGCAATGGTGGAGTAAACAACCAGCAAACAGGGCAACTGGTTTTCTATAATGCAGAATATTTACAGCCTTTTACTATGCTAACATGCTTGTGAAAATGCAAGTGTATGCAACATTTATGAGATTGATTTGACCATGTAAGTAGTGATGTTCTCATGCTCCATGGAAGCCTCTTGAACACTGGGCTAGGTTCTCTAACCATGCCTTAGGACTTGGCCCAGAAGACAGAGAAAGCCCGTACCTTGCTGCCCGAGGTGGGCTGCCTGCAACCCAGGGCTGTTGGGGTATTTGGTGGCAAGGGAGGGAGGGGGTAAAGAAAGGCAGAGGCAGAATTCCACCATAGAAAGGGCTACTGGAGTGTGTTTATGCACACAGATTCAAAACCTATAACTCCTTTTAGTTTTTGCACACAAAAGTATATTTCACACTGTTTTGCACCTTGTTTTTTTTTTCTTCGTGATACTATACCCATGAAATCATTCTATATAGAGCTATTCTTTCAATAATTACATGTAATTCTATTGTGTAGGTTTACTGTAATTTAACTAGTCCTACATTGAAAAAAAAATTTTTTTTTATATTGGTGGGCATTTATGTGGTTTACGGTCTTGCAGTGCTGCATCAAATATTGAACATGTCATTTCACACATGTGAGATAATCGGTGTAGTATAAATACTTACGAGTGGAATATCTGACTTGAAAAGAGACCACAATTTAGATTTTGATAGATGTTTTCAAATTCCCCTCCATAGAGGTTGAACCAATTTATGCACACTCCCATACTGTATGAGAGGACATTCCTCATTTCAGTTATGTTTTTGTTTGTCTGACTTACACTGTGTTTTCAACAATCTGAATTTTAACGGCAGTTGAGCTGATTCAGACTCACGGTGACCCCATGTGTTTCAGAGTAGAACTGTGCTCCATAGGGTTTTCAATGCCTGTGACCTTTTGGAAGTAGATCACCAGGTCTTTCTTCCAAGGTGCCTCTGGGTGGATTAAACTGCCAACCTCTGAGTTAGTAGCTGAGCACTCAACTATTTGCACTACCCAGGGACTCCTAAAAAAAGGAGATTTAAATTAAAAATACAGATTTTGATGTATTCTTCAAAAACTTGACCTTGGCCTCACAAACCCACAGGGCATCAGTCAGCTGGAATCAGTAGTGACCATCTTCCTTAGGTGGACTGTGAGCATGCTAGGTCGCCATAGCCTCCAATACTTCCTATTGCCTCCAACATTGAAGCCATACCTTAGGTGTCATTTATCATTAAACCAAACCCACTGCCATCGAGTCCATTCTGACTCATAGTGACCCTATAGAACACAGTAGAACTGTCCCATAGAGTTTCCAAGGAGCGCCTGGTGGATCTGAACTGCTGACCTTTTGGTTAGCAGCCATAGCACTTAACCACTACGCCACCAGGGTTTCCCATTTATCATTACATCCATATAAACTACATGTGTGTATATATATGTGTTTGTGCATATATACACTTACTTACTTACAGGAGCGTTAAGAGGAAAGTGAAATATATATATGAGTTAGGAAGCAGTGATAGTTCAGTGGTAGAATTCTCAGCTTCCATGTGGGAGACCTGGGTTTGATTCCTGGCCAATGGGCTTCATGTGCATCCACCACTTGTCTGCCCATGAAGGCTTGTGTGTTGCCATGAGGATGAGCAGGTTTCAGTGGAGCTTCCAGACTAAGATGTACTAGGAAGAAAAGCCTGGTGATCTACTTCCAAAAATTAGCCAGTCAAAACCCTGTGGATCACAACAGTCCCATGGAGTTGGCACAAAACAAGGCAGTATTTCATTTCGTTGTGTGTGGGGTCGCCATGAGTCAGGGGCTGACTCGATGGCCACTAACAACAATGTATATGAGCTAAGAGGAAGGTAAAATATTTCTTGTCTGGGGTAAAGGGAAAATGTGTGTCGATCACAGACGTCTTAGACATAGAACTCAAACAGCTCTTTGCCCAGTGCCCTGGCACATGGGAAGCACTCAATAAAAATATGCTTATTAATGGTTGGAGGCAAGATTGATCGGCTTGGAGTAGGGTGGGCTTGGCTCTTGGGGGCCTTTAGTCTGTACAAATGAATGGAATTGGGGACTCGGAGGCTCCCATTCCATACATGTGTATTGAATTGAATTGAAAAATCTGATTTTAAAAGTGGTTCTTAAACCGTAGAATCCTTTGGCTAAGTACATATATATTTTAAATAGTTTAGTTTTACAATCTTGATTTAAGATTTACATCCTGTCAAAAAAAGACATAAAGAACAAGAAAAGGAGCTTCGGCTACGAATAATGGAATGTAAGAGGTTCAGTGTGAATGCCTTAGGTCTAATATTTTACATTCCTCTAAAATATCAGACAGCCAGGCTTTTATTTCCCTACTTAGGTCTTTATTTACACTGTGTGTATTTCAGGCTGTCTGATTCCAGGGGAGCCTGGAGGCAGTGACCGTCTGGGGGAGCGAGGGGTCCAGGGCCCTCGTTAGACTTGATTCTTACTTGTCGTTTACCACCTTGAGTTAGGCGTTTTCTGAAGCCCAGAGATGCCCGTGCCTGGCTTTGTCCTACTCTGTCCTTCTTGGTCATGTAATCTGGTGGCTTTTGCATCACCAAGCGGACCTATAGGGGTGACTTCTTTTAGGCCAAGGTTTCTCGACTGCAACACTAATGATGACTGCGGCTGGATCATTCTTTGTGGTAGGGGCCGTCCTGTGCACTGTTGGATGTTTAGCAGCATCCTTGGTCTCCACCTCCTAGTCATTCTCTGTGGTGGGGGCCGTCCTGTGCACTGTAGGGTGTTGAGCAGCATCCCTGGTCTCCACCGCCTAGTCATTCTCTGTGGTGGGGGCCGTCCTGTGCACTGTAGGGTGTTGAGCAGCATCCCTGGTCTCCACCGCCTAGTCATTCTCTGTGGTGAGGGCTGTCCTGTGCACTGTAGGGTGTTGAGCAGCATTCCTGGTCTCCACCTCCTAGTCATTCTCTGTGGTGGGGCCGTCCTGTACACTGTAGGGTGTTAGCAGCATCCTTGGTCTCCACCCACTAGTCATTCTCTGTGGTGGGGGCCGTCCTGTGCACTGTAGGGTGTTTAAGAGTGTCCCTGGTTTCCACCTCCTAGTCATTCTCTGTGGTGGGGGCCGTCCTGTGCACTGTAGGGTATTGAGCAGCATCCCTGGTCTCCACCCCCTAGTCATTCTCTGTGGTGGGGGCTGTTCTGTGCACTGTAGGATGTTGAGCAGCATCCCTGGTCTCTACCCGCTAGTCATTCTCTGTGGTGGGGGCTGTTCTGTGCACTGTAGGGTGTTGAGTAGCATCCTGATCTCTACCCACTACATGCCAGTAGTAGCACCTGCCTTCACTTGTGACAATCCAAAATATCTCCAGACAATGCCAAATGTCCCCTGGAGGTGGGGATAGAAGATTTGCCCCAGGTTGTGAATCATTGATTACATGTTCTAGTCCTAAAACATTTCACCTTAGGGAGTTCCACTTCTCTGCCCACCTCCGGTAATGGCCAGTGTTACTCACTAACACCACATTCACCATACCAATGGCTGGCTCTTCTCAGACCATGGTGCAGAGACCTATGCACAGAGTGGGTCACCTGGGCTCCAGACAGAGCCTGTGTAAAAGCGATGGCCCTGAGAGATGAGAGAGGGCCAGGTGGTGCTGGGTTGGGGGATCCCCAGGGCAGGATAGACTGAGACCCCTGTGTTCATCTTCTTGCTCCATCTCTCATGAGTGGGCAAGATGGGGGCGGGGGCAGTGGGCAGTTGAGGTCCTGCCCATACCCGAACCTCTCACCCACATGCCTTGATAGATTTTGAATTTTCATCTCAGGTTGTTGCATTTCCCCAGCCCTGGACTTCCTGTCTCCCTCACCTTTCCCTGCTTTCCACCCCTTCCATGGGGAGTTTGGGCATCCCAGGTCAAAAGGGAGACTCATAGGGAAGAGTTGAATTCTGTATTTCAAAGGATGCTTCACTCTCTCCCAGTGACACCGACTCTCTTAGCTCAGTGGAGTCCTGGCAGCACTTGCCAACTGTGAAATAGATACATCACAGCACACGTGGACGCATATGTGCTTCAACACTAACACAGATAAAGATACTTTGGCTCCCACCGCAGTGGTGTATTTTTGTGCCTCTACTCTATCATCTTATCTAGACACCTCTTAATGCTGGACAGCTTCAAAAGTCACCTTACCTTTGATTGGGTCCTCCCCAAACTCTGCAGATAGGACCCTCGGGTCTGCTTGGCTGTCTTCAGAGAGCACTAGAGAAAGATGGATGACTCAATGCTGATGCCTTCTCTTGGCGGAAGGGCACTTGAGTCCTCCTTGGTTGGCCCTAAGGATATGGACGGCTAATGCTTCCGGCTTAGTGTTTTGGAGTCTTTCTGTATGGTAGTTGTGTCTGGAAGGTCCTGGTGTCATGGCGACCTGGGTCAACCATCGTGTTATGGCATTGAGCTATGGCAGTGGACTACGGATTCCTCTTACTTCCTTTCCACAGTTGCTGGGTGGAGAATTTCATACTCTGGGAGATCTCTTCCAGATCTTAATTTGCTGCCCTTGAAAAATGCATGTACCCTTCCTGCTTAAATTCATTGCACATAGATGCCTCCTGTTTGCATCTTATTTCCAGCCATTGTCACTTGTGCAATTGCTTCTTTGTTTCTGCTTGAAAGTTGACCCTGCCTCCACCACTTCACTTTAGTAGTTAGGGATTTTTCTTCCTCTTCAGTCTGCTTTTTTTCCCTCTTCTTGTCCCTTGCTTTCTTCTCTCTGGTTAACTTTGCTGGGTTTGTACTTTATTTTCCCCTGGCAAATTCTTTTGCATCTGTGTTCCAATTAAAGTTGACATTTGTTGGTGCTGAATTTGAACACTAGTTTATGTTACGTGTTGTGGAAAATATAAATACAGACGTGATTCACATCCCACCATCAAGGAATTTTTTAATTTGAATCATAATCCAAGACCAATTATAATAGTATATTTTCTCAGTTCATTCATTCAACAAAAATTTATGGAGTAAAATGTGTGTGACGCAATGTTTAGGGCATTGGATATACACTGCAGAATAAAATAGACCTGTCCTGCCCTCAGAGTCAGGATCGACTTGACAGCGACGGGTTTTGTTGTTGTCGTTTTGTCCTGCACTCATGCAGCTCAAGCCATCAGCTATAAGATGAAACATCTATTTAATAATAGATGTGCAGAAAGAAAAGCTTCATTCAATGTTCACATCAGTTGTAGGGCACTCCTTAAACTTCAGAAGATTTTTAGTGTGGAAAAGAAAATGTCTTTGATTGGATTCCCCAGAAATGAACTCAGAAATGAGGATTTCACATGAGCAAGTGATTGGTCACAGAAATGCTCCCAGTTGAGCTGGGTAAAGGATGGGGAGCGCGGGTAGCACAGAGGGAAAGCCAAGCAGGGCCTCCCTGTCAGGCAGTCCCCGCCTCCTCCTGCCACCACCTGCTAGGCAGAGGGCGCTGCCTTCTCTGGGGCAAGGGAGCTGCGCTTTCACGCTCCTCTCTGGTCAGGCAGGAGCAAGGGGAGTTTCGTCTACTGTCCTTAATTCCATTGAAGAGACATTTCTTGACTTTGGGAAGGCCAGGCTAGACTTCCCCTGCCTTCCAAGCAGCCCCATGCCACAGGAGGGAGTCGTGTGTGGCAGGCACGTGGCGGCTGTGTTGCTGGTGCCTCTTGCAGCCTCTTCCTACAAGGGCTACTAGTTTGCAAGGTTGGAATCATAATGATCTCACTCACGCACCATTTGCGCTGTTTTCACAGAGAGTTTTATCATTGCCTTTTTTTTTTTGAATAGTATTTTATTTTGTTTTCAGTGAAAGTTTACACAGCAAATTGGGTTCCCGTTTAGTGATTTCTACCCAAATTTTTCAGTGACATTGGTTACATTTCTTACAAAGTGTCCATGTTCTCATTATTTCCATTCTGGTTGTTCCATTTCCAGTCATCTAGTTTCTCTGCCCCCTTACCTTCTCATCTTTGTTTTAGGGTAATTCCTGACCATTTGGTCTCACATAGATGATTTTAAAGGGGAGCAGTGCTCATGGGTGTTTTGTGGGCCATTCTGTTCTTTTTCTAGAGAGTGACCTCAGGGGCTAGTTTTGGTTTAAAGACTATCTCAGGGCGATAGTCTCGGGGAGTCCTCTAGTCTCAATGAGTCCAGTAAGTCTGGACTATTTAAGAATTTGAGTTCTGTTCCACATTTTTCTCCCACTCTATCAGGATCCATCTATCATCATCCTGATCAGAATTATCATTGCTATTTTTTAATATATGTGCAGTGATCCAAACTTTGAGTGTCAGGTGCATGCGCTATGATCACAGGTTTACAGGCACGGTGCCTAACTTCTAGAAAAGGCTGGAACATACACAGATAGACAGCCATGTTAGAGAGTAATTAATGAGTGGTATTTCCTTGCTATATCATGTTATAAACTTGTGTTCAGTACTGATGTGATTGCACTCATTTTAATGTGATTTGGTGTTGCTTTTAGCATAAATAGGTTTAATTTGGGTGTCAGCAACGCATAAAAATGTTTCCCTTTGCTGTTAATGGTAATTTTATTTTTTGCTTATGAGAATTCACCTTAGGAAGGATTTTTTAGGAGGTAATGACCCTCAAGGAGTCCCTGGATGGAGTAACAGTTAAGTATTAAACTACCAACTGAATGGTTGGAGGTTCAAGTCCACCCAGAGGTGCCTTGGAAGAAAAGCCTGGTGATCTACCTCTGGAAAAATCAGCCTTTGAAACCCTATGGAGCACAATTCTACTCTGATACACTTGGGATTGCCATGAGTTGGAATTGACTCAACGACAACTGGTTTTTTTTTTTTTTAATAACCCTTAAAAGGTAAGTAGGAGACTTTGTTTCAGTGGTGTGTGTGTATGTGTGTAAATGTACATATAGTTTTTTTTTAAGTTTTTAAATGGCTATAGATTTATCGGAAGTTGTAGAAATCATGTTTAGCAGCACTAGATAACTAAGACACAGCCACTCTCTTCCCCCACATCTCTAACCCTTAGCAACCACTAACAGTTCTCCATCTCTACAATTCTGTAATTTTGAGAATTCTTTATAAGTGGAATCATGCAGTAGATGACCTTTTGAGATTGTCTTTTTTCACTCAGCATAATTTCCTGGAGATCCATCCAAGTTGTTGTGGATATCAATAGTTTGTTCCTTTTTATTGCTTAGTGTTATTCCATGGTATGGATGTACCACATTTTGTTTTTTGTTAAATAATTTTTATTGTGCTTTAAGTGCAAGTTTACAAATCAAGTCAGTCTGTCACATATAAGCTTATATACACCTTACTCCATACTCCCACTTACTCTCCCCCTAATGAGTCAGCCTGCTCCCTCCTTCCAGTCTCTCCTTTTGTGACTGTCTTGCCAGTTTCTAACCCTCTCTACCCTCCGTCTCCCTTCCTGACTGGAGATGCCAATACAGTCTCAAGTGTCCACCTGATACAAGTAGCTCACTCTTCATCAGCATCTCTCTCCAACCCATTGTCCAGTCGCTTCCATGTCTGATGAGTAGTCTTCGGGAATGGTTCCTGTCCTCGGCCAACAGAAGGTTTGGGGACCATGACCACTGGGATTCTTCTAGTCTCAGTCAGACCATTAAGCCTGGTCTTTTTATGAGAATTTGGGGTCTGCATCCCACTGATTTCCTGCTCCCTCAGGGGTTCTCTGTTGTGCTCCCTGTCAGGGCAGTCATTGGTTGTGGCTGGGCACCATCTAGTTCTTCTGGTCTCAGGATGATGTAAGTCTCTAGTTCATGTGGCCCTTTCTGTCTCTTGGGCTCATAGTTATCGTGTGACCTTGGTGTTCTTCATTCTCCTTTGATCCAGGTGTGTTGAGGCAAATTGATGCATCTTAGATGGCCGCTTGTTAGCATTTAAGACCCCAGACGCCACGATTCAAAGTGGCGATGCAGAATGTTTTCATAATAGGGTTTATTATGCCAATTGACTTAGAAGTCACCTTAAGCCATAGTCCCCAAACCCTCACCCTTGCTCCGCTGACCTTCGAAGCATTCAGTTTATCCTGGAAACTTCTTTGCTTTTGGTCCAGTCCTGTTGAGCTGACCTTCCCTGTATTGAGTATTGTCCTTCCCTTCACCTAAAGTAGTTCTTATCTACTAACTAATCAGTAAATAACCCTCTCCCACCCTCCCTCCCTCCCCCCTCTCGTAACCACAAAAGAATGTGTTCTTCTCAGTTTATACTATTTCTCAAGAACTTATAATAGTGGTCTTATACAATATTTGTCCTTTTGCCTCTGACTAATTTCACTCAGCATAATGCCTTCCAGGTTCCTCCAAGTTATGAAATGTTTCACAGATTCGTCACTGTTCTTTATCGATGCGTAGTATTCCATTGTGTGAATATACCACAATTCATTTAACCATTCATCTGTTGATGGACACCTTGGTTGCTTCCAGCTTTTTGCTATTGTAAACAGTGCTGCAATAAACATGGGTGTGCATATATCTGTTGGTGTAAAGGCTCTTGTTTCTCTAGGGTATATTCCGAGGAGTGGGATTTCTGGGTTGTATGGTAGTTCTATTTCTAACTTTTTAAGAAAACGCCAGATAGATTTCCAAAGTGGTTGTACCATTTTACATTCCCACCAGCAGTGTATAAGAGTTCCAATCTCTCCGCAGCCTCTCCAAGATTTATTATTTTGTGTTTTTTGGATTAATGCCAGCCTTGTTGGAGTGAGATGGAATCTCATCGTAGTTTTAATCTGCATTTCTCTAATGGCTAATGATCGAGAGCATTTTCTCATATATCTGTTAGCTGCCTGAATATCTTCTTTAGTGAAGTGCGTGTTCATATCCTGTGCCCACTTTTTGATTGGGTTGTTTGTCTTTTTGTGGTTGAGTTTTAACAGAATCATATAGATTTTAGAGATCAGGCGCTGGTCAGAGATGTCATAGCTGAAATTTTTTCCCAATCTATAGGTGGTCTTTTTACTCTTTTGCTGAAGTCTTTAGATGAGCATAGATGTTTGATTTTTAGTAGCTCCCAGTTATCTGGTTCCTCTTCATCATTTTTGATGATGTTTTTATTCTGTTTATGCCTTGTATTAGGGCTCCTAAGGTTGTCCCTATTTCTTCTTCCGTGATCTTTATCGTTTTAGTCTTTATGTTTAGGTCTTTGATCCACTTGGAGTTAGTTTTTGTGCATGGTGTGAGATATGGGTCTTGTTTCATTTTTTTGCAAATGGATATCCAGTTATGCCAGCACCATTTGTTTAAAAGACTATCTTTTCCCCAATTAACTGACACTGGGCCTTTGTCAAATATCAGCTGCTCATATGTGGATGGATTTATATCTGGGTTCTCAATTCTGTTCCATTGGTCTATATGCCTGTTGTTGTACCAATACCAGGCTGTTTTGACTACTGTGGCTGTATAATATGTTCTAAAACCAGGTAGAGTGAGGCCTCCCAGTTTCTTCTTTTTCAGTAATGCTTTACTTATCCAGGGCTTCTTTCCCTTCCATATGAAGTTGGTGATTTGTTTCTCCATCACATTAAAAAATGACATTGCAATTTGGATCGGAAGTGCATTGTACGTATAGATGGCTTTTGGTAGAATAGATATTTTTACTATGTTAAGTCTTCCCATCCATGAGCAAGGTATGTTTTTCCACTCAAGTTTGTTCTTTTTAATTTCTTGTAGTAGAGCTTTGTAGTTTTCTTTTTATAGGTCTTTTACATCCTTGGTAAGATTTATTCCTAAGTATTTTATCTTCTTGGGGGCTACTGTGAATGGTACTGATTTGGTGATTTCCTCTTCGATGTTCTTTTTGTTGATGTAGAGGAATCCAAGAGATTTTTGTATGTTTATCTTATAACCTGAGACTCTGCCAAACTCTTCTACTAGTTTCAGTAGTTTTCTGGAGGATTCGTTGGGGTTTTCTGTGTATAAGATCATGTCATCTGCAAATAGAGATAATTTTACTTCCTCCTTGCCAATCCGGATGCCCTTTATTTCTTTGTCTAGCCTAATTGCCCTGGCTAGGACTTCTAGCACAATGTTGAATAAGAGCGGTGATAAAGGGCATCCTTGTCTGGTTCCCGTTCTCAAGGGAAATGCTTTCAGGTTCTCTCCATTTAGAGTGATGTTGGCTGTTGGCTTTGCATAGATGCCCTTTATTATGTTGAGGAATTTTCCTTCAATTCCTATTTTGGTGACAGTTTTTATCATAAATGGGTGTTGGACTTTGTCAAAAGCCTTTTCTGAATCAATTGATAAGATCATGTGGTTTTTGTCTTTTGTTTTATTTATATGGTGGATTACATTAATGGTTTTTCTAATATTAAACCAGCCTTGCATACCTGGTATAAATCCCACTTGGTCGTGGTGAATTATTTTTTTGATATGTTGTTGAATTCTATTGGGTAGAATTTTGTTGAGGATTTTTGCATCTATGTTCATGAGGGATATAGGTCTAAAATTTTCTTTTTTTGTGATGTCTTTACCTGGTTTTGGTATCAGGGAGATGGTGGCTTCATAGAATGAGTTGGGTAGTATTCCGTCATTTTCTATGCTTTGAAATACCTTTAGTAGTAGTGGTGTTATCTCTTCTCTGAAAGTTTGGTAGAACTCTGCAGTGAAGCCATCCGGGCGAGCGCTTTTTTTTGTTGGGAGTTTTTTGATTACCGTTTCAATCTCTTTTTTTGTTATGGGTCTATTTAGTTGTTCTACTTCTGAATGTGTTAGTTTAGATAGGTAGTGTTTTTCTAGGAATTCATCCATTTCTTCTAGGTTTGCAAATTTGTTGGAGTACAATTTTTCGTAATAATCTGATATGATTCTTTTAATTTCAGTTGGGTCTGTTGTGATGCGGCCCATCTCATTTCTTATTCGGGTTATTTGTTTCCTTTCCTGTATTTCTTTAGTCAGTCTAGCCAGTGGTTTATCAGTTTTGTTAATTTTTTCAAAGAACCAGCTTTTGGCTTTCTTAATTCTTTCAATTGTTTTTCTGTTCTCTTATTCATTTAGTTCAGCTCTAATTTTTTTCTGTTAAAATTTGATTTATGTATCTTGCAGCCCTGTCATTGGGTGCATAAATATTTAATATGGTTATATCTTCCTGATCAATTGTCCCTTTTATCATTATGTAGTGTCCTTCTTTATCCTTTGTGGTGGATTTAACTTTAAAGTCTATTTTGTCAGAAATTAATATTGCTACTCCTCTTCTTTTTTGCTTATTGTTGCTTGATATATTTTTTCCATCCTTTGAGTTTTAGTTTGTTTGTGTCTCTAAGTCTAAGGTGTGTCTCTTGTAGGCAGCATATAGACGGATTGTGTTTCTTTATCCAGTCTGAGACTCTCTGTCTCTTTATTGGTGCATTTAGTCCATTTACATTCAGTGTAATCATAAATAAGTAAGTGTTTAGTGTTGTCATTTTGATGCCTTTTTATGTGTGTTGTTGACAATTTCATTTTTCCACTTACTTTTTTGTGCTGAGACGTTTTTCTTAGTAAATTGTGAGATCCTCATTTTCGTAGTGTTTGACTTTATGTTTGTTGAGTCGTTACGTTTTTCTTGGCTTTTATCTTGAGTTATGGAGTTGTTATACCTCTTTGTGGTTACCTTAATATTTACCCCTATTTTTCTAAGTAAAAACCTAACTTGTATTGTCCTATATCGCCTTGTATCCCTCTCCATATGGCAATTCTATACCACCTGTATTTAGTCCCTGTTTTTGATTATTGTGATCTTTTACACATTGACTTCAATGATTCCCTGTTTTGAGCATTTTTTTAAATTAATCTTAATTTGTTTTTGTGATTTCCCTATTTGAGTTGATATCAGGATGTTCTGTTCTGTGACCTTGTGTTGTGCTGGTATCTGATATTATTGGTTTTCTGACCAAACAATGTCCTTTAGTATTTCTTGTAGCTTTGGTTTGGTTTTTGCAAATTCTCTAAGCTTGTGTTTATCTGTAAATATCTTAATTTCACCTTCATATTTCAGAGAGAGTTTTGCTGGATATATGATCCTTGGCTGGCAGTTTTTCTCCTTCAGTGCTCTATATATGTCATCCCATTGCCTTCTTGTCTGCATGGTTTCTGCTGAGTAGTCTGAACTTATTCTTATTGATTCTCCCTTGTAGGAGACCTTTGTTTTCTCCCTGGCTGCTTTTAAAATTTTCTCTTTATCTTTGGTTTTGGCAAGTTTGATGATAATGTGTCTTGGTGTTTTTCTTTTTGGATCAATCTTAAATGGGGTTCGATGAGCATCTTGGATAGATATCCTTTCGTCTTTCATGATGTCAGGGAAGTTTTCTGCCAGCAGCTCTTCAACTATTTTCTTTGTGTTTTCTGTCCTCCCTCCCTGTTCTGGGACTCCAATCACACGCAAGTTATCCTTCTTGATAGAGTCCCACATGATTCTTAGGGTTTCTTCATTTTTTTAAATTCTTTTATCTGATTTTTTTCAGCTATGTTGGTGTTAATTCCCTGGTCCTCCAGATTTCCCACTCTGCATTCCAATTGCTCGAGTCTGCTCCTCTGACTTCCTATTGCGTTGTCTAATTCTGTAATTTTATTGTTAATCTTTTGGATTTATGCACGCTGTCTCTCTATGGATTCTTGCAACTTGTTAATTTTTCCACTATGTTCTTGAATAATCTTTTTGAGTTCTTCAACTCTTTTATCAGTGTGTTCCTTGGCTTTTTCTGCAGTTTGCCTTATTTCATTTCTGAGGTCATCCCTGATGTCTTGAAGCATTCTGTAAATTAGTTTTTTATATTCTGTGTCTGATAATTCCAGGATTGTATCTTCATTTGGGAAAGATTTTTATTCTTTTGTTTGGGGGGTTGTAGAAGTTGTCATGGTCTGCTTCTTTATGTGGTTTGATATCGACTGCTGTCTCTGAGCCCTCGTGATTTATTCTATATTTGCTCACTGAGTCTTATCTTGTTTTGTTTTCTTTCAATATACGTGGATGGGCTACTAGATTGTGCTGTCTTGTTTGTTGTAGCCCTTGACTTACTTATGACCTATTACCAGCTGGTTTGGGCTGTTGCCAGATATATATGCCTGAGTCTATTCACTCTTCTTGAGTAGAATCTGATTTTGGGTCATCAAGTGTGTGCTGCACCCTAACACCTATCCACCTCGAGAAGTAGTGGTGATAGTTGTGTGCACCAGATTCTATTAGCAGCTGGGGTTCACCCTCCGGGGGGGCAGGATGCTGACAGGCTTCCCCCAAGTGTCAGTGAGGTAGGTGTGTCTCTATTCCTATAGCACCTTGGTGGGAGGGCTCTGCAGCTGTACCTTAGGCCCCCAATGCAAGTACCTCTACTGATTGGTAGGTCTCACCCTCCTTAGACCCCTAAGGCAAGAAGCTAGGTGGTCTGGGGGGAGCTTCAGCCCTCAGTTCCCTGTTGTGGGTCAGTTAGGGCTCTGTTGAATAAGCAGAGATATCAGACCTGGGAAACTTGTTTTTCCAGTAAATCCGCTAAAAAAAATGCAGTCAGATCCCTATCAGATCTGCCTTTGCATTATTACAGCCACCTTGTTCCCTGTAAGGATGAAAGCCCAAGATTTGGATCATATATGCTTGGCTGGAGCTGGTTCTGTGTTTTTAGTCCAATTAGGGAAGGATTTTTGGTCCCTGGGTTTTTTGTGGTTGCTTCTCTCAGGCCGGAAGAATGGGTTACGAAAAGACCAAAAAAAAAAAAAAAAAGGAAAAGCAAAGCCACGGAGCCAGAGCCGTTCTCCCTCTGGCTCAGGAAATTCCAATGTTAATGAAGCCGCCTGGGAAGGGGAGGGGAGGGTTCAGAAAAACAGGAGAGAGTACACCCCAGAATAAAGCCAAAGTTGCTTATCTTGCTTGGGATGACTATTTTATCTGAGATTCCTGAGGGGCGTGTAGCCTATGTGTGCTGGCTGTGTGGAGATTGTCCCCAAGGGTCTGGCCCGCTGCAGCCGCAGTCAGATCCTCCACTGCCAATCCAAAGCCCAGCGTCAAGGTTCCCCTGCTGGGACGCTGCACTCCCGGCTCCAAAATCAGTCACTGCCTCCCGGGGACTTCTCGTCCCACCAGCCGCGTCGCCGCACCGCTCCTGCGGACTGGCTGGGCCCCCTCCCGGGCTTAGTTCAGGGGAGTTGGGCTGCGCCCCATGTTTGCACTGTCACAAGATGTTGTGTTCAGCTCCCCTGTGCCCAGTCCAAACCCGGCGCCAAGGTTCCCCAGCTGGGACGCTGCACTCCCGGCTCCAAAACCAGTCACTGCCTCCCGGGAACTTCTCCTCCCACCAGCTACGTTGCCGCGCCGCTAGCACGGACTGGCTGGGCCCTCTCCCAGGGTTAGTTCAGGGGGGTAGGGCTGCACCCTGTGTTTGTTCCCTGAGAGGATGCCGTGCTCAGCTCTCCCCTGCGCCCAGTCCTAAGCCCGGCGCCAAGGGTTCCCCGGCTGGGACGCTGCACTCCCAGCTCCAAAACCAGTCACCGCCTCCCGGCGACTTCTCCTCCCGGCAGCCCCGTCACCGCGCTACCCGTGCAGACCGGCTGGGCCCCCTCCCGGGGTCAGTTCAGGGGGGTAGGGCTGTGCCCCGTGTTTGCGCCATCACAAGATGTTGTGTTCAGCTCCCCTGGGCCTAGTCCTAAGCCCGTCGCCAAGGTTGCCTGACTGGGACGCTGGCTCCAGGCTCCAAAAACAGTCGCTGCTTCCCTGTAGTTGTTCGTTCTCCGTCTCTGTCACTCAGGTCAACTTTTTAAATCTGTGTTTGTTGTTCAGGGTTCGTAGATTGTCATGTATGTGATCGATTCACTTGTTTTTGCGAGTCTTTGTTGCAAGAGGGATCCGAGGTAGCGTCTACCTAGTCAGCCATCTTGGCCCCCCCTCAAATAGAGATATTTTTACTTCTTCCTTGCCAATCCGGATGCCCTTTATTTCTTTGTCTAGCCTAATTGCTCTGGCTAGGACCTCTAGCACAATGTTGAATAAGAGCGGTGATAAAGGGCATCCTTGTCTGGTTCCCGTTCTCAAGGGAAATGCTTTCAGGCCCTCTCCATTTAGAGTGATGTTGGCTGTTGGCTTTGTATAGATGCCCTTTATTATGTTGAGGAATTTTCCTTCAATTCCTATTTTGCTGAGAGTTTTTATCATGAATGGGTGTTGGACTTTGTTAAATGCCTTTTCTGCATCAATTGATAAGATCATGTGGTTTTTGTCTTTTGTTTTATTTATATGGTGGATTACATTAATGGTTTTTCTAATATTAAACCAGCCTTGCATTTTGCATACCTGGTATAAATCCCACTTGATCGTGGTGGATTATTTTTTTGATATGTTGTTGAGTTCTATTGGCTAGAATTTTGTTGAGGATTTTTTGCATCTATGTTCATGAGGGATATAGGTCTGTAATTTTCTTTTTTTGTGGTGTCTTTACCTGGTTTTGGCATCAGGGATATGGTGGCTTCATAGAATGAGTTAGGTAGTATTCCATCATTTTCTGTGCTTTGAAATACCTTTAGTAGTAGTGGTGTTAACTCTTCTCTGAAAGTTTGGTAGAACTCTGCAGTGAAGCCGTCCGGGCCAGGGCTTTTTTTTGTTGGGAGTTTTTTGATTACCTTTTCAATCTCTTTTTTTGTTGTGGGTCTATTTGGTTGTTCTACTTCTGATTGTGTTAGTTTAGGTAGGTAGTGTTTTTCTAGGAATTCATCCATTTCTTCTAGGTTTGCAAATTTGTTAGAGTACAATTTTTCATAATAATCTGATATGATGCTTTCGATTTCAGTTGGGTCTGTTATGATATGGCCCATCTCATTTCTTATTTGGGTTATTTGTTTCCTTTCCTGTATTTCTTTAGTCAGTCTGGCCAATGGTTTATCAATTTTGTTAATTTTTTCAAAGAACCAGCTTTTGGCTTTGTTAATTCTTTCAATTGTTTTTCTGTTCTCTAATTCATTTAGTTCAGCTCTAATTTTTATTATTTGTTTTCTTCTGGTGCCTGATGGATTCTTTTGTTGCTCACTTTCTATTTGTTCAAGTTGTAGGGACAGTTCTCTGATTTTGGCTCTTTCTTCTTTTTGTATGTGTGCATTTATCGATATAAATTGACCTCTGAGCACTGCTTTTGCTGTGTCCCAGAAGTTTTGTTAGGAAGTATTTTCATTCTCGTTGCATTCTATGAATTTCTTTATTCCCTCCTTAATGTCTTGTATAACCCAGTCTTTTTTCAGGAGGGTATTGTTCATTTTCCAAGTATTTGATTTCTTTTCCCTGATTTTTCTGTTATTGATTTCCACTTTTATGGCCTTGTGGTCTGAGAAGGTGCTTTGTAATATTTCGATGTTTTGGATTCTGCAAAGGTTTGTTTTATGACCTAATATGTGGTCTATTCTAGAGAATGTTCCATGTGCACTAGAAAAAAAAGAATACTTTGCAGCTGTTGGGTGGAGAGTTCTGTATAGGTCTGTGAGGTCAAGTTGGTTGATTGTAGCAATTAGGTCTTCCGTGTCTCTATTGAGCTTCTTACTGGAAGTCCTGTCCTTCTCCGAAAGTGGTGTGTTGAAGTCTCCTACTATAATTGTGGAGGTGTCTATCTCACTTTTCAGTTCTGTTAAAGTTTGTTTTATGTATCTTGCAGCCCTGTCATTGGGTGCATAAATATTTAATATGGTTATGTCTTCCTGATCAATTGTCCCTTTAATCACTATGTAGTGTCCTTCTTTACCCTTTGTGGTGGATTTAAGTCTAAAGTCTATTTTGTCAGAAATTAATATTGCTACTCCTGCTCTTTTTTGCTTGTTGTTTGCTTGATATATTTTTTCCATCCTTTGAGTTCTTTTTTTTTTTTTGAGTTTTAGTTTGTGTCTCTAAGTCTAAGGTGTATCTCTTGTAGGCAGCATATAGACGGATCGTGTTTCTTTATCGAGTCTGAGACTCTGTCTCTTTATTGGTGCATTTAGTCCATTTACATTCAGTGTAATTATAGATAAGTATGTGTTTAGTGCTGTCATTTTGATGCCTTTTTGTGTGTGTTGTTAACAATTTCATTTTCCACTTACTTTTTTGTGCTGAGATGGTTTTCTTTGTAAACTGTGTGTTCCTCATTTTCATAGTAGTCGAATTTATGTTTGCTGAGTCATTATATTTTTCTTGGTTTTTATTTTGAGTTATGGAATTGTTAGACCTCTTTGTGGTTACCTTAATATTTACCCCTATTTTTCTAAGTAAAAACCTAACTTGTATCGTCCTATATCGCCTTGTTTTCCTCTCCATATGGCAGTTCTATGCTCCTGTACTTAGTCCCTCTTTTTGATTATTGTGATCTTTTACATAGTGACTTCAATGATTCCCTGTTTTGAGCATTTTTTTTCTTTTTAATTTAATCTTCATTTGTTTTTGTGATTTCCTTATTTAAGTTGATATCAGGATGTTCTGTTCTGTGACCTTGTGTTGTGCTGGTATCTGATGTTATTGATTTTCTGACCAAACAATATCCTTTAGTATTTCTTGTAGCTTTGGTTTGGTTTTTGCAAATTCTCTAAGCTTGTGTTTATCTGTAAATGTTCTAATTTTGCTTTCATATTTGAGAGAGAGTTTTGCTGGATAAATGATCCTTGGCTGGCAGTTTTTCTCCTTCAGTGCTCTATATATGTCATCCCATTGCCTTCTTGACTGCATGGTTTCTGCTGAGTAGTCTGAACTTATTCTTATTGATTCTCCCTTGAAGGAGACCTTTGTTTTCTCCCTGGCTGCTTTTAAAATTTTCTCTTTATCTTTGGTTTTGGCAAGTTTGATGATAATATGTCTTGGTGTTTTTCTTTTTGGATCAATCTTAAATGGGGTTCGATGAGCATCTTGGATAGATATCCTTTCATCTTTCATGATGTCAGGGAAGTTTTATGCCAACAGATCTTCAACTATTCTCTCTGTATTTTCTGTTATCCCTCCTTGTTCTGGGACTCCAGTCACATGCAAGTTATCCATCTTGATAGAGTCCCACATGATTCTTAGGGTTTCTTCATTTTTTTAAATTCTTTTATCTGATTTTTCTTCAACTATATTGGTGTCGATTGCTTTATCCTCCTTCTCCCCCACTCTGCATTCCAATTCCTCGATTCTGCTCCTCTGACTTCCTGTTGAGTTGTCTAATTCTGTAATTTTACTGTTAATCTTTCGGATTTCTGAATGCTGTCTCTCTATGGATTCTTGTAGCTTATTAATTTTTCCACTATGTTCTTGAATAATCTTTTTGATTGCTTCAACTGCTTTATCAGTGTGTTCCTTGGCTTTTTCTGTAGATTGCCTTATTTCATTTTTGAGGTCATCCCTGATGTCTTGAAGCATTCTGTAAATTAGTTTTTTTATATTCTGCATCTGGCAATTCCAGCATTGTATCTTCATTTGGGAAAGATTTTGATTCTTTAATTTGGGGAGTTGTAGAAGCAATCATGGTCTGATTCTTTATGTGGTTTGATATCGACTGCTGTCTCCGAGCCATCTATAAGATATTGTAATGATTCATTTTATATTTGCTCACTGAGTCTTATCTTGTTTTGTTTTCTTTCAATATACGTAGATGGGCTACTAGATTGTGGTGTCTTGATTGTTGTAGCCTTTGAATCACTCATGTCCTCTTACCAGCTGGTTTGGGCTGTTACCAGAAATATAAGCCTAAGAGTCCATACACTATTCTTGAGTAGAATCTGATTTTGGGTCACCAAGTGTGTGGGGTAGACTGTCACCTATTCGCTTAGAGGAGGAGTGGTGATAGTTGTGTGCACCAGATTCTAGTAGCAGCAGGGGGTCACATTCCAGGGGAGGCAGGATGCTGACAGGCTTCCCCCAAGTGCCAGTGAGGTAGGTGTGTCTGTATTCCTAAAGCACTTTGGTGGGTGGGCTCTGCAGCTGTACCTTAGGCCCCCAATGCATGTACCTCTACAGATTGTTAGATGTCACTATCCTCAGACCTCTATGGCAGGAGGTTAGGTGGTTTGGGTGGAGCTTCAGCCCCCAGTTCCCTGTTGTGGGTCAGTGAGGGCTCTGTTTAATAGGTAGAGATATCAGACCTGGGAAACTTGTCTTTCCAGTAATCCGCTAAAACAATCACAGTCAGATCACTATCAGAATTGCCTTTGCATTATAATAGCCACCTTGTTCCCTGTAGGGATGAAAGCCCAAGACTGTGGATCTCATATGCTTGGCTGGAGCTGGTTCTGTATTTTTTGTCCAATTTTGGGAAGTCAGGGAAGGATTTTTGGTCCCTGGGTTTTTTTGTAGCTGCTTCTCTCAGGCCAGGAGAATGGGTTAGGAAAAGACAAAACAAACAAACAAACAAAAAAAAACGCAGAGCACTTCACTCTCTGGCCCAGGAAATTCCAATGTTAATGAAGCCGCCTGGGAAGGGGAGGGGAGGGATCAGATAGATAGGAGAGAGTAGCACCCCGGAATATATACAAAGTTACTTATCTTGCTTGGTGAGGACTGTTTTATCCTGGGGCGTGTAGCCTGTGTGTGTTGGCTGGTTCAAGATTGCCCCCGAGGGTCAGGGCCAGCGTCCTGTGCATGTGCTGTCTCAGAAACCGTGGTCATTTCCTCCGCTCCCAGTCCAAAGCCCAGTGCCACAGTTCTGCGGCTGGAATGCCGCACTCCCAGCTCCAAAACCAGTCACTGCCTCCCGGTGACTTCTCCTCCTGTCAGCCGCATCACTGTGCTGCCTGCCTGCACTGGCTGGGCTTCCCCCGAGGTCACTTCAGGGGGCTAGGGCTGTGTCCCCTGTTTGCGCCGTCTCAGGATACCGTGCTCAGCTCCCCTGCGCCCAGTCCATAGCCCGGTGCCAAGGTTTTCTGACTGGGACACTGGCTCCAGGCTCCGAAAGCAGTCGCTGCTTCCCCGTGGTTGCTCGTTTGTTCTCTCGTTAGCCCTGTTAGTGTGCAGCCTGCTTGCGCTGGCTGAGTCTCTACGGAGGTTACCCCAGGGGGCTAGGGGTTAGGGCTGTGTCCCGTGCCTGCCCCGCCTCAGCAAGCCACTATCGGTCCCACCACTCGGCACCAGGGAACCACGAGGGCTCAAGGCTATGGAGTGGGTCGCGGGTTGCAGAAGCGGTCACTGGCTCAGGGCACAGCTTTTCACTCACCTGTCACTTAGGTCAACTCTTTAGATCTGTGTTTGCTGGTCAGGGTTCGTAGATTGTCATGTATGTGATCGATTCACTTGTTTTTCTGAGTCTTTGTTACAAGAGGGATCTGAGGTAGCTTCTACCTAGTCAGCCATCTTGGCCCCGCCTCCCACCACATTTTGTTTATCAAGTCATCAGTTGATAGGTATTTGAGTTGTGTGTACTTTTTGGCAATTACGAATAAAAGTGTTTTAAACATTTGTGTCCATTTTTGTGTGGACACAAATTTACTTTCTCTGGGGTAAATGCCCAGGTATGGTATTGCTTGGTCATATGTGAATGTCAGCATAGATTTTTGTAAAAAAGTTAAAAAAATATATTGGCTAGAAAGTATAGACCTAGCCAACAATGTTTTAGAAAAGATCAGTGTAGCCTTAAGATAATGGTAATTTTATGAAACACACATTTATCCATAAGGCATTCATGGTATAAATATTATCTTAATTTTCTGATTTTTTATTATATTTCTAATACTTTCTCTAACCTATGATTTTTAACAGGCTATAACTTTCAATGAATTTACTTGAAGTAGCTCCTTTTCTGCAGTAGAAGACTTAATATTAATCAGCACTATTTCACTCAAATTTACCCTTTCTATTTTTTTATGCAACTGATCATTTCAATACCATGAATTTGTGGGCATTCTAAAGGTAGCCAACATATATTGTTTTCGTTTCAAGGGATGCTATTTTAGTTTTTCATTTTCTATCTTTGTTTTTTTTTTTTTTTTTTTGACAAATGTAGATTTAAATGCCTGTAAAAACTGTCAGTTTCTCATGTTCAAAGGCATTGCTACTTTGTGGTTATTGTTTTGTATTGCTTTCATTATAAATGTAGTAGAGGTAACATGTCATGGTTCTCCCACATGAGCTTAAGAATATGGACTTTGATGGGGCAACGCCAGCCTCATCCCTCTCAGTGTGGACAGCCAGCTCAGTGAGACAATTTCATGGGATTTGATTTAGTGAAGATTTCAGGCACTGTCGCACTGGGGTTCTGGGATTCTCATCAGACAGTAAGTCCAGCGTCTGAAGCATGAAGAAGAAAGATACTGCCAAATGTGTCACAACCACTGGTGTAATTTGCAGTTCATTTATTTTCAGTGAAATCACATAGAACATATGTGGCTAGCCTACATTTATTTTAACTCATGAAGTACTCAGAAGTGGAAGAGAAAATGAAAGGGAAGAGAGAACCTCGTCAATTAATTGGGTGGCACTTTAGCCAGGCTCTTGAAAGTATATGTCCCAACCCTGGAAGTCTGCACTCCAGCCCTCAATCCTTCCTGGACAGCTCTATTGGCTTTGAGGTTTATGATTGATGACTGGCCATTTATGAAGTCTTCATATTTCAGTGGAGAAGATTCTGACCAATGTCACGATTAAAGGACAAGCATTGAAATGAGCTGGCCAAGATCACAAAGAAAGTTAATTCTGAAGTTGGCAGTAGGCATCTGGTCCTAACTTCCATCCTCTTGGTCAGCATTAATTTGAGTGACCATAAGATCAGTTTTCTCAGAAAGATCTTGGTTAAATTGTTCCAGCGTAAATATTAATAGTGTTCCTTTCACTCTGAAAAGTTTCCCAGTTTCCAGAGAAATCCTATGTTCACCCTACTGTTAGGCTGCATGGTATTTTTCCTGATTCATTAATAAAAAGGTTCGTCACTTTTGTTCCCTTTGGGAAGATCATTGCATCTTTTAAGTCAACCAAAAACCAAACCCATTGCCATCTCGTCAATCCCTACTCATAGCCACCCTATAGAACAGAGTAAAACTGCCTCATAGGGTTTCCAAGGAACAACTGGCAGATTCAAGCTGTGGTCCTTTTGGTTAGCAGCCAAGCTCTTAACCACTACACCACCAGGGCTCCATTTATGTCTTTATACTGACATAAAAAATCCAGTTAAATGATTGATATTTTC